>NW_022631086.1:5731859-6335879 GCF_010015895.1 Lontra canadensis | reverse complement strand
ATTTCCCCTAATAAAATCCTTGCACATGTGAGCCCTTCTCATCTCTTCTCCAAAGACCCAAACTAACAAAACCCTCAAACGAGAAGCCCCACAAGTGCAGGGACCTTGTCTGTTTGGGTTGTCAGTTAGTTTCCAACACCTAATGCAGCCATGCTGAATGCATATTTGCAGAATAAATAAATGACTCAATTAATATATAATTTTTGAAGGAACCTAGAGGACAAACACATCCAGAATCTCATATTGATTTTATGCTCCTTACTTAGTGTTACCTACATCGACATAAAATACTGAGTAAATTCTCAAAGCGGTCACTGAGTTAGGGCAAGTTCCCAGGTGACTGGCAAGAAGTCAGAGTGCAACCTAGAGCCCATTCCAACATGAGTGATGCACTAACTTCTATGAATAGTAAGTACAGAAAGAAATGCGTTGGGTACCCACACTACCTTTCTGGAGTGGAAGGAATACAGTGGCATTTAGTAGACAACGTTTAACCCATAGCAGGAGGAGGGCCCATGAGACACAGGCGGAAGCCCGAACAAAATTTCTAGAGAAAGAAAAGAATACACCGTGGGTACAGAAAAGTTTTGAGGTTCCATGGAGACTTGCTTTAGACAGAAAAAGACATTTTAGAAAATGCAGTGCAAAAAGGTTTTCAGCACACACGCATCTTTCCCACTAAGTATCTGAATGTGAGAAATTTTTGGCTGCCTTCTGACTTAAAAAAATGCTCTAAAAGAGAGATACCTTAAAAAAAAAATCATCATTTTGAAAGAATGCTGTCTGTTGCTTCAGGTAATTTTAAAACCACGAAATAAGAAATTCCCCTTCCCGAGGCAAACTAAGGCAGTGACATCACGCCTCCGCGTACTGGTTAAAACAGAGTCAGAGAAACTGTGAGCACCGCGCACACCAAATGGAATGAGAGGTGCTGTTCGTCAGCCTTCTCGAAACAGCCGTCTTTAGGGGCATCTCATAAGCAAAACCTCTGTGGCTTAGAGAGCTGGCCTCCCCACGTGCGAGATATATAAAGATGATGTCTTGACCTGATAGGCAGAGAGATGGGGAAATGATCTGCCACTAGGGTCCCAAGGCCACATTGCTCTACAAACATGTAATGTGTCTCCTTGCTGTACCAGGCTCTGTTCGCAGCCTCTGAGATGGCTTATCACTCTCCCTCATTGACTGTCACCCTTCCAAGGCTGATCTCAAGTCCCACTTCAATCGGTCGTTCAGAAGTGTGAGCCAACCACCTTTCACTTTGGTGACAATCCCAAATAGCTAAGCCCGCGGGCTCTCTCAAACCCATACATCTGAAAGCTGTTATCTGTAGCCCCTGTCCTTCCTCTAGATCTGATTCCTCAAGTCCTCGTGGGTGCTGGTGCTCTCCTTCAAGGTCACTTGCAGAACTGCCTGTCTAAAATCTGACATGTTGGGGCGCCTGGGTGGCTCAGTGGGTTAAAGCCTCTGCCTTCAGCTGGGGTCATGATCCCAGAGTCCTGGGATTGAGCCCCGAATCGGGTTCTCTGCTCAGCAGGGAGCCTGCTTCCCCCTCTCTCTGCCTGCTTCTCTGCCTGATTGTGATCTCTAGCTGTCAAATAAATAAATAAAATCTTTAAAAAAAAAATCTGACATGTTGTTGTGCTCTGACTCTGGACCGTGGATCTCACTGGGCCCGCTCCCCTCCCCCAATCACCAAAGTCCTGGCAGCTGCACAGGCACCGCCCCCCGAATCTCCCAGCCGAGAGAATCCCGGTTCCCAAGTGTACTTCATCCCGCAGTCGCGGATAAATACTGAACGCATTCAGATGCGAGGCCAGTCTTCCCACGCGCGTGCACGCCCCTGCCTGCTTCCACTCGAGCCCCAACAGGCACCCAGTGCGCGCACGTCCAAAGACTGTGTGGTCTCAACCAGTGGCTGCACATCAGAGGTACCTGGAAAGTTCTTCTTAACTTTTCCTTTTGCAATAGTTTTGGGCTCAAAAAAAAAGTTGGAAAAATAGTGCAGAGAAAATGTTTCCACGTCTTTCTACTTTCCTTTTCTTACTCTCCAACTTTAATCTTCTTGGCACAGGTCTTCCTTTCTACGTAAGAATGTACCCATCACTCAACCCACCGCAAGAGTGACACCACACAAAACTAAAAGACAGCACCGTGCAATGAGCTAAACCACAGGCCTTACTCACATTGCACCATTTTTTGCACACATTCCTTTATTTGATCTATCTTGTGTATAATTTTATGACACTTCATCCCTTAAACAGATTAACCAAGACACAGAACTGTTGCAGCAGCACAAAGGAATAGTTGGTACTTCCTGTTACAGTCACTCCTGCCCTCCAGGTCCCTAACCCCTGGCAACCAGGTGTCTGGTTGTCATTGGAAGATTCCCGCATACGAAATGGCATCATACAGTATGTAACCTTTGGGGACTGGCTTCTTTCACTCTTTGCTACCTTTTAATAATGGCCTCTCCTGAGATTTATCCCCTCCCACCTCCCAACCCAAGCCTGGGATCCTGATTCACTGCATCTCAGGGGGGACCCCAAAGATAGTGTCTTACAAAGCTTCCCAGGGAATCCTTATCACCTGTGGTGGACAGGCCTGGGCCATTTCTCCTGGCATTTGGATGGGCAAGGTATTGAAGATGGATTCCAATACCTTGCTAAAAGCAGTACACGGTACAGCCATCACTTGCTTCTTCTGCCATATCACACAGGGCTCCCGAGAGAACTGGAGGAGCCTGATGCGAACACTTCCCCATAAGCTAGCATTAGCCTCCCCAGAAGAGAAGAGGTCACCTCAGAGAACACTATCCGCCCTGCTTTCTAGAGAAAGGAGCCTGAGGGAGCAGGGCTCGCTGCACGAACCATGATGTGGGGTAACCTGCTGCTGCTCGCCTCTGGAAGGTGGGTCCACGCAGAGCTTCCAGAACCAGATCCCTGATGATCTGTCACCTCAATGCTACAGAGTCGTCCCCCCTCACCCAGC
The DNA here is from genome assembly GCF_010015895.1 of Lontra canadensis. NCBI lineage: Eukaryota > Metazoa > Chordata > Mammalia > Carnivora > Mustelidae > Lontra > Lontra canadensis. The sequence goes on along the minus strand of NW_022631086.1, from coordinate 6,332,888 downwards.
TCAGATGGTGGCACCCCCACCCTCGGTGTGGATTCAACACACCCACCTCCCCGGGGACGCAGAGGCAGAAAGTGCTAGCTGTTCCTCAGTAACCGTTTGCCTCCTCTTATGTAATACGAGAGGATTTGACAGGTCATGCAGAAGCACAGAGCAAAGACTCACTTCTCAATTGCTTTTGCAGCGAGGTAGGACTCTGACCCGGCAAATGGGATGCAAGAGGGCTGCCACACAGCAGCTCTTAAAGAAGGCAGGGAAGGGCTCCTCTTTGCCCCTTCTTCTCTCTCCCATCCTTGTGCCTGGGACTCGGATGCAATAGCCGGTGCTCTGGCTGTCACCGGGATCCCACGAACAGGGGTCACACCCTAGGGAATAAGGAAGGATGAGCAAGGCGGGGGTGGGTGGCTGTCAGAAGACCTTGTGGCACGGGACCACTGTGCCCGCCTGCACAGCCATCCTCTGACATTTTCTATGGGGGAAATACAAACTCTTATCTTAATTACCCCACTATTAGTTATTAGCTTTCTAGTACCCACAGCAGACCGAATCCTGGCTAAAACTGATGTATAAGACAGAGATACACCCGACACATCACATCCACGGAACAACATGACTTCCTAAAGACTGGTCACCATCGCTACATCTGACTCCTTCCTGGGCCTATTTCTACATTTGACCTTTATCGTTTCTCAAACAAACAGGTTGCTATTTCCTAGCAACATGACAGTACTTGCAAGAGCATCGAGGACACACATAAAAACCACCTGCTTCCTGATGATCTAACTCCTGAGAGCGAGCGATGAGTTTACTTAGCCAGGTCGCTCACCCAACCGAAGTTTATTCAGCTCTCGGTCCACACGTCATCCTAATCAAGCTGAAATAAACACGGACACGGCAACAGGCAAAAAGAAGTGCCGACCCATCAGACTGTGATTAAATGAATGCTGAAGCACCCCGCTCTGCCTTCCTCGAGGGTGAAGGCACATCAATTTCATCATAATCGTGCAGCCAAAGGGCCAGGAGTAAGTTTTAAAGGAGCCCACCCTACCTTTTCCTCTAGGGCGGAGACAGCTACCGTGTCTTCTCAGAGGACAAATGACTTGGTTTTGGTGGTCTACCATTATTTGAGGAATTTAATCTCATAACGGGAAGAACACTAAGAGTTCACTTTCCTCACATGGTGCACTGCTGGGAAGCTTTCTGGACTCCAAGCAATTCTGGCTTAATGAAAGCCCGCAAATCCTAGGAAGGATACAACATGGCTGGACCTTGATCCAAATGAGCCTATAAGGCAGAAGGTTCCCTATCCAGAAACCACCCCTAGACTGCTGTCTGTACACACAGGGAAGCGGGGCAGGGGAAGGCAGGGCACCAGTGTCAGAGGGGAGCCTCAGGGCAGCCCAGACTTGTGGATCTGGCTGGAGGCAGTGGGGAGGCTGAGGTCCATAGGGGATGAGAACAACTCTGCAGCAGCCAGGGTCTGAGTTCACATGCAATTCTGCCACTTACTAGACAGCTGGCTGTAGGCTAGGTGTCCACCCTGGGCCACAGAACTGCCTGCGTTATAAGGCCACTTGTTACAAGGACTAATGATAGATATCAGAATTCCTGGCCCATAATGAGTGCACATTACATTTATGGAAATACTATTATATATCCAGGGCATGGCTAATCCAAGATTGAGAATGGCACTGCTACAATGAAAAACTAATGCATGTATTAATGCCTAATACCCAGATATTAGACAAACAAGACTTTATCTCCTTTCTCCCTGTCTCCCTTTGTGACTTGCAGACAGGCACAGGACCTTCTGCACATCAGGCAGTTAATTCAGTGGGGACTGAGCACTTCCAGAGAGATGGCCAGAGCAAAGAACTAGAGAAATGGGAAGCAGAGCTGCCTGTTCAGTTGCATAGTTTGTGCACTGAACAAAAGCATTTCAAGTAAGAGGCACTATTTACATCATAAACATCATTGAATTATGTCCTTATTTTGATAATATTCCAGCAGAGAGAAATATCTTTGTTTTCATAAAAATATTTATATGATAATTATCTGACAGCTGGAGATAAACCATCTTGAAGAAAGAAAAACTCTCAAATTTACACAAAGGTGCCATATGAATTAGTGATGAAGCAATCAGGACTCTGCTGGGGAACCCCTGGCTAGAAGAGATACTACTTCTGAGTCTGGAACTATGCCCTCTCCTAACTCAGCAAGCCAAATTCCATCTAATTCTTGGAGAAAAATTTTTGAAACCATATTCAACCAAAGCCATGTTAATTCAGTGTCCTAGGCGGTCAACCTTCATAAACCAACACGACAACTATGATCCCACTTACAGCAATACCTATGGACCGTCACTGGTTCAAGAAGGGCCGAACAGACACGTGGGTCCCTGTGACTATGGAACCCCTTCAACCTTCTTTCTCCTTCCCACGCTCCACCCTCTGGATCCCAGTCTCTGTACCTTCCCTTGCCATCTCCAAACACAGCTTCCTGTTTAAAGCCTCAGGCCTGGTGAGAAAGCGATAAGCTCATACACACTCTGGAGCTGGTTTGATACACACTAATGCGCTATCTCTCCCGTGGGTAATTAATATTTTAAAAACCGTGACCTCAAAAGGATAAGGCTTAGCTCAACAAAAGACACCAAGGGTGTTATCCCATTCTGAAGGAGGAAGCAAAGAGGAAAAGATGGCGGTGGTCAGGGTGGGTGGGGCTAGGGAACAGTTATCCGGAATTCTCAACTGATGCCTTCATCCTCACCGAGCAGTGCATGGCCCTCTCCATAACACTGACTTATTACAGAATCATGGCCAAATGTCTTTGCTTGTACACTGTTTTATTTATAAGGCCGATCATCCTGTCCAAACACTGAACTATGGCCTCACTTGTAAAATGTAAGCAATGCCAGGTTGTTATTAAAAACAATCATTGAGAAGCCTGGGTGGCTCAGTCAGTTAAGCATCCAACTCTGATCTCAGCTCAGGTCTTGATCTTGGGACCATGAGTTCAAGCCTTACGTTGGGCTCCATGCTGGCTGTGGAGCCTACTTAAAAATCATCATCATCATCATCATCATTTATGTTTGAGTAAATCACGGTCAAAATTCAGTTCCTTGTGCAAATATGTATGTATTATGGTCATTAACAACACAATGTACTTCCCTCCTTCTCCTCATTATCACTCTCAAGACTATCGGTTTACTGACAAAATTCCCGCAGTCCCAAAGAAAAAAGAACATTAAAAAAAAAAATTTTTTAAGTCTACTTGGGGAAGGTTTTTCTTTCCTTTTTTTTTAAAAAAAAGATTTTATTTATTTATTTGAGACAAAGAGATAGCAAGGGGCAGGGGGAGGCAGAGGGAGAGGGAGAAGCAGACTCCCCAGTGATCCGGGAGCCCGATGTGGGGCTCAATGCGGGGTTCGATCGCAGGATCCCAAGATCATGACCTGAGCTGAAGGCAGACACTTAACCAACGGAGCCACCCCGGCGCCCCATACTTGGGGAAGGTTTGGTACTGAATCTTAATGATGCAAAAATGTTCGCAGATGGGTATCTCTCCTTGTTTCACGGTTCTAGGTTCAGACCCTAACATATTTCCGAGCCGCTCAGAGTCTGTTGTTTAATAAGCCAGGAAAACAAATAAAAGTTGGAGATTCAGCCTCCTGGAGGTTGGACTCCACCGTTTCTGAAGGCATAGGGGGTCTACGGCCATACCACCCTGAACGCGCCCGATCTCGTCTGAAGGCATAGGTATAGGAACACTGTGCACCGACTGACTTGGGACAATTGGTTTTATACCCACTGCTTCCAATTTGCTTGTATATCTCATTTTCAGAAATGTCAGTAGTGCCTAAGGAATTCATTCATTAACTCTTAACTCCTGATGAGAAAACCCATCAAGGGCAACGAGCATATGAGGAAGAGTTGAGCCACGAACCAATGAGCTACGAAGTTACCTAATACCATTTGCACCATTTTTCTGTAAATTTAAAATATGCTAAAATAAAAAGTGTGTTTAAAAGCAAGCTACCAGGGCGCCTGGGTGGCTCCGTGGGTTAAGGCCCCTACCTTCTGCTCAGGTCATGATCTTAGGGTCCTGGGATCGAGCCGGGAGTCCGGCTCTCTGCTCAGCGGGTAGCCTGCTTCCTCCTCTCTCTCTGCCTGCTTCTCTGCCTACTTGTGATCTCTCTCTCTCTGTCAAATAAATAAATAAAATCTTTTAAAAAAAAATCCTTAAATAAATAAATAAATAAATAAATAAAAGCTATCTAACCAAAGAAAAGACTCCAACTTCAAAAGAGTGTCTGTGAGCCACGCACAGTGGGAATGGGTCCATGTACCTTCCCCTCCTGGATCGCTGCCAGGAAACTGCCAGAAGCTACCATCCCATTTTCAGAGGACAAAACTGAGGACCAGACATCTACACTTTCGAGGGAAACAATGGAGAGACTCTCAAAAAAGCAACACACAAATATCCACTCAGGTTTCAGCCAGCACAGGGGGGGTCTTCTTAACAAAGCAACAAGCACAGACCAATGGCCCTCCCGATTAGGACAGGAGAGCATAAACTTCTTTTTAGAAAACACCCATTGTCCACTTTCAGCTTTTATGCACAACACGTTCTAAAGATCCATAACCGGATCTGTTTTCCCGTGTAATCCGACTGACAGCAGTAACTACTACCGAGGCAATGTGCTGATTCAGTAAGATGATCCTCGAAAGCCCCTCGCGGGCTCCCGGCCCTCCCAGGCAGGCCCCGCTGGGAAATGTCCTCAGGCGGAATGCGGCTCTGTGCTGTCTGTCCGGGCGCCTGTCCCGGTGCAGCCTGGTGCTGGTCTAGTGGGAGCCCGGGACCAGGGAGATGGGCGCACCTGTAACGGGCAAGCCGCCTTCCTCGGCCGCCCTTCATTCTCCCCGACGCTGGTGGTTGACAGTGTCTGTGTTATGGTGTCACATTAGCTAATGAGATCATACTTGCTAAACTAAGCTAAGCTAATGAGCTCTGCTTAGCTAATCAGCTCCAGAGAAATGAGCTTTCTTTGTTTGGTGAACAGGCAGCCCCCTAAGTTATTTGAAATTGGGAATGCGTTTCCCCATAGAAAAGTGGCAAAAGAAGGCAGAGTTCTCAGGCCGGCCCCATACCCCTTTTATTCCTTAAGGAAGGGAATATTAGCACAGGAATTCTGGGTTCTAGGCGCTGTGGGTGCGTAGTACAGGGAAGAAAGAAACAGGCTATTTTTCCCTCTCTCGGGTGCACAGGTTGCATGTGGGTCAAAAATGGAAGAAGAAAATAAACATCAGTGACAACTCCATCCTAACCCAACTAGATGACCACAGGTTTCACCAAGTGTATTCTCTGGTTCCTCACCTCGAAGGTTATTTACTTTCACTATGGCTTGTGACAAATCAAAACAGTATGTGCTGAAAGGAACACACCAAAGAAATTATATTAAAACTCCTTTCCCATCCAAGGGTGCTCATGGGGAATTCTGTTTGTGTTTCCTCGTATATATAAGATCCAAGGCCAAATCCGTGAACTCCAGTGGAAATGAGCATGACTTTCAGTCCAACCCTGGGCTTGAACTCATGACCCCAAGATCAAGAGGTGAGCTGGGATCAAGAGTGGGACGCTTAACCGACTGAGCCACCCCAGAGCCCCTAGCATGACTTTTTATTGTACGGTGCAACACGCCCAGCCCAGAAAGCAATAGCGTATACACATTACCAGCTTGAGAATATTAATATCTTCCAATAAAGATGAAATAGCTCCCCACTTCTCACTTTCTTTCAAGGAAGAAATAAAGTTTGAAACAAGAAATGGTCAGAAGAATTTCACGTCGAAGACAAGTTGTATTGACGGTTAGGAGGACGGAGAGAGACCATCACACTCCCTTTTGCTATCTGCCTTACCTTCCTGATGTCAAAAAGGGAGGACACAGAGGGAAAGCCTCACACCAGCCATCAGAAGAGGCACATTCTCGCTCTGCCTTTGACAGGATGCTTCTGTGTGACTGCCAGTCACCTAGCCTCCTGGGCCCGTTTCCTCACATGTCAAATGGGGGGAAATTCTACCCATTCTACCATTATAAGATCAAAAGTAAGAGAAAAGGATTCCTGCATAGAGCCAACAAAACTCTAGAACACACTTGGCCAAAAGATTGATGAGAGTCAACACTAATCATGAAAAAGTCATTATTTTAAGAAGCACCTATTTTCACAAATTTTCATGCTTCTAAAAAAAAGTTCTTCGAAGTCCATTATTTGAAACGCCAATGTTTCTATTCATCTTTGACCTCTATGTCTCGACACTGGGTTCCTGAGAATGGTTATTTCACTGCCTCTTACGAAAAGGCTTTTGCACATGGTTGGCAATCATGTATGGGAATCTGAATGAAGACGTATGTGGCAGGAAAAGCAGGTTTTTCTTGGCCCTCCCGCTCGAGGGCACCATTCTTTTAATGTGGTTCCAGAATCATTGATTCGGTGTCCACCGTGTGCCACACACTGGCCTCAAATGCACAGGAGCCAGAGAGCAGCAGGACGGGCCACAGGTTTGGTGAGCTCACAAGCGGCAGAGGAGAAAGGCACACACAGCTGACTAAGGCCACCAGCCAGCGCCAGAGACACGGGAAGAAGGGCACTGCCATTACACAGCTGTGTCCCCACCTTGGGTTTCCAAAAGGCTGCATGAAACAGTATATTTGAGTAAGACCAGGAAAAATGGGTTGTTGCACATCTCACAGGTACATGGCTGGAAGCGAGGGGAGGAGTGTGGGCAGAGGACACACGGGGATGAAGATGGGAGAGGGGTGGGGACCCGGCCTCTGTGGGCAGCAGTGGTGTCCTGGCTGCCAGGTTCTGGCTCAGGGGTTCTCAGTTGGCAGGTTATGGGTCACTGAATCAAACTGGGGGGTCAGAAGTGTTTTTCTAGTGTAATAATCTAGAATAAAACAAAAGAGTTGATGAGAAGAGAGCTCCCAGCCCATAGTTCAAGAAGTGCTCCTTCGTGAAATTTCCGTTTCTGTTGGCAAGAGTGTGTGTGCAAGTGTGTGTAGACATGGGTGTGTGCATGGATCTCTATGATGTGCTGCTAGCTCTCAAAGTTTAAAAAAAGATCCTGTTCAGGGGCGCCTGGGTGGCTCAGTTGGTTAAGGGTCCCAACTCCTGATTGCAGCTCAGGTCATGATGTCAAGGACGTGAGATGGAATCCTGGGTCGGGCACACACTGAGTGCGGAGTCTGCTTCTCCCTCTCCCTCTGCCCACTTTCTCTCTTTCTGAAATAATTCACTAAGTAAAATCTTTGAAAACAATGCTGTTAAGGGTGTGAGGGATGTTCGGAGCTACCCAGTTGTCCACACCAGGGCCTCCTTCCACGGATCCCGGTGGTGACTGCAGGACTGGAGACAGTAGGGCGGTTCCGTGGCAGGCTGGGTGGGACCCAGACAAAGGCTCAGGGCTGTGGCCTGCACACTGGCTCTATCCCAGCAGCTCTCTGGGGGAGACCTCCGAGAATTACCCCCAGGGCAGACCACAGGTCAGCTTAGGACATCAGTACTCCCAGGGCATGAAGATGAGAAGAGTCCCACTTCAGGGATTTTATTCAGAATTCTGCCATTGTTAGAAGGTAAGTTTTGTGATTTGCAATTTAGTTTTGTATATAAGTTACAAAAGTAATACTTTTTGCAAACTTATATACAAAAGTATGTTTTGTATATAAGTTACAAAAAGTGCTGGGGAAAGGCATTGGGCCCGGAAACTTCTTTGTGTTTTTGGCTTTTGAAAGGGCTTCATCCAGCCCTGGTGGTGATGACCCAACTGATTCTGAGCAAAACTCCCCTAGACCAGATGGCCGCAGCCCGGGCCCTTTTGCAGAATGGTCCAACCTGTCTGCTGGGGGCCCACCGGGCCCCAGTGGGCACAGTGTGGGCATCGTGATCAGGGCCCTGGGAGGGGGTCCACAAAGCATGGGGAAGATCAGGCACAGCCTCAAGGAAAGCTGCATCATGCAAAGAAATGTACGTGGGGAGAGCTAGTGTCTGGGTTGGCTCCCACCCAGCAGAGAAGCCCGGCTCCCAGAGCAGGAAGAGCATGGAAGGCAGTTTCCGGTTCCAGATCTTTCTTCTTCACAAAACCATTAACCTTCTGGGGAGTCCATTTTCTTCGTAGGAATGATAATAACAAAAACTGCTTTTGTACCTTTGAAATAAAATCTTAAGAGGGAAAAAGGCACAAGTTACGAAGAGCTCTCCACCTGTCTGAAGAAAAGGCATTTATGTGCAAATACTTCTCACGGATGCCACAAACACCTTTATTTCTTATCTCATGGCCCGGTGCTTATTCGGAGGCTCAGAAAATACTGACCTGGGCCCTGACAGCAGAGCACAGCCCCTCAATGTTCACAGCACGGAGAAGCCACATGATACACATAAAATCCTCGAGACAGGGCCCCTTGTGTTTGGCACGTGGTAAATACTCAACAGATAGTCCTCGAGTAAAGAAATATTAGCAGAAGTAAAAGAAGAGTGAAAATCTCATGAAGAAAGATGAGATTTTTTGTTGGAAAAAACAAATGGCCTGAAGGGACAAGATGGAGCCCCCCCATTCGAAAGGATGGCATTTCCTCTCAGCCTAAGTGCGGGCATCAGGAAAGCGCAGTCTGATCAAGCAGTCTGGAAGCAGACGTCTCAGTGTCTCTCCAGAACATCGCCTCGGTCGGTAGATGTCTTCCTTGCATTGACCAATGTAGTTGACCAGATGCTTCAAGTAAAACCACTTTTCTCCAGAGGCTGAATGAACTGCACGGACCACAGAGATTCTGGAACGAAGGAGGCCCTTCATGTCTACCACACGCGTAGCCAAACTCTTCCCCTTCCCCTGTACTAGTCAGCGTCACTGCCAAGAGCAGCCTTACGGGTAGAAGAACCATTAGGACTAGAAAATGGCTTTCCCTAACCAAAAAAAAAAAAAAAAAAAAAAGGAAAATAAATAATAATGACAATATTTCTTCTAAAACACAGAAGAAATACTTCCATTTGATACAACCTACTGCTTTCCTATAAAACATCTCCACAGTCTTCCCCCTGATTCAGAAGAGAGAGTGCTTCTTTAAGCTTTTTCTAGAGCATCCCTAATTACTCCCATATTCTCTTTGGTGAAGACAGGAGAAGAAAACAATGACAATTATAAAATCTTTAGTAAGTATTCATCCTTTCTGATGGCTGAGTAATATTCCATTGTGTGTGTGTGTGTGTGTGTGTGTGTGTGTGTGTATCCTACATCTTCTTTAACCATTTACATCGACATGGATGGAACTGGAGGGTGTGAGCGAGCGAGAAAAGTCCTTCAGAGGAAGAATTATCATACAGTTTCACTCATATGTGGACTATAGGAAACAGCACAGAGGATCATGGGGGAGGAGAGGGCAAACTGAATGGGAAGTCATCAGAGAGGAATTAAAACCACAGGAGACTCTTAACTGTAGAAAACAAACTGAGGGTCGCTGGAGGGGAGGTGGGGCGGGGGGCTGGGGTAACCAGGTGATGGGCATGAAGGAGGGCACGGGATGTGATGAGCACTGGGTGTTACATGCAACTGATGAATTATTGAATACTACATCTGAAACTAATGATGTACTATATGTTGGCTAAATGAATTTTTTTTAAGATTTTATCTTTTTATTTGACAGAGAGAGAAATCACAAGTAGGCAGAGAGGCAGGCAGAGAGAGAGGAGAAATCAGGCTCCCCACCGAGCGGAGAGACCTATGTGGGGATCGATCCCAGGACCCTGAGATCATGACCTGAGCCAAAGGCAGAGGCTAAACCCACTGAGCCCCCCAGGCGCCCCTTGGCTAAATGAATTTAAATTTTAAAAAATCTTCAGACGACAAAGATCTATCTCACACCGAGAAGAAAATTTAGTGAAAGGTCAGGTTCAGCCTGAATCCCAGCCTTGCCTTCCCCTTCCTCCACACAAATGCGAGCTGGCTTGGCAGGCCCTAAGACACAGACCCGGAGGGGACAGAGCCGGGGTCAGGGAGGGACCCTCTCCCGCCCGCAGACTGCTGCTCCAGCTTCACACTGTGTCCACTCCCAGCAGCACATCCCTGCCCTGGACGCCTCAGGTCCCTGCACTTGAGGCTCTGTCCTGTGGCCCTCCAGAGCTGGAGAGTTGCCTGACACCTTCAGGTCACTGGGGCTGCCTCGATCCCATCTGCGGCCCGCCTGGCTGGATTCCCTCTCCCCGCCACAAACTGTCACTGCCTGTGGTGGATGCTGTCATTGGCCATGCAGATTACCTCCCCCCCCCCCCCCCCCCCCCCCCCTGTCTGTTCTTTTAGGACAGAAGCATTTGTTCCCCCAGCCAGCTGCTGGAATCCTGGCATCCGTCCGCTTCCAGCCAAGACCCTCTCAGAAGGCCATCTGTCACTGGAGAAAGACATCCGGCCCAAGGTCCTGCCCCTGCTGGGGGACCCATGTCCAACTTTTCTAATCTACAGGACTGTAGATCAGATAATGAACGTGTGTAATTTTAAGTCACGAAGTATGTGGCAATCCCTTATGGCAGCAATAGAAAACTTATCCGGAGGAAAGAAAGAATGAGGAGATGGGAGAACAATTCCGTATATGTCGACACTTTAAATCTCCCTATTATGCATGATCAGGGCTTGCATTCGGGAAAGCTTGAGATCTTCCTCGAAAATACCAACTAGGGTCAACTCTGGGTGATCAGACTAAGCCCAAAAGCTCACATCCTCTTTAGAGTCGAGAATATTAAGCTCACGTTCTAGAGAAAAAACCCACCATTTCTTGTATCACTATAACCATCCACAGCCAAGAGGAAGGAATGAATGGCACCCTTCATTGGTCGCCACCTCAACTCTTAAATAAAAAATAGAAGCTAATAGTTTTCTAGCTCAGTAAAGGCATATAGCTTAAAAATAATACTTCTCACCTTTATGTTTTTGTTGTGAGCCAGAGAAGAAATAATTCCTGTACACCATCTTACTCGACGTTAATCCTGATTAAAGAATAATTTAATGACAAAGAGTAGGCTTCTCTAACTTTCAGTATCTCTTTATCTGTACAAGACAAGACCATTCTTTTTGGGGCGCCTGGACGGCTCAGTCGGTTGAGCATCACTCTTGGTTTTGGCTCAGGTCATGATCCCCTGGGGCCTGAGCTCGAGCCCCAGGTCAGGCTCCCTGCTCCGCGCTCAGCAGGAAGTCAGCTTGAAGATTCTCTCCCTCTGCCCTCCCCCGTGCACTTGCTGTCTCTCAAATAAATGAATGCATCTTTGAGAATGAATAAATAAAAATAAAAGCCAAGACCATACCTTTTGAAATATCTGCACAAAACATGCATAAAGCTAATGGAATAGAAACAGAAACACAAACCCGCACGTCTCCTAAATAGAGTTGTAAGCACCACTTGCATTTACGTAGGGACCATTCTGGCATTTGATTTGCATGGATTGCTATCTTACAGAGGAGCAGGAAAATTTATCTGAGTTAGTAAGTGTAAGAGCCAAGAAAAGGATTTTTCTCCCTCGTCAGAAAGACAAATAAGCTATATATAGCTGCAGAATTTAACTTGACTTTGGCTTATATGTCCACAACGTTCTTATCTGTCATCAAGAATGTGTGTATGGGAAATTCATGGCATTAAAGACCCCAAAATAGTACCATTCAAGATGATAAAGTGCATCAATTATGCAAATCTGAGGCCTGCAAGAAAGATCAGATCACTGGGAGTTGCTAGCCATCTAGCTGCCCACTTCTGGGGACGCATAGCTCAGCAGGCCCAAAGTAACCACAGGCTGTTACCAGAAAGGCCTCAGTGGGTCCAAGGTATGGCAGATCGGTAAGCCAGGTTCCTGGTCTCAACATCCCAGGAAGAATGAGCATCCTAGCACACCGCACTATTGAAGAGGCATCCCTACTTGGGTCACGTTTCCACATTCAACCCTTTCCAGAATCAATAGATGGATGACTACACAGAGATCTCAAAGAATACAGAGATTGTCATCTAGCTTAACAGCTGTGAGAAAAATAGAAAGGTCTTGAACAATTGATTTCCACAGTTCTGTGTGGATTTACTTTTCCATGCAATGGGAGTATGAGTCTATCACTACAAACCTAACAAGCATAACACGGAAGAAAATTCGAGAAAGAAGGCTGGGACTGTGGTCCAGGCATGGGCTGGTGAGGACCTACACCACTGAACTCAAACTACTTTACCAACACAAACACCTCTCCCAAGGGAGACCCAGGGTTTGGCCCAATTGTGGATGCATTACTGAACAGCAACTCCTTTCTCTCCTACTCAAGGACACGTTGGAATGGAAGCAGTGAGTGAGAAAAGCTAACCTTGATGTTACCAGAAAAAATTTTCTTCCTTCTCAAGCGACAGCACTATAACTTTAGTATTAGTGGCACATTCATTGCTGCAGTCTAAACACTTCATTTGAGAATTTCTGATAGTTAAGTTTTCCAGTGTAATAAACCTCCCAAAAACGTAGTGGCTTAAAACAACAACGTTGTTCATTCACAAATCCTCACTGTGGAGAGAACATGGTGGGAATAGTTCACGTCGGCTCCACTGGCTTCCACTGGAGTGGCTCAAAGACCAGGGGAAGAGGGGGAACGGAATCTTATGAAGGTTCACTAGCTTGCATGTCTGCTGCTGTGCCAGGAAGACTCAAACAGCTGGGTGGGAGAGCTGGGGGATCCATGGGCACCTCTCTATGGTCCAGACTCATTCCACGTGGTCTCTGTACTACAGGGGGTCTCTATGTGATGTAGCTAGACTTCTCACATGGTAGCTCAGAGCTCTAAAGGTAACATGTCCCAAGTGAGAGAGAGAGAACTCGTGCCCTAGATGAAAGTTTCATCACATGTCTTACCTAGCCTCAGAAATTACACAGCATCACTTCTGCCATGTTCTGTTCTTTAGAACAGAGTATTAAGGCAGACTCATATTCAAAGGGTAAAGAATTATACTCCATTTTTTAATGGAAAGAGAATTAAAGATGTTATGAATATGTTTGAAAACCACCACATCAGTATGGAAAGAGAAAAAGTACAGCCTAAGAGACATTAAAGGAAAGGGTCAGTAGAGGATGAAGGACTCAAGTACGTGAGAAAAGGGGAAACTGCAGTGCTGGGGACCAGGGAGGGGTTCTCTTCACTCACAATGGTGAATCCGGGAACAGCACATGTGGGGCTCAATACCTTGCTCCCTGGGCCGCAGAGGACACCTGGGTAAGAGATCGCCACAGACAGGAGTAATTCACGACTAGAAGACAAGCGCTCTAAGCGAGGAGAAAGAGAGCAAGAGATGAAAAGTCACCTTGGAAGAGGCAAGAGTGATCACCATGATGATTCAGACTTGCTCGAGAAAGGAAGAAAGGGAGAAGAGGAATGAGCAAAGTGAATTCAGGGCAAGCAGGAAACAAGATATAATACAGGAGAAAAAAGAAAATGGTAAGCAGATGACCATCCTAGAAACTATAGGAAGTAGAAGTTTCATGTAAAGAGACAGTAGGGACACTTGGGTGGCTCGGTCAGTTAAGCGCCTGCCTTCAGCTCAGGTCACGATCCCAGGGTCCTAGGATGGAGCCCCATGTCAGGCTCCCTGCTCAGCGGGGAACCTGGTTCTCCCTCTCCCTCTGCTCCTCCCCCAGCTTGTGCTCTCTTGAGCATGCTCTCTGTGTCAAATAAAATAAAATAAAATATAATAAAATAAAACAAAATAAGATAAAATAAAATAAACAGTAAAGAGAAAGTAGTCACAAACACCTACACCACTAAGAGAAAGGAAAAACAAAAACAAGAAAGAAGGATATCAGATTCTGTCAAGAAAGTAATCAGGAACACACATTTTAGGGACCCATTTTATTTTTACTATCTGTACAAGGGAGGCAATAATTTCTCATCTCAGCAAGTAGAACTGACATCTCTAATAGACTCCAGGGTTTTGTATTAAAATAAGCTTTTTCTCCGTATTCTTGAGAAGTGCCTGCAAAGATACCAGACTTAGGGAACTTAAATCCTTTCCCAAGTGAGTTAGACAGCCATTCCTCCACGGATAAGACTACCTCAAGGCAGACCACATACAGCCCCGGATGGCCATTGGCTACACCCTTCTCTATCAACCACCAGCCTTATCATATTTGATGGCTTTCAACAGCAAGACCAGGTTCCCATGGACTTTGAGGTCAGCAATTTTTAAAACTCGGTTTGAGGAAGTATGGAAATTACTGTATTCCTATTTTTTAAAATGGTGTGCTCTGTCCAAATGTGTTTAAAATATTCTCAAATGAAAAGGTCTCGTTACAGTTGAAAGAAAGTCTACCTCAAAAATCTCCAGAGGGAGACAGGGAAGCCTATTCCAATGGTGTGTTGGCTCCCAGCTATGAAGGGTCAAGGCAGTAGAGGCAAAAATAGGCCTAAATTAAGGATAGCACAGCTTCTACAGATTAGAAGAATGGAGTCAGCGGGAAAGGATACACACACAGAGACCTGTCACGTCTCTCTTCATTCTGGGACTGCTCATGTAAGAGGAAGAGATTTTCTTTCTCATGTAGATGACCAGAGTCTGAAGAGTCTACAAGAGCTAAGGGCTGGCTGCTTCAGTCATAAATCCCTTCTATCGGGACTTTCACCCAAAGCCAGCTACATGAGAAGAGGTCGGTAACAAACCTTCATTACCATTATAAGCACCTGAGGGTTTGTATCTAAGCTAGCATGGGATCAGAGAAGAGACTCCACACTCAAAGTATTATAAGTGGGGGATAAAAAGTTACGCTTTTTTTTAAATCAGTGAAAAACTAGCATCAAATTAAACAGATGAAGATTTGTGATAAAGTATCTCACTTGTGATAAGGACATACAGTTCCATAAACCTTGCTCTTAATTGTATATAACTTCAATGATTAGATGATAGTTATGATTTATCTTTTGAAAACTAATTCACCATCATATAAAGGCATAACAGACTGAATCTCGTGCTAAATTCTGTTACTCAGGCCTAAGCATTTGAACCGAGATGTCATAGTCATCGCCAGACACACTTAAATCAAAACCTATGAAGAGGCAGCCTTGCATATTCTACCCCTTAAAATGATAGTAAATGCCAAGAATCAGCAGGAAGTCCAAAAAAGAAAGATTAGAAATAGTATGAAGAATAAATTTAGTGTATTTATACAAACCAAATATTATAGCAATAAAAGTTAATTACATGTATATGCAACAACATACATGGATCTGAGGAACACATTAAGTTAGAAAAATACAAGTTGAAAGTCGTTAAGAGCAATCGCTCCCACTCTGACAATGAGAACAAGCCAGATTAGCTACAAAGCAGTTTTTTTTTTTAATATATCAGGGAGCTGAGGATGCAAATAAGCTTAAATGTGTTGAGCCCTTCCCAAGAGATAAAAGGCCAACAGCTCCTCTCATTCCTAGCGAAGTCTCAGGAGGAACAGGAATCCACCATATCCAGGAGTAGGAGAAAACAGGCAAAATTTTAAGCAATTTTAATGGCTATATGGGTGGTTGCATGGGTAAGAATACAAAGAGCCTAAGCCACAGAGTAAGTCTGCACCACCAGCCAATCTGTACCACCAGCCAACTCTTTCCCATAGATCCTCACCAAAAAGGCAGCAAGAATACACCACAGGCTTGGGGTAGAGCAGGAGAGTTCAGAGGCAACTGCCCTAGGGGCTCTAAGACCTTCCCAAGGCTAAGGGGAGGGTCAGAGCACGCAAACTGAGAAAAATCTCCCTAATGTGCTTCAGGTCTTCACCCTAGGCACTGCAGCAGCTCTCCAAAAGCTGAGGCCAGACATCTAGACTAAGAGAGATGCGCTGACATCAAGAAGGCTGGACAGGGCTAAAAGCAAAGAAAACTCCCCAGTAACCCAAAAGGCTAATGGACTGGCTCAGAAAACTTCCACAGTTGGGTTAGCTGGTGCTGGGCTATGAAGCATAAAGAAATCTTAAGAATTCAGATCCCAATTCCTGCTAAAGGGAAAGTCTCTGCCCTTGAAACATTTGAACTCAATGATAAAACGGATCTAACTAAAGCTTCAGAAAAGACCATACCCATTTCAATAACAGATTAAACTGACTCAGCACACACACCAGTGGCCTGATAAAAGTCACACCCTTTTAAATTGCTGCATCCTCTACAATTCTTTTGCACACAATATCTGACATGCAATAAAAAATTATGAGACACACAAAGGGAGAAAATACAACCCATAGGCAAGAGGAGAAATAGCCAAAAGAAGTAGACCCAGAGATGATACAGCTATTGGAATCATTAGGCTGGGAGTTTAAAATAACTACAGGGCACCTGGATGGCTCAGTTGTTAAGTGTCTGCCTTCAGCTCAGGTCAAGCCCTGAATCAGGCTACCTGCTCAGCAGGAAGCCTGCTACTCCTTCTCCCACTCCCCCTGCTTGTGTTCCCTCTCTCACTGTCTCTGTCAAATAAATAAATAAAATCTTTAAAAAATAATAAAATTAAATAGCTATAAGAAAATATGTTAAGGGATCCAGAGGAAAATATGGACATGAATGGATGGAGAATTTCAGAATAGAAATCATTTTTTTAATTATATAAAAACTTTTTTAAATGTAGAAATGCTCAAAAATTTTTTAAAAAGACATCACAGATTTTTTTAAAAGATTTTATTTATTCATAAGAGACAGAGACAGGCAGAGGGAGAAGCAGGCTCCCCAATGAACAGGGAGCCCAATTCAGGACTCAATCCCAGGACCCTGGGATCATGCCTTGAGCCGAAGGTGGAGGCTTAACCATCTGAGCCACCCAGATGTTTTAACATCTATGATGTTAAAAGCAGAAGAAAGCGGAAGAAAGGATCACTAAATATAAAGTCAGACCAAGAGGAATTATTGAAATTGAAGCATACACACACACACACACACACATACACACACAGAGTATTAAAAAAATGGGATAAGAGACAGAGAAAAGAAATAACTGAAGAAATAATGGATGAAAAATTTCTAAAACTGATGAAAGATATCAACCCACAGATCCCAGAAGTCTTAGCAAACCCTGAGTCATATAAGTAGAAAGAATACTACACCTGGGCATGTCATAGTTCAGCAGTTAAAACCAAAAGATAAAGAGAAAAATCCACTGGGAAAAAACTCACCCATTATATGCCACAGGGGACAATGCTAAAAAAAAGGATTAACTTCTCATCAGAAACAAGAGAACAGAAGACAATGGGCCAATATCCTATCCAGTGAAAATATCTTCTACCTTTTAAAAAATGAAGGCAACCATTTTCAGAAAAATCAAAATCTAAAAGAACTTGTCACCAGCAGACCTGCATCAAGAACTGCTAAAAGTACTTTTGCCAAAGCAAAATGATAGAGATGGAATAAATAGTACTAGAAATGGTAAATATGTAAATATAAATATAAAACCACATTTAAAATTGTCTCTATTTTATACATGTATAAATGTATTATTTTAGTTTTTATATATGGGCATATGTTCTACTTTAAATTATCTTTGTTTCATATAGATATATGTATTTATGTTTCTCTTACATACTATTGACAGCTTTACAGTATTAACATTACTGGGTTTATAGCACACACAGTATATAATATATGACAACAGAGTTACAAAGGGTGGGAGAAGTAACTAGAATTATAATGTTTTAGTTTTTCTACGTTATCTGTGAAATACAGTATTACTATTTGGAGGTAGACTATCACAGGATAAAGATGCATATTCTGATCTCTTACATAACTACTAAAAAATACAAAGAAATACAGTTTAAATATTTATTTTTAAAAAGAATAAAATGGTATATTAAAAATATGCAGTTCATCTAAATGAAGGCTAGAAGGAGAAATGAGAAATAATACATATTAGATAAGCACAAAACAAATACCAAGATCATAAACTTAAACCTAACAGTAAAATTTAAATATGGACTGTTGTAGCCACATTAAATTTACTGAAATTGATAGTATTATAGCTGACTCTTGAACAAAACAGGGGTTGGCTGCCAGCCCCACTCCACCCCCACTCCATCAGTTGAAAATTGGTGTATAACTTTCAACACCTTCAAAATTTTTAACTACTAATAGCCTGACCAGCAGCCTTACAGATAAAATAAACAGTCCAAACACGTATTTTGTATGTTACATGTATTACACACTGTATTCCCACAATAAAGTAAGCTAGAAAAAGGAAAATGTTATTAAGAAAACCATAAGGAGGGCGCCGGGGTGGCTCAGTCATTAAGCATTTGCCTTTGGCTCAGGTCATGATCCCAGAGTCCTGGGATCAAGTCCCACATCAGGCTCCCCGCTCTTCAGGAAAACTGCTTTTCCCTCTCCCACTCCCCCTGTTTGTGTTCCCTGTGTTCCCTCTCTCGCTGTGTCTCTCTCTGTCAAATAAATAAAATCTTAAAAAAAAAAAAAAAAAGAAAGAAAGAAAGAAAGAGGGGCACCTGGGTGGCTCAATGGGTTAAGCCTCTGCCTTCGGCTCAGGTCATGATCTCAGGGTCCTGGGATCGAGCCCCACATTGGGCTCTCTGCTCAGAAAGGATCCTGCTTCCCCCTCTCTCTCTGCCTGCTTCTCTGCCTACTTGTGATCTCTGTCTGTCAAATAAATAAATAAAATCTTAAAAAAAAAAAGAAAGAAAACCATAAGGAAGAGCAAATGCATTCACAGTACTGTACTATGAAAAAAATCCATACTTAAATGGACCCACACAGCTCACACTTGTATTATTCAAGGTTTAATGATACTGTGCTTACATAAGAGAATGTCTTCTTCTTAAGAATTAAATGCTGAAAATTTGGATATAAAAGGACATGATGTCTGCAATTTACTCTTTGACGGTCCAGACAGAGGGAGGGAAAGGGACAGAGATGGACGGTGGGGTTGTTTGTTTTGGGGGGGGTTGTATCTACAAAGGATTCCTTTACTTTTATATATATATAAGAATTTTTTCTTTATATTTTTTATATAGAAACAATCTATTGTTTGGGAATGCATACATTAAGAAACCTAGAGGGAAAAGAGGCAAGACATTAATAATGACTGAACTCAAGTGTTGAAGACCTCAGGGAGGGGCAGGGAGATGGATCAGAGCTGAAACCCAGAGCGTGTGAGTAGACTCAAAGCCCCCATATCCAGGTAGTTCTGGAGTTGAGTGGTAGCTCCACAGGCACTCTTTACAGTAGTTTATTTCCAAACTTGCATGTCTGGTACACAGACTCTTCTGCAGGAGCTTAATATTACGTTTGGTTTTTGGTTTTTTTACATTTTTTAAAGGGCAGAAATTGAGGAGGTAGAAGATCATCCAGTTTATAAAAATTAGTATGAACTGGGACCAACTTTCATATTTACTAAAAACTAAACAAAAGCATTAAGATGGTCCCCAGCCTTTACCTGAGCCAACATTTTATCAGATCCAAATTCTTGGATATAACTCCTTAGAAGTATCTGTTGACTACCAGTGTTTTCCCTTTCCCAACAACCTCAGCTGCGAAGAAATGAACACACTTCGTTGAAACACTTAATTTAAATTCTCTTGCTAAGACACAGCAACTCTGCAATGAATAAATTACGTGCAACATTGCTCTGCAAAGGAAAAATCTTCAGGTTATGTAGATATGACCCATTAAATAATTGACCATCATTACCTATTACAGGCACCCACAGGCATCCTTTCTGTATAATTTGGTATCACTTCCCACTAGCTGAGAGTCAACAGAATCCTTAAGAGTTTTATTAAATAAATTCAAGTATCTAAAGTCAAGAACCCATAAAATGTGAAATTATTATTCTAGGTACTGGTGGTAGTTGGGTAACACTCTTATATATCACAGAGTTCTTCATTTGCTTCAAGCATTTAGTTAAAAAATAAAGAAAAATTTGAAAGAAGTCTTAGTTAGCCAAGTGAACAGCTCAACTCTGTCACTAGTTTCTAAGTAACTAAGAAAACCTTTTATTTCCTCTGCTTCAATTAACACACTTGAAAGGGGATGAGACCTGATTCTAAAATCAGAAGAATTACATCTAATAATCAAAGCTTTTAAGGCAAATGTGCTCTAGAAGGCACTATTAATTATAAATTTTATTAATGTTGACAGCTTTCCAAGATGAAAAACTAAAGCACAAGGAAGTTATCTTTTCAGAGTGTTTCCATATTGCCATTATGCCATAAACAACAAATATTCACAGGGAGCCTGCTATGTAACAGATACTATTTTAGGTACTGGAGCACAATGGTGAGCAAAACTAACGCATTCCCTAAGCTCATGAAATATACATGTGTTGATCTCGCACACAAATGAATGGGTTAGTGCCCTCAAGTCAAGCGGTCAATAATAAGGTTACTTGGTTAATAGGAAATGTTGAGGGTAACATCCTGATGGTCATCCACTATCATCTACCATCATGCCCTCGGTGTTCTAGGACGCATGGCTTGGCCACCATCTGGCCAGAAGACAGGACACTTCCCAGAGGTCTTCTGTGATGGTGAAAAACTTGATGCAGTTCTGAATAAGACAGTTGAGAAAAGAGAGGGTCCTTCTAGGTTATACGGGTAGCATCTTCTACTAAATAATAAAGGACTTCCAATCTATAGGGGAGAAATTATTATTAGAAATAGCACTTTTGTTTATGGGGGACAGGCCCTTGTTCCATCTTCAAAGCAAACATCACCCCAGTCCCACCCCAGTCCCACTTGATGACAATTAGTCATCAAATATTTCAGAGGGGATTAGCCAAAGAAAGAAGGAGGAGGTGGAGGAAGAAGAAACAAAGGGAAGGAGGGAAGGAGAAAAGGGGAGGGAGAGGAGGAGAAGAAAACATATTAAAAAAAAAAAATCAATGTACTTCTAGTGATGAGAAATTTAAGAAAGCATCCACATTCCCAAGGGTTTCCGTCCCAGTCACACCTCTGAACTGTCTGTGACCACAGCATGGAACTGGGAGACTGTCAAGTCCATGATCAGGATGGGCTTCCCCTCACCTCACAGAGGCTCCTGGCCTCCTGGTTCATTTCCTTCTTGGATCGGAGACTATGACCAAGATGAGACCAAAGACTTTTTCTTTTCAAAATTTCAAACCAAAACAAGGGCAGGCTGTAAGTATGTGTATGACAGAGAAGAAGAGACACAGAAATTGATCAAGCTCATCGATCTTCTCCAATTGTGCTTCTGGGGACGTGAGAACGAGGACATCGCTGGGAGGCTAAGATGAACCAGGCCCTCAGTAACTGCAAGGAGCGGTGACAGGTGTGGACAGCGCTGTGAGCAGCTTCCTTCCATCTCGAATATGGCTAACAAAATGCTAGCACTCTCTATCAGGACATATCAGTACATATGCTGAACACAAGGTGCCCTGAAATGCACAACCCAGCCCTACTTGCAAACAAGCGGAGTTGCATCATGTAGCTTCCAGTAGCTTTTTTTCCTGTCTTCATGGTGCTAAGATGGTAGGTCTGAAAATGGAAATGAAATCCAGTCCCGGCTTCTTGGAGACCTTCTCAGTGCTCCCACTCAGGTCTGGACAAGGGGAGGCGGGGGTCCCAGACCTCTTGATGGGACTCCCACTCCGAAGGGGCAAGAGTGAAACCACGTCTCAGACTCATACAAATGTCTTTATTTCAACTTCAAACTACACAGTTCCGCATTTTTTTTCCAGCCCAATGTGCTATCACTGTTATACAATTAATCCACTTACTCCCTACTTCAAAGACTCTCAGAAAAGGGAGTCCTGGGGAGGCTACTTTTAAGGTTTGCACTAATGATATGTGCTATTTATTGAGTATTGACTATATATGAGACACGGCACTAACTATACTTTTTTATCCAATCTTCGTAACACCTTAAGGTAGATATTATTAATCCCATTTAACAGACTGGGAAACCGAGGCTTAGAAAAGTCACATTATTTGCCCAGGGTCATACTTCTGGTTAGACTCTTGGGATCTGTCCTTCCAAAGTCCTTACCTTTAAGCACCATTCTATGCTTGGAGGGAGGGCAGCACTGTGGGGCAGAAAGGGCACTGGCTTTGCAGTCAGAAGCCCTGCCACTAGTTAGTGTGTGACCCTTGGTTATTTCATTTCTCTATGCCTCTGTCACTTCACCTGCCATAGGGGAACAGTCATTCCCGACCTGCCGTTTGCCCAGGGTCAGAGGCAGTATCAACACCTGTTGCTCTGCTCTAATAAGTAAGTCCCCTTCTCTTGCACGAACTTCCTTGTCCTCTGTTCAAGGTTGGGACTGAGAGGAAGGGCAGGCGAAGAGTTGCAGGAAAAGGAGATCCGAGGCTAAGCCCTGTGACTTCCTTTCAAATGTTGTACTCGCCTTTTGTTAACCGTATGGGGAAACATGGACTCTAATATTTGAACACGAACTCTACTAATATTAAAATTATCTAGACATGAAATTAATCCAAGTAGGCAAACACATAGTATATGCTCAATAAATAAGTAAAGAAAGGGCAGAAGGAAGGCAGGTGGTGAGCAGACAAAACTGGCACTTTCTCTTGATCTCTTTTAGGCTGCTGGCATTTCATATCCTATGCATGCTTCTAATTGAACTAATTGCTTCTCTGAGTCTATCAGATTAATTTGACCGAAGTCATTTAATTTCACTTTGTCATTAGCAATGATAAAGAACTTAAAAGCAACACAGTGACAATATTCTTAGCCAAACCATTATATTCTATAGTTTGAACAGCCCTGTGATTTTTCCCAACTGAGGCATCAGGCCAGGACTGGCCTATTTTCTTGAAATTTCAAATTGCCTAATTGAAGCAACACTCACGGAGACCACACACACACACACACACACACACACACAGAGCTTATCTAAAAATGAAGCTACCAATAGTAGCTAATAAAATCCCAGCACACATGTTTATCCCTCCAGCCATTGGTTAGCACAATGCCGATGCAGAGAAGGATCGCTAACAACCCACCAGTGAGGACTTTGGGGAACTCTTGGAAGAAACACACACAAAGCTTAAGAGGTGCAAATGAATTTATGATGGTTTGCACGAAGGAGTATTTGAATAAAGAAAATAAAAGTAAGTACAAGTAGAGGGGATCTCTAACCATCCAGTGGGGATCTGGGTGTACACAGAAAATGAAACATTCATCATCCCGGATGAAACACAACTGTGGCTGAAGCTCACAAAACTAACCCGTTTTCCCCCACTCTTAAAATTGCTAAAAAGAGAGCAAAAATGCCAATACAGATCAGTTCAAAACTTTTTTAACATTAGGAACATAGTGAAGCCTATCTATCTAGAAGGCCACCTGTAATAGAAGCCACCATTAGAAGCATGGCATTTGTGTTCAATCACATGGCATTCTCCACCCCAGGGCCTGAATCTATTATGACTCAGACCCTGGTCTGTAAGGACCAGTGGCTGCCTCTGGAAGAGGACAAGGGGAGCAACACAGGAGAGAAAGAACATTTCTCCTGCCATTGCCAAAGCCGTTTCACACCCTCCCTTTCCCATCCCCAAGGCCCCCAACAGGCTCCACCCTAGTTGCAAATGCGCCCAAAGTTAAATTTCTGGAAGAGACCTGGGAAATGTACCTAGTCAGAAAGGAAGGGGTTGTGTGTGAGGCCTGGGGGCACTTCGTGGCTTACCTCTGAGATCTCTCTCCTCACCTGCTCTAACTCAATCCTGTTCATCATAGCACAATGTTCAGATGCAAAATGTTTCCCCTCGGAGTCAGAGGCTTTACAAGAAAGGTATTACACTGTCAAGAGATCATTCATTTCTGACTGACATGGCATTTGGAATACCAAACCCCGGACGCAAAATAAGAGCCTATTCAGACAAATCGGAGACAAAAGTAAATAAACACAAAGGTTTAATTAACCCTATGTAACAGAAGATGGAGACTGAATGGGTACCATGCCCCATAATAAGCAGGATATGGGACACGCAAAGAACCCCCAGTAAATGTATTTTGGGGGTGGGGGAGTGTAGTGCGGGAGTAGCTACAACTTTGATTGGACATAGGATACCAGCAATTACATAAGAAGCTACATTGCAAATGTTGGACCTAATAAAAGCAATTGAAATTGATTCTGGAATGTGGTTAAAGGACTTTATCTAACCTATTAATAAATAAGAAGATCTTTCATTAGTTGGCAGGAGGGCAGTTGCTACTGGCCAACTTGATTTTCCTGAAAACGGCAAAGACTTGCATGTGCTTTTCTTCAAATAAAAGCCCTAAAGTCCCAAAGTACTGTTTCCGGAAACAAGTTACCATGCAGTGTCATACTTTTCCTGAACAGACTGAGAAAGTCTCCCCTCACCTGTTCCCCCAACACTGGGGGAGGGGGAGAGGAGAAAATATGTATTTTCAACATTTTTTATTGAAACTTTTTTTAAAAGCAAAGAGTTTGGAAAGCTCAGGGTAAATCAGAAATTGTTGATCAAGAGTGACCATCTAAGGAGAACGAAAAATGAAAATATCCTTTCAGGCTACATCGGGTGGCCTACACTTGGAACCCTGAAATAACCAAGATTCTTCACTCTTTAGCGAAGGTACCTAGAAGACTTAGTAAATGATATTAACAAGATGCCCCATGCTGGTGAGCAAGGAAGGAAGTCATTGCATTTACCCCTGACTGCCTGAGCAATCAGCCTCATCCTCCCTTCGCACACAAGGCTACATCTAGGCTGGCTTGCTAGTCTCCAAACTCAGCAGAGACAGCACCAAGAATCAGTCACCTGCGAGGTGCCACACAACCCTTGGGAGCAACGAGGCCGGCACACCTTCCAGGCGTGCCCTCTCCCCTCTCCACTCCCAGAGCCCGACCCAGGGCTGCCTGATCTCTGGGGACCAAAGAGCAAACGGACCTCCCGAAGAAAAAGAGGGAGAAGTGGGTTTGCATTATATAACAATGTACAGCAAATAAGCCTTCTAGAAAACGAAAGTAGCGGGAGGGGCAGGGGTCGGGGGAGGCGAGGGGAGCGGGGCGTCGCGGAGCTTCCGCGGCCACTTACTCGAAGGCGAAGAAGAGTCCGCTAGTGACCAGGATGAGGACGAGCGTCAGGTAGAAGACGCCGGTCTGCCGGGCCATCATGATCCTGCCGTTGCAGAAGAACTTGTTTCTTCCCGGGAAAACCTCCCATTTCCTCCGGGCCGCGATTTTCTTCTTCTTGTGGGGCGACTCCATGGGGGAGGAGCTGTGGGTGCTGATCTGACTGTACTCGCAGTCTTTCATGGGCCCGCCGCCGCCGGGAGGCATCCACGAGGGCAGCCGGCGGGGGGCGCACGCCCCCAGAAGCCCCCCGGCCGCGCGGGCCCCGCCGAGCCACGACCGCCGCCGGCCGCCCGGCCGCCCCCCGAGCCGCGGCGCCGCGGCCCCTACGCCGGCTCCCGGCTCGGCGACAACTTTGCCGAGGACACCCAGGTTAACCCTTGCGGGATCCCAGCTGTCATAGCCGGGTCCCCCTCCGGGAGGGACGGTGCTCGCCTGCAGCCCGCGGCGGTGGTCCTCAGTCGCTTCCAGCCCGCGTACCGGGGCACCGGGGCCCCGCGGGGCGCGAGGGGCCGCCCGGTCGGTCCCCGGCTCGCCGCGCGCCCGCCCCCTCGCCCCGCGGCTCGCTCGGCCCCGCCGCCCCCGGCCCGCCGGCCGCGCCTCGGCTCCGGCCCGTCGACCCCCGAGCGCTGCGCCCCGAGGGGACACGAGGCGGCGGCCCCGGCGCCGGCTTCCTCGGGAGCCACTTCGGCGCCGCGGCCAGGTTTATTCCAATCCTTCCTCCCGGCGGCGGATCCTCCCCAGGAGAGAGCGATGGAAACTGGGAGGCCGCTCGCGGCACCGGCAACCCCTCCCAGGGGTGGGTGGGGAAACCGAGCACGTTCTTCTGTCAGGAGCGGGCTCGGCGACGGCCCGGGCGCTGCTCGCGCGGCGACCCCGCGCCGGCGCGCCTGGCAGCCGAGTCCAGACCGCGGTCCCCGCGCGGGGCTGCCGGGACCGCCCGGGCCGAGGGTCGCGGCGGCGGCTGGTGGGCTGCACGGCCAGCGGCTCCCTGGCTCCCTCCTGCCCCATAGGGGCCGGGCGGGGTGCGAGGAGGGCCGCGGGGGCGGGGGCGGGGGGGCGGCGGAGCGCGTCTCGGGGCCGCGGGGCGAGCGCCACAGACACTTGTTTGCAAGGCTCAGCCCCGGCGCGCGCGCGGCGCTCCGAGCGGGTCCGCCTCCTCCCAGCCGGGTGGGCGGCGGCCCTCGCAGAGCCAGTCCGGCTCCTCCTCCCGCTCCTCCTTCTCGCCCGCGGAGCCCTGCACCGGCCCCGCGGGGTCCCCGCCCCAGGCCCCTCGGACGGGCCCGGCGCGGTCCCCTCCACTACCAGGGGAAAGGCGCTGGGCTCCCCGCTGGCATCGCTCGCGGACGGCTCGGGTCGGTACCCGCTGGCCGGGGCGCGCCCTCGCCCGCAGACTCGGGCCGCCGCCTCCCGGCTTCTCCTCCGGTTTATTCCCGGCAGCCGCTGCCGCTTTGGCGCGCGCGCGCGCGCGCACACACACACACACACACACACACACACACACTCACGCTGCTACACGCAAAGCCCTTCTTGCCGCTCCCGGGGACCTGAGGAACCCGCGCGGAGAGGTGACCCTCCCCGGGCCTGCCCCGGCTAGTCCTCTTCCCGCCCGCTGCGGGGCGCGTGGTCGACTAGCGGGGAGCTCTACTGCTGCCCAGGAGTGGGCGGGGGTGCCCGGCGATGGGATGGGGAGAGGGGGTACGGGGCAGGCCTGAGTCCGGGAGGAGGGCTGCGGGCCGGGCTCTCGGGGCCCCAACGGCTCCCAGGTTTCCCGCGGGGAGAGCGTAGCGGTCTGGGTCCCCTTTGGCCCCGGATCCCTGCCTCCGTCCCGGAGGACAAGCCCGTGGCGGCCAGGCTCTGCGGAGGTTGCTGCCTCCCCAGCCCTTTCTCACTTCTCCGACACGGGCGCTCGCGATTTACTCGCTTTATTGCTCCCTTTTCCCCTGCGAGCGCCCAGGGCAGCAGAGGGACCGACCGATCTCCTCTAGAGCCCGCGCCTCTCCTGCCCGCCCCGCCCCACCGTCCCGGCCGATCCGCCGGTGCGCTAGCGCGCTCCCTGGCTTCGCCGCGGGGCCGGAGCCCTCGCGTGGTGGGAACAACCAGTGGGCAGCGGAAAGCAAAGGCGGCCGGGCGGGGAAGCTCGGTTTTCCGAGCCCCACTTTCCTTTCGCCGCCCACTGGGATGTGTAGTTCTTCCTCTCGCCCACTGGCTCGGAGAGGAAATACTATCTTGGGACCAAAAAACTACAAATCCCTGCATCCCCCGCGACGAAAGCGGGAGAGGCGCGGTGCTGGGCGTTCTGGTGCCCGGAGACTGGAGATGCGAACTAACAAAGGGAATGGTGGGGGGCGGCTGTGGCTTCCCGGTGCTGGGTACTTTACACGTTCCACACGTTCTTTATCTGATCTTTGCTGCAACCCTGCGAGGCCCTACTGTGTGCAGTTTAGAGAACGCTCTACTTGCCAGAGATCTCAGAGTGCCCCGATGGTGGAGATGAAATTGAACCAGAGCCCTGAGAATTTCCTTTTTAAAAAGCGCTGCCTCGGTGAGCCTTGTCAAAGGTAGAAAAGAACTGGGATCAGTTGGAAAGAACTTCCTGCAGTAAGGGAAAAGTGGTAAGGATGGCAATTACTGTGGGACATGAAGTCAAAAGGAGTTATGAAAAAAGTGGAATTCACAAGGGTCCATTCCAGAGCAGGTTAGGGGTGTGAGTCCTACAATCAGAATCGGGATTCAGTGATTTTAGGTTTTGTATGACCTATGAGCATATGATAGGAACAATTAAGTACTTTGTGACTGCAGTATTTAAAAATGACAACGACAACAACAACTGGCAAGGCTTAGACATTTCAAGTGAAAGGTCTCATATGCTTACCTGTTCTTTAACTCATGGGATCAAGGGGATGTTATTCTTACTCAATTTATAGAACATACCTTTTCTCCCTGTGTCCAATTAATATACTACCTTCATCAACTTCCTGGCTTTAAAAAGACTTCTATTTTGGTTCTCAGTGAAGTCTTAGTTTTTCTGGTATCACTGTTGTACTTTTAAAAAGTCCTTCTCTGTTAGAGACACTAAAGTATTTGCAAGTGCTTTAAAATACTCCAGCCCATCCATCTCCAAAACCATGACCATATTGATGAAACAATACTGGCAAACTATGGAAAATTGTTTACATTGGGTGGTACATGTGAATTAGTAATGTATTGCTGCAAATTATCACAAATTAAGAAACTCAATAACAGTTTAATATCTCACACTTTTTATGGGTCAGGTGTCCAGGGACGTAGGGTCCTCTGCTTCGGGTCTTAACCTACCATCAAGGTGTTGACAAGGCTGTGTTTTATCTGGGGGCTCAACTAGGAAAGTGTCAGCTTCCTCACTCAGGTCCCTGGCAGATTTCATTTCCTTGCAGCTGTAGGACGCAAGACCTTGGCTTTTTCTGGCTGTCCACTGGAGACTGCTCTCAGCTCCTAGAGGGCACCTGGAGTTCATTGTCATGTGCCCTTTCCCAACATGGCCACTGATCTCATCAAGCCAGTATGGAGAGTCCCCAGAGTAAGTTTGTTAGCAAGATGGAATTTTATACAACATAAGTAATCACACAAGGGTGATATCAAATTGACATACTCTGTTGATTAGAAGCAAGTCACAATTTTTGCACACACTCAGGGGAGAGGATTAGACAAGGTATGGACACCAGGATGAGGATGCCACACTAGGGTCTGTCCACTAAAGTGTATGACAGGATCCATTATGCTAGTCTTATCTACATCTACTTATGTTTATATTTGAAATTTTTTATAATAAAAAGAAGTCAGTTATTTCTTCTTTCTTCCCATTGCATATTTACTTAGACCTTTGACAATAGATTCACTTAGGACACTTACCTGAAGAAGTTCATTAGAACCTGACATGATGGCCACAGAGTTTAGTTCACCATCTAAAAACTACTCTGTAAGGTGTGATAGCATTTACTCGTTCATTCGTTTCACAATCGTCCATTTAGGAGACTAGGTCGTTTTAAGTACTATTTTAGCGATAGGGATATAAGAGGATCCAAAACAGACATTTATATTTGAGGACTAGAAGGAAGGGTGGGGAAAACAAACAAGAAATGCAAATAAAATACGCGCAATAGGGGCAGCTGGGTGGCTTAGTGGGTTAAAGCCTCTGCCTTCGGCTTGGGTCATGATCCTAGGGTTCTGGGATCGAGCCCCACATCGGGATCTCTGCTAGTCAGGGAGCCTGCTTCCTCCTCTCTCTCTGCCTGCCTCTCTGCCTACTGTGATCTTTCTCTGTCAAATAAATAAATAAAATCTTAAAAAAAAAAAGACGTAAAAAATGCGAACAATAGAAGGAAATAAATACTAAATGATAACATAATTTCGGAGAGCAATTTCAAGGAAAAAGAGGAGGGTCTTGGGATAGAGAGAATTGGGGGAGGAGACACTGGAGCAGGGAAGCAAGTGACGTGACAGCAAGTGCAAAGGCCTCAAGGCGGATCAAGCCTGGAAAATTCTAGGGGTACAAAGAAAAGACATTCTGGCTGAGATAGAGTGGGGGACAGGTGAGTGGTAAGAGGGAAGGCCGGGAGGATACAGGATCAGTGAGGTGACGGGAGTTGACTCTGCTTGCACTGGGAAAGCACTTAATCTGTGACCACTGTGTTAAGTGGTGACGAGTCAGAAAGAAGAATAATCTACAGTACTTGGCCTTCAAGGAACACACAGATTCCACGCGTCATGCTACAAGGACCTCAGTGCATCTAGAATTGTAGACCCGAACATTTGTTTTGCGTACTAGAAAACTGAGGCCATGAAAAGCAATGCCCTCCTAAGAATTCCTTGAGAATGCCTCACGACTGCAAATAATCCATAAGCGAATCTTGAAAGAGTGCATTCTCTGATTTAAAGCTCTAGAAAACTGACAACAAACAATAATTTAGTGCCTTTCACGTGCAAGACAGCGTGATGAATAAGTTGAAAGTGGCAGAGAAGCTATGGTTTTGTTTGAGAAACAAGATGGAGACACGTAGAAAGTGGATAATGAATTTCTTCGTGATGCGATAAAAATAACTATCTTTTTGGAAGTATCTTCTTTATTAGGTAGTATCCTGGTTCTTGAGACATTTAGCTCACTAGATCCAGAGGACAATCCAAGGAGGCAAGGATTCTTATCAGTATTTCACAGGGGTGTAAACAAGCTTGGAGAAGTGGGGTGATGTGCCCAGGGGCTCATAGCTAGTAAGTAACCGAGTCAGGATTCTCCAGCCAGGCACATGTGTGGGGTTCCAACCCTTTCTACTCCAACCCACTGCACAATGAAAAGAGTATACTGTGTCTGACTAGCTGTCTGCTGAGTAGACTTTGCTCAAAGTGTGTCTAGGGCCTGTGGCCATTTGGATACGCAGAGCCAAGGGGGCTAGGATCTCAGGGCAGTGGGAATGGTGGGGGAAACACATGACGATTCTAGTTGGACTAGAACTGACAAGATTCGAGAGCAAGTAGTTTACTTAGGAAGGGATTCCAGAAAACACCGTCGACAGTGAAGTGAAATAGAGGGGAAGAAGCTTCTAGAGCATGCATTATGAAGCAAGTTACCAGCACAGGGGACTGAGGCTCAGACCCCCCAGGGGGCACTGGGGAGTGGTGCAGAACCCACCTCACAGCTCCCCACTGCGGGGGGGCAGGGGGAGGAGGGCGGGGGGCGGGGGAATGAGGAAGCTGACCTTTGCCCACCAACCTAGTGGCTGCTAGTTGAGAGCTCCTTCTGGGATCCTTACTCTACCTTCTTAACACCTGATCAGCCCTTCCAAAGCTGATGTAGTCAGCACTGCCATGGGCACTCAGAACACCAAGCTGGGCTTCCCTGGATTGTTGGGGATATCTTTGATTCCAGTGGGCCTTTCCCTGTTTCCGTCTGACTCGGTGGGCCCACCGACAACAAGGTCTGTTATTAACAAGATTAGAGCTTTGTTCCTTTCATCCAAGCAGCTCAAAGCATTCTGCAGACCCACCTCAGTAATTCTCAGAATTTATCTCCAGGCAGCAGAAAGGAGGAATGGTCTTATGTATGGTTTAAGGGGAGGACATTCAGATCCAGGACATTATATATCTTATACACCTTTTGAGGTCAGGATGAAGTGCTTCCAGGGCGGTCAAAGGACGTGGAGGTCAAAGGGACAAGGTCCTCTAAGGAGATCTTTGAAGTCATCCCAAAAGGGCTTTCTTCTAAGAGCTCTAGGATGGCAGGAAGTAACTGCTGAAACTCCTGTATCAAACAGAATTCTCCAGAAAATCAGACACCCTAATTCCTTCCAACCCAGAGGGTTGGCTCGCAATTTTTACATGTGCTCAGCACCTCTGGGAACATCAAGGGTCAAAACACATAAGATGTTTAAAGTAATAAACTTAGGGCTATAGGAAAAAAGTGGATGATGCAGAAAAAACTTAATCCAAAATTTTCTTGTAATAGGCAAAAACAGAGGGAGACAACCATAAAAGACTCTTCATCTCAGGAAACAAACTGAGGGCTGCTGGAGGGGAGGGGAGTGGGAGGGATGGAGTGGCAGGGTGATGGACACTGGGGAGGGTATGTGCTATGGTGAGAGTTGTGAATTGTTTAAGACTGATGAATCACAGACCTGTACCCCTGAAATGAATAATACATTATATGTTAATAAAAAAATATATTCTTGTAATTGCCCCCAAGTGAGCCTTTCTTGCCTTTTAGCACTAAATATATATATTTTTTTTCTGGTATTTTCATAAAAATAATGCATGTGCATTGAAAAAATTTTATTTTATTTTATTACAAAATTTTATTACAAAAAAGAAAAAATATATTGCACACAAATACACAAAATGTAAAAATTGTTCAAATTCCCATCACCTTAAGATAGTCTTTTAACATTTTGATAGCCATCCTTATGTAAGTCATTTTACACACGTACATCTGTATCATTTAACAAAAATGGAATCATATCCTGCATGCTATTTGCATCCTGTATGCTTTTTTTTTAAATTGTGGTTTTTTTTTTCTTTCATTGCCAACCCCCACTCTTCCTTAAGTAACCACTGTTTACAATATCTATCCTTCTCCAGGCTCATATCACTATAGGCAAAGACACAGATACAGTCCGCATTCCACTTTCATCCATTGTCCTGATAATGTTTTTTCAGTTAATTTGTCCCCGCCTAGGCTCATACATGGTGCTTTGCATGAGGTCTCTGAGAGTCTTCTTCCGTGTGGCACAGCCGCGTTACTTTCTGCCTTTTGTTTCCTGATCTGGACATTTCAGAAGAGTATAGGCCATTTATTTTTGTACACTGTCATTCAGTTTGGGTTTGTCTGGTGTTTCTTCACAATAAAATCCAGCTGAGGACCCTCACCGGCTCTTGGCTTATGCACACAGGCAACATAGCTGAACCTGCCTCCTTCAGGCCCGGATTTGTTTGTTTGTTTGTTTGTTTGTTTGTTTTAAAGTAAGTGGGATCCATGCCCAAGGTGGGGCTTGAACTCACCACCCTGAGATCAAGAGTCCTATGCTCTACCAACTGAGCAGCCAGGCCCCGCTCCTCGCACCATTTTAAGAAGCACGTTCATATGGCTTCCAGCTACAGGTGCTGGATAAAGCCGGAATGTGCCGCAAGCCCAAGCCAAAACTGACCCCCAAAATATAGACACTTGTTAGCCGAGAAGCCGAAGCCTACGCAGGCAGTTTTAAAGCAGCAAGAGTTATGAAGAGGGAAAAAGTCTCCCAAACTCCTTTGCTAATTACTCATAAAACATGCAACAGAACAGGGGCGCCTGGGTGGCTCAGTTGGTTAAGCATCTGCTTGGGCTGGGGTTATGATCCAGGAGTCCTGGGATGGAGCCGGGCTCCCCGCTCAGTGGGAAGCCTACTTCTCCCTCTCCTCGGCCACTCCCCCTGCTTATGCTCTCTCTCTCTCTCTGTCAAATAAATAAAAACTTAAAAAAAAAAAAAAAAAGCCCATGCAACAAAACAGTAAGCATGAAGGCGAAAGGAGAAGTTTCCTATTGGCCATGAGAAACAGGAGTTCTCAGTTCTCCTGCTCCCACGGCGACCACGCACCTGGCGGAGCACAGGGGAGAGAGAAGCTCCGAGTTCTGCAAGCGGTTCCAGCGCGAGGCCAGCCCGGGTGTGCAGAGCACCTGCACCTGCTGCCGCAGCACGTCTGCCACTCGGGGGAGGACGAGAGTGTGACAGACACTTCTCTCAACAGAACGTGCTGCTTAGTCGGAAAGAGTTCCAGAAGAATCCAAAGTGGATTTCAGAAATTTCTTGTCTTCTCCGTAAGGAAGGGGTTTTGAGGAATGTCTAAGGCTATTTCTGAATGAAAGATAGCCAGTGCAACAGCTTGCGGGCTGTGTATTTATTCTCTGAATACATGGAAACCGAGTCGGGGAACAAACTTTTCTTGGCATCCTTTGCATTTCTGGGAAATAAAAATCTCATTGGAATGAAAAACTGAAACCTACCTACCTCGAAGGTTGGTTGCGAGGTCAAAAAATACATACAAAAGTGCCCTGTAAGTAGTAAATGCAAGTGCAAGTATTAACTGTATTTTTACTATTTTCCCTTTTCTTCCATTTTTACTGTTTATATTGTTTTTTTTTCTTTCCTTTTTTTTTTTTTTTGTATTGTTTTCTTTCAAAAGGGAATTGAGACCTGTATAAAGCGTCTACTTCTACTCGTTTGCATTTCTCTGGTCAGTAGCCTAACTCCTAATTGAGAAGGGGAAAAAAATGTATGTCTTTGTCCTCCCCAAAACACCTGCATAAAAATAAGTTTGTAAATTCTGAAACTTATTCCCATTTGGGCTGTAAAAATATCAGGGATATTCTTAGGTATAGGTAATTCAATGAGATAAAGAGTGCAAATCTATTTCCAGAAATTTTCATTTTTGTAACTTTCTATGTTCCTGTAATATTTCACCTTAAGAGGCATTTTAATTTGTTCTAGTACAGACTTATTTCTAGGTTTAAAATCATTTCACAATATAACATAGTAACTTACGCTTTACCCCTCTTACATCTTTTCTGGAATGACATAGATATAAGTTATTGGTTTTTTGTTTTTGTTTTTTTAATCTACTTGAGAGAGAGAGAGAGTGAGCGAGAGGGTGAGAGCAGGAGCAGGGGGAGGGGCAGAGGGAGAAGCAAGACTCCCTGCTTAGCAGGAGACCCTATGCAGGTCTCCATCATAGGACCCTGGGATCATGACCTGAACTGAAGGCAGACGGTTAACATACTGAGCCACCCAGGCACCCCTAAATTATTGTCGTTGTTTTTTTTAAATAAGCAGCATTATTTCAGCATTCTATTTAGCCTATTTAGATATGTTGAAAAAATCAGATTACGCATTTCAGTAGAAGTATCCGTGAAATTACCTTGTGACCTTCTGAAATCAGGTCAAATGATTTGGGTTTATCCAATACTGGTGATGTTCATTTTGATCATTAGGATAAGATAGTTCCACCAGATTTTTCCCATATAAAGTTATTATTTTGGGGATGCGTGGGTGGCTCAGCTGGTTAAGCCTCTGCCTTCTGTCCAGGTCATGATCCCTGGGTCTTGAGATCGAGTCCTACATCAGGCTCCTTGTTCAGCTGGGAGACTGCTTCTCCCCCTGCCTGCTGCTCCCCCTGCTTGTGCTCTATCTCTCTAACAAATAAATAAATAAAATCTTTTTAAAAAAAATAAAATAAAGTTACATTTCCTTCCTAATTAATAATTATAAAGAATATAAATATCTTATTCTCCATCAAACTCTCACACTAATTAAAATTAGTAAACCAATTGATGATTTCCTAATTTTATTCTTCTTCCCACCTTCCTTCTTTCCTTCCCTCTCTTCCATTCTCCCTCTCTTCCTCTCCTTCTCCTCCCCAACTCTCTCCCCTCTCTCCCTCTTTCTCCCTCTCCCCACCTCTCCCCCCTTTCTTGGATTTTCACAGTAAGGAAGAACTTCCCCTTCTTCCCCATTTATATATCTGTTCACTCATCTATTTCTATCAGAATGGCCGCATAGATATTTATATTATTCAATGGGTTATTATCAATAGTTATTTTGATATTCGGATTGTTCCAGATTTAGCTGCTTCAGGCTAAGTCCTGAATAATGTGATGTGAACTGATCATTCCTGGCTTCCGCACTAACTGACTCAATCACCTATGAGGGCTCATCTTGTCCTTCCCCTATCTTGGTCCTGCCAGTCACTTCTCCAAGGGGTCCTCGTTCGTTTTAGTGGAAGATATATATGTGCTTGTATACTTCTATCTTTTGCCATCTCTATAAAAACATAGACAGGCATAGACATGTACATTTATTTTTCTCAATGTCAAAAACCATGTTTTTAAACTGATACATGCAATTCTATTTAAGAACTATAGGCTATATTGCGTGCTTTTGTACTTTCCATATTTGAAGACCAGCACCATTATCCTCAATATATTTGTTCATTTCCTCAAGCCTAGAATCCAAAAAAGATTTCAGAACTGCTAGCCCGCACCACCAAGGAAAGCAAACCAACAATCTAGAATTGAGTAATTATTTACAGCTCTTTCTTTTTTATTTTAGATAAAATAAATAAGTAAACAAATAAATAAAGATTGGACATCTTTGCATTGTTTTTAACCTTAGGAGAGAGCATCAACTATTTCATTGAGGGGGTTTCCTTCTATTTCTGGCTTGATGAGTTTATATATACAGAGACGTTGAAAGAAAAAGATGTTCTTTCTGTACCTATTGAGATAATTTTCTCCTTGATTCTGTTAATATGATGATAATCACATCGACTGATAACTGCTTAAAAATATATATATACATTTCTGAGACAATCCTCACTTGTTTAAAATGTATTATCCTTTTCCTATATTGCTGGATTTGAATTAAGAATATTTTGTGGAAAATAAATTGCATCTATGTTATGAGGGTTAATTGTTTAGTGATTTTCATTTGTTTGTTTATTCTGTTATGTCTTTGTCACGTTTTGTTTCAGGATTCTTCTCCTGGCCTCATCAAACAAGACAGCAAATATTCACTCATCTATATTTTTTTCCCAAAACAGTTTTGGTGTAAGGCTGCTATTATTTCTCTGCTCAATGTTTGATAGTGGGGCACTTGGGTGGCTCAGTCAGTTAAGCATCTGACTCTTGATTTCAGCTCAGGTCATGATCTCAGGGTCATGGGATCGAAACGAACCCTGTGTTGGGCTCTGCTCTGAGTGTGGAGTCTGCTGGAGATGCTCCCTCTCTCTCTGCCCCTCCTCCTGTCCCCCCAACAGGCTCTCTCTCACTTTCTCTCTCTAAAAAATAAAAAGAAGAAAGAAAGAAACAAAATCTCTTTTAAAAACATAAAAATAAATGTTTGACAGAACTCATCAGCCAATTTTTTTGGTCCTGGAATTCTATTTGAGGGAAAGGTTATGACAGCAAATTCAATGTCTTCAAAAGATATAAAATGACTCTTTAGTTTCTATTTTATCTTGTTTCCATTTGGACAAATTATGCTTTTCAAGGAATTTTTCTCTTTCATTTAAGTTGTTGGATATCGTGGCATAGAGTTGCTCATGATATTCTGTTATCCATTTGATGTCTATAAGATCATTTATTGCAAATATTGGCAATTTTCTCAATCATTAGCTTTGCTAATGTTTACCAGTTTATTAATTTTTATTTATAAAATAAATTTTATAAAATAAATATAAATACATTTTATAAAATAAAATAAATTTTATTTATTTATTAATTAATTAGCTTTGCTAAGTGTTTACCAGTTTATTAATTTTTTCAGAAAAATGAATTCTTGCCTTGTTAATTTAAGCTAGTGTTTGTTTTCTGTTTCATTTGTATCTGCTCTTACCTTTATAATTATCTTCCATTTGTTTACTTTAGGTTTCTAGATTTGTTTCTAGATTCTTTTTTTTTTTAAGATTTTATGTATTTATTTGACACAGAAAGAGAGATCACAAGTAGGAAGAGAGGCAGGCAGAGAGAGGGGGAAACGGGCTCCCCGCTGAGCAGAGAGCCCGATGCGGGACTCTATCCCAGAGATCATGACCCGAGCTGAAGGCAGAGGCTTTAACCCACTGAGCCACACAGGCACCCCTGTTTCTAGATTCTTAAGTCAGAATCTTAATTTTACATCTTTTTTCTTTTCTTATATAAATATTTAAAACTCTGAGTTCCCCCCTAAAAACCATCTTAACTGCATCCCACAAATTTTAATATGTTATATTTTCATTATCAGAGCTCTAAGTGTTTTCTAATTTTCCTGGTGATTTTTTTTTTTTGTCTATCCATGTTTTATTAAGAAGTGAGTTGTTCAATTTCTACATATCTTATTGTTATTGTTTCCTAATATTTTTGAAAAGATTTTCTTATTTATTTATTTATTTGAGAGAGAGAGTGAAAGAGAGAAAGAGTGTCAGAGTGGAGAGGTCAGAGGGAGAAGCAGACTCCCCACTGAGCAGGGAGCCTGATGCAGGACTCAATCCTGGGACTCCAGGATCATGACCTGCTTAACCAGCTGAGCCACCCAGGCACCTGATTCCTGATATTTTTGTGGTCAGAGAACATACTCTGTAAATTTATTACAGCTGGTTTTATTTTCCAGCATATGGTCAGTATGTCATGATCCCAGGTACACTGAGAAAGAATGTGTTTCTGCAGTTCTTAGGTACAGTGTCATTGAAGTGTCAATTATGTTAAGGTAGTTGATAATTTTGTCACGTCTTTTACATCCTTAGTAATTTTTACTCTAGTTGTTCTCTCATTTATTGAGGGAGAGGTGTTAAAATCTCCAACTATGATTGTGGATTTGTGAATTTTCCCCTTATTTCTTGGTTTTTGCTTCATGTTATTGGAAGCCTTGTTATTAGGAGCATAAATATGTATGATTATTTAATTCTTTTGTATTCTCAATGAATTCACCACTTTATTGTCACAAATATAATTCTTTTCTCTAGCTATATTCCTGTTGAAGTCAATATTGTCTAGTGTTAATTTATCTGGCCCACCTTTCTTATGTGTACTGTTTTTATGGTAAATCTTTTTCCTGTTATTTGGCTTTCAACCCCTCGGATACTTTATGAAAGCCTAATTTTTTAAAATAGCATGTGGTTAGGTTTTGCTTTATTATCTAGCCTGGCAATTCCTGTTTTTAGTGGGAGTGTTTAGTACATTTACATTTAATATAATTATTGATATGATTGGATTTGGGTCTACCATTTTATTTGTTTTATATTTGTCTGAGCTGATATTTTGCTTCTTTGCTGCTCTCTTCCTGCCTCTTTTTGGTTTTGTCAAAAAAGAACCTTTATGGGGCGCCTGGGTGGCTCAGTGGGTTAAAGCCGCTGCCTTCAGCTCAGGTCATGATCCCAGGGTTCTGGGATCGAGCCCTGCATCAGGCTCTCTGCTCAGCAGGGAGCCTGCTTCCTCCTCTCTCTCTGCCTGCCTCTCTGCCTACTTGTGATCTCTGTCTGTCAAATAAATAAATAAAATATTAAAAAAAAAGAACCTTTATAACATTCCATTTTAGTTCCTCTATAGGCCTTTCAGGTATACCTCTTTGTCTTATTTATTAGTGTTTTCTCTAGGGATTAAAATACATATACTCATCACAGTCTTTAGAGTTAGTATAATGTACATTTTAAAATCTTGAAGTAGTATAATGCTCTTTACCTCTGTTTTGTACATTTGATGTGATTTATTATAACTGTATGCTTTACAAGCCACAAAATATATGGTGACCTAATTTTTGCTTTAAATAACCATATGGCGCTTGAAGACATCAAGAGAAGAAAAAAGCAGACTTTCATATTTAGCTACATACTTAACATTTCTGATTTTCTTTATTCCTCTCTGTAGAAACAAACTTCCATGTGATGTCAATTTATTTCAGCCTAAAGAAATGCAAAAGAAAACTTTTCTTTATCTGGTATTATTTTAGTTTACTTTCACTTTTTAAGGCTATTTTGATTGCATTTAGAATTCTGGGCTGATGGGTGTTTTATCCTCAGACCTTTAAAGATAAGATTCCACTGGCTTCTGGTATTAATTGCTTTTGATGAAAAGCAAGTAGTCACCTGTGCTATTGTTCCCCAATTTGTGATCTATCATAAAAAGTGCTACTCTCAAGACTGTTTTTCAGTTTGACTGTGATGTGCCTTGTCATTTTCTTTTTTTTATTTATCTTAAGATTTGGAGCGTCTTAGGTCTGTAAGTTTATATTCTTTGCATAATTTGGGAAAATTTTAGTCATTATTTTTTCAAACATTTGTATGTGGCCCCATTCTCTCCGTCTACTCTCATTCTGAGACTCTAATTCCACAAAAGTTAAGCTGCTCAATATGATCACACAGATAAATGACATTCTGTGTATTTAGTTTTTCAAGTCATTCTTCTGTGTGTTCTTCAGATCAGATAACTTCTATTGATCTGACTTCAAGTTCACTGACCCTTTCTGCTGCTATCTGCAATTTGTAATTAAACCTATCCCATGACATTCTTGTTTCAGATATTTTATTTTCAGCCATCGAATTTCTGTCTCATCCCTTTTTAGAGTTTTTCTTTCCTGCTGAACTTTGTCCATCTGTTGGTTTATCATGATCATATTTTCTTTTAAGTTCTTGAACATGTTTACAAGCACTCTTTTAAAGTCCTTGTTTGCTAATTCCAACATCTGAGTTATCGCATGGTTGGTTTCTATTCGTTGGTTTTTCTCTTGTACATGGGTCACATTTTCTTGCTTTTTCTAATGTCTAGTAATTCTTTATTTTTGCTGCACATTATAAGTGCTACATTGTTGAGAGTATGGATTTTTTAAATCTTACTTTAGATTTTTTTTTCTTTTGGATGGTTAATTTACTGACATAGCAGCTTGAGCCTTTCAAGGTTTGTAATGTGGATCCAGAGCAATCTTTACACTAGGGCTAGAGTAACTCTATTCCTAGAATGTTGACATTTTGGCAGGTTGAGAGCCCAGGATGTTCAGTGCGGTCTTTCCACGGGATTGTTGGAACTCCTATATCTCTTAGTACTGTAGAACCTCCAGGCCTAGTGGAGTCTTGCCTTTGCAATCACAGTTCAGTACATGCCCAAACGGGTAAGGGGATTCCTAAGCAGAACTTTGGAGCTCCTTTTATGCATAACTTCTTCTATTCTGATCCTCTGCCCTACAAACTCCAGCTGCATTAGCAACTCTGAACTCTGTTCTCTGTTTCCATCTATCAGTGGGCTAAAGGAGTGTGGGCTCCTTCTCACTGCACCATGGTCCAGAGAATGCCCCAGGCAAAGAGCTAAGATGATTGTGGTGCTCATTTCATCCTCTGCCTGATGTCCAACAATCAAAGACAACAACTCATACATTTTTATCAATTTTGAAGGCAGGCAGGCCCTTGTCCTTGTATATTTTGATCAGTTTCTGGAGAAAGGGTTAATGAGATACCCATACTCTATCATGGCTTATGCTGGAAATCTCATGATAGATTTTTAGAAGTGTTCTGTGACTACCTGCTCAGTGGTGTCCTAAGAGGGAAACTGATGAGATACAGTGCTGCCATTTCTCCCACGGATCAGTGGATTTCTTCAGGCCATGCTCTTTCCAGGAGAACTTTCCTGAAGGTCACTCAGATTCTCCAGCTCTGGGCTTCAGACTGTTTCACCCAGAAGAGAAGAGCCTTGCGCCGGCTCTGTGTCTGGATGCCAGTAGGTTTGGAAGGTAGGTCACAATTTAACTTTCAGCAGTTTACTATCCTCAGCTTAGGAGTAGAAGGCAGTAGTTGAATTGAAATTGGGAGGGAACAATGTGGACTTACTCAGACTGCCATTTTTCTCTCAAACTTAACTTGATTACAATGTCTCTATGGATTAATAAGACAAGAAAGTTTGTTGAGCACCTTTTATTACAGAAAATGAATTTATATTTTTTACTTAATACCCATTCAAATAAGTCCCTGGCCAAGACAATTTTTTAAATGATTTTATTTATTTATTTATTTGTGTGTGTGAGAGAGAGAGAGAAAGAGAAAGAGCACAAGCAGGGGGGAGGGGCAGAGGGAGAAGCTGACTCCCTGCTGAGCAGGGAGCCCGATGTGGGGCTCAATGTGGGGCTTGACCCCAGCACCCCAGGATCATGACCTGAGCCGAAAGTGGACGCTTAACCAACTGAGCCACCCAGACACCTGCCAAGATACCTTTTCCTAGGTAAATCTATGATTTATTATTTGAATCTTTTAATACCTCTATTTAAAGATGAAATTTAAGCAGCCTGGGGTTTTGATTAGTGTCCGTCTGTCCCTCCCCCTTTTCTAGCACAATACTGAGTAGTAAGTGTCAATGATGATGAAAAACCCCAGGCAAAACCATACCAAATAAACGCTGGTGAGGAGGTGGGACAACAGAACTTGCATCTACCAACCCAAACTGTCTTTAGTACTATTTGCAAGAAGACAGATACAAGAGCATTCATTGAAACACTGGATTTCTTTCATAGTTAAAAGAATGAAAACTTGAAACAACCTATATGGCCATTAGTAGGAGACTAGGTTAAAAAACAGTGGACTAGGGGCACCAGGGTGGCTCAGTCAGTTAAGCCTCCAACCGTTGATTTTGGCTCAGGCTGTGATCTGGGGGTCCTGAGATCTAGCCCCACCTTGGGCTCTGAGCTGGGTGTGGAGTCTGCTTAAGACTCACTCTTTCCCTCTCCCTCCGCCCCTCCTTCCCCCTTTCCCCAGCTTGCATATGCACATTCTCTCTCTCTCTCTCTCTCAAAAAAAACAAAACCAAACAAAAAAACAGTGAACTATTCATACAATAGCATACTGTACACAGTGAGATGGAATAATTAGAAGCATAACACATGAAAAAATGTTCATCATCACTAGCCATCAGGGAGATTCAAATCAAAACCACACTGAGATACCACCTTACACCAGTTAGAATGGCCAAAATTAACAAGACAGTAAACAACGTGTGTTGGAGAGGATGTGGAGAAAGGGGAACCCTCTTACACTGTTGGTGGGAATGCAAGTTGGTGCAGCCACTTTAGAAAACTGTGTGGAGATTCTTTAAGAAATTAAAAATAGAGCTTCTCTATGACCCTGCAATTGCACTACTGGATATTTAACCCAAAGATACAGATGGAGTGAAAAGAAGGGCCATCTGTACCCCAACGTTTATAGTGGCAATGGCCACGGTCGCCAAACTGTGAAAAGAACCAAGATTCCCTTCAAGGGATCAATGGATAAGGAAGATGTGGTCCATATACACTATGGAGTATTATGCCTCCCTCAGAAAGGATGAATACCCAACTTTTGTAGCAACATGGACAGGACTGGAAGAGATTATGCTGAGTGAAGTAAGTTAAGCAGAGAGAGTCAATTATCATATGGTTTCACTTATTTGTGGAGCATGAGAAATAACATGGAGGACATGGGGAGATGGAAAGGAGAAGGGAGTTGGGGGAAATTGGAGGGGGAGACAAAACATGAGAGACTATGGACTCTGAAAAACAATCTGAGGGTTTTGAAGGGGCGGGGGTGGAAGTTGGGTGAGCCTGGTGGTGGGTATTATGGAGGGCACGGATTGCATGGAGCACTGGGTGTGGTGCATAAACAATGAATTCTGGTACACTGAAAAGAAATTTAAAAAATAAAAAATTTAAAAAAAAGTATAAGGATAAACATAAATTTTTAAAATGATATTAAATGGAAGAAAGTTGCTGGAGTTTGCATATATACGGTGGCTTTTATATGAATCATAACAAGATATTTTGTTAATGGTTATATACATGGATACTAAAATTCCAAAGAAATCCAAAGGGATGGTAAACACAAAATTCAGTGTATTTTTTAAAATATTTTTATTTATTTATTTGACAGACAGAGATTACAAGTAGGCAGAGGACACAGAGAGAGAGGAGGAAGCAGGCTCCCCGTCAAGCAGAGAGCCCGATGTAGGGCTCGATCCCAGGACCCAGGGATCATGACCTGAGCCGAAGGCAGAGGCTTTAACCCACTGAGCCACCCAGGTGCCCTCAGTGTATTTTTTTTAAGCAAGGGAAGGAGTGACGAAAAAAGAAAAAGAGGATCAAGAGTTTAAGCTGTATAGTTGGTACAGAGGAGATTATTATATTTTTATTATGTTACTATCTAAGCTTTTTTGTATCCATTATTTCTTAAATATTTTTTGGAATAACAGGATTGCCTTTTTACTTCATACCCCAACTTATTTAGAAATACATAGAAGAAAATCCAAACAATATATTTTCTCAGGTAAAAATCTATCTTCCAGAAACCACCAAATATTTAGTCTCTTTCTGGCCTTGTCCTCTTTGATGAGGGAAGTCAGAATCCACAATACTGAGATAGAAAACAGCATTTTATTCACAGGATTAATAATTGAGGCCTCGGCAAAAAACAGAAGCTGCCAGATACAGGTTAAAAGAAATACTTGAAAAAGAAGAACGACATGTTTAGTTTATTAGAACAACGTAAATAAGGTCCAGTGTTAAGTTACACATTAATGTTGACAGGCCCCGTGAACAGCTCTGTCCACACATAAAATCATTACCGCAAGAAAAACTTAACATTGTCCTCAATCTCAACCAGCTCTTATCTGATAAATATTTACTATCCCCTTAGGAAAAGGGAAAGTGGATAAAAAGAAAAAAGTCCATTTTCTTAGCTTGGGTATCTTAACAGTGAAACCAATCTATTTAGATCAACACAGATGTTCAGTGAGCTCAAGGCAGAGTTAAAAAATTTCTTGTTGACTGGGGAAAAAGAAAAAAACCAAAACAATGGGAGACCTGAGAAGAAAAAAAGGAGACAAAAGGAGTCTGAATGATATGAAAAATGTAAGGTTTGAACCTTAAAAACATTGGGTAGCCAAGAATTCCAGGATTGTTGGTGAACTATATCTCATCCATCATTCTCAGAGTCCCAGGCATGTGCCATAGATGATGGGGAAGCAGAAATGCACAAGCTCTAGTCCCAGATGTTAGGTATAGTGACGAAAAGATAACTAAGGACACCCCCACAGGGCAGACATTCGCCACAATGATGGCGCCCCCTGCAGCGTATCGGCCACAGATAAAGGAATAGTTACTTGTGGACAGTTTCATGGGCAAGCTGACATTTGATCTGGACCTTTATGGGAACTTTACTCATTCTCAACC
The DNA here is from genome assembly GCF_010015895.1 of Lontra canadensis. Lineage (NCBI taxonomy): Eukaryota > Metazoa > Chordata > Mammalia > Carnivora > Mustelidae > Lontra > Lontra canadensis. Next base: position 6,288,593 of record NW_022631086.1, on the reverse strand, counting down.
AACGGAATAAAAAGAAAGTTCCAAAACCAAGATGAAAGACAACAATCATGGCATTGTTTAAATATTTTTTAAAAAATGGCACGAATGAAGGATTATTTTTTAAAATACATGTGTTATGGGCTGAAGTATGTCCCCTACCCCCAAAAATTCATCTGTTGAAGTCCTAAATTCCCAGTACCTCAGAATGTGACTGTATTTGGAGGGAACGCTTTCAAAGACAGTGGGCTATAATCCACTTTCAAAGACATACAAAGATGAAGGTCATCAACACAGAGGAGACAGCCATCTACAAGGCAGGGAGAGAGACCTCAGAAGAAACCAACCTTGCTGACACTTTGACCTCAAACTTCTTGCCTCCAGACTTGGGAGAAAATAAATTTCTATTGTTTAGACCCCCCAGTCTGTAGTACTTTGTTATGGCAGAACTAGCAAACTAATACAACATAGTATACCTAAAATGATGGTAAAAATCCTGCGTTGACCATAATGTCTACTTAAAAAATGCAGACAGGTGTATAGAATGATCCAATTTTTATAAAACTGTGCGACTAAATGCATAAATATAGATTGAAAGATGACAAATGTTCTCTCTGATGTTGTGTGTTATTTTTTAAAAAACTTTCTCCATTAGGCTTTTCTGCATTGATCCATTATTTTAATAAGCATGTGAGTGGATGAATTCAAGTGGGAATAAATATACAGAGCAAGAAAAAGAAATGTAGCTCAGGGCAGAACCTTGGGGAATGCTGTTATTTAAGGGACAGAAGGTAGAAGCAAGCAAAGGCAACAAAGAAAAATTGGTCAGAGAGGAGAAAAACCCAGAGTATATTCCAAAGAAACCAATGGAGGGCAAGGTTTTAGAAGGAACAGGCTGCTACCCAGGGTTCAAGGGTGCAACAAGCCGCATGGAGCCTGGCAGGACAACACTGCATCTGGAAGCCAGAAGGTCATGCTGTCCTCAGAGAGCTGTGGTGAGGCCAGTCTGTAAGGGTTTGCGGAAAAAATTGGCAGTGAGGAAGGAAGGTGGCAAAGCCATGAATAGTGAGAAGAATTACAGACCTTCAGGTATAGAAGCAGACTGTCATTATCATACCAGGAATAGTCTGAATTCAAACCCGGAGATGCTGAAATGCCAGTTACCCTAGAAACCCAGAGAATACCTTAGCAACTGTACCAAGCTGCCGTATTCTGCAGGGTACCTGAAGATGTTCCTGGCCCCACTCTGGTGTAATCTGTCAATTAGCCCAGAGTCTTTGCTTAATGGCAAAGATACGTCTATAGACTAAAGGCCTTGACGATGAGATCGCTTAGTAGCCGCTCTAAAATAACAAAGGTGCTGGCAGCAACCAGCACTTGGTAATTAGAAAGGTCCCATAATGTGACAAGAAAGCGTTCCTAAACTGTTACGACTTTGAGGAACATGCTTTCTTGTCTAGTTTCTGTACCTCTTAGCCAGGTTCCCTTGGGATGAGAGCACAATAAAAACGAAGTAAAGACAGAAGGAGAGAGGGAGGGCGAGGGTCTGCGTTTAGAAAGTGTGCAAGGCACTGATGTTTCTCCCTTCATTTTAGCCAGGCAGCTTGGGGGTGACATTTCATCAGTGTTATGACAAATATTTCATATATATCGTATTTACATCATATTATGTTACATTTACCAATACATGTAGTTAACTGTTGTGGGCCAAGTAGCATACTACACACTTTACTGGAAATGGTTAAATTCATTTTTACACAATTCCACTTAGGTAGCTGTTATTGTTATCTCCTGTCTATGGATGAGGAGCCTGAGGCTAAGGAAAGTTGTGTTATGTGCTTGAGATCACACAGACTCCCTGATTTAACATCACTTCTTGGCCACTACTCAGGGCACAAAGTGACCTTCGACATTAGGTCTCCCACTGAGGATCCCGCACCCGGGTCCCACCATCAGGCACAAGACTGAGCAGACTGAACAACACTTAAAAGCAAGATCTAGATGCTGTAGGAGAGGGGTGTCCCCTCGCGGCTGGGTGTCCCCTCGCGGCTGGGCGTCCCCTCGCGGCTGGGCGATCAGAAGGTTTCTGAGAAGAGTTCCCAAGTGGAGCTTCCTTTTACCATAAATCAAAACATCATCTGCCTTTTCTACCTTTCTTCCTTTGTGTTCTTCCTTCCCAGCTCTTTCCAGGCTGGCTCTAACCGGCCAGGCTTCGCGGGTACCACCATCTGTTGATCGCTGTCGTCCTCATTCCCTTCCAAACACCAGCCTTCCTAGCCGCCGCCAGCCGAGCTGCGCATGCTCCCATGCTCGGAGGCCGGAGTTGTCATCGCCAGCCCGCCGCGGCAAGGATAACCTGCCCAGGGGGACTCCAGTAAAGGACCCTAGCTAGCCTCTGGCCTTTGGATCGGTATCTCTGAGTGCTGTGTGGACTGGCTGCTAGGGCAGGCATCGTTAAAATATTCTCTGCACCCAGTGTGGGGCTCGAACTCATGACCCCGAGATCAAGAGTCGGATGCTCTTCTGACCGAGCCAGCCAGCATTCCCTGGAGGCCTTTCTGAGTACAGCTCCGTCCTATGTTAGCTGAATTCACCTTTAGTTGTCATCTGGTAAACAAAACCCTAAAATTCTTTGTGTCCCAAAAGTTGGAGGAGGATAAAGGAATGGAGTGGTCGAGTTCACATCGTGAGCCAGGGCATTGCTGGGAAAGTCCCAGAACTCTCTAGCACCCACATCTAACCTCAGAATCTGTCTCTAACTAGCTGAGCTGCTCCAGCAGAAAGCAGAAAGTGATTGTTAAAATAAATTAGTTTTTAAAATATTAATAGCACTTTTCACATTATTTACAATCAGATGTCTTCCTTTTCATAATCAGAAGAGAGAAGGCCTTCCTTTTTGGAAGTGTTTCTTTTCTTTCTTTCTTTTTCTTTTCTTTTTTTTTTTTTTTTTTAGATTTTATTTATTTATTTGACAGAGAGAGGAGATACAGCCAGAGAGGGAACACAAGCAGGGGCAGTGGAAGAGGTAGAAGCAGGAAGCCCGATGTGGGACTCGATCCTAGGACTCTGGGATCATGAGCCGAACCGAAGGCAGATGCTTAACAACTGAGCCACCCAGGCATCCCTAGGAAGGGTTTCTTAGGTGCAGAATAATTTCTGGATACCTATAGAAAATAAGCCAAAGATATTGAAGAAGAATGGGAAAGAGTTATTTGCTCCTATCAAAAGCAAATTATCTCTTATGAGAAGAAAAGTCTTTGACCATTGGTAATTCATTCTGCTGAAAGATACCTCAACAACTGAAGAAAAAAAGCTCTCATTAGACCTGAAAAAAAAAAAGGATGAAATAAAAAAAGAAACATAGATTTGATCACAGTGCCAGAGTCAGATTTTTGACCCAAAGAAAAGGCTGAAGATGCTTTAATAACTCGTTCAGGCATATGCACAGTATGAAGAACTAGATCTTCTCCATCTATTCCTTAAGATTTATTTCTTTATTCGGGAAAGAGAGCACACAAGCAGGAGGGAGGAGGGAGAGGGAGAGAGACAGAATCTCAAGCAGACTCCACGCTGAGCACAGAGCCCAATGCAGGGCTTGAGCTCACAACCCTGAAATCAGGACCTGATCCAAAACCAAGAGTCACGCATTCAACTGCCTGCACCACTCAGGGGTCCCCCTTCCCCATCTCTTGAGGAGTTTAGTTTTAAGAAGTTTAGATGATATAATTGGGGGGAACTTCTATGTAGAATGATGACAAAATAAGATACTAAAATGATTGTGGCTTTAATTGTTCCTAAGAGTAGGCTTAGGAACTTAAGGAGCCTTAGGAACTTAGGCTTAGTAGGTCACTGCCCACTGACAGTTCTTACTTTCAACCCTCCCAGAATGCATTCAGTGGACACCGGAGGTATGATCCACTTTGCAGTTCCAGGTAATATAATCTAAAGAATGTAGCAAGAAGTCTGTAAAACCAAAATAGCTGAATCTTCAAACATTTCCTCTGTTATATTATTTTAAAATCTGGATACCTAAAGTGTCATTTTCCCCCCAGTTTAAAAATAATGTTATTTTTATTATTGTTCCCTATGGAAACTGTTTCCCTAGGCATGGCAACAGCCATGTCTTAACAGAGGATTATTTACTTAAGCTGGTTTTTCTTGTTGCACTTTGGATGACAGAAACCCATATTTTATCCCAGCGGATCCTTCAAGATTAATCTCTGCATACTCTTGGAGAATCATCTAATGCTGCCACAGCCACACTCCCAGCTGCTAAGCAGCCAAGGAGAACCACTCTGTTCCCCAGAGATCAGTTTGAGGAACTTCAGGTCCTCGGGGACTAATGAAAAGTTACAGCAGCTGTGACGAGAACTCTCCAAATCTGTCTGAGGTCAAATGTCAAATATAGCAGTGGTGCTCAGAAAGTACATAAGAATCCCAAGAAGATTTCCATGCTTGCACGGGAGAGAAAGAACACTCCCTTCGCCTAAAACGTATTTCTGACAACGTATTATTCTTCATTAAACATTAAAGAACGGGAAAATTCTATTTGCACCTATGAATGAGTAGCTTGTATCAGACTAACTCTCCCAGAAAAACAGCCATAAAAAACTGCCTCTCACTTAAACAGCTATTAAAACAATGGAGAGTAACCAAAACAGCCGGGACTTAAGCAGTCAAGATGCTAAAGAGAAATGAAATATGCAAAAGTGAGCCAGATTGTTACCACTGCTGTTCTCCAGGGAATTTGCTGAAGTATAGAGGCCAGAAAGACACACACACACACACATATGCATACGTGTGTACATGCATAAGTGATCAAGTGTTGTAGGAGCCTCACTGGGCTAGGGAGATGAAAAGCAGAATTCAGGGCTATGAAACTCAAAGGATGTGGGGATCCAGCATCCTAGAGAAGTGAATCCCACATTCCCTCTGCAATTTCCCCTCAAGGTATCGACTTCTCCCTAAGCTAATTAGACATGGCCCCAGAGGAAGAAACCAAGCCACCATGCAACAGACAACTTCTTGGACTGGAAGGTCCTCAGGGACTTTGGTGGTCTATGGAGTTCAGGAGTCCTGGCACACGTTCCAAACTTTCAGCTCAGACCGCTGAAGGACCATACCCTAGGAAAAGGTGCAATAATTCAGGGATAGAAGAGTCCTTGTGAATAGTGAAATTCATCTCCACTCAGCTCAATTCCTGATTGGGTCATGGGAATCTGTTTACTAAAATCAAATTAAATCGTCTCTGTAGGAAGGTAGTCATCATCTAGAGTCTCTATGATTTGTTATACAAAATTCCCATCATTCAATCCAAATTACCAGGCATACCAGAGAATATGACCAATGACAAAGATTTAAGGGGGGGAAAAAGCCAAGACAACAGAAAGAGAAATACGTGTGATCTAGATATTAAGATTCTCAGACCCTGACTTTAAAATAACTGTGATTGAAATGGTTATGGAACTAGATAAACATATGGAGGTTTCATCAAGAACAGCAATCTATTTTTTAAAAGCATTAAATGGCAATTCTAGAGCTGAAAAATGCAGTGACTGAATTGAGAACTTTAGAACTGGATTTAATGATGGACTATAAGCAGAAGAGAGAGTTAGCAAACTAAAAGATAGATCCATTAGAAAACAAACAAACAAAACAAACAAAAACTCAGATTGAAGCACAGAGAAGCAAAGCCTGGGAAGAGTGAAAGAGATATACAGTAAGTAGATAGTGGAAAACCTGAATACATGTGTAATTAAAGCCTCCAGAGACGAGAAAGAACGGGGCAGAAACTATTTCCCAAAACTGACAGAAGACATGAAGCTGCAGATTCAATAAGTTTTATGACCTCGAAGCAGGATAAATACAGAAGGAAACCACACCGAGACATGTCATAGTAAGACTGCAGAAAACAAGAGCTCAAGGGGAAAAAATCATATAATAAATAGAGAAAAAAGACGTATTACCCTCAAAAGGGCAACAATAGGGGCACCTGGGTGGCTCAGTCAGTTAAGTGTCTGTCTTCGGCTCAGGTCATGATCCAGAGTTCCAGGATGGAGTCCTGAATCAGGCTCCCTGCTCCCTGGGGTCTGCATCTCCCTCTCCCCCTCCCACTTCCCCTGCTCATGTTCTCTGTCTCTCTCTCTCTCAAATAAATAAATAAAATCTAAAAAAAAAAAAATTCAAAAGGACAACAATAAGACATCTTGGAGGCAAACACTGTATTTCTGTGCATTGGCCAAAAAAAAAAAAAAAAAGAAATTTAAAACACAACATCACTTACAATAACAGCAAAACTTGTCAAATAGCTAGGAATAAATCCAACAGAAGATGTGTGAACTCCCTTTGCTGGAAACTATAAAGCATTCCTGAGAGAATTTTAAATAGACCTTAATAAATGAAAGAATATACCAAGTTCATGGATTAGAAGACCCGATATTTTAAGGGTTAATTCTACTCAAACTAATGAATAGACTCAATGCTCAAAGCAATCTCCATTTTAAAAAATGCTTGAAGGTGGCTAAAAAATTAGAAATTGGCAAATTGATTTTAAAATTTATACAGAAATGCAAGAGCCCCTGCCCCCCCAAAAAAAGAAAAGGAAAGGGAAAACGAACTTGGTGAAGAAAAAATAGTTGGGGGACGCCTGGGTGGCTCAGTTGGTTGGACGACTGCCTTCGGCTCAGGTCATGATCCCGGAGTCCCGGGATCGAGTCCCACATCAGGCTCCCAGCTCCATGGGGAGTCTGCTTCTCCCTCTGACTTTCTCCTCGCTCATGCTCTCTCTCACTGTCTCTCTCTCAAATAAATAAATAAAATCTTAAAAAAAAAAAAGTTGGAAGACTTACTACCAGATCTCAAGATTGATTGGAAAGGTAAATTAAATAAGGGAGTAAAATTGGTCACTGCAATATAACAAAATTAAGTGAAACAGGTGGCCTTTTCAATAAATGGTAGTATATCAACATAGGACAAATTTAACTTTAATCCCCTATCTACACCCCAAAATCAATTCCAGGTGGATAATTAGACCTAAATGGGAAAGGTAAAATGATACAGCTACTCTAAGATAACCTAGGGCAATATCTTCATCACCTGAGGTAGGCAAAGATTTCTCAAGCAGGACACAAAAGGCACTTAAAGTAAAAATAAAAGGTGAAAAATTGGACTTTATTAAAATAAAAATGTCTTTTATCAAAAGACACTATTAAATAATGAAAAAGCAAGTGATAAGATGTAAGCATATATAAGTAATGAATCTGTATGTATATGCGTGTATGTGTTTCCTGTAAAAAACTGAGAAGGCAAATTTAATGTCTAATTTAAAACGGACAAAAGTCTTGAATAGGCTTTTCCCAAAAAAAAGTACAACCAAATGGACAATCAGTATGAGAAAGATACTTGGTATCAGTAGTTATCAGGAAAATAAAAATTTTAAAACACACTAAAATGCCACCATTCACCCAGCAGAGTGGTTAAAATGAAAAGGACCAACAATCCCAAGTATTGGTGAGGACACGAACACCTGATCTCTCATCCTTGCTGGTGGGGACATAAGTCAGGGTAATGCTGTGGCATATTTAAAAATGGCCACACACTATATCCATCTGTGTATGCATTTGCAATTGACACATACATTTTGCAACTGACTTTGCAGCTCCTCCCTCCAAAAGGTCTATTTCTCCATTCATTCCTTGAATCTTGGTTTGGCCATGTGACATGCCTTGGCCAATGGGACATTAGCAAATGTGACACCAGAAAAGACTTGAAAAGACCTGGCATGTTGGAATTTGTTCCCTTTTATGCTCCTGGCAAACTGCCACCATCACCATGGGAATGAACCCAGACCAGCTTGCTGGATATGGCTGCCCCTTTGCTAAGTTAACCCCATTGCTCCTACTGACGACCAGCCAGCTTCCAGACAAGTGAATGGAGCCACCAGCCCCAGCTGATTGCTAATGCAGGACTGAATCCAGCTGACTTACACATGAGCACAAAAGAACCGTCCCAGTTAACGACAGTCCACTGCACTGATCCAGGGAAAAATGAGTTCTTGCTTTAAGCCATTGCATTTCAGGTGATTTGTTATGCAGCAAAAGCTAACTGAAAAAACCACTTTGGGAGAATGATTTGGTAGAATCTGCTAAACACATACACTATTCCCGAACAATTCCACTCTTAGGTGTGGATCAAAAGACATATACAAGAAGAATCGGATCAAAAGACATATACAAGAAAAATGTTCACTGTAGCACTATTCATAATAACCTCAAACTAAAAATAGCATAGATATCTATCAAGAATAGAATACGTAAACTGTGGAATGGAGTACTATACAGCAATGAAAACAAACAACCTATTGGTAAATGCTCAGCACAGATGAATCTTACAAATACCATGTTAAGTTTAACAAAACAGACACAGCACAAAAAATGTATACTGTATGGTTTCACTTATAGAAAGTTCAAAAACTAGGAAAAATCAGAATAATAGTTACCTTTGGAAAGGTTTTTGTCCAGAAGGAAGTATGAAGGAGATTTCTGGGTGCCAGCAATGTTTCCTATTTTTATCTACTCATTTGTGTCCTCAGGGTAAAAATTCATTGAACTGAGTATCCAAGATGTGTGCCCTTTACTGTGTATTATACTTCTATTTTAAAAGTGTAAAAATGAGTAAGAAGTGGTTCTTGGTTCTATATTCTACAATGTCTTTTGCAGGGAGCTTATCTACCCCCACACAATTTTAGTGACATGATTTTTCCTGGGTATTTGCTGATTTAATTCTCCAATCCTCATATAGACACCTGTACTCACATGATCCACTAGCATGGTAATTGCAGACCAAAACTCAACAACTCACTTACCCCACATATCTGGCCTTGTGGTGCTTCTCATTTCCAAATGTCTTTCATGGCACCTCTCATCACCTTATCTTTCTTATCTTATCCACCTTATCTTCCACATCAAATTGCCAAGTCCTGTTGAGTCTTCCTTTGAATTTTTCCTTCAACTTGGTCCCTCTCTCCTTTCTATTATGACAATCAGAGTTTGGAGGCAGGAGACAGAAACCACTGCAGTTACCTTGAGCAGGAAGAGATTTAATACAGGGAATCCAAGGCTTAAAGAATTATTGGGAGGCTGGAGAAGCCTTCTTCAGGCTGACTTCCAGGAATGGCTCCGAGAAGCAAGAATACTCAGATAGATCTCCAGTGAAGATGGTCCTCATCTCTCTTCCCACTTCACTGGAGCACATTCATTTAGTAGAATGTAATCTACATGCAGAACACTGGTTGCATGGGATTCTGGGAATGCAGCCTTGGCTTTCTGACCTCTGTAGTACAGGAAGGCCACTGGGAGGAAATTGAAATATGTACTAAGGGTCCATCCACCATGTCCATTGGACATTCAAGCCCATATCTCTTATACCTGGACTATTCCTTTAGTCATACAACAGGCATCTACCCGGTGTCTGCTGAGTATCTGGGATTGAAGTAGGTTCTGGGACTACCAAAAAAATACATAGTTCCTGCTCTTGGGGAGCTCTTGGTCTAGAAAGGAATAGAAACCTAACAACCAATGATCCCAAGACAGAGCAGGGAAGGGATGTGTGAAGTTTGGGCAGCTGCACTTGGAGAATATGGAAAAGATGCTTTTATCTCAGCTTGGAGGAATAGGGAAGCTTTCTTGGAAGGGGCTCAACCATATTTCTGAGTCTTTGATAACATCAATTCCTCTCTCTGAAATAGATTTTCCATTCCATCTAAATAAAAATCTTGTGCAAGAACTCACTCATGAGTCTCAGTAGCTAAAGGCAAACTTAAGTTAGAAAAACTTTGGGGGTGAGAGGGTGGTATTACAGACTCTGTAAAATGTGGTCTGGTTTTATCCCATACTGGCCCCTGTCTCTGAGGCCCTCTTTTTTCAGAAAGCCCACCTGTCTTTCTGGCAGTGCACCTGCCCCAGAGGCGGAACCTGATTTCCTTTTGATCTTTGAAGCAGGGCAAGTCCCTGGTTCCTTCTAAAGAGGCAGAAACACGTATCACATAACACATATCGCTCGTCCCCAAGGCTGTGTGGGCAGCCCTTCCACCGATCTCACAAACACACAGGGACCCCAGAGCCTCCTATGCAAAGGCTTTAGGGACTGAAAAGGAGAAAGGCATGCTGGATTTTCAAGCTGAGTTTTCCTTGGGCCTCCAAGTTCAAATTACAACACGTAGTCTACTTATACTATCTAGTAAAACCAGAATAAGTTCACATTTTCTTTCATTAATCACCAACTATATCAATTTGAACAGACTAAACTCCCTTAAACAATCACGCCCATTTACATCTTGGTTAATTAAATCCCCTCACATATGTTAAATTACGGGTACAAATTTAACGCACTCAATTTTCTTTTGAACTACTTCAAATGTCTACCTTAAGCAGCAAAGCCTTTCCAAGTACTTATACAACTTTAATAAATCTATTAAATTAAACCTATTAATACTGTGACTCTGCAGTTCACTTAAACATCCAAATACTGTTTATAAATTTAATCAAATTTTTATACTGTATATAAATCACAAGTCTAAAATCAATTACTTAATTATACATTTTAAATTGGGATCACAAGGCTAGTCTGTCTTTGTTCCAATACATCCAATTCTCTTATTACAATGAAATCCAACTATACCCAGATTTTCTCAATGATTTCAAATGTATTCCTGAACTACACAAAGGTATGAATATTATGGTTTGATTTACTTCAACATCTAATTCTAAACATTCCTGGGCCTAGAAATACAGTTTTCCCATTGAGGGAACAATTTCATCACCCCAAAACAACTTGAGTTGTCTTCTCAACGTTTTGGAATCACTACTGCTCAGGCAGCTGAGTCCCAGACAAGAGTTCATTTGTCCCGGGTAATCCTACCTGCGTCAATGGTGGACTCATGAGTCTTTCTTGTAGCCAGACAACAAGGGACTCCAAGTCCTCATCTTGCCTAGGGGGTTAATCTTAAAGCCCTTGCCATCTGGGTTCACGAGATGGCATGATCTTCCAAAACTTCTTTCAACATTGCTACCTGATGGGGCCTGATGGAAACCCACATCCCCATTAAGATTTCAACTAGCCTTGTCTAGTCCCACACTGCCTGTTTGAATTTGGATTCTGTTCATCTTCCCCAGGGGCCAGGCCACAATGCTTACGGACATTTAACTGACATCTGATTGTTCTACTGTTCTATGCATGTGTCTACTCCGCCTGGCTCTGTGATCATGCTGATGACGCCAGTGTCCCCTCACAGTGCTTTCTCCAGTGGGCCTTGCTAATCCAGACCGGAAGTGGCAAACTCTCTCTCTTTCGAATACCACTGTAAACCAGTGATCTAAAAATAGGTAGGCTTTGGGGTGCCTAGCAGCTCAGTCAGTTAAGCTCTCCAACTCTTGATCTCAGCTCAGGTCTCGATCTCAGTGTTGGAGTTTGAGCCCCGTGTTGGGCTCCACACTAGGTGTAGTGCCTACTAAAAAAAAAAAAAAATGAAAATAAATAAATAAATAAATAAATACAAGTAAAAACAGGTAGGTTTCCTATGAGAGTCACCACCAAGTGACTGGAGAAATAAATAAACTGAAGTTAAGTTATAAACATTGATTCTATCAGATGCCAGCTCTGTATTAACATCTCAAATACCATTGAGCACTTACTGTATACCAGGAAGTACAGATATAGTGACGAACAAGACCCAGCAGGTTCCTACGCTCATCCCAGTGAGAGAAACCCCGCAAATATGTAAGCACACTACTGGAACCCCAAATGTCTCCAACATCCACACAGCACCTGCATAGCTGTGAACCCCAACATCTACCCTCTGCACCCTGGCATTTGTGCCCTGGGGCCCACTCTGTGGCGGCACCCACTGTTCCAACAGTCTACCCTCCAAAAATAGAAGGTTTCTGCCCAAATGGCTAAGTGACCTGGAGCGAGAGATGAACAATTCCTTGGGCAACAGTTTCCTCCTGTGTCAAAGAGAAATAATGAGACTCATTCAGGTAAAGCACTCGGTATAAAACTTCACACAGGGGCACCTGGGTGGCTCAGTGGGTTGGGCCTCTGCTTTCAGCTCCGGTCGTGATCTTAGGGTCCTGGAATCAAGCCCCGCATGGAGCTCTCTGATCGGCGGGGAACTGCTTCCCCCTCTCTCTGCCTGCCTCTCTGCCTGCTTGTGATCTCTCTCTCTGTCAAATAAATAAATAAAATCTTAAAAAAAAAACCCAAACTTCACACAGAGCATGTGCTTGGTAAGTGATAACTAGTACTGTCTTCAGTTTATGCATATTTAACTTTAGGTATGTGTCTTAGTCAGCTCGGGCTGCCATCCTGGAATACCACAGATGGAGTGGATGGAACAACAGGAATTTATTTCTCACAGTTCTGGAGGCTGGACTTCCAAGATTAGGGTGCCAGCATGGTCGGGTTCCGGTGAGGATTCTCTTCCTGGCTTGCAGACAGCTACCCTGTCACTGTGTCTGCGTGACAGAGAAACAGAGAGAGAGAGAGCGAGCAAGCTCTGGTCTCCTCATCCTCTTATAAGGACACTGGTCCCATCCTGAGGGGCCCACTCTCATGACTTCCTCTACACCTCATCACCTCATCACCTCCCAAAGGCTTCACCTCCAAATACCCTCACCCTGGGGGTTAGGGTTTCACATATAAATGTCAAGGGGACACATTCAATCCTTAACAATATATTTCTCTGAGACTCCACTGAGCTTGAGTTTGGGTTTTTTTTTTCTTTTTGTGGGTTTTTTTTTTTTTTTGGTTGTTGTTTTAATCTCTTGAAAATGATACATTCCTGAAGCCATGCACAGACGACCCTTGAGGAACCATAACTTTCTGAGTGGAAAGCATTGCCAAAATCGTCCTTGGTGTGTTATCTCCTTTCAAGGAATGAAACGTTCCTTCAGGGAATGGGCCAGTCATTCTCCACATGTGCCCTCAGATACATTTCTCACCCTTCTGATCTTCTTTGTGCTCCAAAAAGCTTGTGTGGGGTCCCTTTCAGCCGATTTCTGTTAGGATGTGGCCAACAGATGACCCCAGAGGACACTGAAGGTCAGGAAGCAGGGCAGTGTTTCCCTGTCCCCTTCATGATGTGGTGCCTGGTTCAGGGGGTGGCAACACCCCTCCACAACCACACCTCCTGTCAGAGAGGGCACTTTCTGCCCAGCTCCAAATCTCACCAGGACCCCTATCTCCCTTCAGGCCTAGGGTTCACAGCTTCCTACTGCTGTAGTCTCTGGGTGCCTCGACCTCTCCTAGCGGTTCTGTAACCCTACGCATTCCTGTGCAAAGAGCCCCTTCATTAAAGAATCTTCTTTTGGAACTACCTGAGAGGTTTCTCATCTCCTGCGGGGACCCTGGTTGATTGATGTAATTATCATACATTTCAATATGTTTCCATGCAGCCTACTTCCCTCTCAGTCATGCTCTTAGCTTAATAAAATACTTGCCATCATTAAAAAAAGAACTTCTAAAGAATTTCCAATTGGCACATGTAGCTTTTGCAAGGTCATGATGATAATTGCCTTGAGGGAAACAGCCATTTTTAGTATTACTTGGAAGTGAAGCGGAGGAATTCAATAAAGGAAATACAATCCTTGCCGGTCCCATACATGGCTGGTGTATTAAGAAATAGGAAAAATGAGAAGTTAGAAGTCAGCACAGGAGCTCAGAGTCAAGCTGTCAGAAGACTGTGCTGTCATTACTCCTTCTGCCTTCTCAGAGCTCCCTCCCTTTAAGGCAAAGTACTAATTGTCTTTCAGGAGGAATCCGAGGCCTACAGGCTCAGTAACAATTATAGGAATTACCATGGCGCACACCTGCATCGCTCCCCCTCCCCAGATCTTGGAAATCAGGAAACTAAGATTAATCTCAGAGGGGTCGACTTGTCAAATGTCCTGTATCAGAACAGAGAAATGCCAAGTCACCTTACGTGTTGAAGGGCCCTTAGAACTGGAAGGCTTGGCTTCAGCAGAACTGAATATATTAAACTACTTAAAGCAAAAATCTATCAGTCAGAAGAGACCAGGAAAAGGAGAATCACAGAAACAGACATCAGCTGTGCTCCATGAATTAGCTTCCAGAAGAACAACCGCGAAGAACTCAGAATGTGCTGATATCCTTCTCGTGAGACAAATGCCTCAGCTTATCTCTCTGCCAGATACCATTAAATCATCCATTCTTCTCATTCCCTATGTTTCAACTCTGTGCTCACCAAGAATTGTTTTTAGACTAATGATTTTCTTATTTCAATACATGTGGGTTTTTTTTTTTAAGATTTTATTTATTTGTCAGAGAGAGACAGAGGCAGGCAGAGGGAGACGCAGGCTCCGTGCTGAGCAGAGCCTGCCTGATACGGGGCTCGACCCCAGGACCCCGGGATCATGACCTGAGCTGAAGGCAGACACTTAACCAACTGAGCCACCCAGCCCCACAATACATTTATTACAAAAATAATCAGAAAATGTGGACCAAGCCCAGGGATGATGTTAATGCCTTGATTTATTTTCTCCTGTGCCATTTTTCACACGCACAAATACACAGGCATACATAGTAACAAAAATAGAAATATTTCATCCTTACTGAGGTGTTTTTCGACTTCACTGAAAAATAATGAGCGTCTTTGTGTGTTGACAAATATATCTCTACCGCAGATTAATGAATACATATTTTTTAGGTGGGCAATCCTATCTTTTCTTTAGCCAGAGATCTGTTATTGCACATTTCTGCCATTTCCATCATTTTTCAATTACCAAAATCACTACAGGAGACAGACTTGTGTGCAAATCTTTGCACCTCATTAACCATTTCTCTGCACAGACTCCCAAAGGGCATGAGCATTCCAAGACTTCTGATACATTTTGCCAGATTGCTTTCCAGAAAATATTATAATTGTTCCAGTGTTTGCCAGTTTTTATAGGTGACAAATCATTAGGTCATTATTTTAATATGTATTTTTCTGATTACTAATGCAGCTAAATTTTTTTTCTTGGATTTATTAGGCATTTGAGTTTTGTATCTATCTTCCTGTTCATCTTCATTGCCCATTTTTATTGAGGGATCTCTTATTTTAGAAGTCTTTGTATTGATAGGGATATTAACTTTTGTGCTATATATTGCAAATCTTTGTCCCAGCTTTTTATTTACCTTTTATTGCAGTACGGTGTTTTGCCTTAAGCTCAGACTCAGTTAGGAATGAGTTTGACTTTGGAATGAATCTGGCTAACACTCCTGCCCCTCTTGCCTCCTTCTGCTTATTATCTTATGGTCATTAAATGGCTGCTGCAGCACTAGCCATCAGATCTGTGTTCCAGGCAGGAAGGGTGGTAGAGGAAGAGACAATGCCTGCTGACTCTTGCTTATGCCCATTGGCCAGAACTGGTCACATGGCCACTCCGAGCAATAGGTGAGGAGAGGCAATGCAAAGAACTGTAGATGGGAGTATGTGAGCAAATTTACACTACCTGCCACAGAGCAGTTTCCAGATTTATACGGTCAAATTGGTCTATATAGACCATCCTGACTTACCATGGTTCAACTTGGGATTTTTCGACTTTGCGGTGGTGTGAAAGTGATGGGCACTCCATAGAAAACACATGTCGAATTTTTACATCAGATCTTTTTCAGGGCTAGAGACATGCAGGCAAACTCTCTCATGATGCTAGGCAGCTCCAGTCAGCTTGAGACCTGGGGACACACACTGACAACCATTCTGCACCCATACAGAATTCCATTTTTCACTTTCGGTATAGTAATTCAATACATTATATGGGATACCCAACACTCTTATAAAACAGTCTGTGAGTTCCGTGATTTTGTAAGTGTTCTGAGCACGGTGGAGACAGCCCAGGCGAAGCTGTGATATTTGGTAGGCTGGGTGTATCTAATGCATTTTCGACTCACAATGAGTTACCGGGGCATAACCCCGTTGTAAGTGGACCAATATCTATATTTATTTTTTGGTTCATGCTTAGAAAGTTGTTCCTCAACCCAAGGAGGTTTCCCACTAGACAGTTATCTGTACTTTCTTACATTGCTTTTACGTTTTCATTGTAATAAGAGATAGAAATCAAAGACATTTTTTCCAAATAATCAGTTAGTTGTCCCCATTTTGTTTTGGGGGCTTTCTCTACTAATTTGAAATATGTTTGTTCACCATCCCATGGATCCAGTCGGCTGTTCCTGTCTATGCTTAGTGCTTCAATTAAGGTAACATCATACATTTAACATTGCAGGGCAATCTCTCCCATAAGGCTTTTCCAAAATTTCTTGACTTTTTTGAATGTTTATAAATTTTTAATCGCTCTGTCAAGTTTTCTTTAAGACTTTATTTGTTTGTTTATTTATTTATTTGAGAGAGAGAGAGAGAGAGAGAGAGAGCACTCACAAGGAAGGAGCAGAGGGAGAGGGACAAGCAGACTCCCTGCTGAGCGTCAAGCCCGACCTGGGGCTCGATCCCACAACCCTGTGATCATGACCTAAACTGAAATCAACAGTTGATGCTTAACCAACTGAGCCACCCAGGCACCCCTCATTCTGTCAAGTTTTTTAAATGATTCTATTTTGATTTCAGCAGGAATTTCATGATATTTGTAAGCTGAGAAGAACTGACAACTGGACAGGTAAGTTTGGGGGAACCAGAGATATGCCATCATCAAGCCTTCTTTCATGTGTGGCATCTTTTTTCCCCTGTTTTGAATTTTAATCAGTTATAGCTAATGTATAGGAAAGCTAATGATTTTTATAAGATTGATTTCATAGTTGACCACCTTATAGAACCCTCAGTTCTTTCTAGAAGTTTTCCTTACTTGTTTTTATCTACTTTACCTGCCAGAGCCTGAAAGAGAGGTGTCACAGGCAGCTTTCTGACTGTTACCTGACTTCCGGTTATGGTTCTTACCATATTTACACAGTATTAAATTGGCATTTGAACACATAAGCCTGATTAATGTGATCTTTCCCGGAGACATAAATCTGCTCTCGCCCTGCTGACGAAACCAAGTTTTGGAGACAGCAGAGCTGAGTTAGCAGAGCTGCAACAAAAGCCTTCTTGGAGTTTCTTCCTTGTCGCTCAGGCATGAATTTCTTCTACACCATCTCCATTAGATATTAATCCAACTTCCACTCAGAAAGTCCTATTGATAGAAAACAATATAATTCAAGTTCCTCATTCCATTCGGGGGACTTTTCAAATTTTTTAAATGTTTTTATTTGAAACAAAATCTACCTAGTCTTTCTTTCCCCCATGGTTCCTGAGCGACTCTATCTCTTTCTCTAGCACTTATCCTCAGCTCTTTTCTCTGAGACAACATGGTTAAGATTTCCTTTTGTAATTATTATTTTTATGTTATGTTAGTCACCATACAGTACATCATTAGTTTTTGATGTAGTGTTCCATGATTCATTGTTTGCGTGAAACACCCAGAGCTCCAAGCAATCCATGCCCTCCTTAATACCCATCACCAGGCTCACCATCCCCCCAACCACCTCCCTTCCCCTCTGAAACCCTCAGTTTGTTTCCCAGAGACCATAGTCTTTCATGATTTGTTTCCTACTCTGATTCCCCCCCTTCATTTTTCCCTTCCTTCTCCTAATGTCCTCCCTGGTATTCTTTATGTTCCACACATAAGTGAAACCATATGATAATTGTCTTTATCTGCTTGACTTATTTCCTTAGCATAGTCCCCTCCAGTTGTCGATGCAAATGGTGGATATTCATCCTTTCTGAAGGTTGAGTAATATTCCATTGTATATATGGATCACATGTTCTTTATCCATTCGTCTGTTGAAGGGCATCTTGGCTTTTTCCACAGGTTGGCTATTATGGACATTGCCGCTATGAACATTAGGGTGCAGTTGCCCCTTCTTTCACTACATCTGTATCTTTGGGGTAAATACCCAGTAGTGCAATTGCAGGGTCATAGGGAAGATCTATTTTTAATTTCTTAAGGAATCTCCACAGTGTTTTCCAAAGTGGCTGCACCGACTTGCATTCCCACCAACAGTGTGAATGCAGTTTCTCCACATCCTCTCCAACACATGTTGTTTCCTGCCTTGTCAATTTTTGCCATTCTAAGCTGGTGTAAGGTGGTATCTCACTGTGATTTTGATTTGAATTTCCGTGATGCCTAATGATGTTGAGTGTTTTTTCATGTGTCTGTTGGCCATTTATATGTCTTCTTCTTATTTATTTATTTATTTGTTTGTTTGTTTGTTTGTTTATTTATTTATTTATTTGACAGACAGAGATCCAAGTAGGCAGAGAGGCAGGCAGGGTGCGGGGGGAGAGGCAGGTTCCCTGCCAAGCAGAGAGCCCAATATGGGGCTCGATCCCAGGACCCCGGGACCACGACCTGAGCCGAAGGCATAGGCTTTAACCCACTGAGCCACCCAGGCGACCCTATATGTCTTCTTTAGAGAAGTATCTGTTCATGTCTTCTGCCCATTTTTTGACTTGATGATTTGGTTTTTGGGTGTTGAGTTTGAGAAGTTCTTCCTGTCTCCTAGTCACTGTCCCCTACCTCTTCCCTGCTCTCTGAGGATGCTGAGCAGCCAGTCCTCACACAGGCCAACTAAACGGTCCATGTCTTTTTCACAGGAAGCACTCCAGGCCAAATTTCCCCCACCCTGCACTTGGTTATTTTCTGCAAATTTGATTTGTCTTTGTTAAAGTCTGTTCAAGTCCAACTTTTGTGGAGCCTGCCTAAGCCATCTTAAGACATTTCTCTTTCATCTCACTCATTCAATAATTAAAGCTTCCTGTTTTGTGCCATCTGTAAAATGTTATAGTCATTCCTTCCAGGGTCTAGGTTCAAGTTGCTTACAAATGTTGAAAAGCCTGCAGCATGGCCTCGGGGGTTTCCTTCCAAGTGGTATGTAAATTAAGACTCTTTGGGCACAAGGCGCTCAGCCCAACTTCAAAAACAACCAACCTTATAAATAAAGTTACGAAATAAGGGATTTTGTCAAAAGTCTTCTGAAATACCAGTACAATGGTGCCCAGAGTTCTAGCTGACCTGGTTGCTTACAGGCACAGTGCTGCAGGGGAGCAGGGCAGATGGGGAGAAGCCCTGACCTAGACTAGGGTATGGCCCCTGGAGTGACCTACATGACAGGCTGGGGCTGGGGGAGGGAACATCAGAATTCACCACAGGTAAAAATGGGAATAATAGGGGGGCCTGGATGCTGCAGTTGGTTAAGTGTCCACCTTTTAGTTACAGCTCAGGTTGTGATCTCTGGGTGGTGAGATCGAGTCCTGTGTCCCGCTCCAGGCTTGGGGGCGGGGGGAGTCTGCTTCTCTCCCTCACCACACTCATGTTCTCTCTTTCCCTCTTTAAAATAAATAAATAAATCTTAAAAAGAAAAGAAAAGAAAAATGGGAGGTATAGCCAGCTGCTCAGCTCCTGGCAACCATGAGGGCCTTGGCTTCCAGACGGTGTGTGAGCAGGAAGCATGTGGTGCCGGATGGGCAAGTGTTCAGTGGTTTACTCATGGGGGACAATTTTCTGTGAGAGAGGGTGAGTTTTTTCCATTTTGGGCAAAGAGGCATTAGACATAGGGCCCGCACCGTGAAAGACCCATCTAGGGACAGTATGGCAGCCAGAGCAAGGGAGGCTGAGTAGGACACCACAGAGGACAGCTTCAGGACAAGAAGGGAGAAGCAGATTTGAGATGGAGAGAGAGAGAAGCTGAAACACGTGCTACAGATTGGGTGAAGCCGGCAGCAAGGGGCTCCTCCTGGGCAGAGTAGCTGGCCCCCAGAAGATGGTCTTTGGGTCTGATGGTGATCCTGGTCCCCTTGGCTTTGGCCAGCACCACTGGACCATGTGACGTGGAACACAGAAACTTCCGCAAATGGAACCACCTAGAGCTAGTGTTCTGAGAAGCTTGAGGATATGATGGGCAGACTGAAGTCCTCCAGGACCAGCAGCTCCCAGGCCCCCGGCATGCTGAGCTCCTTTAAGAGAAATCACGTGGGAGATAGGATGTGCCTCAGCCAACCGGTTGCTCTAGGATCAGAAATCAAGAGGAGACCCCCTGTGGGATCTGTCATGAGGAGCATTTGAGTGAAATGCTTCCTGGACGCAAGATGACTCCGTGACTTCAAAAGGTCACTCCCATTTCCATAAAGTCCTGCAACTCTGAGAAGAGCAACCAAATAAGGATAAATATATAGCAGGGCTTGAAATAGTAAATCTAATTCTACTGTAAGTCAGTGTATTTTTGGTTTCTCCACTATACCAATTCAGAAATATGCTTTGGGGACTGCATTTTTCTTCCTAATTGACTGGAATGAAGTAGATTCTTCATGACCATTTTGCCTTTCCCAAACCGCCCCCCGCCAACCACACACACACAGCTCTCTCTTTCTTCTCTTTTAGAATGTGAAGAACAGCTTTAAATTTGACATGGGAAAGTGAGACATTATTTCTGGCTTGTGTCGAATGGAAGCTTCGACCCCTCCATGAAATCTGGTCTTCACTCTTCCGACCACCCAGAGGGTTCAGATGAGCTGCAGAGCGGAGACATTAAATTTTAGATCCGCCCTTGAGCTGCAAGAGGAAGGCAGGGAGTTGCTTTCCACGCTCTAAACAGAATAACCTCGTTTCTCCAAACTGAGCTAGAATCAGAATTTGGGGGGAGTAGAAACAATCCTAGTGACCAACTAGGTCAGTCTTTCTCAAACTATAGTCTTAAGGCACAAAAGATATCCTCAACAGAGATTTCTTTGGCCAAATTAGTTAGAGAATCGCTGCTTACTAGGTCCTCTGGAGGACTCTGAGAAGCCCCAAAGCAAAGAAACCTGTTATATTTTGTTTGCCAAACTTATTTGATGACAAAACGTTTTTTTCCCCAAGTAACACCTAACAGCCTTCTGGAACTGGCATGCCATCAAAGCTACTTTCTTAGCGCTGAACTGTGCTGAAGAGTGCTGATCTATGCAGTCCTCCCTTTTATGGAGAAGGCAAATGAAGCCCATATTAAGAGATATGGAGACAATGATGCCCCGTTACTGGCAGGGCTGGCTTCCAGACAACCCATCCAGGCTCTTTCTACCTTTCTACCTTGGTCGTAGCTTTGATGTATCCCCTAGCACATTTTCATTGTCTGGAATTTGGAGGTTGTATTTATTTATAGTGCATTCCACAATGAATCAATCAAATGCTTTGAATGTTTTAAAAAGGGTATTGGGTCCTGGTACATTTGATCTAAAAAAGACATCATCTTTTAAGTGGCATGTAATTTACTATATTGTGAAATGTTTTATCACACTACATAATCACGTTTTAAGAGGTTATTATTTTTATAAGCAAGAATAAATCAAAGGGGTCAGATCTCAGTAAAATGTGTTACTAAAATGAAAGTATACTGTCCAGTGAGAAATAACTGTAGACACTGCTTTTGTAACACAGAGAGAACAGTCGGTGAGCCAGAATTACAAAAGAAAAATTGTTCAAAGGCCGCAGATGTATTCTTTAAAAGTAAATTCAAGAAGTTGAAGCATGCTAGCACTCTTCAGAGGCGACATTTTTCTGACTTATTCTCCGAATTCCAGAGGCACGTTGAATCTCTATGCATTTTAGGGCCACACAGTTCTTTCTGACATTCCAGCCCTGGATACTTTGAAATCTTTCTCATATTTCTTTTTCTGTCTTAATACAAGGTAGACTACCATTAGTTGCGATATTTTTAAAATTGGCTCCTAGCCTCTGAACATCATGTTTGCCAATCCAATACTGGCCCAGGTGGTACCATTTTGTGAACCAGAAAAGGCAGCCCTTTCCAGACGCAGTGGGTGACCTGCACCAGAGCATCGGGCTTGTAAGCAGAACACAGGCTGATTTCCAGCGCCTGTCCTCTGGGTTGGAGGCCCGTGTACATGTGAACACATCACACAACCAAAGGCAAGGGCTCTGTCTGCTTCCCTCCCTCTCCTCCAGTCCTCTATCTCTAGCCCCACTTCTAGACCCACCTAGAGACCCAGCCTTCATCTTGACCTGACTTCATGGACTCTATTGCGGACCTCTCAACTCTCCTCACTGACTCAGCACCAAAAGCCCACTGACTCTGTCACAGCTGGGATCCTGGTCACGGGCTCTTCACTTGGCCTGGGCTGTGCCTTTGCATTTAGGAGTTACAACCTCTAGGTCTTGGGTTCTGTGGAAGGTCAGGATGCTGTTATCCATGGGCAAGTCTCTTGATGACACTGGCCTTCCCACCTGAAGTTCTTAACTCCCTCCTTTGCCCTGAATTCTGGAACACCATGTTAATTGCTTTGACAGCCTACTTCATCTCACGACCAGTCCACCAGGACTACAGCCCTCCCTTGCTGGGACCCGATAAGCCTGGGCTTTGTCCCCCAGGACAAGCCTACTTGCTTCTGAATCATTTGTGGGGCTTCAGTTGCTAAGCCTAGTTCTGGGAAACAGCCCCTTTCCTCTAAGTTCCAAGACCTGGACCATCCAGGCTCAGCACAGACGCAGCACAATCTTCTAGGTGTTCTAGACCCATGTTACGCAACAACAGTTGACCTGAAGCCCCGCAGGGGTTTCAAGCAGGAAATAAAAATGTTGCTTTAGTCCATATTGAACTTGTTAAGGCAGAAAGTAGAAGACATGAAGTTCCACTTTCCCCAAAGGCAGAAATGGAAAGATGCTTTGATGAAATTGCCAGTAAATTAGAAAATGGAGGATCCTGGAAATCTAAGCTCCCAACGAGCCAAAGCCTATGCCTCTCTGCTTCACCAGAGTAAACCCAGCCCCTGAGACCATGACAAGTATTCAGTTAAACCTCTCAATGAATGAGAATTAAAATCAATCTAACCACAGTATTTGGTCAAAAAGTAATTCATCACTCCTCATCACACACATCATAGAACCTGTTTTTAGTCACTTTGTAGTTTATTATCTTTAATCCATCAGGAGAGAATAATTCACAAAAAAATACAATAAGCATTAATGAAACGTGTGTGCCTGGGTATGAAATACTGGCAAAATGAAATGCATAGATGGAAATATATTTCACTTTTGGCAGTGTTAAAGGGTTTTTCTCTGACTGGGACACACATGGGACTAAAATTAAGAACGCCTTTTATTGCCAGAAAACTTGAAAATTTACAAAATGCTTGAACACATGTGAGCATATGTGATCCTCACAAGATCGAGGACTGTCTTTAAAGGAAATTATATGCATCGCTCTTTTATAAGGAAATATCTGTGGCTCGTGAAACAGAACAGCTTTCAAAAAGATTTCTGGTCTCTCATTAACAGTAACAATCCAGCTGCGAGCATAGAAGGAGATAGGAAAGATACTCTCTCCCATAAAGACAAATTGAGAGGAGGGTACCTGTAATGGCAACTTCCATTTACTGTGATGAAGACAGACTTCTGTTATTCAACCTGGGGCAGTTAGAGATACTATTCTAAGAGATAAGTAATGAGATGCCGGAAGTGAGTAATGAGATGCAACCTTTGAAAGTCAAGTTTCAGCTCCCTGCAGAGGAATTATTACCATTCTTAGCACTTCTGCTGCATGGTATTGACTGTAGTGCCCTTCAAGGCAGCTATAACTCTGGGAGTCGGGAGCAGAGACTGGGAAGAATTCGAGAGACTCTGATAACATCAAGCCGGGGGATATACACTTGGCAGGGCTCTCCACCAGTCCTAAAGTGTCTCCAGGGGACATTCGCTTCTCACTCTTACTCCCTCACTACCCAAGTGTTGTCACTGGATACCTGCTAAAGAGTTTGGTGAGTTACTCTGGAAACCTACATAATATTTCTACTTACACAGGACAAAAAAATCTCTTTAAATGATGTGATACATTTTTAAAGTATTTTTATTGTTTTTCTTCCTTGTTTTCCCCCTTTCATAAAAGTAATATAAGTTTCTTGCTAAAGTTTTTGGGGAAACATTATAGAAATATGTAAAACTGTTGCTTTGGTCAGCATTTTGCTTATTAGGACAGAAAAGATGAAATATGATTAGAAAGTTTCACCTCCCCCCTTCCCTCAAGGTAACCTTTGTTAATAATTCCACATAAAGCCCAGGAGATCTGTTTTCTTAGGTACACATTTAATTAGGCAACAGCTTTTAAAGATCTTTGAGCACTATTTTTGACAACTATCTTATATCAAGCAGCAGTGAGAAGAATGACCAATATATGACGTTTATCAGGTTTTAAAAAAAGAATTCACCCTCATATTTTAAACAGGGAGAAATTGAAGCTCCAAAAGAAATGTTTTAAAAATAGATGGGGAAAACAGCCTGTCAGTGTTTGGAACTAGAGAGAGCGAGGGTACCCACGTTCTGGGAAACCGTAATGCTAACAGGTTTTCTAGCCATCAAAACTGAAATAGAATCTACAGGGGCCCAAAGGTTTGAAATAAGAATGTGGTCAGAGGCATAGACGGTATGGACTTTCAGCTGACTAAAACAAACACCAAAATAGCAACAGAGTCGGTCTTAGATGAGCTTCCTTTCCCAGCAGCCTCTTTGCTTGCAAGGCGTTTCTATTACATTTTCCTAAAATGTAAAAGGGAATCATGCTTCCATTGAAACACCAGTCCTGCTCCCATCGCACGGAGCACCAAACTTCTGTAAATTTCTGAGCACAGGGGCGCATGCTCAGCATACGCCCCACCTTGCTGTTTCAGAACCAGCAGAGCCTATCTTGCAGAGACACCGTGTTCCAAATATCTGAGAATCACCTGTTTGGAGATCGCATCACTCCTTCTTGTAGAAACTAGTCTAGGTAGGATTGGAGGGTCCTGAGAGCAGGCCAGTTCATTTGATGGCAGCCGAAGTCCCTAACTGTGCGAACCACAGAAATAGGAGATCTTGGTTAACATTGTCTTTAAAATGCATTTTCTTTAAGTGTCCTAACTGGGGATGCCTGGACTGTGGTTCTAATCTCAAGGCCAGGGATTCCCCATCCTGGTTTCATGCAAGCTTCCCAGGCCTTGGAATCACCGTCTTCTGGAATTTGGAACAGAGCAAAGGACAGGAGCCTAGGGCCAGTGAGGAATGGGTTTGGGAGCTCCCCACACCATAAGGTCGCCTCGTCCAAGGGGCTCCCGGTCTCTCCTCTCAAGGCATGTGTCTGACAAGGATCTTCGAAGTGCAAATTTCTCACCATGGCAAAGATTACCCTTGGGTTTGCCTTCATTGCCTCTTTACCCTCTGTATCCTGGGAAACTGAACTTAGGGGTAGGAAGGAGGAACGCTGTCCTCTGTTGTGGGGAATTAGAATGAAGGTAGATGTTCATGAGCTGCAGCCCTTGGAGCAGAAGCAGAAAGGGGTCCAGCAGGGATGGTCAATATTGTCTCAGAATGAAAACAGGCTCTAGATGACAGGGTGCTGTAATGTCCCTAAATTTAAACATGAGTTCTCTCTTCTGTTCCTTACGGTAAATAGTAATATAATTCTTAAAATAAAAAATGTCTGCGGTTTGGCAGGGAGGGGTGGGGGGGCCAGCAAAGACGGGGAATTAGGGAGCCTGGACATGTCCTCTCTGAGCGGTCTTGGGAGAAGAGAATTCCAAGTGCTGAAGTGGACAGTGTGGCTTTTAGAAGTATAAACTGTAAGAGTAAAGCAGAGAGAGGATCTCTCTAACCAGCAGCACCACTTGTGAACTCGTTAGACATGAAAGTTCTCAGGCCCCACACAGACCCACTGAATCAAAAACTCTGGGAGTGAGGCCCTTTGGGGGAGTTCCAGTTACCAAGCTCGAGTTTGGAATTGCTTTTATTTATTTATTTATTTGTTTGTTTGTTTGTTTTCTACTTACTTTTGACCCCCTTCACCCATTTCTCCTACCCTCTACCCCTTCCTTGCCTCTGGCAACCACTGATCTGTTCTCTGTATCTATGGTCTTATTTTTTGTTTGCTTGTTCTTTTTTTCTTTTTTTCATTTTTATTTTGTTTGTTTGTTCTTTTAGATTGCACACACAGGAGAAGTCACACGGTATTTGTCTTTCTTTGTGTGACTTATTTTACTTAACATAATGCCCTCGAGGCTCATCCATGTTGTTCCAAATGGCAAGGTTTCATTCGTTTTATGGCTGAATATTCCATTAAATATGTATACCGCAATTTCTTTATCCATTCATCCACTGATGGACATTTAGGTGTTTCCATACCTTGGCTATTGTATATAACGCTACAATGAATGTGGGTACAGCTTTCCAAGATAGTGTTTTTATTTTCTTCAGATAAATATTCAGAGTGGAATTGCTAGATCATATGGTAGGTCTATCTTTAATTTTTTGAGGAGCATCTGTCCTGTTTTCCATTGTGACCGCATCAGTCTACATTCCCACCAACAGTGTGGAAGGGTTCTCTTCTCTCCATATCTTCAGTGACACTTGTTATCGCTTGTCTTTCTAAAAAGGGCCATTCTAACAGGTGTCAGGTGATTCTTACTGTGGTTTTGATTTGTATTTCCCTGATGGTTAATGATGTAGAGCATCTTTTCATGGCTCTGTTGGCCCGCTATATGTCTTCTTCGGAAAAAATGTCTATTCAGATCCTCTGCCTGTGTGATTTTTTTCTTTTTGCCTTTGAGTTGTATGAGTTCCTTATATATTGGGTATTAGCTCCGTGTCAGGTATACGATTTGCAAATATTCACTCCCATGCAGTAGGTTGTCTTTTCATTTTGTTGACGGTGTCTCCACCATGCAGAAGCTTTTGGCCTGTGCTAGTCCCACTAATTTCTTTTTGTTTTTGTTGCTTTTAAAAATAGAGCTGCTTTTATATCCTGGCTTGGCTTTTTAACAGCTGTGTGAGTTGAGCAAGTTAATTGGTCTGAGTTTATGAAGAAAATTAAATAAGATAACATGTTTGAAGCACTTAGCACAAAGCCAGACATATTGAAAGCACTCAATAAATGTTAGCTGCTGTGATCACCTTTTTGTATGAGGGAAAGGAGAAAAGATGAGTCCTTAAGAACTTCAACAAGTGAGCCCAGCATTTACCAGTTTAAAGGGGCCTTTCAGACTCTGGCCTTGTATTTCCAAGGAACCAACAGAGCAGTAGTTCTCAACCTGACTGATCATCTGAAACCCCATGGGCTTTTTAAAAATATATTTTTTATTTTGTGGGGGCGGGGGGAGGATCAGAGGGAGAAGGAGAATCCTAAGCAGGCTCTACACAGGGCGGGGCCCAATCTCAGGACTATGAAATCATGACCTGAGCAGAAATCAAGAGTCAGACACTTAACTGACTGAGCCACCCAGGCACTCCTAATTTTTAAAAATAATTTATTTATTTTAATTTTTTTTAGAGCGGTAGAGCCCCCGGTGGAGCTTTTAAACTGCCCTGCATGGACCTTCAGAGCAATCATCTTCAGCAGTAGGCCCTGGGCATCTATAATTTAAAAATTTCCATAGGCAATGCTGTAAAACAGCTGCGGGAATTGAAAGGTATGATAGCTAGAGCTAACATGTATTGAGTATCTATCTGTGCCAGGCACTACGCTAACTTCTTTATTTTTATTGCTTCCTTTAATTCTCACAGCAACTTCTAAGGCAGGTAATGTGTTTCTTTTATATATGAGGAAACTGCGGCAAAGAGCCTAAATAACTCAGCCAAGTTCACCTAACAGAGAAGTGACTTAGGACCTGAGCCCAGATTTGAGCTACTAATTGTAATTAACTAATGCATTCATTTACTCATTCATCCAGAATTTATTATGTGTGACCAGGTAAGGAGTTGAGAGCCAGGGAATCTAAAATTGAATAAAAATCTCCATCCCCATCCTGAATAAGTTCATGGCCTCTGTGCGACGGTTCAGAATGAACAAATGACAGATTGTCTCGTTTTAAAAGATGATGTCATGCGTCGGTGTTTGAGAGGCTGAAAAGATTTTCTACGACTTCCAGCCTCTTCCTCTCGGTGACCATTTATAGAATCCACAACCGTTGCAGATCAGCCTCCCAGACCGAAGCCCGAGCCCATCTGGGGGCCGCCAGCACCAGCGTCTCCCCGCAAGAAGGGCTCTGGTGCAACCTGGACGTCTGCGTTAGCAAGTCCTCAGGGTGGTCCTCGGCTGTCCCCGCTGGCTTGTCTCACGCCAGTTCAGCAGGACAGCCACCCGCCCCTCTCGGTAGGTCCATCAATCAAAGCACGGGGACGGAGGTGATCGCAGCGGAGCTGTCGGGCTGGCTCTCTTCCAGCGATAAAACCTGCCCCTTACACCTCACGTGAGCACTGCTACGAAACTTCTCGGGAAAGTACAAAGAGAAGACGTGGACCTGCTTTTTAGAATCGTGAAATATTAGCGCTGGTTAAATCCTTGGGAGGAACGAAGTCTGATCCGGGAGACGGAGCTCCAGGGTCTCGAACCCGCCGGCCCTGGGCTCGCCGCGCCATCTGCGACCGCTCACTGCCTCCCAGAGTCCGAGCCGAGCACTGCTGCAGATAAGACGCTGTCCTGTTCAAGTGCAGCTTTCGGGCTGAAGGCCCAAGCTGGAGGCGGCCCGGGAGGACACCAAGGCTCCCCTCCGGCCCCACCCCGAGGTTGGGGTGGGGACACCACGTGCAGCCACCACGCCTTCTCGCCCGTAGGCTGGGGAGGAGAGAGGGTTTGGGATGAGCGGTCGGTCCCCGGACCGGTATTCTGAACGCACAGGGAGAGGTGGTAGCGGAACCTTTCTCCTCTGCTTCGCTCTCGCTTCCCCCCGAACCCAGTTGGCGTCGGACCCAGCGGTGGAGTCTTATAAACATGGAGACAGCAGGTGCTGGACGTGGGCTACCGTCCTCAGGTCTCGAGGCTCCGGGTTCCGCAGACGATCGGCTTTTCCTGGTGAAAGGTGTGGTGCGGTGAGGTGCTGGTGTCGGGGCGAGCTCTTCCCGGGCCTGCGCTGGAACCGCCATTCCCACACACACACCCCGCCCTGGGAGACCTAACCTTGGGTTGCCCCTGAGTTTAGCCGGTGGGGATCGGCTGGTCAGGGGTCGTGCGGGGTGCAGGGTGGAGACTCCCGTGGGCTGGGGGGCTGGTCCCGTGAGGTGTCCTGTGTGCTGCATTTTCCCCCATCCCCGCTGCAGTTTCTCCCGTCCCTTGCCCTACCTTTCACTAGCTTGTTTTCCTTCCCGGGAGAAACTCCCAAACCGTCCCTGGGAAGAGAGAAAGGGACCCTGGACCAATTCCCAGCACTTGGAAACGACCCCGCAGAATGATCTCAGGAACCAGAGGTCGTGAGGTCACGCAGGTTTCGCACCCCTATCGTTTACCTTTGGCCAGAGCTGACTAGCTTTCGTTCTCACATTTCAAAGTGACTTAAAATGTAATTGAAATAGTGTCTGGACTTACTTGGGTACATCTTCTTAAGGTGGGTTTTTTTTTTCTCTTTCTCGCTTTCTCTTTAATATCTCTCCTCGCCCTACCCTCAAAACTCTTGGCAGGTGGAGTTTTCCTTGGTACTGTGGCTGCAGCAGGAATGCTAGCGGGATTTGTTACAACATTATCATTGGCTAAAAAGAAAAGCCCTGAATGGTTCAATAAGGTTTGTGACCCGGAAATCCATTCGTAGCATTGTTATTGTTTACAGATAACTGGTGGCTGTTTTGCATGGGAGAAGTAAAGAAAGTATTGGTGGCCTTTCATGTTGTTTTAAGAAATAA
Organism: Lontra canadensis; assembly: GCF_010015895.1. Lineage (NCBI taxonomy): Eukaryota > Metazoa > Chordata > Mammalia > Carnivora > Mustelidae > Lontra > Lontra canadensis. The sequence goes on along the minus strand of NW_022631086.1, from coordinate 6,258,945 downwards.
ACCTACATACGTAGATTCAAGAAATGTACAAATTAACCAGTGGTCTTTATTTTCATTTAGAAAGAAGTATTTAGGGAGACCTGGGTGGTTCAGTTGGTTAAGTGTCTGCCTTCAACTGGGGTCATGATCTTGGAGTCCTAGGATCAAACCCCATGTGGGGCTCTCTTCCCAGTGGAGAGCCTGCTTCTCCTTCTCCCTCTGTGCCCTCGCTCTCTCTCAATACATAAATGAAATCTTTATTTAAAAAAAAAAAGAAAAGATAAGAGAAGTATTTAGTTCTGTGCTTTCTTTTTCTTAAATTTTAGCAGAACAAGACTTGGAAAGCTATCCAGTACATTTCCTGTTCACAACATGACTAAGTCTAAATCGGGGTAATTCCCTATCAGTTGTAAGAGGCCCAGTATTTTATACACCTCTGGGGAAAAAAATGATGCCAGTTAAATTCTTGACACAATACTGATTCCCAGCGGCATTTCTATTTACTTATTTATTTAAGCTTTACACCCGGCCTGGGCTTGAATGATCCCAAGATCAGGAGTCTCATACTCTACTGACTGAGCCAGCCAGGCGCCCCACCAGAGGCATTTCTGTTTCAGAAATGTTCAATTGTTGAAGTAAAGTGCATCTTACCATTGATGAAAAACATGGGTCAGCTCCTTGAGCCCAGAGATCACACATGCTTTGTGCTGCTGCAGCCCCGCTCCCCAGAAAAGTGCCTGACACATCAGGGCGCAATCAGTTTGGGTTGAATGACCATAAGCTACTTAAGGCAGAAAATTCTTACTGTGTGAGCAAGACTAAGTAATCACTCATGTGGTCATACCCCAGTTGATGAGGATTTTTCTTCTCATTGACTTGTCATTACTTGTTTGCATGTGTCCTGTCTCTGCCCTCTTCGTCCCGTATGATTTATTTATCCATCATTTCATTGCTTCAGATGTTAACTTAGGATCTTTTCTGTGTTAGGCACTGTGCTAGCTGGGTACAGGAGACAGAAGAATGAACAAAACATCTGCCTTCCAGGAAGCTAGCATCTGGTGCAGGAGACAGATACTAAATATTGACACAATTAACTATATAATTATAATTTGAGGTTTGCTTGGAAGAACAGTGTTACATGAAAAATCATAAATCAGTCAGGTTCCCGCTCCACTTTAATTTTTAATAATTGGATATCATGCTTAAGCATTGTAAATACTGTAAAGGAAAAAGACCACATTTAAGATGCTTTTGCTTCCCGTCTGCATACTCGAGGCTTAAATGGAACTACTGAAATCACTGTGATGAAACTGGTCATTTTCCCCTTGTATTACAGAATACTTTCAGTGCAGAAATACATCTTGTCGAAGGAATCAGTAAGGCCTAACTGATAGCGACGTTTTAACAGTACAATTTGCATAGATTTCTAATCCAAAATTACCAGTTAACCTTTGGGTCACAGACCTTTCTGAGAATCTCATGAAAGTTACGGATTCTTAGGGAAAAAAACTACATACCCACAATTACAACTTGGTATTCTATTTTGTGGTTCTAAGATTTGATTATCACACATGCCCTATCAAACATGGTGGTTGTCAAGCTGTGGTCCACAGAACCCTAGGATCCTTGAGACTCTTGAGGGTCTGTAAAGTCAAAACTATTTTCATAATAATCCTAAGGCATTTGCGGGGGTAAAACTGCTGGTGCCTTAGCGTAATCAAGGCAGTGGCACCAAACTACTAGTAGTCATTGTGTTCTCTGTTACCATGCCTCTGCAGTTTCAAAAACAAAACAAAACAAAACAAAACAAACCCAAAAAAAACCTCGTTGCATAAGAATGTCCTTGTTATAGCAGTAAAAGTGTTGATTTTATTAAATCTTAACACTTGATTACTATTCCACATGAAGAAATGGGAAGTATCATAAAGCCCTTCTGATCTATACCAGAGACGTTTTTCTCTAGGAAAAGCAATTGTATGATTAAGTTGCATGCTGAACCCACTGCTTTTTTTCATGTAATATCATATTGTATTTGCAAGAGCAACTGACAAACTGTAGTTATTTAGAAGTGGGTATTTGGCAGGTGTTATCTTCAAAATGAACAAGATGAGCCTGTCATCTCTCAAGCAAGCCCTTGTCGGTATTTGTTGGCAATGAAAAAAATTGAAGCTTGCAAGTGAAAATTAGATCTTAGGAAACTTGCCATTGGGAGCATGATAGGTGCTCGATAATGTAAGGCTTTCCTGATGAGATTGCTGGTAATAATAATGTGAAATTTTAAATATTTAGTAAATGGTGTCAGCCTCGGAAAGATCTGCATAACTTGGTAAGTCAGTATTTTCTGAATGATCCTAATGCATGTATAAAAGGCCCATTCGAAATACAAAAGAGATGAATGGATTTTAATGTAACAAAGTGCAAAAAACTCATCGGTCTGACTTCCGATTCCAGAGTACAGACAGCTATTCGGGAAGTTTCGGTGGAGTGTCAGAGAAGGGAGGCTGTTAAAATACTTGTCCCTTTTCCAACCACAGATCTCTGGAAGACTGGATTTTATTCACATTCTTCCATCAAAAAACATATTGCAACAGATTGAATACAGAAGCATTTATGAAAATTCATCTGTCCTTTATTTTATTTTTTTTTTTTTAAGATTTTGTTTATTTGACAGAGATCACAAGTAGGCAGAGAGGCATGCAGGAGGGTGGGGGAAGCAGGCTTCTGCTGAGCAGGGAGCCCGATGCGGGGCTCAATCCCAGGACACTGGGATCGTGACCTGAGCCGAAGGCAGAGGCTTAACCCACTGAGCCACCCAGGCGCCCCTATCTGTACTTTATTTCTAAGCACATTTTTCCACTGTGATGTCTCAGCCTACAAGTGATGGCAGCCCCCACAAAGCCCTCTACAGTAGAGAGTTCCTACCTGCTCCACCGAGAGGTGGCAGCAGCTTGCGTTCTCAAGTGGCCCTCTGGCTCCTCACTTGTCATCCTTCTCTCCTAGACCTCAGCCTTGCTCTGCTCACAATAGTTCAGTGGCATCCACAGAACCTTTAATTGGTTTTCTTAAAAGAGGTATTGCTGACTGGAAAGGCTGGCTTGTATTTAAACTCTGCCCTTTGTGCAAATGCCAGACTTTCTCAATAGCATTTTAGAGGAAACTTTGTTTTGAGCATAATTACTAAATCTGACCAGAATACAGTTACAGTACCACCCGTATTGCTCAATGCTAAGACACTGCATGTCTGCTTTTCCATATGGCACGAATTTTTGTTAAAGTGTTCTGAAACTGGAGTTCTTGATGGAACCATTTTCACGACTACACAACCTAAAGTTCTTGTTCCTTTTAAAGCCGACCAGAGGGCCCATGGAAAGAAAATTTTCTTGAAGAGACAAAAGTTCCTCAGATGTAGTAACTTAGTTCCTGTAACTAAGCTTGGTTCTTCCCTAACCTGCTTCAGGAATCTGATTCTTCTTCCTCTTCCTCCTCCTCCTCTTCGGGCACATGGCTCCTTGTGCTCAACTCCAGTGCCGTTTGGTTGATTGATGCTTCGTTGTCAACATGAACCAACATATCAGGTGACTGTTCAGGTGCAGGCTGAGAAGACAACATCTCATCCCCTCTCCTAGAACTAATCATTGATCGGAGGGCTAGTTCTTCAACCTTGAGCCGGTTCAACTGGTCGTGCAAGGCCGCCTTCAACCCTCACCTGTCCTTTATTAAGCCAAACATTTAGAAGATTAATCAAAACGTAAAACATCGCTTCTTGGCACTAAATTCTTCTGTAAGGCAGTTGTTTTCATAAGAATAGGTTTCTATTCACCTATACTGGGTTGATTTTTTTTTTTTTTAAGATTTTATTTATTTGACAGAGAGAGATCACAAGTACACAGAGAGGCAGGCAGGCACCCCCGCCCCCTGCACCCCCCTCTGCTGAGCAGAGATCCCCACACGGGGCTCTATCCCAGGACCCTGAGATCATGACCTGAGCCGAAGGCAGAGGCTTTAACCCACTGAGCCACCCAGGCGCCCCTACTGGGTTGATTTTTAAATGAATACTTTTAAATGAATACTTAAAATTAAATTAAAATTTTTAAATTAATACTTAAAATTTAAGAATTTCTTAGTTTTAATTTTTAATATATTAAATATTCGTAAGTATAATCCACACAAGCAGAAGTCTTTGGGATCCAAGTAGAAATGGATCCTGAGACCGGAAAGTTTGAGAATTACTGTTCTGGCTGGTTAAATATGTTGTGTAAAGTTCTGCCTCTCCTCTGGGGGAGCATCTGAATTAGAGCATCACCACTGATCCAGACCGTGTCTGAGAGGCTCAGAGGTTCTGGAGCAGGTAATGCATTTACACTTAGCAAGCACCGGTTTAAGAATCCCACTTAGGCAGTGTATTTCAGAGTCGCCGCCTGGCAGTTTTCCCTGACATTAGTAGTGAAGATAATATCTAGCACTTGAATGCTTACCACGTGCTGGCTGCTGCTGCTCCTTGAACCCCCATCACAGCCCCATGAGACGCTGTTATTACGTTGTCCCCATTAAACTGGGGCATGGACGGATTAAACAACTTGCTCACCAGGGCACTCTTTCCATCTTATTCTTGGTGAGGAAATTATACTATTTTTAGCAATTTTTTACTTAAATAGACTTCTGTCCACTAGCCTGGAATCGAAGCATTCGTTATAATACAGATACAGATTGCAACTCAGGACTCTTAAAAATGACCACCTTTAGTTGGGGACTGCCTACACTGCTATTATTTCAGGAAGATGGTCATCATTTCTTTATAGTCTTAACCGCGGTATCTTAGCTGAGTCTCACACTAGTGGAAAGGGAGTAGTAAATGCTGAACGAACGAACATTGATTTTTCTTTGTCCTTCACTGAATAAACAGAGGAAGGTGTAAGCTAAGGTGCCTTTTAAAAACACATGCACATACATAATACATAGATAATTTCTGTCCTTCCCAAGGAAATAAGGAATTTTTAACTTAAGTTTCTAAAATAAAATTTAGGCACTCAAATTGACCCTCTTTTAATAATATTTGGCTAATGGTATTGCTCTGGATGAAAATTCAGGCCAGTTAGAAGTTAGTGAATTTATATGAGATCTGTGGTGTCTAGTGAACTGGTCTGAAATTACAGCAACATGAGAAAAGGGAGAGGAGAGTGTTGTTTTGATCACAGTAAATAAAGAAACATCTCTTGAAAATCTGGTTGGGTCTCAGGTATATTACAAACAAGTGTTAAGTCAGCAAATACTGAGTATCTTCTGGGTCAGGGCACGGTGTGAGACCTGAAGATACAGGTAAGCCCAGCTTTTCTATGTGCCACCAATAACATTCGTAACCACAACACGTGATACAAACCTTTATTATTCAGTGGGTTGAGCAATATAAAGGAAGTTGTTCTTAAGGAGAAAGGCTTTTTTTCCCCAAGTAAATAGAAATTTGTTTCCAGAAGGAAGACCAAACATTACAAATTTGCTGTCTTATTACATTAGCTGATCAGTTTGATGGCATTTTTATGAAGATGCCAGTGAACAGAACTCAGAGAGAACTTGACAGAATGTTGTAGGGCTTTTCTGGGATAATTAATAGGCAAAAAGAGCAAAGAAAAGTTTTGGAAAAAAATAATCAGTAACCAGTGCTTTCAGTGGTGGGATGGTTATATGCTTTTGTTGAAGCATACATCGCATTCCTAGTCTTCTCTGTCAAGTTCGTGTGCTGATGAGCTGAAAGTTGCTCAGTTATTATGGTTATAGAATTTTTTACCGTAATAAGATGCCTTGAAACCCAAAAGGAGAGTCATTGTTTATTTCCTACTTTCTCGTGACTAGCTGCCACAAGTTGGCTTTCTACTGTGTGCCCCGCATTTTGCATATACATTTACAAGTCTTCGCAGTGACTTCTATTAGTTCACCTCTTTGAGGAACCCCTCCTTAAAGCTTCCTCTCTTTGCAGCAGTAGATAATGCATCCTCCTCTGGGACCGCGGTGCCCTGGGTATAGTTCTCTCGTTGCACATTCCATTTAGATCACAGTTAACTTTTATGTGTCTGTGTCTACGCCCCGCCCCCCGCACCAGTGACTGAAATTTTTAGTCAGAAAGAAGTTATTCTATTTGCCTTTTTTCTCTCTAGTACCCAGTGCAGCTCCTGGCAATGCCCTGCCTACTCAAATATCCGTCAGTCAGAGGAGTCGTGACCTAAGTCTTGTAGTTATTAAGTAACAAAGCTGCTTTTTGAACTTGGGTTCATCTGGCATCCCAAAATTACGGTGACATTCGGAGAGTCGTGAGCGTCAAACATTCCCGAAATAATTACACTTTCCGAACTGATGCTTTTTCCTTTCTTTCTCCATTTCAGGGAAGTATGGCCACAGCCGCCTTACCAGAGAGCGGGTCTTCCCTTGCCTTGCGAGCCCTCGGCTGGGGCTCACTTTATGCCTGGTGTGGGGTTGGTGTGATCAGCTTCGCAGTCTGGAAAGCTTTAGGAGTTCACAGTGTAAGTCACTACAGTCCTGTAATTGCTGTCTGAATGTTTATTCTACTTTCTGTGACTAACTATGCCTGATTTCCAAGAAGTGTGTGTTTGTGTGTGTGTGTGTGTGTGTGTGTGTGTGTGTGTGTAACTTTTACTCCAGGCTAAACAGCTCCATACTGGGAATGATTGGCTTTTTTAAAACTACTGGTAGGAAGTTCTGTGGACCAGGCCATGTGTGACAGGTGAGAACTGACGGTGGTTTGGAATAGGTGGCAGCAAGGGAGTTGATGAAAAGAGGTTCTGGATATATTTTGAAGGTAGAGTCAACAAGGACTTGTTTCACGTCGAATGTGAGAGGTGAGAGAAAAAATGAGGTCAAGGATCTCCAAGGCTTTTGGCCTGAGCAGCTGGAAGATGGATGGGGACAGTGTGAGAGGAGCAGATGTTTGGGGTAATGTCAGAAGCTCCATCTAGGGCCTGTGAGTTTGAAATAATCTGTTAGGTAGGGAAGAGGAAAGTCAGGCAAGCAGTTAGATATAGAAGTTTGGAGTTCAGAGGAGAGGTACAAGGTCAAGATGTAAATTTGGGAGTCTTCAGTATGTGGATAGTAGTCAAAGCCAGGAGACCAGATGAACTCACCAAGGCATTGAACATAGAGAGAAAAGAGGTCCGAGGAAAGAGCTCTGGGCACTCCCAAGGTTTAGAGGTTGGGAAATACGAAGGAAATTAGTAAAGGAGAAAACCCAGGAGAACCGGGAGAACAGTGGCTTGGACGCCAGGTAAAGAAGGTGTATAGTGGCGTGAAGTCATGTAAGATGGGACTCGGCAGTTCGCCAAGTCAGCGGTGTGGCGGTCCTTGGTGGGTAAAGCCTGGGTGGAGTGGGTCCAAAAGAATGGAGAAGAGACACTGCCTGTATAGGCACGTCTTAAATTCTGCTTTACAGGTAAAGAAAGACATGGGCTTGTAGCTGGAAGGGGGACTGAGATCAAGAGAGGCGTTTTTTGTTTTTTGTTTTAAGTTGGGAGAATTGACAGCATGTGAGTATGCTGACGGGAGCGATTCTGTAAAGGGGGAGAAATTGCAAAGGAGGGGGAGTGCTAAGTAATATTATTACTATAGGCATTACCCAAGTTTTCCCATTTGGTTTAATCATAACTGAACATAGGCATTATTGTACTTTTTACTCAAAGTATACTAATGGACAGACAGATAGATGTTGCTTTTCTTTTAGTCTGACTAACCTTTATTTTTAAAGTAACTTTGCTGGCTAGTAATTGTTTATAACAATAAAGTTGTGTTTACACGGAAAAGTTAGAAAACCCATGACTGAAGATTTGGGATGATTTTTGTGTTAATCTCAGTTTTGCTTTTGACCAGTGTAAAGTCTCTCCTTCCATTGTAGGCATTGTACCAGACATTTTAGACATAGCGGGTTATTTAATCTTTACAGTAACTATGAAGCACATGGTTATATCCCCCATTTTATAAATGAGGAAATTGGGACTCAGAGAGGTTAAGACACTTGTCCAAGATCACACAGCTTATAACTGACGGAGTCAAGATTTGGATCCAAGTCTGATAGTCTTTAGAACCTAGTTTTTTTTCCCGATGTTACCTCCCCTAGCTAAGATAGGAAAATAAAGGAGTAGTTGGAAGGGGCCAGAGTGAGGGGGAAGGAGTAAATTTCATTTTAATTGTGATGTGATCCACACATTCTTGATGACTTCACTGGTCTTCCTGGGTATCTTCAATGTGGGCCTCATCTCCTGGCTTTCTAATTAATCCCAGTTAGGACTGGGCCATTCTTTCCTCATAAAAGAGAAGGCCTCCTTTTAGCCTTCATCTGCAGTAGAAAAATGCTTAGGGTATAATGGTAAAGCAGGATTCATTTGTATATATAATATGAGAGCAGTTACTTGAAAACAAGTGGAAAAAACTGGGGGGACATATGTGCAGTAGAAACGTGTGGATGAGTTACGGGTGTGGGAGTGAATTTTTTATTTCACTTTTCTGTATGTTCCTTAAATATGTATTACTTTAACAGTAATACTGCCATTTAAAAAACACTGCTAGATTTTATTTTCATTAATTTATGCTAGAAATGAAGCACAGCTGCTTAGAAGTTCACAGAACTTCTTTGACTATGTGTGAAATATACTTGAGGGCATGAGATACTTAATAGTAAGGTTAAGCTTGTAGTTTCTATAAAAATGGTGGTCTTGATGAAGTGACTTGATGGAATTGTCAGGGGATGTTTCCAGAACTTAGTAATGTGGGTCCTAAACTGAATAATAAAGTTTTAAGATATTTTAAAATATAAATAACCTTTGAACGAGAAGAGTCATAATGAATCCATCCAAACTTTCATAGGCAAACAAAGTTAAGATATTTAGATTAAGTTATATGCTCAAGAACTTGGGCTTTATGGGCTATCTGGTGCTATTCTAGTTTCTAGAATGTGAACTTCTTTGTTTTATGGCACCTGTAGGAGGATTATGGCCTAAAGAAAATGGTTGGGCAAGAAAAACTGTTTTCTGATTGGCACTGCTGAATACAAGGACACTTGGAATCTTTTTATATCTTCATGTCTTTAAAACGCGAGAATACGAATGTACTGTCCCCCTACCTTTAGGTCATTAGGAATATCAGATTGCTATCCATATCTGAGAAGTCTCACAGAAAAATGAACCACTGATAGTTTTTCGAGGGCACACCTTTTAAAAGCAGTAGTGTTTATGAATTTGTTCATTCAAAAGACATTTGTGGGCCTACCCTGAGCCAGGCACTGTGCTAAGACAGGGCTCCCCAGTAGACCATTACTGTGGAAGGCTTCGGTTTTAAGACTCTCTAAGCAAATTCTTATTATATGACCCACTCTGCGTCTTGCGGACAGCAGTACTATATTTCAGTTCTCAGAGAATTTGGAGGGTAATTGTGAGATTGCCCCGACTCCTGAGAACTGTTATCTTTCCACGACTAAAGAAAACAAATCTTAGAAAATGCTGAACAGAAATGGTCCAGATCTATGCACTCAATAAATAATTGATATGATTATTTTGGGTAAATTAGGTAAATCAGAATTAGTCCCTTTGTCAAATAATTGGTGGTAGCAACCTTGAATCCTATTAAATCCTTATAAACCCAGTTCAAAAAAAAAGAAGGGTGCCATCTACTGGCTGAAGGAGAGCGGTGCACATTCCCTATTTTAATTCACAGCTACTCTGCTGGTCTAAACCAGGGCATGCTGAAATGCTTGAAGCTAAGCTCTTCAGTTTCTTAGAAATATTTTGGATTTACACTTAGTTTATTCGTAGTTATTATGGAATTTATTTTAGACAGAAAATGTATAATACATCCAAATAATACATCAAATATATCAAAATATAATACATCAAAATAAAAAAGTTTATATTTTACCCAGTAGTGTTATCATTTAATTAGAGATTCTAACAAAAGGAGAGCTAGTGGAGGCTATCTTGTCAGCGGACTGAAGCCAGTAGGTGCGTCCAGGATTTAAGGTGGGAGCCTCCCTCCCTCCATGTCTGAGCCAGTCCAGATTCAGTCTGGGATCCTCTCACCAGCTCTGGCCATGAACAGCATCGTGGGCCAGCAAGCAAGGCCCCATTGCTCAGTATAGATTCATCCATTACTTTGAACTACAGTATTTTATCATCTGATTATGATTGAAGCAGCATTAACTTTTTAACAGTAACTTAATTGTTGAAACAGTGAACATTTACTGTGGGTCTGTGGTCTCCTAATGCACCCAGTGATCCCAGAGGATCCCAAAGGATCCTGGGAGACTGCCATGTTCAGGCCAGGTTCACCCTGTGGCAGTATGATTAGATTCTTTTTATTATTTTAGATTTAGAGTAGTTGAAATAAATGCTTGTCAGTGAGTAAATAAGGATGTCTTGAGATACCAACTAGTAATTCCACAGTTATCAAAAGAAGCAGCCAGGGCGCCTGGGTGGCTGTCGGTGAACTGCCCGCCTTCGGCTCAGGTCATGATCCCAGGGTCCTGGGATGGAGCCCCGTGTGGGGTTCTCTGCTCAGCCAGGAGCCTGCTTCTCCCTCTCCCTCATTCCGTCCCCACTGCTTGTGCATGGGCTCTCTCTCTCTCTTTCAATCTGTCTCGCTCACACTCTCTCAAATAAATAAAAAAACTTAAAGACACCATGCCACTTAAAATTATTCACCTGTGACTCAAGCACAAAGACTTCACTTTTGTACCTTTTCTTATTTATTTTAAGTATTGATACTTGAAAGGATTTCTGAAAAGATTGAGCATAATTACGATTAGACTATTTTGCCTTTTTTTCCCCTCCCCTTAGAAGGAAAAACGTTGGATGTATAAATAATTCCTGATTGATACGACTGGGAAATCTAGGGCTTTTTTTGCCTGGACTCTTCTCTTCTCTTCTCTTCCAACATTTGTTGGACGTGAGGCTGTCTTAGTACCAGTCGGAATCACCACTGCTGACATTTACTGTGCCTTGTGGTTAATATATTCATGATACCTGGTGTAGTTAGAATTCACAGATAATTTATAGTCGTTGCCCTCAGAGGGGCTAAAATCTCAATAGTAATAAAACCACGAATGAAAACATGTTTAGTTATTGTGAAATACATTAACTCATCCAGAGACTTAAATTTAAAAATTAACTTGTAAATAAAGGAAGTTTTTCGTTTAGTTTGTCTTTTACCAGGTAATAAGAAGTATTTGTTTTTATTTACATATATTGCTTATTTTTAAAGAAAAACATGTTTAGGACTTATCTTTTTTAAAACAAAGATGGTTTTGTGTTTATTTTATAAAATGATGTACCCATTTAAAAAAAAAGGTAGAAAAGTACAAAAAGGGAAACAGAAATTCTATTTAGTTGTAACCACTTATTACAATAAAAACATCCCTTCAGACTTTCTGTATGTCTATGAATATAATTGTATGTAAGTGTGATACCGTTCTATTCTGGAGCCTTTTCTCACCGAATAGCCACGAGAACATCTTTGCACAATAGACTGTGTAAATCTCCATCACTTTTAATGGCTACCTGGTGTTCCATTATATTATAATTTATGTAATCAGTCTCCTGCCAATAGCACTTATATTGTAATTTTTCACTATTAAACACCATAGTGAACCTCTGTAGGTGTGCATCTTTTTATACTTTTCTCAGTCAGGAAATTTATCCTAAAGACAGCTGATGTTATTGTTGAATCCAGGGGCATTTAAAAATGTTTTTGATGTCCAAAGTACAAAGTTTATACATTTAGAAGATATTGACAGTGCATACAGGTTTCCTAGCACTCTCGCCATTAGTGGCTTCTATTACTTTGAAATGTTTGCCAATCTGATAAATGGAAAATAATCTCTTTGTTCCTTTACTATATCTCTCCAAAGTCCGGCTGCTCTAAAGGCTTTTATGCAAATAATCTGTGATTGAAGTCTTACACATCTCCCCAGCCCCCGTATTGCCTCCTGATCTGATATAGCTTACTTCTTTCTCAAGAGCCCAGGCTTCCTTTTCCTTAAAATCAAAAAGTAAAACATGTAAGTAAAACATGTCTTAATTATTTCTCCAGAAATTGGCATCTGTCTTTCCTATTCTAAGAAAGATTCTTTAAGAGAGGTAATAATATCTTTCTTCTAGGACAATATTAGATTCATTCTAATAAAATGTATTTTCTCCAGCTCTTTTTGGTAGCTGCTGCTAAGTATACTTTTTAATGTTAATGTTTATGCTCATTTCTTAATGACCTTATGACCAGCTTTGAGGGTTTTTGCTAACTACAGTAAAATCTCGTTCTTTTGACTTTTTGCTGATTTCAGTATCTGATAGATCTTATATTAAATATGTTTATTCTGACACCATTTTTAAGTTATTTGTCTCAAATGAAGCAACATTGTAGGTGAACACTAGGACCACAGATATAAATAAAACTATGAAAAAGCTTAGAGGTTTTTAATATCTAAGATATTTAAGAAGGAAATAGACTGTATGCTTTGTACTTTTCTTTGGTTCCGGTCAGAGGTTAAAAACAAATCCATTTCCTGGCAAATTGTTTAATGGTGACCACTTCTGAGGGATCTGCAGGGGAAGTCAGAAGAGTGACTAAAATATGTCCCTTCTGCATCCTTGCCTAATCTAATGTGAGAGCTTCCAAACATCTCTACCAGCTTCTGTCCCTAGGAAGCAAACTTCAGTTCCTGACTCTGATTACCATAACATCAGCACACCCAGCTTCACTTCCACTTCCTGATGGATCTTACTAGAATGCCTAGAACAGAGAGTCATCATGATCTCACACAGGTAGTTCTGTCTGTCAAGCGGAGGGCCTTCAAACAGCGTAAGCATTGAGGAATATATTCCTGGAATCATTTTTAAATTAATTGGAAGTGGCACTGTGCATCACTTAAATTTGGGTCTGAGGTGACAAGAACATCTCTATAACCCTTATTTCCCACTCACTGCAGCTCTAATAGGCTTGGCATCCGGTGGTAAGAGGCACTCGATGTAATGTGGAAGAGAATTTGGTGACAGAGAGACCGAATCACAGGCACTTGCTCACTTTAAAATGGGAGATAATGACCAATATCGTATTTTGTTTTCTGAGGGGGTTTTTTTTTTTTTTTTTGCCCTAAGCCAAGGGGGCAGGAAAAGAAAAAAAAAAAATACAACAACACAAAAACCAGCTTTTTTATTGGCATATTGCCAAAATACCTCTTCTAAAAACCCACCAGTTTCCTTTTATAAGTAAAATAGGACCCCAAGCATTTTATAAAGTGGGAATGTGCTACAATTATTAGAAAAGATAAGCTCTGCCATAAAAGCCTTCTTGTTCCAAAGCCTGACACAAATCAGGCTTAATCACCTCAGGAATGTTCCCAGCCTTATTCCACTGGAGGAAAAATATCCTTGATTTCATTTGGGTTTTCTTTTTCTTTGTCCTTATTTCTAATATGGAGCATAGAAAATTGGACTCAGATGAGCAGATCTCTCTAAATAAGGCACTGTGGAACGAAGACCTAGTAGCCTACGCTTCCCCCTACGCTTTGTTTTAAAAGGTGCCTATTATTGGTCACTTAGAAATACCTAGGAATCTATAAAACATTTTTATATGTATATGTTGATATATTTATATATATTATTTTTCATTTCCCAGTATATCTGATAATGAAGTGGTCTCTCAAATTGAATTCTCCTGACCAAAATAATTTTAAGAAGAAATCTTTTTTTAATGTGCTGTGTATCTTTCCACAGTGTAGACTGTGCTGAACATAATTTCTCTAATTTTTGATGAACCAAATATATATATCGGATATATATCAGTTATTGTTTGTTACTTGTGCTAATGGATACTGGCCTTTTATAGTTCTTCATTCTTTTTGTAATTTTTCTCAATCCTAGTTTGGCTCTTATTTTTTCCTTCCCACTATTCCATTTCCTTCTGAGATGCTGCTGCCTTATTTTATACATTTTATGCTAGGTTCCTTGCTTTGCCTTTAAATTTGCTCCTCTGAGGGTCCGTGGGCTGTAGCTTCATCTACCCACAGAAGGCTGCCAGGTCTGCGTCTCTAGTCGACTTCGGAGCTCCTTGCTCACAGACCCACTTGCTGGACACTGATGCTTGGATGTCCTGCAGGTGTCACGTGTGTTCCCACATGAATGTTATTTGCTGCCCTCCCCCCATCCCCACGCAGCATCCTACTCCCGGGTCTCTCATGGTGAGTGGCAGTATCGTCCGTAGAGCTGCCCAGAGGGAAAAGCTGGATTCTGTTCGTGACCACACTCTTTCTCACCCCTGTATCTAATCACTCAGCATGTCTTGCTTCTCCCACACACCCACTGCCATTGACCCTGCCCCAAGATTGTCATGACAGACCTCTGTTCTCCCTGCCTCCCACCCGGTTTCTCCATAGTCCTTTCTCCACACTGCGAGAGGGCTCTGGCCTTCATCTTCCCCAGAGTTCATCCTGCATCTGTACCACTCACTCTGCCTTTCTTCATGTGACCGTGGGCGAGGTGTCCATGCTGGTCCATCTGTCCATCACGTCCATCTGTCAGAGGACCTTGCTCCCAGGATTACCCCAGCCTTTGCGGATTGCCAGCTCCCCCCGCTGCTGTGTGTACAGACACGTTCCAGCTCCTCCCGCCTCTGCACGTTCTCTCTTGCTGTTCTCCGTCTTTCTCCAGCTACTCCTTTGGTCCGTTAGCCCCCAACTGAACATTCGAACACAGTCTGCGCAGTCGGCCATCGGGTTTGCCCTGCACGTGCCCGTTGCACATCAGTGGTGTGGCCCAGAGGCACGCGGCGACCTGGGTCTCACTCAGAACTCTCGGTCTCCTCACCGCCTCTCGTCGCTCCCGTTCAGGCTGCGTCCCTCCTGTGCCCCAGCTGCCCCAGCCCGGAACCCAGCAGAGACTCGTCATCTCGGCTTCTCTCATTTCCCTTCATTCCCTCCACGTCATCCACGGGCAAGACCTGCTTGTTGGCTGTGCTGCCAGACACGGCCTGGCCCCTTTCATCTCTTGCCATTGCATTCACCTTTTGCCTCGCAGAGTTTTCCGGCCTCTTCTTTCCTTCCCCCTGAACTCTCCCTCCACACAGCAGCTGGAGAGATTTGTAAAGTGTCAGATGACGACACTCTGAGCAAGCTTCAGAGGCTCCCCGTGAAGAAGTCTCGTGGGATGTAGCCCCACCTGCCGGCCGGCCTCCTCTTGGACCACCCAGTCACCCCTCCCACCCGCTGACACCCCCCTGCCCCCCCCACACACCAGCCTTCCTCCTGAGGGCCCTTCCTCCTGCTGGTCCAGCAGACTCCTTGCCCAGGTGCTGGCCTGGCAGTCTGTGTTGGCTTGTAGAGTTTCTGCCCTGTTTGCGTTCGTCTCCCCCGAGAAGCTTCCCCAGACCATCAGTCCCTCTCTGACAGCATCCTGTTTTCTTCTTTTCACAGCACTGTTGCAAAATGAAATTATATTGACCATTTGCTTGTCTCATCTGTCCTCACAGAAAGAATGTAAATTTTAAGAGGATAGAGACCTCATTTGTCTTGTTCACTGTTGCAACCTCAGCACCTGATAGAGTACCTAGCACGGAGGATGTGTCCAGTAGACATCTGTTGGATGAAATCTGATCACTGTTTCTGCCATTTCAATGGCCCACTCTTCCCTAGAGAATAAAATCCAAGTTCCTTGAAATGGTTTGGTTGCTCGCTGGTCTCGCTCCTACTCATTTTTGACCCACTGGTTCTTAATGGGGGCATTTTGACTTCCCCTCCCCACAGAAGAAAGATACTTGGCAACATCCACAGACATTTCTGGTTATCATGATGGTGGGGGTGCTCTGCCATTCCATGGATAGAGGCCAGGGGTGCAGCTCGGTGGCCTGCACTGCACGGGACTGGCCCCCCAAAAGGGATCTGATGCAAATGTCCACAACACAGTGCTCAAGACTCTGGCTGGTTCTCTCTTTGTTGCACTCAGAGTTCTAGCCTTGCCGAAAGGCCATGTCCTAGCCTCTGAGCCTTGACCTTGCTAATGTCGCCACTGAACATTCCTTCCTCTTCCTCTGTTTCTGCTGCTGGCTCTGTTCTTCGCCTAGATGGGGTCTTGAGGCAAACAAGGAGTTCATCTGTTCCGGCAGTTTTGAGACTGTAAAAGATAACTTAAGTTTCCACCTTTAGGTGGAATTTAAGTTTTAGGTAAATTTAAGTTTTTACCTAAATTGAAGGTAACTTCCATGTACAAACATATTCTTCATGTCTTTTTTTTTTTTAGATGAATAGAACTGCTATTGAGGACTACAGTATTATTTCTATTAATCCAACCACAGAGAATAATTGCAGTGAATTAATAAAAACGCACCTATTTAGAACCTAAATCCATAAAATTAAGCTTTGTCAGTTTTTAGCTACAATTTGGGATATTTAAACACCTATCAGTGAATTTTAGTTTCTTTGTTTTTCGTGATTTGTGCTCCGTTAAAATATTTCACTTTTGAAAGATAAATGCATGTGGCTCTTCTAAGTGCATCAAAAATTATGTGTCGATAATGCCCTTAAAGAACAGAATTGAGATTTGGATACTTTATTAGATGACTTTGCCAATTCCTGTTATGATATTTGAATACCGTCAATGCAAGTTGATTGCAGTGTTTTGACTTGACAGTCTGCCCTTGTTTTATTAGGAAACAAAGCTTTGTGGCCATACTTTTGTCCCTCCCCAGCATTCCCATATCACCGACAAAGGAAAATGCTCTAAGGTGCTGGTATTTGTAAAGACCCCCACACAAGGATTACAAAGTTATATAGGTTTTAGTATATGAGCAATAGAATCACAGCCCACTGATTTGTTTTAAAACTATAATTTGCATTTTATGATTTTTAAATCACAAAGAAGATTTTAAAAATAATTATGTTTATATAATGCTCTACTTGCTGATGAGTTTATAGCTTATAATATTAATTAATAGTGCTTTCATTGCAGCTTCTCTCTCTTTCTCTCACTTTTTCATATCAAGGGTTTTGTGCAGTGGTTATTTTGTAAAGCTTTCCAAAGAACGAAACATTTTTTTACAGGATGAAAATATTCTCTCTGCCATTGAGCATTTGTTTTCTTGTGTGTCTAGTGCTGCAGAATTTCTTTTTTGTATGTTCTGACTTGGTAGGTAGTGGCTTTGGCTTTGAAAATGGTTAAGAAATCTTTCAGCTTATCCATATCTTTATCTGAATTGTATACATCAGCCTTGCTACGAAACCCCAAACAGGTACCTACACATTTTACCTACCCCTTAATTTAAAACTTTGACACCAGGTGAATTCTCCAGTTGTGCCTTTCTATTTCTCTCATCTTTCAGCGCTCTGGCCTTACTTCACTGGGTTCTGTACTCCTTCTTTTCTACCATGAATATTTACTGAATTCACTTACTGAGCTCTGTTCTAAAGGATCGTGATATGCTCTAAATAAAAGGTGATCTCTTTGGAGTGACAAGTTCCTAAGTAATTACATTTAATAGTGTGTGATAAATCCCACAATGGAGAGAGGTACAAAAGACACTGGTGGCATAGGATTCTTAAAAGTCACTTCTGCTTGGGGGATTGTAGAGACTGAGAGGATGGAATATTTGAACAGCACTCCTAGCTAGAAAAAGGGCAGGGGACCTGGGGGAGAGTCTAGGCAGAAGGAAGAGAATGACTTACTTGGAACCATTGCTGGTCCAGAGACTTGCTGGTCATCTTCATTTCTTGCTTTCTCCCTCCTAAGTGATGTCATCAAGCATAATCCTGCCATCAGCTATAATATTGTGCTGTATTTTGAACAGATAATTTGAGTTAGGTTTTCCATTCAAAAGGAATAAAGAGCCACTGAAGACAGGTCATTAGGTAGCTATCTGGCTGTATTTGGCTTTGCACGTCTTTGAGTAGACCTAAATCTGCTCCGGGGGTCATGTATGGCTCTTTGTCTGTCTTAGTTCTTCCCTTCTTACCTCAAGACTTACTGTAAATAAAAAGCTGCTTTGTTTGAGGTATTTTTATTTTGGAGAGTGTTATTTTCTCAAAATTGATTTAGTTGTGGCTAAGGGGAAAAACTGAAGAGGCAGCTGTCAGAGATTTTATTTCTGAAGAGGTTCAAACTCTAGAAAGAAAATTACTTTTGAAAGAAGTCATTTAGCTATGAGTCTTTATGTGCTTGAATTTCATCCTCAAGAACACTTATCTTGGAAAATGACTGGTCAAAGGAATCATTATAGGAAGAAGGTGGGAACAGGCATCAGGTTAAAACATTTCAATTACGACTGGGATAAAAGAAACTATCAAAAGTTGGTCCTTTAAAAGGAAATTCCAGTTTTCAATTTGAGAAATGGTTACAATAAATCTGATTACTATTGTGGAGAGAACTTACGTATGTGGTTCTCTCACCATTGTGTGTGTCATGAGGCTTGTGACCGCATACTTTCCACATGGGGTGTCTGGTCCCTGCTAGTGTGCTAAGTCACACTGAAACAGGATGGCAGGAACCCCATTAGTAGCCACACTTTTCCTCCGCTCACCACCTCCTCTGCTTATTACTCCTGTCTTTCTAGACTGCATTTCCGTGGCAGAAAGAGTGAGAAGAGCTTTCCCAGTCCTAAATATGAAATATTTAATAGCAGGCTATCTCCCCACCTTTCGACTCGAGCAGTCTTTTTTAATCAGGACTCTGAATCACAGCCTTGCCTTTGGCATGAGAAGGAAGTTAACAGCATCTCGCGTTGAGTTTTCGCTGCCAGACCAGCGCGCAGTCGGCCACTTCCCCTTATTGTCGCTGCTGTGACTTCCCAGCAGTTGTGGGTCATGGTCGTGACTGTATGAAGGCAGTGGAACCTTTCCAAAAAGAAAGTTCTCAAATTGGGTACAACCTAAGTCAGGAGCCCCACCTCTCCTACAGACGCAGAGAAATGATGAAGGCGGCCATTTGGAGACAGAGCGCACACACCGTATTGGTCCCGGCAGGGATACACTTCAGAAAATACAACCCTATTTTTATCTGTACATATTGGAATTATATTTACTTGACATCTGTAGCAAAAATAGAAAATCAGTAATCCCGGGGATCTTGGTTGGCCCGTTATTCACGTTAAAAATTGCAGAGACTTCGTGTTTATAAAACTATCACTTCGGAATTCATCCGCTAGAGAAGTTCTTTTCCCACCCCAGTCCAAGGCAGAAATTTCCCCGGAGGCCCCGGCCATTCCCGGGGGCCCGGCCACCTCGCGCAGCCGCGGTAGTGGGCCGCGGGGCCCGCCGACGCCACGGCCTTGCGCAGCCGCAGTAGTGGACTGCGGGGGCGCCCAACCGGCACGGGCTTGCGCAGCTGCAGTTGCTGGCGGAGGCACGTTTAACGGTCACCCGCAGCTTTCCATCCCGCCGGGGAGCTTGTCTGGCGCTCCCCTCCTCCTTTCTCCCTCCACTTCTCGAGTGAGTGGCCATGAGTCGGGCCGTGGGAGTCCTGCGGGCCGGCCGGAGAGTGGGCGCCGGGAGAGTCAATTGGCTGTGTCCCCGCCGGGTGGCGGGCCTCCCTCTGACGGGCGCTTGGGCCGTCCCCCCCGTGTGCAAGATGGCAACCGTCAGGTGTGAGCTGATCAAGAACTTCGCTCCCGAGGAGGCCGTGCCTCACAACAAGGTCTCCATCATTGGAACCGGATCGGTTGGCATGGCCTGTGCTATCAGCATCCTGTTAAGGGGCTTGACCGACGAACTTGCCCTTGTGGATGTCCATGAAGACAAACTGCAGGGGGAGACGATGGATCTTCAGCATGGCAGCCCCTTCGTGAAAATGCCAGCTATTGTGTCCAGCAGAGATTACCGCGTCACTGCAAACTCCAGCCTCGTGGTCATCACCGCAGGGGCACGCCAGGAAAAAGGGGAAACACGGCTTAATTTAGTCCATCGAAATGTGGACATCTTTAAATTAATGATTTCCAGTATTACCCAGTATAGCCCTCGCTGCAAAATGATCGTTGTTTCCAACCCAGTGGATGTACTAACTTACGTGACCTGGAAGTTGAGCGAATTTCCCCCAAACCGTGTTATTGGAAATGGTTGTAATCTGGACACGGCCCGTTTCCGTTTCTTGATTGGGCAGAAGCTCGGTATCCACTCTGACAACTGTCATGGGTGGGTCGTGGGAGAGCATGGAGACTCGAGTGTGCCTGTGTGGAGTGGAGTGAACGTCGCTGGTGTCCCTCTGAAGAATCTGAACTCAGACATAGGAACTGATCAAGATCCTGAGCAGTGGAAGAATGTCCACAAAGATGTGGTCGCTAGTGCCTATGAGATTATTAGAATGAAAGGTTATACTTCTTGGGCCATTGGCCTATCTGTAGCTGATTTAACAGAAAGTATTTTGAAGAATCTTAGAAGAGTGCATCCAGTTTCCACATTAGTTAAGGGTCTCTATGGAATAAATGAAGAAGTATTCCTCAGTGTTCCGTGTATCTTGGGAGAGAATGGTATTACAGACCTTATAAAGATAAAGCTGACCACAGAAGAAGAGGCATGTCTGAAGAAGAGTGCAGAAACGCTTTGGGAAATTCAGAAGGAGCTCAAGCTTTAAAGTTGTTGGAAACTACCTTTTGAAGTTACTGAAGGGATAGTAGTTACAGGGTTTTGTATGTCAATTTTTTTTTTTTTTAAATAAGCTTGAATTTCTACAAGTTGGAAACAGGAAAGGAAGTAGAGTGAGTTGCCCCCGCAAGCTTTTTTATTTAGCATCTAGATGTCAGGTTGCTTTTTCCCCCCATAGTTCCTAAGTGATGGCATCGAAGGAGGTGTTTTTGTACCACAGATGTACCAGCACGTGCTATGTGTGTGTCTGTGTGTGTATTTGCTCTTTGGTCCAAAAAGGATTAGGATGTAGGCATTTGTGTTACAGAAATGATAATTTTCATTAAGTACGTGTTCTTTCATTCTGGATGGCTTATACTTACTATGTTTATTTACCATTTTTAAGATGTTGTAACTTCCTCTGCAATGTAAAAATAAATGTACCTACAGAAGTACTTTCTGTAACGAAGCCATGAGCTGTCTTCATTCCACTGTGACAGTCTGTCACCTGGGCCTTAAAAAAAGGCATTATAAAACGGGAGCTGCAAGTAGGTCCTGTTTATTTGGGGGCAGAGGGGCACATGCACACACGTACTCTTGTATGGATGCCAGCGAAGCAGGATCATTAGGTTAAAATGTGAAAAGAGGAGTGATCTGGTTGGCAGTTGTTACAAAGTGTTTAATGCAGTAAAATACAAAGCTTTTAGAAAGAAGCCTGACAGAGATGGCAAGTGTTACTGTCGCTTAGTCAGCAGGGAAAGGAAATATTAGATTTAGATTTTGGAGTTGTTAAAAACCAAGCCTGACTAACGTTATTTTAGAACTGCCTCTGAGAACCTGACCTGTTAGCAGGTTAAATCAGGAAGTGTGTTACAAACTGTCCTTGTTCGGTCCGGTCTTACAGAAGATTGGGCCCCGACCCCAAGATGCTCCCGCGTCATCCCTGCTGCTAGTTCACTTCACATTAGCAGAAAGCTTTTGTGTTTCAATTTTGCCCTGTTAGTGTCCTAGAAATTGGTCATTTTAATGAGTACTTCAAGGATTATATTTCTCAGGAAGTTACACATTCACTTTTTATTCCTTAATCAATGGCCTTTACTATAGATGGTAAACTTTATGCATCTGATAAAAGTGAGGGTTTAGGAGAAAGTGAAGGTGCTTGTCAGGCCTTTCCCTAAATGATGTAATAACTTAGAAAATAAGAAAAAAAATTTTTTTTAATATCTTTATTTTAGAGAGAGCGAGCACACAGGAGGGGGAGAGGGAGAGAGGATCTCTAGCCGACTCTGCTGAGCACAGGGCCCGACGCAGGGTTCCATCTCAAGACCTTGAGATCACAACTTGAGCTAAAGCCAAGGGTCAGATGCTTAACCAACTGTGCCACCCAGGCACCCTGAGAAAGATTTTTAAATTCATGTCAACTTTCCTGATGCAATTGAATATTAAGTAAATAATACGGTGTCTTTAAACATATTTCAAGATCCATGTGGCTGTCAGCAGGGGTCATCAAAATTGAAAGGTATCAGCATCTACTCTCTAAAGCCGGTCCTGGAATGCCTGGGTGGCTCATTCTCTTAAGTGTTTGCCTTCAGCTCAGGTCATGATCCTAAGGTCCTGGGATCTAGTCCTGCATCGGGCTTCTTGCTCCTTCTGCCTACTCTTCCCCCTGCTTGTTCTGTCTTTCTCTCTCTGACATAAATTTAAAAAATAAAGCCAGTCCTCCTTAGTTGAATTTTATCAAGTAGACCTAGGACAGCAGTCTGCCCCCCAAATGACCCTTTACCCTAGTGATCAGAGCTCCCATACTATTCTATTGGAAACATCTAGAAATGTTCTGATTACCCAGGAAGTAGTATCATTTAGTGGGACAAACTGATGTACGGGGCTTTTGGAAAGTGGGAAGAACGGTGGTTTGGCTGTTCCAGCTGATTCTAAAAGCCATTTAAGCTTAACTGCACAGAGTTCCTCTTCCCCTTTGCCCAGCGCTTGAGTTTTCATTCAGCCGTGTTTCAGCCAAGTTTAACATAATTTTGAAGGGGATCAGAGGATGCCCTAGGTTTGTTTTGTAATTCTCTTCACTATGTCAGGATAGGCTGGGTTATACTACAGTGAAAAACAGTCTCCAAATGTGTGGTTTAAAACAACAAAGGTTTATTTCTCTTGTAAAATCCAGTGTGGGTTTACGTGTGTCTCTCTAGGGGAGCTGTCCTACACAAGGTGGCTTCGTACCTCAGATTGTTTTGATCTTGAGGCACCTCTGTAGTAACACAGGTCTCCTTGTTTCCATGGCAAGGTAAGAGTGGCCTGGAAACAGCTGCGGTTAAATGCATCACCCTGGACGTGATGCCCATTTCTTCTGCCAGAGCTAGTCACATGGTTACCTAACTTCAAGAGGGTGGGGAAGTTGAACCCCCTGTGTCTAGAAGTCCACACTTCTGGTTATCAGGGAACATTGCTAACAACCTGCCATACCATTCTAAAGTGGTGGCCATTGTAGGAGTGTATGTGCTTTTGAAATCCTTCTTAGTGAAAGCTGGTATGTGATTAGAGGTTCTAGAGGTACCAAGTTTTCCAGGTCACGGGACCAGGGTGGCTGTGGTGAAAGAGCCCAGGGCGTCAGTCAGTTGTACTTAGGAAACATGTCACCATGGCTGGTTTAACCTCTCTGACCTCTGGTTTCTCATATGCAAAGTGCTGGCTCTCATTTCTGCTGCATAGAATTGTAAAGACTAAGTAATAGCCCCGTGCTTGGTACAGTGCCTGGCATCCAGGTCATGTCAAATGGCAGACATTTTTATTCCTGTTCAAGTAACAGAGTCTTATTCTGTTTTATGGAGAAGCTGAATTTCCAGGTTCTTCAGAATTACTCTTGGTACCATAATTATTGACATATCCAAAGGCTTTCTCATCACTTGTTCCTAAAAAGCTTTTGTCATGCTACGTCCAGCACTGACGTCCTGCAAGAGGCAATTGAAGTAAAGGAGCTGGTGAATGGCAAAGACATTTTACAGCTTGAGCTTTTTATTCCAATAACTGCTTATTTTTTTAAGAATAGATGCTATAAGGATTTTCTCAATTGGGTACATAGCAGCTTTTAAGGAGTTTTTCAGCGCACCATATATTGGACCAAAAGTCTTCTTTTTTTTTTTTTTTTCCTGCCAAGACACGCATGATGAATGCACAGCAGTGTCCCAGGTCTTCCTGCTGGCATCCTGGCTTTATGGCCCTTTACAAAGCTGTTGCAGTGTGAACGAGAGTAACATTGTTAGAGGCACAATCTTGAATCTGTTCTGATGTCTGAAAAGTTGCTCATACTCAGTCTTTAGAATGTCCGTATTATGACAAAGTACTTACAGTAGGTTTCCCAATCATCATGACATTGTATTTGATAACTGCCTTTAGGAAGTTGTACTTTCCAATAATACGACAGCCCATCACTGCTGGACACAAACACTGGAACTTAAGGATGAGGTTCTTGAGCAGTGGACTTGATGCCCAGGGGGTGCCATTCCTGTCTTAGTCTTTGTGGAGAGCAGCCGCTGGAGCTGCACAGTACACAGTGGCCCTGCTTAGAAGGGTAGCCCTGTGACCCCTAGCCAAGGTCAAATTCTTCCCGGTCCGAGGAAAGAGGGAAGAGGAGGGGAGAGATCCCAGAGTTTGCAAAATGCTGCAGAGTAAGACCGAGTTGCTGGATGGAGACCTAGTTCGTAGCATGCCCCATCCTCACCAGACTGCTGGGATGTAGGGTAGGGAATGGGTTTATGCCAGTAGCTGTCAGTGTTATTGTGGAATCTAGTACATTGGTGTTATAATCAAATTTGCTTAAATTAACTCAACCCCTAAATCTTTTCAAGCACATTTTTAAGCAGAAGGTTCTGTTAGCCTGTGATAGCGTATTACTGATAGACCCACACCTCTAAACTGCTTATCAAAAATTGACAGAGGTAAAAAAAAAAACAAAACAGCAACAACAACAACAACAAAAACCCTGAAGGTTTTCGTTTCCTATCCATATAACAAAAATCGTATGAACTTAAAAACCTGCTGTGAAACCCTTGCTTAAAGCAACATAAGGCCCTGTTTATAACTTAAATGTGGACTCCAGGTTTCCATTTCCACAGCTGTAAAATTAAAGAAGAGGCCTGAATGGTCCACTTGCCTCCCTTCCTTTACATCTCTTTGAAGCCTGTCTGTTCCTAATTGGCTCTTTCTTCAGATGATTCCTTGCGGTAGCTCAGTAACTCATTTATGACTCTGGGAGCAAGTAAATGATACAATACTTGGGAAATTAAAGGCAAGGGGAAAAAAAATCCGTCCAAGAGGAGGAAATGGGAACACAGGCCCCCATGCTGAAGTAGAACGCCCACACTTAACTCCTCCCCAGACCTCAGCTGCTTCCCCTGCCCTCCTCCCTTCTCAGCAACTGCCCGTGTCCCACATCCCTGAGAAGGTAAAATGGTAAATGATTCATGTCCTCGCTCTCTGACACCCCATTTGAAAACTCATTAGGTTTAGTCTTGACAGATGTTCAACCAGTAAAGGCTAAGGGAAGGAACTAGGCAGCGCATCGTAGACCCTGACCAGAGATGTCTTTGAACTGAGAAAGTGTATGCAAAAGATTCCTCAGTGGGGCCATGTTGGTATTTTGGACAAAGCAATTGTTTTTTTTTTTTTTTTGAAGATTTTGTTAACTTATTTTAGAGAGAGCCCGAGAGAGAGGGAGAGGGATAAGCAGGCTCTCCACTGAGCAGGGAGCCCCACGTAGGGCTCAATCCCAGAACCCTGGGATCATGATCAGAGCCAAAGGCACATGCTTAATGGACTGAGCCACCCAGGTGCCCCCAAAGCAGTACATTAGCTATTTAGAATCTTCCCCCACCCCCAATGCAAATAGCAGTTCCTTGTGCTTATGGCAACCAAAATGGCATGACACGATTTGAGAACTGCTGTTGGGAACGACAGTTCCAGTCCCTCCCCAGTACTACCTCTGGTTGACAACCTCTCATGGAGGACTCGCCACAGTACAAGCTGGAGAGCTGCATGGAAGACTGGGCTAGGGAGAGGCATACCTGCCGTGGACGTGTGTATCTTGGGTACTGGTGTCTGGGACCCAAACATTGAGATGGTTGGCACGGCCCTCCTACAGACTACATAGAATAAGTAACCTCCTGGATCTCCCAGTGTCAGAATACTTAGACCAAAATGACACTGAACTATAGTTTTTAACAGATCTATCATATCTATGCATGTGAACTGTGTTTTTGCAGCCCAGCACTGATGATGCTGTCATGACAACAGCTAGTAGATCACCAAACACCACGTGCTGGGTGCTGTGCTCGCGTCCTCACCACCGTGTAAGCAGGTGATGATCTCCATTCTGCACACGTGGGATCTACCACTTAGAGACAGGAAGCAGTTTTCCCGGGTAGTGGAGTTAGGATTTGAACAGAGAAGTCTATCCAGTACCAGAGTCTGTGCTGCACTCACAGTGCTGCAGGGACCGGAGTGCATGCCTAGCACTTGACGAGGCCTGAACACGACACACTGGCTGAATTTAGAAACAAGGGAAGGAACCAGCTTCAAAACCAAGTGAAGTAAGAAGACATCAGCCGACTCTCAGAACAATCCACCCAGAGATGACTTGGTGCTGGTGCTGTCAAGGAGTGCAAGGTGCTTCACAGCTCTCAGGGGGTCTTTATCCTTGAGAAATGCAGTTCGGATGTGGCTGATGAGAATACCGTAAGGCCGTGCCATGCTGTAGGGCTGAAGCGATGAATTCACAGCAGGCGCAGATAGATTAAATAACGAACCAAACCATGTATAGCTTGGACTGTCTAGTGGAAAGATGATTGAGCTCCCGTAGTGAGTGCTGCCCTCCCTTAGAGCAGCGCCCTCCGTCCGTGGAGCACCCTGCCGAGTCTCTTCTCTCCATTTCTTCCTTTAGGCTCCAGAATTCTTGGTGTAGTTAAGATAAACAGAACCCCCCCCCCCAAAAAAAAACCCAGAACTCCCATTCTTAGTTGTATCTTTATATATGAAAGCCAACAATACATAGCATTCTTCTGGTAGGAAATAAATATTACGGAGAGTTGACAATTTAAATTATGTTGCCTTCCAGATTTAGAATGGCATTTTATGTTATTTAAAGGAAGAAGAAAAGAAGTTTCTCATTTCCTTTTAAGGTAGCAAGAATAGTCCTTACCTTTTATTGTACCCATAAGCAATGCAGTATCATTGGGGCAGCAACCGGGTCTCTCTCATTGCTTTGCCTCTTTTCCCCTTCTTTTAATTTTGATAACTGATTTTTTTTCCTTCTTTCAGATGAAAGACTTTCGAAGTAAAATGCAGTCAATATTTCCAGCAATTCCCAAGAACTCGGAATCGCCTCTTGAGTGGGAGGAAGCATTGAAATCCAAATGAGATGAGCATGGTGGGGAAAGTCTAAAACAAACGTCATGGAGAGGGTGGCTTTGGAGATGTCACAGAAGCAAAGGGACTCCCCTGATTTATCATCAGGGACATGTGCATTGCTGACCGAACCCACAGGACGGATGGCGTTCAGTGCCGCACAGGAGGCCTATAGTCTGTGCGCTTTACTTTAAAATTGGGGTGTGGGTGTGTGTGGGTGTGTGTGAAGGTTTTCCCAAAATTAGGAAGATTCTTGCAAAATAATTATATGGATAACCTCTCGGTGGAGAAGATCCCAAGGGAAATCCTTCTGTTTACAAGGGCTAAAACCAAGTTTTGTACCTGGGGGAAAAATAAACGTGTAGTAACAGATGATGGAAAATCTTTATAGACAGACTCCTAACACCACTAGTACTTCACTGTGTCTAACTAAATGAGTTTCCACAGCCTTTCTTGCTGGATGTAATTGTCAGGGCGTGGAAGGCTTGCTGCTCTTAGGCCCACTCTGCCCTGACAGGTTCACAGGGAAACCCTGTCTGTCAGGCAGCGGGTGTGGCTCTGTCGTCTGGAACACAGCCCTGGGTTTGCTCCTGCTTGCCAGTTAGCTGATGAGCTCACCCCAAGGCCCTGGAAATTCTCAGACATAGAGAAGAAGCCAGGAACAGATTATGATAACCCAAAGAGACAGTCATGCTAAAATAATAATTATGGATATAAATTGTGCTTTTTTGAGGAGTTGGTTCTGTGTTCGTAAACACTGACTAATAGTTTGTAGTTTTAACTCAATTGTTAATGTAAAAATAGGCCAATTATCACCTAGCTTAACAAATATTTTTAACCAGAAAGTTACTGAGGTATTGAGTCTCAGTATTAAGTACTGCCTCCTGACAGATTCTTACACACAGGCCCACCCTTTCCTGTCCTCCATGACCTCTCAGAGAAAACAGAGGATAATGTCTACGTGCAATTATTTTTACTGGAGATGAACATTTTTTAAAGAAAGTACTTTAATATGTCAGTATATCCCAAAAAATATGGTTGGATATCAGTAGTGCAATTTCTTTATAATTAATTAGGCTTTAATTAGCAATCAGGTTTAATAAAGTACATTTGAAATTTTTCTGTTATAATGAAACCTTTTAGTGCTAAGGAAAATTTTTAAATGAAATGTCAAGTGCATAATGTAACATTTTTCTCTGGACCACGTTACCCTGTTAAAGTTGCTGTATTGTTAATTAATTAAACAGGTGTAAGCAGCATCTGGGATCATATGTAACCCGTTAAAAATCCAGGACTAAAAGGAAAGAAGTGTGGAATTTATCAGGGCGTATGGAGTAGCAAAAACTCTTCGCCCAACTTCCATTTTTAACTAAATCTCTGCTAAGAAAGATTCCTAGCCTCTGAATGGGGTGAAGGAAGGAAAGGCCAGAACCAAACTGAACAGTTTGTGTTCCTATCACTGGCCTGAGTCTAGGAGCAGGGTGGGTGTGCTCTGTTCCCTATGGCCTGGCACATGGGAGGCCTGAGGAATGAATGTTTGGACACACACTTCTGAGACATGACTCGTGTTTACAAACCCTTTCCATACGTCTTTTGTCCTTGAGGGATGGCAGGGTGGCCCCATAAGAATGATCGTGAATCACCTGCTGAGGGAACGTTGACATGGGGACAGATTCCCTAGGATACACCAGGCATAGGCTCCAGTCGCATTTGAAAAGCAGAAATGGAGTAACGAAACTCAGAGTTTAAAGGAAAACAAGCAGTGTGATCGAAGTGGTATTTTTCTATAGTCAGAACTCAGATATCAGAAGATTTAGTCATTTGTCTATTCCTTTTATACCAGAGGCATATTGTTAAATTGGTTAATGGAAAGGAAAAATGTTGAACAGATAATGTTATTCTTTATGTGAAGTACCATCTGTGTATTGAGTTCTGAATGTTCCTGGATATGGAAGAGAGGAAATGTTATGGAATTTCAAGTTTGCCTTCTTTGCTGTCTTTATCTTGGGTAGAGTATGACAAACATAATCACATTTATCTCCTGGAGCATAAAGAGTTTTAATCACCCTATTAACCAGGATGACATTTTTCACAGACTTAAAAAGGAATAGAACAGACATTATCTCCCCATAAGCAATCCATTTCATGGAGGCTGAGCACTAGAAATTTTTTAAAGGATGGATAACACAAGCCATTTCCATTTCATGCGTAAGCCCACATTAAGGCGGCTTTCCCTAAGAATGTTGCTTACCCTGGTTGAGTGTTAAGCTTTACGTTTAGAATCTCAGCACCAAAAGAGCTATTAGAGAAAGCAATATAGAGAAAATGTGATGGGCAGGGAGGGGCGAGTTCCCAGGCCTCGGGATTCATTCACGGGGAAAAAAAACAAACACAACAACCAACATGTATTCCAAGAGGTTATTGCTACCCTGTAAAAACGTATCCATAGGCTGCTGTTACCTTCAGAGTCAAGAAAATACGATTTCTAAGTAACCCCAGAATGAAAAACAAGGCACGGAAAGGGCCTCATGCAATGCCCAGCTGCCTTTCACTACAAGAAACGGGGATTCTGATGGTCGGAGTTGGGAGTGAACCACTGTGCGGCCTAGCAGCGAGGAGGCGTGACCACAGGTGACCCTCGTTCCATCGCACTGACTCAGGGGACATCGGAAAAACCTCGCTCGGTGCTCAGTCAAAGGGTGGCATCTGATCACCTCATCTGTCATACATTGCTTTGTTTCATGGACAGTATGGGACTCAACTTGCAAATTAATCATGCAACCTAAGGGGAAAATGTAAGAAATTAAGAAGAAAAAAAAAAGCCCATGGGGACAAAAGTAATTAAAATCCACTGAATTTAGCTATTTCACTGGGGGCAAAATTTAATCTCTCCTAGGTTTGGTTCATGAAGAATGTTGTATATTGTCACCAATTCTCATGTATCTTCTTTAAAAATAGAGCAAACAGATAAGTATAAAGTAAAATCGGCCAGGTAAACTATAAAATTATTTCTCCAAATAGTTAAATTTCTCACAAAAGGCAGTAAAATACAGATTTTTATAGTATATTATCATATTCAAGTGAGATGCTTTTCCTTTCTGCCAAGAGTCATTGAATAATATGTCAAGGATCGGGGTCTCTATATCGGTGATATCAGGATTAATTATCAAAGGTGGCGCTTATATAAGGGTAAAGTGAGCATCTCTTGCAGGCAGTGACATTCATCTGTAATAATGAGTGAGGCTGTTAGCAGATTTTGTCGGAAGGCAGGCAACTCAGTTTGGAAGAAAATTAGACCAAGAAGCACATAGAGCTCAACTTTCCTGCCCAAGCAGTGGAGTGACTCAGGACCTAATTTGCATTTCTCGAATAAGCTTGCCTCATTATCATTTGGTGAGGCACGATCCCTTAGTAAAAAGAAAGAAAACAAAACAATAGTGAACACAGGCAAGATATCATGTAAATGTTCTAAATGATGAAGGGTGAAGGCCATTTTTTTTCCTTAAGATTTTATTTATTTTGTTAGTAGGAGCAAGCATGAGTAGGGGCGGGGATAAAAGGGTCAGAGAGGGAAGGAGGTTCCCCACTGAGCAGGGAGCCCGATGTGGGCCTAGATCCCAGGACCCTGAGGTTATGACCTGAGCAGATGGCAAAGGCTTAACCAAAGGAGCCTCCCAGGAGCCGGTAAAGACCATTTGTAAGGGACTCTCTTAGCAAGGCAAACCGAGGTAGCTTGGCGCATGGATACAACACCTACTACCCACTCACTCGTCTGAAAACGCTCCAAAATCCATCTTCCTCCTGCCCCTGCCTGATGCCTCCGGCTTAGCACGGGAGTCTGGGTGTGCAGCCCGACAGATGGCCCTCCAGCACACAGCCCGGTGACTGCCGTGAACTCGGGGCTCCCGGCCACAGATTTGGGGCTCCAGCGAGCCTGAACCTGCTGTCCGGAGAGAGCACAAGTGGCCACACTGACTTGGAGGTCGCTCCGTTGGGACAGAGGTTACAAAGCTAAGAAAAGTCTAGCGTGGTAAATCTCATGCCAAGCTAATGTAAGATCTCTCGTCAAAAGATCCGAATGATTGAGGAAACCCTTTGCTCTGAAGCTTGCTTGTGGGCCAGCCCCGACTCTCTTCTCATAGATTTATTACAGAAGATCATAGTCCAGTGTGGGACCATCATGTCACCAAGCCTACCACATCCTCATCTAAGAGGACGACTTTTTATGCAAGTCCCTAGCGGTCCTGGAAATACAGCCCCGGCCTTGTCCAGGCTGACCCGGAGTTGGAGGCAAATGGCCTTTTTCTCCCTCCACAGATTGACATGTGGAGCAGTTCCCCCGTGTTTTTCAGGGTGTCTCTCCCAGAGACGTTCCCATAGGAATGGTCCGCATTCTTCACAGATCCACATTCGTCACAGGAGTACCTTTGCTTTAACTCAGTATCCCACATGCTACCGAAGAAGGGGATGAAGGGCGAGGTTAAAAACATAGGCCCGGGGGTGCCTGGGTGGCTCAGTGGGTTAAGCCTCTGCTTTCAGCTCAGGTCATGATCTCAGGGTCCTGGGATTGAGCCCCGCATCTGGCTCTCTGCTCAGCAGGGAGCCTGCTTCCCCCTCTCTCTCTGCCTGCCTCTCTGCCTACTTGTGATGTCTCTGTAAATAAGTAAAATATTTTAAAAAACAAAAAAACAAAACACAGGCCCTTTGAGACCTTAGAGAAGCACTTGATCCGCGACAAGGAAGTGAGTGTCATCCTTGCATGGTCTCTTCAGGGCACGACTAAGGTCATAATAGGCCCTCAGGAGCTCCCAGATGTGAGGGAGGTAAGGAGGAAGGAGGTGCGGAGGGAAGGGGATGGGATAGCGAGGAGGGAGGAAGGAAGAAAAGAGGAAGGAGGCGGGGGAGGAAAGGCCCGGAGTGGGGAGGGAGGGACGTCCTCACTGGGAAGAGGGTCCCTGCGTCCAAGACCACACGTCCAGCTCCTGGCGAAGCTGACCGATGACCGTCCCCTTCTCACCCATGCTGACCACATCAACCTCAGCCACCAAATCTCGAGAACAATAAAAGTCACGTCACAATGAGGAAGGAGTAGCATCTGCACTGGGTCCTGGGACCTGGCAGTGGTTGCTAATTCCCAGTCTCAGGACCAGACAGTCCAAAAATTAAAAATCAAAAGCAAAATCCTAATGCATTTACCTTCTCCGCACTACCTTCTTCAAGTCACCGAGCAAGAAGAGATAGAAGATGAGCCAAAGGACAAGTATTACTCAGGATGACCCCGTGTGGGGCCGCAGGGGTGGCCCAAGCAGAACCCAGTCGGGCTCCCAGAAGTAATGACAGTGGAACGTTCTCTGAACACAAAAGATAAAAATAAATAAATAAATAAATAAATAATTCCTGGTGCTTCTCACCTCATTTTAGAGACTTCACTCTCTAGCAACAGCCTCTAGACATAAGGCTCCCCCTCACCTCTGGGCGGAGAAGGTTTATTTTGTAGCCGGAGCCGAGCTGAAGTTTGGCTCCGAGTCCCCAGGACGCGCACACACGCCCTGCGGGCTGCCCCCCCCACACCCCTGGCCCAGAGAAATGAGACCGAGACCACCTCCCCGGGACCCCAACCCCACTTAGCAAGAAGTCTAATAATTCTACCTAATCTACCCAATTTGTGCCTTCGGGGTAAGCTCCCGCGCCCCCCTCTCTGCTCAGCCAGTCGCTAAGTCGGTCACACACAAATGACCCCGCGTGACAGCCCCGCGGGTCAGCCGCTCTGGGTTGCCCCTGCTGGGAGGCCGCGACCACTGCCAGCCAAGCGCGGGCTGGCAGGCTAGTACCCCCCCTCCCGGTCGCCACGCGTGACGTGGCTGCCGGAGTGGAAATCAGTAGCATCTCAGATATGCGACAGCCGAGAGTCTCAACGGGCCTGCGCCGTCCTGACCCGGTGCGGTGACTGGATCCGCGGTGGCTCCGGACGCGGACATCACCCTCAGAGCAGCCGTTGGCCCAGTAGCGAGGTGCGCGCAGCAGGTCAGTGCTCAGCCCTCCGGGCCGGTCAGCCGCAAGGCACTGCAGGGGAAGATGCTGCCTCCCACTCGGCCTGCAGACTGTCCCTTGTCTTCCAGGCGCTCCTCCACC
Source organism: Lontra canadensis (assembly GCF_010015895.1). Classification (NCBI taxonomy): domain Eukaryota; kingdom Metazoa; phylum Chordata; class Mammalia; order Carnivora; family Mustelidae; genus Lontra; species Lontra canadensis. Next base: position 6,225,845 of record NW_022631086.1, on the reverse strand, counting down.
CCTGCACGAGCACCTGGGGAACAAGACCGGAGCTGATCCTGTGCACAAGCGGAGGAACATTGACTCCAGCCTGGGGAAGCCTTCCCAATGCCTCACCTGGCACAAGGTCAAGGCCAGGGGCAGGGTGGTCAGAGTCCTTGGATTTTGGATCCCTGCTCATGTTGCCCAGGTGTCCTGCACCACCCTCTGCGGAGACCTGTTCACGTCTGTCTTCTCGGGGGTTGCTTCTGGTGGATCCAACCCCAGGATCAGCCCCAGCTCTCCGAAAGGAGACAAGTGAGCCGCATGTTGGCAGGTTAAATTAGCCTTTGCCCTGTGTTTCTTTTCCTTTTTTCTTTCAGAACAAGGATCGGCTGATAGAGACCTTCCTCAGCTAGCGTCGTCCTTCCCCGTCTTGGGGAGTCACTTCCCGAACCTCGTCCTTGTTCATAGTGAGTTACTAAGGGTTGATTCAGTAGTGATAGGCCAGTAAACATTTTCTCCGCAGCTAAAACTCCTTTATGATCAACACCGGTATAAGCATTTAAAAAAATTCTTCACAGAGTACCCATGTCACCAGGCTGTCCTCCCTGAAGGGGGTCTCCAGGAGCTGGTGGGGTCCTCCCCCACCTGACTCTACCCTCCAAACCCCCTCCAACCCTCCTCCAGCCTCCCAACCTTAACCCCAAGACCAGCTCCAGCCCCCACCCCCCCCGCCCCGCTTACACCTGGGATGACTTTGGGCAAATGACCCATGCAGGCTCAGTGTCTCCATCTCTAAAATGGGTTCAAGAAGCACGTCCACATCACGTGTTCTGGGAGCGCTTCACAAAGCAGCCAGCCTGCGTCACAGGTGCACTTGATCTGACCCTCAATGACAGCCTGGGACTCCTCCTGCAGGATACTCCTGTTCACCCCACCCTCCCAATGCTCTGCCTTCAGATCTCACCCTCAGGTGGAGGGTGGGAGCCCCCTCAGGCCTGGGCTTCCGAGGCCACACCTGCTGGTGAACCAGGCACCATCAAGAGAGAGTCCGCCCTCTAGCCTGGAACGTCCCCTGAGCCCTCAGGGACCGCTGGGCAGCTACAGGGGGAGCAGGGAAAGACTCAGACTGGGGAAAGGAGGGCTCAGGGCTCCTTTGTTACTTTGCCTACACCCACGGTTCTCAAACCTCACTCGAAGCCCTTGTGAAAACCCAGGTCCTGGCCCCACCCCCAGGCCTCCAATTCAGTGGTCTGGGCGGGGCCTGAGAGCTTGCATCTCTGTCAAGTTCCAGGGGACACTGACCTTCTGGTTCAGGCACCACAGTGAGAACCAGGGCCCCATTCTGTCTTTCTCTCAGGACCGTGCTAGGGAGAAGAGGTGCCGCGGGAAAGCACCTTTGCTAATCCCTCGCTTGCATCCACAGACCACCTTCTCAAGCTCCTGCGAAAGCTACAGCTCGTCCCACCCTCCTGATTCGGCTCCCACCTGCCTGCAAAACACACGGGTAGCTGTCACCCTCCCAACCCTGTCCCTGCTCCTTCCCCTCCCTCGTCACCTTAGAATCACTCTCCTCGGTAGCCTGGCACGAGTCTCACTGTCATCCAGCTGCCATGTGCCATGGGCACCTCCACTCCCTGCCCCCGGGCGTGCCATCGTTACAGGCAACGCGGACCCCTGGACATGCTCAGGGGGTCGTGGGAAATGAGGTGGGAGCTGACTGTTTTCAGTCCCCGACTATTCACATTTTAACTGGGAAAGGAGACAAGGTCACGGGAAATAACAAGTAGCCGAGATGGGTATGAAAGCCCCAAGGGGAAGAGACAGCAAGGAGGAGAGTCCTTCCCCCAGACCTGGTCAGGGAGGAGGACCTGGAGAGGGCAGGGGAGGGAGGGCCTTGGAGCTGCCTGCAGAGGGAAGAGAGCTTTGCAGGAGGTGGGCCCCGGCGGGTCTGCGGTGCTGGGACCGGAGCCTGGGAAGTGAGTCAGTTTACCCAAGGCCTGGGCTACCAGATGAGAAGTTTGGGTTTTGCCTCTAAGCAAGGGGAAGTCCATGGCGTTTTCTGAGTGTGTGATGTTAGGAAATTGGCATTTCCTTCCTTCCACTTATTCATTCATTCGTGCAATTCACTTAAAACACAATTACTAAGCGGCTGGTGGGTGCTTGGGTGGGGACATAATCACGTTTAGAGGCCGTCCTTTAAGATTGGACGGGAAGCCAGCCGCGGCCGGCACCCGGGAGGCACCTCCCCCAGGCGGCCAGCAGGAGGCGCCAGGGACCGGAGACACCGCTGAGTCCCGGGGCTGGGCCTGGGCAGGGTGCGGGCTGAGGGCTGCACGTTAACAGGTCTCGTTGGCACTAACATTCCTCTTTTTATTTTAATTTTTTTAAAGATTATTTATTTGACAGATCAGAAGTAGGCAGAGAGGCAGGCAGTGGGGGGTGGGGGCGCAGGCTCCCTGCTGAGCCGGGAGCCCAATGCGGGGCTCCGTTCCAGGGCTCTGGGATCATGACCTGAGCCGAAGGCAGAGGCTTTAACCCACTGAGCCGCCCAGGCGCCCCTAACACTCTTCTTTTTAAAGAGATGGTGAGAGCGCCGGGCAGAGCTGTACCCGAGCGGGACCCCGCGTCCTCTCTGGGGTGAGGTCTGAGCTGCCCGGGGGCCCATGGAGGGTGGGGTCTGGTCCCGCAGGCCGTGGCGCCACACGCCCGTCCAGCGTCTTCCTGCCGCTGAGCGCGGGGTCCGGTTCCCTACTCCGGGGTCCCACAGGGAGGGACAGCCACGGATCCAAATAGTGAGAACCCTGGCACTTGCGTGACATTTACGGGGGTGGGGGGAGACTGTTCTGAAGACGCGCGTGTATGAGCTCATTTAACTGTCAGAAACGCCCCCTGGAGATGGAGAGGAAACTGGGGCCTTGGGAGGGATGGAACTGTTCCCAAGGTCGCAGGCTGGAGCTCAAGCCACGAGAAATAACCGGCCCAAGTCACACATCTAATTGACGCCACAGGTAGGATTCCACCGCGCGTCTAACCTGCAAAGCCCCCTCGCCCCTTCCCCTGGCGGCCACCCAGGAGGGAAAGACTGGGGACAGAGCGCTAGGCCAGCGATCCCCAGTCCACCGAGCCCGGGGCCTTCGTAAAGGCAGCCGGGAAAGCAGAAATCAAGCTAGAAAGTTGCTAAGTGAAATGCATTTAGTCTCTGCTGGATAAACACAGCTTCACAGCCCATGGGAAACCAGGCTCCAATGCAGAATTCTGGGGGGAAGGGGACCCCGCCCCCATACCCAGTCCCGGATCCACGCCTTCAATGCCAGCACCTTGCCTGCATACGTGGACCCCCAGCCTACCGTCCAAGAGCCGCCGGCGCCCCACTAGCCACCCTCACGTCCGACCTGGGGCTATGAACACCTGCGGGGAGGCCTCCGGGAGAAGATGGGCCCAGGGCTGGGCTGGTTGCGGCTTGCGGTCCCCTACGCCCCAGCCCAGCCCAGGCCCCCTCTCAGCTTTGCACTGTGCTTGCGTGACCCTACCCCCTCCAGCCCCTCGCTGTGACAGCTAGACCCTCCTGGCACGTCCCTCCCAGGCCCCTGTAATTGTCACCAAGCAAACACTGTACCAGAGACGCTGTTGTCCCTCAGAGGGCTAATGCACCGCTTGCAATGTTCTTTTCTTTACTCAGATGAGGAAGCTGACAAAAGGCTTCACGTTTCCATCCTTGCTTTAGCTGCCAGAAAGCTCGGTGGGACGCTGAACCTCGAGTCACAGCAATTTTTTTTTTTTTAGGATTTTATTTATTTATTTGACAGAAAGATAGAGACCACAAGTAGGTAGAGCGGCAGGCAGAGGGAGAGGGAAGAGCAGGCTTTCCGCGGAGCAGAGAGACCTACGTGGGGCTGGATCCCAGGACCCTGGAATTATGACCTGAGCCAAAGGCAGCGGTTTAACCGACTGAGCCACCCAGGAGCCCCAGGTCACAGCAATTTTATCACCTTCCCCGCTTCCTCCTCCTTCCGTGTGACTTTTCCATTTTCTAGTCCCATTTTAGCAACCTGGTTGTGCTGTATTTTATTGGATGCTGCCTCAAATCCTTTTTAGAAGCTGACAGGGTATAAATTATAAATAAAAAATAAATACAGCTGAAATCTTCCCATTGTCGCTTTCTTATTTCTGGAGTTATCTGAAGGCCTGACACGGCGTTTGTGATCAATTCAACATAAAACCTTTTATCCACCAACACGTTTTCAAAATTTCTGTTTCTGCAGGAGACCCTGGGTTGCCATCATCCCGGACTCACAACTGAGAATTTTTCAAGGGAAAGCAGTTTATAAACATTGTCACTTTGAGCAGTGGCTGTTTGCAACACCTCAACTAAATCTTAACAAGTATTGTTTAAAATTTGGGGATCATTCTTAGCGAGCTGGGAATGGCTGAAGTGGGGGGGTGTAGCATAGAGTCACTTCTGGTTGGAGAGGAAGGGTCTTGGGGAATTTATACTGTAGCAGAGAGATTCCGATGTCATTCCTTCTCTTTCTGCCACCCTGAGAGGGACCCAAGGAAGGAGGGACGTCCGGCTAATAGGATGGGGCAGGCGTGCAGAGAGGTAAATGAAAGCTGCCGTTAACCTTAGAGGGAGTCCGGTTCTGACTGAGGAGAGACCTCTGAGCTACCCAGGGTCAGGACAAAGGCACCTTCTGACCTAAGGCTGGGGAAACTGAGAGAGGGATGGATAGGCCTTGGTTACAGGCTTTAGTTTTTGAAATCTTAGCGTGTGAGATTCAATATTTGACCATTTTATGTTATCAGTATTTCACAGTTGTAATAGGAAGCAATAATGGAATGAAATGGAATAGTGCAGCACAGCATAAAATATGATAAAATAGCACGGAATAGAAAGTTGTTTGAAAGAAGTAGTAAGTGTGCGCGTGTGCGGGAGAGCTTGCCACTGACAGTTCTTTCACGAGCTTGGTTCTGACCTTCTTGCCTCAACTCCTATCCACACCCAATCTGGCCCTGCTCGAACCCTCTAGACCCTGGGGTCTCTGTCCCCATCGCTGTCCCCTCTCGACACTCTGAACTTGAAGTGGGACCCTCTCCCTCAGTCACAGACTGGTTCTTCCAGCCATGACCCTGATTATTCACGCTGGTGGTATCTCCTGTTTCTGTCCCTGGTCTCCTGGCCCCTGGGTCCTCCTCCCACTGATCTCACCGAGGCTCCCCGGGAAAGATGGCATGTTCCTCATCTTCTGGGCTATATGAGCAAAGCACTTTGCCCCTTCAGAAGCAAGTCCTAATTGCTGGTCAGATTTTGAGAGAAACATAGTCGGAAAAAGAACCTACAAAACTAATTTATTCAGTGCTGGCAAAAGCCGCAGCCCCAGCAAGACTGGCCAGTGGCATTCTTCTCAATGTGAAAAGTGTCGTCTATTTCCATACAGTTACCACTGGGTGCTGAGCTTTGGGAGATTTTTAAAGCCTTCTTTATACTCTTTGTACTATTTGATTCCCCCCCGCCCACCGTGAGCATGGATCACTCTTCCAATTAGAAAAAGTGGTTAACCTTTTTTAAAATTTTATTTTGAGAATAAAAAATTATTGCCCAGAGTATATTGTTGATCTAAACTCCAAACAGTCCCCAAGTCCAATCCCTCCTGGGGAAGGAGACAGACCCCAACTGCCTCCTTCCAGAATCGTAGCCTCCATCTGCTGGAAGCGTGTCCCCTGTGGGTCCTGCCTACCAGGGCGCTCAGATTAGATGAGATCATCTGGCTTTCCCTGTTTTCTCCGCCTCTGGAGTGGAGCCCAGAGCTTCTCTCTGGACATTCCTGAACACCCAGGAAAAACAGACTGCACGGATGTTATCAGGTATGACTGCTGTGCTAAGAGGGCAAGAGACAGGCACACAGGAGGAAGCGGCCACGTGAGGCTGGAAACCGAGATGGGAGAGATGTGTCTTCAAGTCACTGGACATCAAGGATTTCTGGGAACACCATCGCTAAGAGAAAGGCATGGAACAGAGTCCCGCTGCAGACCTCAGGGAGAGTGTGGCCCTGCCGGCCATTTGATATTGGACTTCCGGCCTCCAGAATCCATTTCTCCTTGAGGACGTGCATTTCCATTGCTGAAGGGGCTACAACGCCCCCGTTGGCTCCACACCCACCAGCTGACCCAGAGCCCGCTCCAAGCAGCCACCAGCTCTACCGACCCCATCCCACTGAGCCGGTTTGCCTGGCCGTCCCGCTCATAGTGCGCCAGCTCCCGGAGGAGGTGGGTCCACGTCGCACCCCCCACGCACTCAGCACTTTGCATGCAGTGGCGGCTGAGCAAACGTCCTCCTGTCGGGGGACCCTGGGGACGCCGAGGTCAGCCTCTCCTGCCCTCCTCTGATGCACCGTGAGGCCCTTTCCTTCTCAGACCGGTGCACACTTCCACCCCCCCGGCCCCGCCCCCCAGCCCCAGGCACCGTCTTGCCACGTTTCCGCGTTCCCAGCACTCGGGAGCCCGGCGGGTGCTGGGCGCGCGGGACGGACGGGAGGCTGCCCTGCGCGCTTCGCCCAGCAGAGGGCGGCCGAGCCCGGGCCCCGCGGCGGCTGCGTGAGGCTGTCCGCGGCGCCGTCGGGGGGCGGGGCGGGGCGTGGCCGAGCTTCCTCGGACTCCGCGGCCGCGGCGCCAGCTCCCCGCAGTCTGGGGAGGGGTGGGGGGAGTGGGGAGCCCGGCTGCCGCCCGGGTCGCCACCGGGTCCTCCGCGAAGTGGGCCGGAGCGAGGCCTTGCTCTCTTTCCTTCTTTAGCCCCGTCCCCCTGAGCGGGGCCGTCCCGGGCTCCGGGCGCCCACGGGGCAACCTCCAGACCCCCGCGGCCCAGAGGCGCGGCCGCGTGCTCAAGCGTGTCGCTCTCGGGGTGTGTCCGCACCCTTCGGCCGCCCCCCAGGCCGGGACGGAGGCCCCGGAGGTGCGCAGGGTCCTTGTGGCCCCCACAAGTCTCCTGGGACCACGCGACCCAGCGCACTGCCCTCCGCGCCCTCAGACCCGCTCCCGACTCTCCCTCCCCAACCCGCCCCCACCCCGCCAGCCCCTACCTCTCCTACCTCTGACCCCTGCAGGGGCGGCACCCCGCGCTGCCTCCGCATTGAGGGGCCCTAGCTGCAGGGGGCAGGCCCGCTCCTCTTGGTATCCCAAGAGGTGTTTCTGGCCGTTTGGGTTTTCACGTGCCCTTTTCCAACTGTTTGCCTTTTAGCGATTGTTTTGCCTCCTACCAGTTACTACAGTGTTCGATGTAGAAAAATGACAGACAAGCGAATGAGTGAAAAAAAACCCCGAAGTCCCAGCCTCTGCCCCTAGCCCCACTGCTGTCTTGGGGGATGTACTGCCGCATTTCACCTTCTGTGTGTGTGTGTGTGTGTGTGTGTGTGTGTGGAGAGAGATGCACATTATTTTTCCAAAATAGGAATCACATCCTCTCCCTGACCTCTGTCATCTACTTTTTAAAAAAAATTTATTTATTTTTTTATCTGAGTGAGGGACAGAACACGTGGGGGGAGGAGCAGTGGGAGAAGGACAAGCAGACTCCACACTGAGCCCAGAGCCGGCCAGGGGGCTCCATCCCAGGACCCCAAGATCGTGACCTGAGCTGACAGGAAGAGTCAGGGGCTTAACCAGCTGAGCCACACAGATGCCCCTGTCACCTGCTTTTCCACCCAACGCAGGGGGAACATCTCTCCACGAGGGGGCTCACACCTCGCACTCGCACCCAGGAGTGCAAAGGCCCTGCGCAGCTGAGGGCTCTCACTGGGAAGTTTCTGGGAGCTGGAGGGTCATGGTGTCCCAAGGGAGCACTACTCACACCCTCGGTCCTCTCTGTTGGTGAAGTATCCCCACCGCAGCCCCTAAGGCTTCATTCTGTCCCTTTCAAGAGCGCTCTGAAGAACACCCCATTCCTGAACCTTTGCTCTTGTCTTCCCTGCCCCCACCTTTGAGTTGAAACAACTCTGCCCTTTGTCGTGCGACTTTAACTATGAGCAACACAAAATGAATCTTACTGACATGGGAAGGAACATCATTCTTTCTGCATGTGGGACAGGAAAGATGGGCCTCCAGATCAGCCGCATGGAAGGGGGTGGGGTGGGGGTGATTCTGCCCCCTGGGGGGACATTTGGCAATATCTAGAGACATTTTTAATTGTCATGAGGCGGTATTGCTCCTGGCATCCGGTGCAGAGATGCTAGTCCACAGAGATGCTGCTGAACTACCCACAATGCACAGGACAGCGCCCCGAAGTAATTAGCCACGGCAACCGTCAACAGCGCAGAGGCCCCCTGCTTCAGATGCTGGTCAGCACCCTCACTTGGGGTCCAAGAGCCTCCCAGTCTTGGTCTGCCTGCAACACTGCCTGAGGGGCCATGGCCTTGACTGGTCACTCCTAGGCCCTGTCCATTTCACCCCAGGCATGAAAGGCCAAGAAGGGCAGGAGACGGAGAGGCAACGGAAGTGACGGGTCCGGAGCACTCGGGGAGGTGGCGGGGAGAATCACTTGGTAGCCAATGTGCCCTGTTTGCTTTATTTTTTTTTTTTTTAACGATTTTATTTTTTCATTTGACAAAGAGAGACACAGCGAGAGAGGGAACACAAGCAGGGGGAGTGGGAGAGGGAGAAGCAGGCTGCTCCCTGCTTGGCAGGAAGCCTGATGTGGTGCTGGATCCTAGGACCCCGGGATCCCAGGACTGTAGGATCATGACCTCAGCTGAAGGCAGACGCTTAACAGCTGAGCCACCCAGGCGCCCCTGTTTTGTTTTATTTTGCTGAGCAAGGATTCAGATCGTTTTCTCAGGGTTGTTTTTCTTTTTCTTTTTTTTTCTTTTTTTTCCTTTTGTCTTCTTGGGGCGGGGTGGGGGGAGGAAGACATGACTCATTTCAGCCCTTTTGACTGCAGAATCCCAGAGTGTTCAAGCTCTAAGGAACTGGAGGCATTTTCTCATCCAACCATTTCACTTTCCACATGGGAAACGGGACCCAGACGCAGGTGTACATAAAGCCCCTGTGCTCCGTTTCTTAATTTACAAAAAATAGCATCTCCCTTTCGCCAGGTACCACCTGTGCCTCAGGCACGTTCACACATTCCCTGCACTGTCCACGACAAACCTGTGATGGAAGCGTGACTTCACAGGGGAGAGCGCTGAGCGGTATGGCTTCCCGGAAACTGCAGAGCCATCAGGTAGAAGGGGAAGCCCAGCAAGGTTCTACCACCCTGAACTAGACCGGGCCCCTGGCTCTCAAATTTGGCTGCCCGTTAGAATCATCTGGGGCATTTGGCAATCACGTGCCCAGGTCACCCCTCAGATCTGATTTCATTGGTCTGGGATGCATTCTGGGCACTGAGATTTTCAAACCTTGCCCTGGGGTGGGGTGGGGTGTCCAGGTGCAGCAGGTGTAGGGAACCTGCTCAAGCAGACGCCTTCTGATGCATAACCCATGTTATTAACCTGGGTTAACATCCTGGATATGATGTCAGGGCAAGGAAGGGTCTGTTTCATGAAATGTTGAGGTTTTAGGATATCTTCTTGGTAAAAGCCTCTATTCTGTGTGTCTAGAACCATTAGGATTGGCTTTGAATGAGGTTTCCTTCCATCTGAATACTGAGGTCCCCAAATCTGGTCTGTTTGGAGACCTGTATTTTCTGGCCGCTCCCTGGATGTCTGGAGGGTTGATATAACAGCTTAAATACTACCCCTGGCTCACAGGGCGGGGGGCTAACCCCAACATCACAGATTGGTGTGGGCACCAGGGGGGACACGGGCCTGGGAGTCACAGGCCAACATTTACCCATGCACTGCGGACACTTGTACCTTTAGCAGAAGGTCTGGAAATGGAAAGGCCCTCAGATGAACCGAGTGCCAGAAGGGGCTTCCCAGGTGCTGGGGGGTGGGGTGGGGGTGGATGACTTGGGTAGGGCAGGGGCTTCGACCTCCTAGCCCTCCCACACCACTTCTTTCAAGTCTGGGCCACAGAACACACAGTTACATATGACTTTAAGTGGCCTGTTCCTCCCTGGACCTGTGGACATCTGCATTTTTGCTCTTCAATCAGGAGAGCACTTGAAAGCCGACACAGGGAGCTGAGTCATCTCACTTAATCCTGGCAACACCCTGGGGGCAGCTGGAGCCCCGGCCAGTGGAGGCCCCCCAGGAAGGCTGCTGACTCAGTTGCAGTCCTGTCCACCCACAACCCTGGGGCGCTTCTTGTGCCTGACCTAGGGTTCAACATATTGTAACGTGGCCAACCTGGTCTGCACCCCTGCAGCTCAGCCCTCCATGCCTCCTACTTGGGCAGGAACCCCTCCCTGCCCTCGGCCTTAACCCGCCTGCTGCCTGTCAGCCCGTTTGGCCTCCATGCTCCAGCTGTTCTAGAATTTTCCATCCCCCTCCTCGGGCAGTTTATTTCCTTTAACAAACCTTCATATTTTCTGTGGAAGCCCCAAATTCACATCTCTGGGCCAGTATTAGAACACTCTTCTTCTTGGCTAGCTAAAGTGATTTTAATATGCCTATCTTGTCCGTTTATTGTATTTTTATTTCCTCACATTCCAAGCTCTATGTTGACAGGCATTTTGACATAAAAAAGGATTGCTCCATTATGCAAGTGTTTCTGTGTGTGTTTGCGGTGTGTGTGCGCCTGTGGGAGCCATGCGAGCACGGGTGTGTTTTAACCGCTGATTCTCAAGTGTGGTTCCAGAACCAGCAGCTAGAGCACCTGAGAACCTGTTAGAAACGCAAATCATCGAGCCCGACCCCAGATCTCCTGAACAGGAAACGCTGAGGGGGAGGCCTGGCAGTCTCGGTTGTAACAGAACCCACTGATCCTCCGCGTAATCCAGTTTTTTTAGGATCTGCTTCAGACAGAAGCTTACCATGGGCTCTCTTAAGACACGAATAGGTAAACAGTAAGAGCTCTGACGTCCTTGGAGAGGGGTCAGTAGACCGTGTCTTTTTTCAGATTTCTTCGTTCCTGCCTTAATGGATAAGAGGCATGCGTGTGCCCGTGCATGTGCGCGTGTGCACACACACTCATTCCAACTCTCCTCGGATTTGGGGAGGCCTTCCCCTCGGCTCCTGGCTCTGCTCCTGGGGACATTTAGCCATGGAGAAAAGCAGGTCTGAGTCTCCCTGCTTGACACCAAGGTCATGGTTTCAGAGATGGCGGAAGGAAAGCGAGAATGGAGTCAGAGGAATACAGCTGCGGCGGTGGAATTTCAGGCACCGGGGACAGTGGCGGGGGCGTGGAGGCGATGGTGATGATGGCGGTGAGGTGACAGAGGTGGTGGCAATGAACGTGGTGTTGGTATTGGTGGGGGGGCTGCTGGTGGAGGTGATGGTGGTGATGAAGGCGGAGGAAGGAGGTGTTGGGGGCGATGACGGCGCTGGGCTGCTTGCACAGCGGCCCTCGGGTCACACTGCCCGCCGCCCTCTCCTCCCCCAACAGGGGCGCCGCGTGCATCCGCCGTGTGCCGCGGGGTGTGACGGCGCACACGCGCTCGCACTTACATGGGCCCGCACCTGCCACCTTGGCTGGAGGGCCTCCGAAGTTTACAAAGCCCCTCAAGCTTTTAAAATAAAAATAGGGGTTAAACCATTTGGATCTTCCAAATTAGAAAGAATAAATGAACCACCCAGCTGTAGTTATAGGCAATTAATGTGATTCTGGGAGGGCTTCGCTGCAAGATAATGGAAAAGCTGATTATAAACGAGCCAGGAGTAACGAGGGAGGTCAGAGCGGTCCCTGAGCTCTGAAGGAGAAGCCGGAGCTCGGCTGCGTCCCGCGCCCGCCGCTTCAAGGTGCGGGTCTCCTTCCGCTCGGGCTTCCAGACCCCGCGGCCGCTCGGGCCAAGGCCACGGGCGCGGGGCGGGGCTGAGGCCGCGACGGCCCGGCCGGGAGGAGCCGGAGGGCGGGAGTCTGGTCTCCCTTGTGCAGCCCCTGCAGCTTCAGGAAAACGACGCGGCTGAAAATAAACCCAGAGAAGGGCGAGGAAAATGAGGGCAGAAAGGGAGAGAGCAAGAGTAAGGTTCCCCGTGAGAACCGACTAAAAACAGGACTTCTGACCTGGAAAGACACTGGCAGGAGCGGGGGGAGGGAACGCGTGTGCCAGGTGGCTCTTCACCCTGCCGCAGGCATCCGGGAACCACCGCCGACCGCCGACCGCCGCGCTCCGTAGGCCGACCCCCCGGCTTGCATATTTGAGCTCCAATTTTATCTTCGTCTTGAGGGTTGTTTTTCTGTTTGTTTGTTTTGTTTTGTTTTTATTATGCTCCTAGGTCTTTTAAATACATATAATTTTACGTTTCGTTTTCTTATATCCTACTGCAAATTCCTTTTTTTTTTTTTTTCATTTTCTTTTTTTATTTTTAATGCAGGCTCCACGCCCAGTGTTGAGCTGGAGGCAGGGCTTGAACTCAGGACCCTGCGATCATGACCGCAGCTGAGATCAAAAGTCCCACACTTACCCGACTGCACCAGCCAGGCGTCCCAACAAATTCTTCTCTAAAAACAAGTCAGAGCATGAATGGACAAATAAACAAACCTGAAGCACTTCACACTCGGAGCTTCAGCCGGGAGCTGACCCAGTTCACCAGGCAAGCTCTGGTTCTGGTTGAGCTAGAACAATCAACCGCAGCCTTCAGAAACTGCAGTTTGGGCCACGCCCTCTTTCTGGAGACCTGCCTTACCCCCGCCCCCCCAAAGGGGCGTTGCACTTGGTATGTCAAGGCTCTGGGCCTCCTGGTTGGAAAGACCTGCTTTCTGGCCCTATTCAGCTCTGGAAGGAATTGTCCTTAGAGAGAGGAGGGGTTCATCCTCTTCCTCAGACAATTTGGATTTAAGGAGCCTGCCCCCACTTCCAACTCCCCCTATGCGGGAGGAACACAGTGGAGTCCTAAGGCGATAGCCCCACCCTTTGGAGAAGAACCACTTCCGGACCTTGTGAATAATTCATGTGACCCTCTGTGGTCTTTATGTAGTAGTTTGTGTGGCTAGGTGGGGAGTGAGACTTCGAGAACTTCCATCCACAGCTTGTAAAGTGACAGTGCCACGTCGAGGCTGAAAGCCTGGGTTCGAATCCCAGCTCTTCTGCATACGGGCTGGGAGACTTACTTAGCCTCTCTGTACATCAGTGTCTTCACCTGTCAAGTGGGGATAGTAATAAACCTCCCTCACAGAGATACTGGGAGTATTCACAGATGAGAGAGTTAAAGTGCTTGGTTCAGTGCCCGGCATGATGCATATTATGACGATGACCATTTTTATTATTATTCTCCCTGTTGGAGAAATTGCGCCACTAATACTTCGACTGGGGTTCAAAGCCTGGTAACTGGGACATCTGCCCAGTATGACCCCAGCCCCAGACCTCACTGGGCAGGAGAGGCTGTCCACGTGACCAGTGCCATCACACAGTCCTGCCACAGTCTTTCCCCACGGGACACCATGTTACCACTGCCACAAAGACTGATGCCAAATGGGTCTTGGCTTAGGTGAAGTCTATTTTTTGGAGTTTCCTTTGATTTTGGTACCCATGCTCCCCGTAGCGGCGATCTCTCTCACCTGTGGCTACTGTGTTAGACTCACTTGTCTATATTTGAGGAAATCTTCATACTGAGAGTCTCGATTCGATTCCCAGCTTCCCTTGCAGCTAGGAAGACCTGTTTCCTGGCCCACCCATCAGACATGACCATGCAAGACCTCAATTCAGAGGTAAACCATGTGGGGGCTCCTGTTTTGCTGGTCCTGGCGAGGCCAATGAGCCCAGGTTCTGGTGAAGACGGTGGCTGGGGCTGCCCAGCCTACCCTGAGCCACCAGGTCCGGTTCCCAGGGCAGAAGTGGCAGCAGGTGGCAGCCAAGATGGCAGTGGGGCTGAGCTCCTGACATCTGGTGTGAGCAGGGACTTTAGGTGCCGATGTTGGAAAGGCAGCCTTGCTCTGTTTGGCCCGCCCTCTCGAGGCTTCTATGGGCCAGCCAATAACTAATCACGCCCTTTCAGCTTAAACTAGCCCGGGTGCCTTCTGTTCTTCTCGGTGGAGCCAAATGATAAGCCACCACTTACCAGGTATTCTCCGTGTGCCAGGACCTCCCACTGGGCACTTGATGGCGCCTTTCCATCGAGGCTCACAATCCTCTGGGGACACAAGCTGCTGATTTCCAAGAGTCAAGCTGCCTCATGTGTCAGTCTCAGGCCAAGCCATTTGGGGCCAGTGATGGGTCTCTTCAAGGGAGACAGTAATTTTTAGTCTTCAAACCTAAAATGCACCCCAGATCTTCTCTAGAAGGGACTGAAACCCCAAGATGGACCCTGGAGCTACCCAGGCTCCCAAAGGTGCTCCTTGGGCTGTGTGGAGCAAACTGGATGTCCCTGGGTCATCTGAACCCCCAGCCTAAGCTGGTGGGTCCAAGGATGGAGGTGGCTGGAGCCCGGGGCTTCTGGGGAGGGGTGTGCACCTCCCCAGTGCCCACTGGCCACTGCCCTGGCAGCCCCATCAGACCTCTGAATCTGGGGCTCAGTCCACCATCCAGCTGCAGGCAGAGACCACACAAGTGCCCAAAGAGACTCGCTCTGCCTTAGATTATGTGTGCATGCTGTGTGTGTGTGTGTGTGTATGTGTGCGTGTGTGTGTGGACGGTGTCTGTGGGTGCATTGCATGTATGGGGGTACATGTCGTGTGTGCGTGTGTGAGTCTATGTCTCTCTGTGTGTGCACGTATGGGGGTGCATGTCTGTGTGTGCACATGCATGTACAGTGGGTACGTGTTCATGTGTGCATGCATGTATGGGGGTATGTGTCTGTGTGTGTGTTACGTATGGGGGTACATGTCTGTGTGTGTGCATGTATTGGGGTACATGCCCGTGTGTGTGTACACGGGTGGGGACATGTGTCTGTGTGTGTGCGTGCATGTACAGGGGTACGTGTCCATTTCTGTGTGTGTGTGCATATATGGGGGTACGTGTCCGTGTGTGTGTGTGCATGCATGTACATGGATGTGTGTGTGTGCATGTATGGGGGGTACATGTCCGTGTGTCCATATATGGGGGTGTGTGTCCATGTGTTTGCATGCATGTACAGGGGTATGTGTCTGTGTGTGCATGCATGTATGGGGGGTACATGTTTCTGTGTCTGTGTCTGTGTGTCTTTGTTTATACATGTGTGTGCATGTTTGTATGGCGTGTGTATATACAAGTGTGTATATGGGGTGTGTGTCCATATGTGTGTGTTTGTGTGCACATTTACATGCATGTGTGTGAGAGTGTGTATGAGTGTGTGTGTGTGTGTGTGTGTGTGTGTGAGCGTGTGTGGTGCTCTTCTTCTGGGCATTGTCCTTCACTTCAGTTCCTAGTTTTATTACATCATCAGAGGTCTTCACGGCAGAAGCTGGGGCCAATACCTCCAAAGGGACAGTTGCACTCATCCTGTCCTTCAGATGACCCTGTCCCAAGTCATCATCGAACAGTTAATGCTTTCCGTGAACAACACTTTTTAACTCCCTACTTGCTTCCTCCAAGCCACAGACAGAACGGAGGTTCTGTAATCACATGTTGTTTCATGCTCAGTGCTTCTGATGAACATACGTAGTGAGCAGAAGCACACATGTGTCTCAAGTGCTCCCTCTGTGCCAGGCACTGTCTGTGGGACCTGGTGTAAAAGGGAGAAGCTGAGCATCAAACATCATGGAAGGGCCTGGAGGCCTCAGCCCCAGAAGGTGGTTTGATGGGAAGTTGGGTGCTGGGTGGAAAACGCAAAGGCGGGTAGCCGGGGAGAGTGGGTGGGGGTCCCCTCTGAAGCTGGCTCACTGAGGGGGCAGGGACCACAGAGCGCTGGCGGAACCACCAGTGCCCAGGAGAACGAGGACACCTGGCTGTTCTAGGGACAAGAGAGCTGAGTGTGGCAGATGGTGGGGACCGGACATAATTCATGCAAAATGAAAGGGTAGACCCTTGCTCGGAAATTATTAAGAGGTTCCAGACGGTGACAGCAGAATAACTAGCAAGCCTGGGGCCCTGCATGCTCGAGATGGGGCTCCATGAAGCAGGCCCTGAGTGAGGGCGGCAATGAGACGTGTGCAGGGTCAGACCTTGGCGTTTTGGATTTTTTTCCACCTGCGGCAGAAGCCACAGGAAGGGCCAAACTGGGGCAAGAGGTGACATGGGGCCCGTCCTCGAACCATGGCCTGGCTGCTGGGAGGAGCCTAGGCTGAGGGGCGTGGGCAGGTGCAGGGGGGTCCAGGGGTGCGGCTGGGCCCAGGACCAGATGAGCGGAGGTGGCGAGAGGAGGGCGGATTGTAGAGGGGATGGGTGGCAGGCAGCGAGGGGACGGAAGCCCCACAATCCTGCCTGACCTGCAGTTCAAGGTGCCCCCACCAGGCCTGCGGGACCATGGCTGGTGCCCCCCCACCCCGGGGAAGCAGCGCCTCTCTTGGGGTTGCCCTTCCTCTCTCCTCACAGAAGCCTCATCCAGGCTCCCGCCCAGCGACAGTGCTTGCTAGAGGCTCGTCACGGTCGGAGGCCATGCTGCCAGATGCTAGATCTTCCCCATAAGAAATCTGAAGACAAAACGTGCAGCAGCCACTGCCCAAAACCAGTATGTACCAAATAGCGCGGAGCCGGCTGGAGCAGCAGGTGCCCGGTTGTAAACACGGGAGGCCGACAAGTTGACTTTGGCAGGCTCACGCCTGTCTTGTCATGGAAAGAGAGTTTATCGAAATTGAAAACTGGGACAAGGCAGCTCCTCAAGGCCACCCGCTCTGACTGTCGTCCAAAGTGGGGTTAAGAAGCGCAAGAGTTACATTTCCAGAGTGCCTGGCACACGTGTGGGACGCTCAGATGCCCCACAGCCCTTCCACACGTTATCTCAGTCCTTCCCACAGCCCCCTATTTTCCAGATGCTGAAAACAGGGCACCGAGGGGCTGAGCGACCTGTTCAAGGTACAGACCCTTAAATGAAGCCCAAATTTAAAAAACCAACTGGCGGATCCCGTGAGCTTTATAATGGGTCTTCGCCGGTCACCAGAATCCTGATGCCCTCTGCCAGCGGATGGTTTGGGAGTGAGCATGAGACCCTTTCTGGCCAAATGAGATGGGAGAGAAAGATGTGGGATCAGGAGCTCCTGGGAAAGAGCTTCTCCCTGATAGAAAGGCGTGAACGATTGGAGAACAAATACCCGTTGACTCTTCCACCTCTCCTTCCTGCCGGTGGGCTTGTTATGGGAAGGTCGGGTGAGTGGGCTCGGGCAGCCTTTTAAGATCCATGAGGTGACAGGCATAAAGCCTGATGATGCAAAGTGAAAGTCTGGAATGTGTGACCGCTGGCCTGTCAAACCAACCCCAGGACCTCCCATGTCCAGAGTTCTTGTTGAGTAAGCAGGAAATGTCTTCATGGTTGAAATCACTGTCACTCAGTTGAACACCCCCTAACATGAATCCCGGGCTGGTCTCACTTCAAAGCCCATGAGCTTTCTCCTGTTACACTCTGATGCTTACGTGAGGGTCCAGCTGTCCTCCGCTGCCCATCGTTAGCCTAATGCCCAACGATTACAGAAACAATCAGATTTAGAAACTGGGAAGAAGGAGTGATGGTCCGTTCAGCAAGATCAGAAATCTCGTTTCTGGCCTCCATTACTCTTGGCATGAATCCTAGCATCACCGAACTGCAGAGCTGCAACACACCAGGACAATCATCTGGTCCACCCCCATATTACAGACAGTGACATGGAGCCTACGAGAGGCTAAGACTTGCCCTGAGGCCTGGAGGTAGCATCAGCCCCCAGACCAGAACGCCGCTCTCCTACCTGGCTCTCAGCCAAGTATCTTTTCCTTACTCTCCACACAAACTCTTTATTGACTTGGTCCCCAACTCTGACTGGCCACTCGTCTCAAATTAAAAAAAAATTCAATTTAACCACATTTTGGTGACAGGATAAACTTTGGTGTCATTAACTGAGGTTGGTTTCATGCATGTCCCCTTGGGTCAAGTTATCACCCTCTCCCCATGAATTCAGCAGCACATCCCGCCCAAGAAAATAAAAGAACCCAGAAGAACCCAGAGCAGGGTTAGTGGGTAGAGAGTGTCGAGTTCTTGGTTTTTCAGATCAAAAACTAGTTCTTGAATCTCATCACAGAGACAGCTGTCTTGAAAGCAAGAGTTTCACATTTGGAATTTGAGAGACGAAGCTCTGATGGGATCCAGTGACACGTGTGAGCCACGGACCGAACGCTGAGAAGAGGAGTCAGAGCACCACCTGCCCCTTAATGAAGACTGCCCAGGCTGGACAGAAAATGAGCTTAGGTGCTGGAGAAGCCCTTAGAAGGTGACTGATATCTAGGGAGAAGGGGCAGGGAGGACATTGGCACCGGCTACAGGGGTCTGTGATGGGTGGTTACACAGTGGCACACACTGAAGATGTCCTACCGGTTTATAGATGAACCAGACCAGCCCGGGTTTCCCTGCCAGTTGGGACCCCAGAACCTCTAGGTCTGAGATCCACCTTTCCCTTCACCCGTCTCGGATGCCCAACCTCTCCATCCCCAACCGTGGCCCCAAGCCTGGGAATAAACGCCAGCTGGGTGCAGAGAACCATGGGTCTGGGATGACAGTATTGGGGTCCCACAGTCTCTGCCACCATTTTGCTTTCATATCCTGAAAACTCTCCCCCCCGGGGAGCTGGGAAACCCAATTACACCTACAGCTCCGGGGGCTTGACCTTGAACCAGAGGGTCGGCAGCCCAGCCATGTGCCCTGTCAACTTCTCCGTGGTCCCCGTATATTCCTCTGCCCTGTGCGGCGCCAGGGGCGCCCTGGAGACCCCCCAGCCACGTTCCTTCCGGGCACCCCCACCCCCAGCGCCAGCGCTGCATCCTGATTGGCCCAGGCCCAAGGCCAAGCTTGTCTCCCTGTCTGTGATTTGGTTAGAGATGGGCCTGCTGTCCTGCCAGGTCGGTTTCCTGGCTCTGCAGGGAAGACCCTGAGATCCGCCTGTCCCCCCGAGACTGTGTGGGGACGCACGGCCCAGGACCCCCACAGGCCGAAGCTGGTGCCCCCCTGACCTGGCTTCGCTGTGCCGGAGCTGGAGGCCTGCAGCGCCTGGTGGGAGGCCTCCACCGCCTGGAAGAGGAAGGGGGGCAGGGTGGGGGGGGGTCAGGTGGCATTGCCGCACTCACTGTATCACAAATCGCCAAGGTCCTCAGTGGCACCTGATGATGAGCTAGACAGCCCTGCTCCGCGGGCGTCGTGCTTAGCCACACGACTCACTTAGGCAAGCAGGCATCTGGGGAGAGTCCCACGTGATGGTTCTGAGGAGAACTTGTCTGTCCCATTTGATTTCTTGCCCTTCTGCCATTGCTGTGAGAAAAAGCTTCTTCAGAGCAGCTGCTCCCACTTGAGCCTGGGCCCAGGGTACACACCACTGGAGCAGAGTCATCCCCGAGTTCTGCAGGGAGAAGCGGAGGCTCCCAGCCACGCCCAGCCTAGAGCAGCAACTCCAAGCCATGTGCAGACCCTGAGCTTATAAGTGTCATGCTTATCAGGGGTCACCGAGATTCTGGGTTGTTGGCTACATGTGCAGCCGTGAGGATCCTAGGTGCTCTGTTTGCACCTGTATTTCATAACTTGTACTGGTTTATCCCCTCTTTGACAAAAGAATTGTTTTGGCCTTATAGTGCTATTTCTAGAAGATCTTATGGGGAAAGCACTTAACAGAGGACGTGGTATGGAGTAGGCACTTGATAAATGCAGTGATGATGATGATGACACTGGTGGTGGTGATGACGATGATGATGGTGGTAGTGGTGCTGCTGATGGTGATGGTAGTGGTGGTGTTGATGGTGGTGATGGTGATGAGGATCGTGGTGGGGATGGTGATAATGGTGATGATGGTGATGGTGGTGATGAGGGTAGCAGTGGTGATGGTGATGGTGATTGTGGTGATGAGGGTAGTGGTGGAGATGGTGATGACGTGGGGATGGCAATAATGGTAGTGGTGGTGATGAGGGTAGTGGTAGTGATGGAGATGATGATGGTGGTGGTGATGGTGATGATGGTGGTGTGATGAGGGTAGCGGTGGGGATGGTGATGGTGGTGATGAGGGTGATGGTAGTGATAAGGGTAGTGGTGGTGATGGTGGTAGTGATGGTAGTGACAATGGTGGTAGTGATGGTAATTCTGTGAGGCACTGGTTAGAACCCTGGCTGCTTAGCGTCACTCCTGAGCTCCTGGCTCATCCACAGAAGGAGAACTTTCTTCCAGAAAGACCTTGGTGCTACAGAGAGCCTCAGGCTTGCAGCCAGAGCAGTGCTTCCTTGATTTCAGGCTGATCACACAGCAGCTGGCCCCCAGCCCGAGTGGCTCTCGGGCATTTACCTGCTTCTGGTATTTTGGCTGGCAAACACAGACGATAACTCTTCAAAAATATTAATGATATTATTATGGAAAATAATCATCAATGAAGACATCACAGAGAAATGCGGATTAAAATGAGCTGTGTGATAGACTTTCCATCTTGTTATTTCTGGCAGGGGGCCAAGACCTGAGAAATAATGAGGTGATAATAAGGAAAGACAAAGGCCATCATCCCTCCATCACCTCCTGGGCCTTCTGGGGTAGGTGCAGGCCTCTCCTCTCCATCCCCAGCAGGTTTCCTGGAGCCTTAGGCAGCTGCGGCTGCTCTCCCCCGGACGATGTGGGTTGGGGATGCTGCTGTGGTCACTAGAAGGGGAAGTGGGCCCCCGAGAGGCACAGAGAGAGCCAGATTCACTTACTGCACAAATGAGCCAGGCCCCCAGGGGAGAAAACGACCCTGTTCCCAGGGACGTTCCATTTAAGTGAGAAAGATACTTTCCAAACACATAAATGAAATGACTGCAGGTACTAACAGATGCTTCAAATAAAGTAAAGCAAGCCCCCTCCCCCAAAAAAGGGTAAGAGAATGTTGAGGTGGGGAAAGGGATGTTAGGGGTTGAATTGTGTCACCCCAAAATTCATATGATGAAGTCCTAACCCCTTGTACCTCAGAATGTGATTGCATTTGGAGACTGGGGCTTTACAGAGGGGATGGCATTAACATGAGTTCAGTAGGAAGGGCCCCAGTCCACTCTGACTTGTGTCCTTATAAAAAGGGAAGCCCAGACCCAGACACACACACACAAGGAGACCATAATGTGTACAGAAGCCAGCATCTCCCAGCCCAGGAGAAAGGCCTGGAAGAGGTTTTCCCCTGCAGCCCTCAGAAGAGGCCCGCTGACATCTCCACACTCCAGGACAGAACATGCCAAGGGAGTTCCCTGGATTTCCAGGCTCTTTTGCAGGATTTGCTGTTCTTTGCAAGCAATCAGTTACTGAAACCTGTCCGTGACCTGGTAGAGACTCCTTCACTCACTGCCCCTCCCTGAGGTCAATTCCCGGCCCGTCCTGCCAGGCCCCGGGCCCTCGGCTGCCTGGCTGGTGGCTGGATGGGTCGGGATAAGCAGAAAGGACAGGAAGCTTTAAGAAGAGCCTTCCCATGGGTGTTCTGGCTCTGTAACCACTTTCAGTGCCAGCCTCAGCCTTTGCTTGCTGAAGGCGCCATCCTTAGCGCCCGCAGGAACCAGCATGAGCTGCGTGGCCAGCGGGCTCAGGACGGCAGTGTAACCCCCTCACTGTCCCACCACTGGTGGCCTCTGCCGTCGCCACTGGCAGAAGCAGGTTCTCAGTTTCCTTTCATCTTTCTCCAACACTCAAGCTCTACAGTGATAAGAAAATAATTTCGACAAGGGTCAAGCTTGTGGATTATACTTCTTTGTATAATGCTTGGCCTATTACTTTGCATAAAGCTGGGAAATGATCGCTCCATGCAGCTCAGCTGAGCTGGTGCTCAGCACAGAACACCCTTGGTAAGTGATTTAGAGAGCAACATCGATCCTTCTACGGGGGTATACGTTTCTGAGTCCTCACCATATACCGTCAGATAAATTATAAGCACTCACTCTAAATACTTCTTTCCAGTTTGACACAGTTGGAATAACGGCCAGGCTCTCGGAGCTGCACCTGTTCTAGCTCTGTAGCTCTGAGCCCAGCCTCTTTCAACAGCCCTGGTCCCAAGAAGGCCAGCTCGCTCTTTCCTGCATCTTCAAGGTCGTACCCTTGACTTCTGGCTGGAAGCCCTTAAGGGAGTCTGGGCTGCTGTGCTCAGGGGGCTGCAAGCTTGTGGAACTCTGAGTCCATTCTTCTTTTTCTTCTGGGCAAAGATCCTTTTCTCCTTCAAAATCCCTGTGGATAAGACACACAGGCTGGAGGCGACCGTCACCTCAAGGCTGAGCAGCTAGTTGAACGACTGCCTCTAAGAGGTGCCCCAGAAGCAGATGGGGGAGGGCAGGGAGAGGGCCCCCGCTGTCCTTGGCACCCCCCGTTCTGTGCGTGTGTAATGCCTGGATTCAGACATGATCAGGGCATAGGGAACATACTAGTCTAGGAGTTAAGAATCCAGGCTGGCCCCAAACTGCTGGGGCAAATGAAGTCCAGTTTAGCTCCCAGCTAATTGTCCTGGGTGGGGCAGGTCATTTAACTCCTCTGGGCCTCAGTTTACTCAGCTCTATAATGGGGATCATGATAGTTTTGCCTTTGGAATTACTGAGCATATTAAGAGTCAAGACTCGCAAAGCATCTAGAATTTACCATCTGGGTGTTGGCTGTTATTAACACAGCTCTCCTGGTGGTGAGTAACAAGGAGCTGGGGCATTGGGGTTGGGAGGAGTAAATGCACCAGTGGACGGAACAGGATCTGGAATGTCTCACTGAGTCACGGTGTTGGGTGAATTTGACAGTGAAGCTGATTGTTGTGTCCCTAAGGCCCCATCTGTGCAGGATGAGAAAGACACAGTCTCTCAGTGGTATGGGGAGGAAATGACCTGGGGCATGGTTCAGTAGTCAGTTACCTAGAAGTCAACCCCAGGGTGGGCTCCCCTCCCCAAAAAGCTTATGTCATCTCACCCTGTGTCCCTAGATATGGGTGATTAGAAGAGGGAGGACTCTAGCCTTCACCCACACAGACAAAATACACCCGGGCCAATTTGGGGTGCCCACTGTAAAAGGAGTGTAGACAGGCAGGGATGTGTGCAGAGCAGGAGCTGGGAATGCAGAGGCTTGGAAGCATGTGGATCGAAGCAATGCTAGTGATGACAACAGCTTAGTACTTGCTCACCTAACAGATGTTCCCCAGCGGGGGTCAGCCCTCCTCCAGCAGTGGAGCAGGGTGCCTGCCTGCGTGAAGAGTGTGGAGCCTGTGAAGGTAGGTGCAGGTCAGGTGTGGAAGTGACCACATGGTCTCCGCTCCACGCATCCCATGACCATAGTGACCTTCAAGGGAGCGTGGGACATGCAGTCTGGCTACGAGACCAGAAGAAGAGAAGCTCGATCATCAGCCAGCAACCTCTGCTACGGTGCACAGCGTGAAGAACGTCCAGGATGGGGTGCCTGGATGGCTCCGTGGGTGAGGCGTCCAGCTCTTGATTTCAGCTTGGGTTGTGATCTCGGGCTGTGAGATCGAGTCCCACATCCTGCTCTGCGCTCAGAGGGGCGTCTGCTTGAGATGGTCTCTCCCTTTCCCTCTGCCCCTCCCCACCCGGGCTCTCTTTTTTCTTTCTCTCTAAAATAAATAAATAAATCTTTAAAAAAAAAATCTTAAAAAAAAAAAAAGAAGAAGGTCTAAGAAACCGAGGATGTCAAGCCTGAAAAGACTTTGGAGGACCCAAAACGTGTCTTTAAAGGATGGAAGGGTCTTCTCATGAAAATAAAGGATCATCTCTGTTTGTGTCATTCTGAAGGTGCGAGTAAAACCTGCGATGCACAGAAGAAGGGAGGCAGGTGGGATGAATCTACCATCCTGCTTTGCCCAGGCTATCTGGTCTTAGTCCTGAAAGTTCCACCAGGACCCTTGGTCCTCCTTGTCAGGGCCGACTTTGGGTGGACACAGGTGTGTCTATGCTAAGAGTTCTCTCTGCAACCGTCCCTCCCCATCCCCCACTTCTTCAGTCATAGCTTTGCTGGCGGTGAGTTCAATGCTAATGAACCAATAATATATATGAAATAAGATGTCTTTAGGCAGAAACACATATAAAACGAGGTTATGTATTGATTGATCGATGAAAATGTTGTGACCAGTGGCTTGCAGAAACGTAACCCCGTATTCCCCCCAGCAGCAACCGCCCGGTGTTCGCTAATTCAATGATCGCGGCATCTTTATGGAATGTAACTACCAAAAATAACAAGGCTGGATATCTATGCCACGAAATAGTTTGGGGCCATAAAAAGAAATGAAGTACTGATACTACAACGTAGATGAACCTTGAAAGCATGATGCAGAGTGAAAGAAACCAGCCACAAAGATGATGTATTGTAGGATTCTGATTTATAAAATGTCCAGAATAGGGAAATCTATAGAGACAGAAGGATGAGTGGTTGCTTAGGGCTGGGGGAGGGAGGGGCGGTAGAGACTAGAGGAGCAAACGCTAAAGGGCACAGAATTTCTTCTCAAGTGATGAAAATTGTCTAAAATTGACTCGTAATGATGGCACACATCTCTGAATGAACTAAAAAACACTGAATCGTGCATTTAAATGGGTGAGTTGTGCGGTGTGTGAATTATATCTCAATAAGCCTGACATCATTCCTGCCCTTCACGGGGAGGCTCAGCTCCCCCTCCCCGGCATCTCTTGTGGGAGCAGCCCCCGTGCCCGTCTCTCCAGAGCCACTGCCTCCAGAACATGAGCAAACTGGATTCTCGCTCCCGGCAGAGGCGCCCAGTGTGACCCAAGAGCTCCAGGAGAATACAGGTCCTTGTCTTTGCTTATTTAAGCGCAGTTCAGAGGATCCCCCAGTGGGCAAGTTAGAGCAGGAAGCCAAGCAGCCCATGGCCGTGATCCCAGATAACGGAGCTGTGCGGTCTCTTTCCACCTGGAGCAGCTCATTTCAGCCAGAGAGCTTCTGAGCACGAGTCACAGAACACCTGACAGAGCGCTGACCAGAGGTCATTATCCCATGGGGCCAGGAGTCCGGACCTCGGGGGGTTCAGGCTGGGGGTGCAGGTTCTCCAAGGCTTCCCAGTGCCCCGATCCCAGACCTGCCGCCTCAAGGTCACAGGACACTGCCAAGCCACCAGCGTCACGTCTGTACACAAAAAGTGTTAAATCCAGCTGCTCCTGGCGGGGAGAAATAAGAAAAGTGGGGAGTGGCTCTAGGCGGGCGGAGCGCACCACAGGAGGATACCATGGAAGGTAGAGGGAAACTGGCGCTGTTCTCCAGCAAGAATAGGGTTTTGGCATCCGGAGTATCATCAGAAAAGACTCAGATGCTTGATTCAGAGTTCTGAGCTCGGAATCTAACCAGGTTCCGCCGTGGTGGTGGGGTGGGGGGCAGCAGCTAGTGCCCTGAAAGTCCCTGGGGCTTAAGACAGTGGAGCCCGGGCTTGGGCGGCGGCTGGGCCCCAGGCTGCCCTGAAGAAAGCGGGTGCGGGCACCGCTGCCTCCCCAGGAGCCTTTCCTCGGTCCCAGGAGGTGAAGCTTTACTGTGTGACGGGGGAAACCTCTTGTGGCTGCTTTCTGGCCTCTGTGTGCCCCTTACCAATTTCCGATTCTTTGGATGCCGAATGCACTTTGAAACGGATCCTGTCCGCGTAGACGAGGCTGCCGGAGGGCTCGTCGGGATCCGGAGCCCCGCTGCGCCGCGATGAGCGGTCGGTGCCTTCCACACGCGTGTGCTTTCGCAGACACACACCCGAACGTGCCCACCATGTCTCGTGAATACAGCAAAACAGCTGCAACCTTCTAAAAATTAATTGGTTTCCGGATCATTTGCTTTTTTTATAGTTTGCCAACAAAAGACAGGGAGAGGGGAGGGAATTTATTAATGTTCGAAGAAATTCTCCAACAGGGGAGGAAGGAGCATTTTCAGCGGGGCCCAGAGCCGCTCATCTCATGTGACACGGCGTCGCTTTCCGCGCTGCGCCCCGGCGGGCCCTCCGACGGGGCTTGATGTGCGGCTCCGAAAGCAGCTGCCGCGGCCGCCGGAAACCGCCCGGGGCGCACATTATTTCAGTCGGGGTCGGCATTACGGTTTGGTAACGGCCATTTTCAGAAAACAACCAAGGCAATTTCAGGATTTGCTGTCACAATAGGCACACTAAAAATAAAGTCAGCATAAATAGATTAAGAAGTTGACAGAATAACAAGGCATAAAGAATTGGAATGAGCGCACACGTCCGGAGGACGGCGCAGCGCCCGCGCAGGGCGGCGGGGAGGACGGGAGTCTGAGCTGCTGACTCGGGGGTTTCTGTTTCCCCGACCGCGACCAGAGCGCACAGCGCGGGGACAGTCAGCACTTAATCTAATTCCACACTAAGTGCGGGCGGAGGCACTAAGCTAAGGAGGGAAAGCCACTCTCCTTGCAGACGTCCCATTGTTTTGGTGGCTGACAGCCCTCAGATGACAGATTGGAAGTTTTCCATAGCTGCCCCCTAGTCCCAAACACGAGTTTGGAGAAGGATAGGGATGTGGTACAGAAGTGGAGGGGTGGGAGGGTAGAAAAAATGTTTTTAGGGGCGCCTGGGTGGCTGTCGGTTAAGTATCCGACTCTTGTTTATGGCTCAGGTCATGATCTGGGCGGGAGAGAGGGTCTTGGGTTGGAGCCCTAAGTGGGGCTCCATGATCAGCGGGGAGTCCGCCCGTCTCCCTCCCCATCTGCCCCTCCCCCTGCTTGTGCATGAGCTCTCTCTCTCTCTCTCTCTCTCAAATAAATTTAAAAAGAAAAAAACACGTTTTTAATTCAGTTGAGATATTTGGAAAAAGTAAATCTGTGGCAAACTAGTATGATAGGAAAAAAGAAAAAACGATGTGCTAGAAAAGCTGTATCATCATAGGTCAATACATGCTAACTTTGGGGAGATGGGCTCTTCTGATCTAGGGGTGTCTGGCCATCTTAATTAACTAGTCTGTGGTAGAGCTCTGGTTGGGGTTTCTGCAACCCATCTCCCTCAGCCCTCCCACCCCACGCACACCAGCGTGGCTGGAAGATGTCACTGCTTCTTCCCACATCCCAAGCTGGGCGCCAGGGAGAAGCAGGCAGGGAGCCCAGGAAAACCCCCATTGTCTTCACCCTTCACTGATTCTAAGTTAGCAGAATAGACTAAGGCAGCAGACACTGTTTTTATCAGAACATCTAATAGCATTTTGGGAAATAACTTTTCTCAGCCGAGTTCCCTGGTGTTGATAGGTATTCGGTGGGGAAAAAAAAAAAGTGTTCTTAACATTAAGTTTGGTAAATTTGCATCCGGGCTTCTCTAAGCCCTCAATATGATCTTGCAGGAGGGATAAAGCAGATGGGGGGTCTCAAATGAATTTTACCATCAAAACTCACCCTTTTAAGAATTGTGTGTGTGTGTGTGTGTGTGTGTGTGTGTGTGTAATACCTGGAAAGAAGTCTCTGGAAATATGTTTTATCCTAGATACAAACCACATGTTTTCATCCAGCCAAATGTCCTCAAGGCAGTGCCTTATCCTTGACAGAGGTGGGAAGGTGGAGGAAAACAGCCCTCTGCATTTCTGCCTGGCCAAGACCAGTTTTCTTTGAAAAAGAAACATTTTTATTGTGTGGGTTTTTTTTTGTTTTTAGGGGTTTTGTTTTTTCAGTTCAGTACCCATTCAGTTGTCTACAGGGGATGTGGATGAAAGATTGAGGACAACAGCATGGAGTTCTCTGGCCTGGGGAAGAAGGAGGGGACCCCGAGGTCAATCTAAACGTTGCCTGGTGGCACACGCCTCGCTCGTGCTTTTCCATGCTATGCTAGGATTTTGGCAGACATTCATTAGAGGTCAATAAAAGTTAAATAAATGAAATGGGGCTCCGCTGCAGAGACATTTAATCATTTCATTAAGCGTACTATTGTGTCCAGGTGCTTTGCCAAGTGTAGAGCTGGTTATGACTTCATCTAATTCCTAACTGCCGGGGAAATCAGCTCGAGAATCTTCTGCTGTTCTTCCCTCTTGGTGCGGCCCGCCCCACACAGCTGCGGGAGGATAGGCGGCCAAGAAGTGCTGCTGAGGAGTTAACCTTCCGTGTTTTGGAAAGGCAGAGGGGACTTCTAATCAATCCTTCTCTTGAAGTTTCTCTAGTCTGATGGGAATTAAGAGAAGGCGAGGAGGTGGGAGGGGGTGTACTGGGGTAGGGAGTGGGAGGATGTGGGGGAGTGCTGGGTCCTCCAGCTTGGCCAGGGTTTCAGACCCTCTTGGGCACCCAGAGCTATGCTCCAGAGTGGGGAGTGCACCTTTGCAATAGAGGCTTCCTGGAAAATGTGGTGTAGGGTTCCCCACTCCTGCCCTCTGGGAGATCTGTGCTTTCATCTGCAGCCAGCCCCTCTAGGGCAAGGCTCAAGAAGCTTCAAGGTTGTAGAAGAGCGTGGTCTTCTGTGTCTGCCTGTGGTGGGAATCCACCAGTGTGCAGTGCTCGTGGAAAGTATCATGGCAGCTGAGAATTTCAATGGAGGACCCTCCAATGGGCATCAAGATCCTCTCCAGGACAAACCCACACAGAGAGGGTCAATTGATTTTCAACGAAGGTGCAAAGGCAACTCCATGGACATAGAAAGGATGGTCTTCTCAGTAGATGATGCTGGCATAATTGGCTATCCGTAAGCAAACCATGAACCTCCATCCAACCTCACACCATTTACCAAGCACCATTCTCGGAAAATGGACCAGAGATCTCAATGTAAAGCCTAAAGCTATAAAACTTCCAGAAGAAAACATAAGAAAAAATTCTGTGACCTTGGTTTAGGCAAAGATTTCTCAGGGATGACACATCCTAAAGCTATAAAACTTCCAGAAGAAAACATAAGAAAAAATTCTGTGACCTTGGTTTAGGCAAAGATTTCTCAGCAATGACACCGAATGCAGGACTCATAAGAGGAAATAAAGAAGATAAGTTGGATTTCATCAAGATTAAAAACTTTTTCTCTCCAAAAGAGAATGTTAAGAGATTGAAGACACGCCAAAGACTGGGAGAAAATATTTGAAAAATACCTATTGGATAAAGGACTTCTACCCAGCTATAACTCTCAAACCCCCCTAACAAGGAAAATGAACAACACAATTAAAAACTAGACAGACGATCTGAATAATTTGCCCAATTGTCAGAGAACACCAAAGAAGATACGTGGATGGCAAATAATCACATGAAAGATGCTCAAAAAATGCATCACTAGGGAGACACAAAGGAAAACCACGGTGAGATACCACTACAGCCTTATTGAAATGGCTGAATTAAAAAGACTGACCATGTCAAGTTCTGGTGAAGACACAGAACAGTGGGATCTTGACCGTGAGTCAGAAATAACGTGGTTACTTTCTAGAAATAGTTATTTTGGAAGAGTGCAGTATTACAGAATAATGGTTAATTTGACATCAGGAATCGAAAAGTGTTCCTGGGTCAACACAAAGAAGACAACCGCCCCTCCCCCGTCCCCTACACAGCTGGTATCTCTGTATTAGTAGAGGCACTCACTGTACAGAAATTTTGGATAAAAAATGTTTGAAAAGTTTGGAAACATAGAGTATCTCTAGGAAGAAAAATAGGATTTCCTGATGAATCTTTTTTTTTTTTCATGTAATTTCTCTTTCTTTCTTACCTCAACCAGAATGGAAAAAGTGAAATACAGACTCTTGATAAACTTCCAAGATTTGTGCGTGTGGACCTTAGGAAGACTGCCAAAAGTTGCAGACAGTTGTTTATAAATCACCTAGTATTTGCCAATATTTACCTGCTCTTAGAATAGATCCTGGTACTTACCTACTCCTAGAGAGATTTTTTTTTTTTTAAATGATAATGTTATTGAGTTTCCGAAGGAAGGTATGAATAGCCAGATTTTAGAGATGATTCAACTGGCCTTCAGAGAGGTTAAGTAACTCATCCCGGGTCACACAGCTGGGAAGTGGCAGAAGCAGGGCTGAAACCCAGGTCTGCGTCTTGGACTCCGTCATTATGTCTTTCATCCTTTATGTTTGTTCCAGAGCCTCTATGGTCATTCCTCCACCCAAGCCACAATTTCTAAACACTTCCTGGGGGTTGTCTCTTCCTCTCCCCACTGCCTGCCTCTCCTCCAGCAGCTTGGCCTGTTGCACTAACCCTAGAGAAAAAGCCTAAAACCTAAATCCACTCCAGACCCCAGAAGAGGAAAGCAGCCCTCACCCTCCTTGCGGCCTCGGTATGGAGTATCACCACCTCGGAAAACCTCTCGAGCTTCTTCCTTAACGGGGGGGAGGGGGTGAGGGGGGGCAGGGAAGGGGTGCTTCAAGACTTCTCTGATCAGCTTTGAAGATGAGGTCATGTTTGACAAACAGCATTGTTCCATGCGAGCAGCAGTCAACGCACTTGGCAGGATTAAAGACTTGGAACATGCCAGTGATTATTTTTAATTGGATGGGCCTCATGGCTATAACAAAATCAATGTATTTCTGGGGCGACTGCAGAGGCACTGATCCGATTTGGCCTCGCCGCTCCCGGGCGGCCAGAGGAGGTTGGCGGCAGAGAGGAGCCCCTCAGCTTTGGGGGCCGGGGCCACAGATGCCTCCCTGGCTCTTCGCACCTGCTGGGATGAGTCCTCTATAGGCCAGGGCCGGCAGGGGAGGGGGGGGGTTGCCTAGGAGGACACAGGGTGCAGGTTCAGGGCGCGTGGGGCAGAAGGAGATGCGTAGAGGTGCGGGCTGGTGCTCCCCAGCCTGGGGCTTGGAGGTTCCGACCGTGCTGTGGAAAATGCAGATCACTGCTGACAATCTGCCCCTTTGTTGGGGGAGGGGGTCCAGATCCCATATCAGGGGTGACATTGATCCCCGGTGAGACAGGGCCCCTTGTAAAGCCCTTGTTTCTGGCTGGAATCGTCACTGTGAGATACTAAAACTAAAACGACAGAACGTCATCTCCCGGGCATGGGTTGAAAAGCAGGTCTCTGCTGGCGGCTGCCCATGGTCTTTGGGGAGATGGGTTGTTGTTTGTTGTTTGTTTGTTTTTGTGTTTTGTTGCATGGGGGGGACTGTTTGTGAGCAAAGCAGGTAAGAAGAATGTTCTGTGGAGCCTTTAACACTTTTTTCTCTTTTGAAAATGATGCATGAAGGAAAGAGAAAAAGGAGCAGGTGCTCACACGATTAGAGAAGCCTCCAATCTGGTTGAAAGGTTTTTCTCAAGAAAGACAAAGGCATGGCGTCCCTTGCTGCGTGGTTGTTTGTAGGCAGGGTGACCCCTCTTGTCTGCGAGCCTGGAGGGGACCTAGAGCCCCGAGCGCAGGGTCTCCCTCCCTCCGGCTTACCTGGGGAGCTGCACGCCACAGACCGGCCAGGGCCACAGGCGTGCCAGGGACACAGACAGAGCGTGCTAGGCGTGCAAGTTCATGGCCGTGACCCAGGAATGCTCCGCAGAGCTTAGCAAGTGAGCAGCCCCCGGGGGCAGTGATGGGTCTTTCGATGATTTTTGGAAGTTGCTTCTGCACCGCCTTAGCAGAAAGGAAAGGGGGAATTCCCCGCGGCATCTGGGGCTTCGCTGCAATGAGTGTGAATTGTGCCAAGCTGAGACTCGACTTGTCCTTCCGGAGCAGTTCCCAGTCAGTAACATCAGAAAAAAAATTCTGTATGGCAAGGCCAATTACAGCTTCTGAACTTTGTCCTGGGTAGGCGTTTCACACCCTCCCCACCACACACACATCTGAAGAGGAAATCTCAGAATTCAGACAGCCCCGAAATCCACCTGAGCCCGGTTCTGGAATGCCCTTGACGTCTGCATTAGGAGCGCGAGGAAGCTTTGCTTGTAGGCTGGGTTGCATTTCCTGCAAAGCCTCTGATTTTCACAGCCACATAAACTATTTCTCTCTCAAGGCACTGCTTTTGTGTAGAAATTTATCATATTTTTTCCCCTCAGTCCAGAAGTGAATTTTTTTTTCCCCGTAAATTGAAGAAAATCCTCTAAGCTCTTTTGGACTTATTCAAGCATGTAAAAAGGGTATTTTCCATCCCTAGTTCAGATGCTTAGTATGTGTGTGGATAGCCCAAATAATTTGAATTTAAAACTTTGAATTGGGCCTCTTTATGTAACATCTTAAAAAGGTGCCATTTATGAAGAAAAATATGGTCATGAAATAAAGGATATGGGGAGTAAGTGATCCTGCTGGCTACAGAAATAGATGGGGACTCATAAATCTTAGTTTCTATTCTTGACTCTGGAAAGAGTTTATGTATTCCCTGCGTTTGGCACAGGGAGGCAACAGGGAGAGAGATTCAGGAACCTGGATATGAGGGAAAGAAGATCTTTCTGTAAAAGTGAAATGAAATCCACACGTAAGAGACCGGAGCAAGCATGAGCACAGCCACCTTCCAGAAACAGAAGGATCGGGAAGTCAGATGGAGGTCAGCGCGGGGAGAGTCACGGCAGCAGCTGCCGGCAGCGCCCATCCAAGCGCAGGGGAAGGAGGAGCTGCGGCGCGCAGGGCAGGCTGGGAGGTCACAGGACACCTTGGGGCCGAGCCCCGCAGTGTTCTGCATTGTGGGGATCAGTAGAGGCTCCCTGGCCGACTGCTCTGCCATTTACTAGCTGTGTGAGCTCGAGCCTCTTTGAGCCGTTAACCTCTCTGAGCCCCAACAGCCTTATTTGGGTAAATGGAGATAACAATTCATACCCTATAGTGTTGAAGAAGGATACAGTGATAAAACGTGTATAAATCACTTAGCACGGTCGTGGTGGTGGTGACTGGGATGGTAATGGTGGGAGTGATTATGATGGATGGTGGTGGTGGTGGTAGTGATGGGGGTCCTGGTAATGGTGGGAGTGATTATGATGGTGGTGGTGGTGGTGGTGGTGGTAGTGATGGTCCTGGTAATGGTGGGAGTGATTATGATGGATGGTGGTGGTGGTGGTAGTGATGGGGGTCCTGGTAATGGTGGGAGTGATTATGATGGTGGTGGTGGTGGTGGTGGTGGTAGTAATGGGGGTCATGGTAATGGTGGGAGTGATTATAATTGTGGTGGTGGTATTGGTAGTGATGGGGTCATAGTAATGGTGCGAGTGATTATGATGGTGGTGGTGGTGGTGTTGATAGTGATGGGCTCACAGTAATGGTGGGAGTGATTATAATTGTGGTGGTGGTATTGGTAGTGATGGGGGTCATAGTAATGGTGCGAGTGACTATGATGGTGGTGGTGGTGGTGTTGATAGTGATGGGCTCATAGTAATGGTGGGAGTGATCATAATTGTGGTGGTGGTATTGGTGGACCTAGCCTCCGTGCAGAGTTAGCTAGGTCTGGCTGGCAGAGTCTCATGCCATTTTCAGTGCCTACTAGCCAAAGACACCAGGAACACACAGGCAGTTGAACAAAGTTTGGTTTCTTGGTACTTGTTGCCCCAAGGGAGATTGCACACTATGGGGAAACTTGGGGTATCTTAGTAAGGAGATGGTGGAGGGAAGCTTCTATCGAATTTGGGCTTGTGTTAGATGAGGTTGGGGGCTGTTGCTCTGGGTGGGGTATCTGAACACTGACCCTGGGTATGACCAGGCATGGCTGATTTTCTCCAGGAGGTGGAGGAATGAGGAAGGCTAAGGTTATAATTGACAAAGAAG
The DNA here is from genome assembly GCF_010015895.1 of Lontra canadensis. Lineage (NCBI taxonomy): Eukaryota > Metazoa > Chordata > Mammalia > Carnivora > Mustelidae > Lontra > Lontra canadensis. The sequence goes on along the minus strand of NW_022631086.1, from coordinate 6,192,239 downwards.
TGGCTGTCTTTCACACCAGGTAGGAGGGAGGGACATGCAGTCACTCTGTCATTTAAACAGTATGCTTGGGTTTTATTTTATTTATTTTTTTTCTGTGTTCACACATGATTACGGAAGTTGCCTTTTTTTTTGTCTCTCTCCATCCCGGTCACAGAGTGACCTTGTTCGATGTTGGTGTTCAGCGAATTTGTGTTTGTTCAACAAAAGAACACCACGGCCGAGCTGCCAGTGCCAGGCTGGCTCCCAGCTGCCAGCTGCCAGGCCCTGCTTTTCTTGTGTCTCACCATCTAGCCCCAGAATCCTTGCTCTAGTTCATCACTCACCAAGAACCTCTTTGATGATAATTGGGCTTCTCACGTAGGGGGCCTGTAGGGGACAATTGTAGGCAGAGAGGTCTGAGGTCTTTCAGATCCCCAATGTGATATTAATGTCGGATCAGATGAAATTGCCACTCTTGTAGTTCGACAACATTTGAATATTGGCAATTTCACATAGTCGAGCCTCACTATTTCTCACTGTAGATTAATAAATTGTCATCGTGGAGCCCATAACTGTTCCCTGTGAGACTATGAGTAGGAAGGACTTTGTCTCTGGCTGTGAACGATTTGGGATTTCTGATCCTTTCAGGTAGAGCGTTTAACTTCAGACCACTTGGAAAATTATCAAGGTCATCATAGAAGGCTCTTGAGAGACTATCAGATTTCCCTTCATGGCCCCTTCTTTAATTTCTCCCAAAGAATCAGCTGCCATATAAAGTTCCACCATATCGGTAAGTCGATTAGCTCAATCCCTTGCAAAATGACAGAATTATGACTTTGCCGGGGCTTAGACACTGCCCAGTCTTCCCAGGCGGTAGGGGTTGGGTCAGTGCTGTTGGGTGATGAAGGGAAAAACCAAGGAGAAAAGTCCAGATGCCCTCCTGAGGGTGGGTGTGAGAAGAAACACTGAACTTGAAGGTGCCTGGGGTCCAGACAAAGAAACCACCCAAGGCGACATCAGCATCCGAGGGTGGGTGGTGGAAACCACCCAAGGCGACCAGGTACAAACCACAGGCCTGACATCAAAGGCTCTGAGCCTGACTATGATCTCAGTAAAGTTCTCGGGGTGAATGCTGCTGTAATGGACTCTTTCACCTGGCCGGAGCTTGGGAACACCTGAGCGGGTTCACAGACTCGGGCATACAAAGCCAGCTGTGCTTGGAATGGTGCTACTACGAGGACAGCTGCTGAGGCTGAGGGAAGGAAAGCAAGGGTCCTGAGTTTTCCCAGCATGCCACTGGGCTCGCCTGGCCAGAACCAGTTATCCCCCAGCATGCAGGAGCTTTGCTGCTGCCCGGGTTTGCACCCTGAGCCCACGTCTGGGGGAGAGGAGCACATTAGTCTCTGTGGCTGCTACTAACGACCAAAACGACAGAAGGGAATTCTCCCGCGGTCCGGAGGCCGGAAGTCTGCAGTCAAGGCTGGGGACTGGGGGCAGGAATCCGTTCCTGCTTCTTTCCTAACTTAGGACGTCTGCTGACAATCCTTGGCGTCCCTTGGCTGGTTGCCCCATTGTCCCATCTCTGCCTCCTTCGTCACGTTGCCTTCCTGTCCCCGCTTCTCTTCGCCACTTCCGGCTTATCTCGGATCTCTCGGCCTCTCTTTTACAGAGTCACTTGTCTTTGGATGACTCCGGATACTCTTGTCACCTCTAGAGCCTTAATTATATACGCAAAGACTCTTTTTCCAAGTAAGATCGCATTCACAGGCCCCAGAGAGTAGGACACAGACTCCTCTTCGGGGGACCACCGTTCAGAGCACCGCAGGGGCTGGGGGAGTGGGCCGGCTCAGATCGCAAGGGCCTCCCGGGCCTGGCCCGTTGGTAAGGTCTGGTGGCTGTCTCTCCACCAGGCCACAGCTTCGCAAGCCCCCGTTTCCTTCGGCGGCAGGTGTCCTGGTCCCTACCCAGCCTTGGAAGCGGCGCCTCCCGGAGTAGCAAGGCCGTTCCTGAATTGTGTCTACGGCAGCCTGTCCCCAGTGGGCGCTTCCTGCGTCTCCTTTAGAAACTAGGTGGCCTGGCTTCCTTCCCTCCCACCCTCTTCCTCCAGGCTTTACCCCAGACGGGGCCTGAGGCCAGTGCCAGGGATCTGGAATGGAAGGGCCCTAGACCAGCCCTTGAGGACCCACAGTCTGGAGAGGCAGAAGAAGGGGCTCTCCCCCTCCCCCACGGTGGGGTCACCAGCTCCCCTTCCGGGCCCCTCGGGCAGCCCAGCTCACAGGGGAGGCTGCCCCTGGCATGCCAAGTGCAGGACCCATCAGCCTGATGCAGATACGCGCTCAGGATGCCGTGTCCCCTGGACCAGCTCCTAATCCCCGGGCAGTGACTAAGCATCTTTCCATCACTGCTTCAGCCATTAATTTAAGCGCCACGTGGCCTGGATGTCCTGTTCCCCTGGAGCGCCAAGGCTGTCCACAGAACCATTGATTTAAGAGACAATATCCCTTGCTCCCAAGTTTATGAGGCAATAAGCAGCCCCCGCATATTGATGAACGCGGAGCTGTTTGCTCAGCACATTTGCTGCCCACATTTATTACGGGGCTGTGCTTGAAAGCAAATGGAACTGCACTGTTTTCTTTCCCTCTGGGGGGCCGCGCCCCTCCCCCACGAGGTTTCATGACCTAGTGGATCCCTGGTCCCTCTTCCCACGGTGCGGGGATGCGTCATGTGGCCAGCGGAGCTGCAGGCTGGTGGCTCAGAGCTCACCATCCCCGTAGCCCCGGATCCTGGGGGGCCGTCCAGGGGGGCCCTGCCGCCCTGCCGGGAGGGTCCACGATGAAAAGCGTCGTTTTTCCGAGGGCCCCACCCGGGAGGCCTTCCCTCCGGCCTTGTCTCATCCTCCCTGGAGAAGCGCACACACGGTAGAAATAGAACCCAACCACCCGCCAGCAGCCGTCCCCCGCGTGGCGTGACACACCAAATAAAATTCCTTTTCATCTTGAGAAGCCGAGACGCTACAAGGCTGGGCTGCTAGTCCATAAAGATGAATCTTCGGAGCATTTACTAGCTGGAATGCCCCGTGAATCCAAACGGGTTTCTGTATAAAATATTAGGGAGGTTCGGAGGAGGTGGTGAGGCCGTGTGGGGAGCAGGCAGGGGAGATCGATGGCAAACTTTGTGCCAACTGAGCAGTTCCGTGCGTGCCAACCGGCGAGAGAACAACCCTTGAAAAATGTATTAGATTATCCAGAACACAACACTGATTTATGGGCGCAGTAATCCCTGTCTTGCCATCCCTTTCCATAATGGAGAGAGATTAGGGTGATGGTGGTGGCTCTGTAGGGGACCGTCTGGCTCCGTCCCCAGCCCCGCATCCCTGAACCGGTGGTGAACCACGTGGGAAAAGCAGGGGTTCGCACTTGGAACGGCACCTTCTGACGTGGAGGGTTTGGAGAGCTGAAGTGTTTCTGAGCTTGGAATGAAAATTGACGGCATGAGGGATTCGTTTTGAAAAACCTAATCGTATCGATTAGCTTAAAACCACACAGTCTCTCAGTGAGCAGGAGGAGGCAGGATCTCCGGGAGCATGGGCGGAGTGGCTGGAGGGCCCACCTCCGAGGGACCTCACGAGGTGGCTTCCCATGGTCCCACCTTGATGTAACTATGGCCTGGAGCACACGGCATCTGGCGCCACTTGAGTGGGGAGGGACAAGGACAGAGCTTGTCTTTAGAAGAAAAGATGCACCCTCTCCTCTGTCACTGGCCTTCTGTCTGCTCAGTGGGCAGGAGCCAACGCCCAGTGTGTGCCCTGCACGGTGCTAGGCATGTGGGAGATGATGAATATGGGGGTGGGGGGGCCCTCTGCTGTCTACTACGGGTTTTGTGAGACATCTGAGGAAGCAAATCAGGGATCTTGTCCTCCGGAGGCTTATAATCCCAGCCGCAAGCAGGGCACGGGAGCCAGAGGAATGAACAGAATCTGGAGCGAGTACATGCACTAAATACATAAGAACAGGCACCTTGTCATGTGAGGGTGCGGAAGAGTGACCAAGAAGAACTTCTCGGGAGGGAGTGAGCTGTGCTCAAGGGGACTTTTCTTTCTGTGCAAAGGGCTTCAGGGACATGCTGGATAGACATGGTCCACCCACCAGGCCGGTTCACCATATTTTTTGCCTCTCTGGAAGACCTCTCTAGAAGCTGTCTTCCCAAAACCCTCTGTTCTAAGGAAATCTCACAGCTAAGTTTATTGTTCTAGGAAACAGTTCAAAGAACTCTCATCTTTTCTTCCATTTCTTGTACATGCCCAAGGCCAAGACTGTTCCCGGACTCCTTGGCAGCTGTAGAAACTCCAGTGAAGTTCCCCACTCAGGACAGGAAGGTCTGCCTCTCTGCCCATCCCCTTCATCAGCAGAGGGATCTCCCAGGCCTGGAAGGAGGGGATGCTCTTGGGATTGGGAGACTGGTAATTCCACCACCCTGCAAGACTATCACTTCCATAGCTGTATGGGAGAGAGAGAGTGACTGGTGACCGCCATCACCGCCATCACCACCGTCACCACTGTCACCACCGTCATCATCTTCACCATCACCACCATCACCACCGCCACCATCACCACTACCATCCCCAGCACCAGTACCATTGCCACCACCATCATCACCACCACCATCCCCACCATCACTATCGTCATCTTCACTATCACCACCATCACCACCACCATCACCACTACCATTCCCAGCACCAGTACCATCGCCACCACCATCATCACCACCACCATCCCCACTATCATCACCATCACCAACCACCATCACCATCACCCATTAGCATTCATTCTTAACGGTGCCTGTGAGCCAAGCCCTTTGCTAAAGGCTTTGCATGTATCTAAACTAATCCTCACAACAACCCACCGACTGAAGGGCCGTTATGATCTCATTTGATAGACGAGGACACTGAAGATTAAAGAGGTCACCCAGATAATAAGGGACAGAGCAGGACTCAAGTCCCTGCAGCCTCACTTCACAGCCTGAGCTCACCATATACTAGACCGCCTCCTCTCCTAGGTTAGGGCCTCCCGTTCCTATTGGTTTCTTGAAGGCTTGACCTGGGGACATTGAAACGATCCCTTTAGGTCATGGGCGAGCTGCTGATGTGGCAAGAATGGAGATATGATCACCACATCCATTTGCTCTTTGTATCACCCACTCATTCATTCACCCGTTCGGCTGAGCTGGGTGGAGAAGGTGTGAAGAAGGCGCAGAGCGGTCCCTCCCTGGGGGGAGCTCGGCCGTGGCCTTCAGCTGCCATATGAGGCGGTGTTCCTGCCCCTGCCTGGAACAAGAAGGCTCCGCTCGGAGATCTTCCATGGGGGCCAAGTGACAGGAGGTCTGGGGGCCTCCTTCACCCAACACCCCCTGTCTCTTTTCTTCCCACCATCAACCTGAGTGCTATGAACATCTTTAAAAAAAACCTACCCACCCAAGACAAAACTCTAATCCATCTTGCCTAAGACATTTTCCCTTAGATTTAAAACCCTGTGTAATTTAAGAGATATGTAATTCATGTGTCTGCATTTAAACCATCAAAGTGCTTTTAAAAGAGCTATTTGAAATTTTTGGAGCTTTATGAACCTTTAAAGTTCTTTCTTTGAAACATGGGAATCACACACTGCCAAGGATAAAGATAGTCAAATACCAAAGGCTAGGGGTGGGCTTGAGACTCTAAATCCATGACATTTCACTTTACAAAACTGAATTTCTCATCTTTAACATCCACTTCCAATTAGGACCGCAGGCCGACAGGGACGGCTCCCACCTTGCCGCGCCCCTGCGCGCCGCCGAGTGTCATTGCTCAGCCGGCACCCGTGGAGGCTCCACGACCAGGGTCTGGCGCCCACCAGCAGCCGCGCTGGGACGTGACAGTCACAGGGGCACCTTTTCCAAAGTGCACCAAAGCGCCAAGGACAGGGCGCGAGCCTGTGGAATTTCCAGCCTGTGGCGGGGGAGGAGGAGTTGGGGGGGGTGGGAGGAGGGGGGCAGGGGCAGGGGCGCGGGTTTGAAAGGTGCGTTCCTCCCGCGGCTCCCCTGGTGGTCGAGTGATGGGCCCCGGGCAGCCGCGATTCTGCTCGGGACCGGGAGTTCCCCCGATGCGTCTGTACCCGGGCGGTGCCTGGGCTCCCTGAACCCGGGGGACCCGCCTCGGAGAGGGCTTGGGTCCGCCCCCTGCCGCCCGGCCCGGGCCCGCGCAGAGCCGACAGCCGGGAGGACGAAAGGGAAGCGCGGGGACGCCCGTCGTGGTCCTTGGCGCGGAGGCGCGCGGCCACCCCGCAGGGTCGCGGCTGTGGGGGCGCCGCGCCGCGAGCCGCGGACTTGGGGGGCCGTTGGCCGCCTGCGGGAGCAGCAAACCCTTCGCGCGCGGGAGGCGTGCGTCGTTTCGGGCCGCTGACCCGCCGCGCTCAGTCTCGGGCGGAGGTCGGAGTCGCGCGTGGGCCCCGGGAGGGCGACCCCGCGGGGACGAGCCCTCGTGCCTGCAGCGCGGTTCGCCCTCCGCCGCCGCCTCTTCGCCCGCAGGCGACCTGGGGACTCGCGCTCCACGCGAGTCCCCGCTGCGCTCGGCTGGCCCCGGCCGCGCCCACCGCGCCCCGACTGGGGAGCCGAGCCCGACCACCCTCAGACCCTCTAGAGGGCCCCCGGCCCGCGTCGGTCGTCCCCAGGCCACCCACCGCAGCGACCCGGGAGCACCCAGCGCCGCGCCTCTGGCGCCCCGACCCCTCCCGATCCCCGCAGATCTGGCTTCCCCGCAGCTCCGGGCCCTGTGCCTCCGCCTCCCTCCTTCTCTCCCTGCTGTGCGGCGCCCCCAGCCCTGCCCCCTTTTATACCCCGGGGAAGGGGGCATTTTACTCCTTCTCCCGCCTTCCGCCCTGCTTCAGAGCGGCGGGTAACCCCCGCTCAAGGCGGCCGGGACTCCGGGATTAAGGATGATCCGTGGGGCCTGTAGTGCAGGCTGCGGCCTAAGGCAGACGGGGCCTCAGCCCGGGCCTCGGTTCTCGGCGGGATCCTGTTTTGTGCTGGTAACTGCAGGCTGGCCTCCCCCTCCAATCCCCCAGCCGTCCTCCCCTCCGCCGTCCTCCCCCTCCTCCCCCTCCTGCCCGGCAGCGTCCTGCACATCCCAGCACCTCTCTTGGGCTCTACCTAGAGCCATCAACTAGCAAGTTCCAAATGCTAAGCAATCCTTTCCCCCCTCCGCTGTTGTATTTGAACAGTGGCATGAGATTTTGAATTCTGGAGCTTTGGGTTCCCTTCCAGAGCAGTAAAAAAAGCCAGAGTTGATATGACCAGGTTGAAACTGCCAGAGGCCAGGGTGCCTGGTCGGTGCCCCCTTCCTGCTGGCCGCCCCCACACGGGGGCCTGCTTCTGCCTCCTCAGCTGCTTCCCCACCCTGAGTGTCTCCACCTTCAGCCTGGGTCTGGCCCCAGCGCCTGGAGTGACGTCCAGGTCCTCACCCCAGGCCTGAGTCTACAGAGTGTCCTTTCCTGGTGACTTCAGTCATCTTCCGTGACTAAGTATGGCTGACAGGAAAATGCACCCTGTTGACAAAGGAAGGAGCATATCTCCCCCTTCACAGACCCACCCCCCTTTCCGGCACCCATACCACTTACAAGAGCTACAACCCCCAAGCACTTCGATGGCGAAAACATCTGGAAAGATGTCCCGGGTGGCATCTTTCTTTTCCTTGCTCTCTCAACACCAAATTCGGGCTGAGCCAAGTCCTACCAGTCTTCTCCTTAAAATGTCACTCAAATCCACATAGTGTTCATAGAAGGTTGAGTCTTGGAGGCCACAAGCAAGAGGATGGGTGCTCTAGGCGAGGGGACAGCAGACGCAGAGGCAAGGGGCTGCGAGAGCACCCACAGTTGGGAACCAGTGGGTGTTGGGGGCCTCTGCTGGGGGGCTCCCTGGGCCTTTCCCTCGGGCCATTTAGAAGCCAACACATCCCTTCCAGCCCTCTGCCTTTTGGACACGCCCTCTCGTGGGTCAGGAAGCGGATCTGAGAGCCCTGACCATCCAGTTCTGTCTTTGGTTTCCTCGACTTCTTGGGGAGAAATGAGCTTCTGAAGTCCCTGACCCAGGGGCGAGCGGCACTTGCTGTGCACACAGCGGAACAGAGTCTAGTCCCCACGTCCCTCCCAGCCTGTGAAAGCTGGGATCAGGCCCCTGTTTCAGGACAGAAGAGGCCCAGTCAACATTTTCCACCTTCGACCTCTCCTCAAAATCTCCTTGAATAGGAAGATTCCTGTCCTTTCTGCCCCCCCCCACCCCAACTTCCCATCTGAACCTATCTCTGGACCTTGCCTCCTCGGAGACTGTGCTCCTGGAGCCACGGGGTGTTAGCCAGCACTGCTGAGCTGGGAGGTGGGACGGCTGCCAGGCAGGAGAGGACCGCTCTCTAGGCCTCTTCATGGAGAACATTTATGTTAGTTGAATAAAGAAGTAGCAGGCCAGCGAAGTCCATGAACTTGGCCGACCGCACCCTGCAAGTCCTCTTCTTGGAGCCAGCCTGTTTTCACCGAGGCTCGTGATCCTGGGAAATGACGCGGCATCTTCAAATGCAAAAGGCCAGGCATGACAACTAGAGATCTAAAAAGTCCCGTGAACCCAGAAGTCCTTACTCTGTGCCAGTTACTAGGCTTCCAATGGAATATTTTAAGAGCTTTTGATGGAAGCCACCAGCCTTCCAACAAATCACCTAGAAATGGAGACATCTGACCTGGGGGCTGGGGTCCTCCCATCACCATGGAAACAGGGGTTGCTACTTGGAATTAAAGTCAGTAGCTAGGGTGCCTGGGTGGCTCGGTTGGTTAAGCATCTGCCTTTGGCTCAGGTCATGGCCCCAGAGTCCTGGGTTTGAGTCCCACATCGAGCTCCTTGCTCAGCGGGGAGCCTGCTTCTCCCTCTCCCTCTTCTGCTCCACTCACTTGTGTGTATACGCGCACATGAGCTCTCTCTGTGTCAAATAAATAAAAATCTAAAAAAAGCCAGTTGCTGACCCAATCTAAGTGTTTTTAGGAGACAGTCATGGCCAGGCTGGGCCCTGGGATCTGCGCTTGCCCCACCTGGCCTAGTTTCTTCTTCCCTGGTCTGTGAAATGAAGCCTGGAAAGTTCTAGATGTTCTAGCGAGCTTTCTCTGGAGTCCACGAGGGGCTTTCTCTCCCACGCCTGGGTGGAGGGCTTCAAACGCAGGTACTTAGTTTGGACTTGTATGGTCCAATGGTGGATACGTGGGGCTGGGCAGGTCTGTACCCCATGAGCCCGTTTCCTCAGTTAAAGAGGGATGATGCGCCAGGGCCCAGCCTGTGTTGTTGCACGTTTCCAGGAGATGAGATGTGCAAGAGTAAGGTGTAAAGGACACAGCTGTGTACTCAGTTATGGTTAACAGTACTTCATGTCCCCCCCACCACCTCCCCCTGGGGACCACGGTATGAGCCAGAAACTTACCCAATAACGAGGATAATGAGGAAGGAGTATGAAGTACTTCGGAAGACTAATCCTGTGTACGGCGTGTTTAATTCCATCCTCATCAGTCCTAAGAGAAGACATACCACTGATGTCCCCACGATGTCCCCACGTAGAGGTCAACAACAGAGGGGCCGACACCAGTGGAGTTCAAGGTTGCCAGTCAACCAGCATCGACGCAGTCACTGTCTGGAGAACATCCACCTTCTCTAGCTTCCTTCTCACACACGTGTGCTAACACACGCACACTTGGCCGCTTCCTGTCCTGGGGTCCCCTTGCCCAGCCAGGAGGGATTTCCTGTCAAGTGCAGAGGCCCCTCCACATCGAGAGGGTCACGGTACAAAGTCCTGTTCCAGGCCTAGAAACAAGACCCTATCCCACACAGCTGAGGGGTCATGTGCACGGACAAGGGGGTCTCTCTGGTCAGTGACCTGGCCTCTGGGGTGTCCTCTGCCATCAGTTCCACTTGTCAGCAGGGAGCCACTCCCCACCCAAGCTCCTGGAGTCCCATCTGGAGCCCGGGGCGTCCCGCCCTGGGTTTCCCTTAGTTTACTGCCACCAAAGAGCTGGGCACGAGGGTCGTGGCACAGGCTGCCGTGGCTCCCTCCCATGGGTTCAGCAGAGGAACTGGTCCATGCCGGCCACCAGCCGCAACTTCGTCCCCGGCTCCTGTCCTCTCACCGCTCTGCTGCAGCCCTTGCCTCAGGCCACCCTCAGGGGACCTGTTCCTGGACCATAGCTGGGGTTCCCGCCAGGGCTGGTCCCCATCCAAAGAGCACCTGTTCCTTCCCCGGGCAGAGGCCAACCGCCACGGGCGCCCAGATGTTGGGCCAAGGAAGCTGTCCAGGGTGGGAGGTGATCCCAGCTCCCGGCTGCCTTCCGAAGGGCACGGAAACTTCTCCTCCGACCAGAAGGCTGCGCCGTGATAGCACCCGCGGGACAAGCCACTGCGGGGAATGGGGTGTTTTTCAAGCAAAGCCCACTTGTCACCCCATGCGGGCCCTAAATCAGGGGCACATTATTTGAGCTATCTCGGGGAGGAGGACTGGCTCTGTTAATAATAACAATGTACTCACGGTGCACTTTTCGATTTCAATTCATTTTTGTAGCTAATTCTGGCTGCCGAATGTCTTCATTTAAAATATACATATACATGTATTTCGTTCAGTATTTTAATTAGGCCCAAAGGAATATACTTTCAAATTTTGGTACACTTCATTTGTTATATTAATGAAAAGCCACTTTAAATCAAGTTACATGTGGATACTTCATTATGTATGCTGTTCCCACACATCTCTAAAAGAGATTTACGTTACAGGTAGAAACCACAAATACTGGCGGTGGGCGTGCTCTTAATTTAAAATGTAGAATTTTCTGTGGAGGTGCCGGGAAAATAGGCAGTGGCCCTCTTCCCTGGGGTGGCTACCTCCCCACCGCCAGAGAGGCTGCACCTCCAATTGCGAGTGGCTGCCCGCCCCCACCTCGCAGGCGGGGTCCTCGTGGGCCCCAGCCTCCAGCCGCCAGGGCTCCGAGGCAAAACAGGAGACAGAAGCACGGTCCGGTCCGGAGGGCTGAGTGGCTGACCTGGACCGGCAGGCGTCTGCAGCTAGGAAAGAAAGGGTTCGGGGCCTCGGGGACCTTTGGAGATCCCGTGGAGACCGGGGACTCGTGGCCATGGCTCAGATACATGGGCATGATCGTGGCCACCTGCACACAGACACTCACACTCAGGGATCGTGGTGTCATGCCCGGCCCCTCCCCCAAAATGCAGATGGCCTGAGCGTGGTGTTGACCTTGCCCTGGGCTACCGCTGGAAGCGGCTGTGCTCCTGGCACTGTGCCAGGCGGGCTCTGCCGAGACTGCCGTGGCTAGTGGAGGTGGGGTGGAGATGGGAGGCCCCTGGGCGGCTGCCTGCCGTCCCACCGAGCAGGTTCTGCAGGAGACAGATGTTCCCCCCCCCACCCCACCGCCCCCTGTCCCTGTTGCTGGGCCACTGTGACACAAGCCTGGGCTGAGTGGCTAAGGAAGGCTGGTGCCTTCCATCATGGCCCCACGTGAGGAGTGAGTCATGGCTCCCTTCAACACTGTCTGCTGACATTTCGCCTGACACCTGTCCCTGCACTGGATCTGACTACAGTGCTTGTGACGGGTTTTGTTAAATTATCTCGCCCCGCCTCGGCAGGGCTGCAAGCAACCTGTCGGGGAAAAGGAAGCAGGGAGAGGACTTTCCTGAACAGCTTGGAACCCTGGGCCTCCCTTCCCTCAGCTTTCTGGTGAGGAAGGTGGTCACTGGGACGCCTAGGATAGAAACTGCCATCAGACCTGCTTCCTTCATTTGGCCCCCAACGCCTCCCACACTCCTAGACATTATTTCCCTGCATCTTCTGCATATTATTACCACCCCTGCTTTGCAGATGGGCAGACTGGTTTTCAGAGAAGTTGAGTGACAGACTCCAAATCATGCAGCAGAAATGGGGTATCTGGGAAGGGCAAAGGGGGGAGCAGATGCCCAAGGTCTCTGCGGACCAACACCCGTGGTCTACAACTTTCCTAGTGACACTCAGGGCTGGGGGTTTCTGGTTGACATTTAAAAAAAAAAAGATTGTATTTATTTATTTGACAGAGAGAGAGACAGCGAGAGCAGGAATACAAGTAGCAGGCAGAGGGAGAGAGAGAAGCAGGCTCCCCGTCGAGCAGGGAGCCCGATGTGGGGTTCGATCCCAGGAACCTGGGATTCTGACCTGAACTGAAGGCAGATGCTTAACGACCGAGCCACCCAGGCGCCCCTCTGGTTGACATTTTAACATCTTATGATGAGGAATAGGAATTACAGACAACATTCTGGATCTTATCTCTTCTCAGCTAAGTTTTGGATGTATAGGCAAACATCGTACTAGAACGGCTGGCTGGAACTCAGCAGCATATATGCTGAAATGGCCTCTTCATAGACAGGATAAATATGGCAGTTGAGTGATGGAAGAAGTGTTTCATATGATGTCTGGAAGTCATATTTGGCCTGAATTTTTAAAACCATAATTAGGAATGACAAGACATAATAGCTACAATTTGTGGAACACCTGCTCCTTGTGGCCAGGTCTGTTATGTCATCAATTCACTAGGCATACACCAGCTTGCTGGCCCCTCCATCCCTTCACACTAGCCTGTTTGGCTGAGGACTACATTAGACTCTTTCCTACCTCAGGGCCTTTGCATGTGCTATTGTGGGTGCCTGAAATTCTGCCCCCTGGGCTTTGGATATGGAGGCTTCTTGCCATCCCCCAGGACTCCGGGAGCCCATCCCCTAACCATCCAGTCAGCACCTTGGGATGCTCTTGCAGAGCACTGGCTCTTTCTTCCTGGCACCCACCAGAATCCTGGAATTATGTTATTCTCATATTTCCTTGTTTGTTTTCTTCTCTCCCACTTAGGGTTGTCAGATAAAATACAGGATGCCCAGTTATATGTGAATTTCAGACAAACAACAAATATTGATACTTGCACTAGAAAAATTGTTGTTTATCTGAAATTCATACTTACCTGGGCATCCTGTATGCTTATTTGCTAAATATGGCAACCCTGTTCCCCCCCAGCTGAAAAGCCACAGGAAGAAAGAGACTGTGGGGTCCAGCAACGCATTCCCAGGGCCTGGCTCACAGCGGGTGACTGAACACACCTAGAAAGTGTCTGCACAGAGATCTCAGCACCGCGCCGGGCCCTTCCACATAGTGCATGGAACAGCACTGTCCCCCGTCAGGCCATAGCACCCATGCACAGGAGATCAGAACCCCAGGCCCTCCCCAATCCCCACAGGTTCAACAGACCAGGTTCCAGAGCAGATTAGCACAGGTTCACATAAGCTATCTTTGACGCCCTTAAACCTGGGTGGGAAATCAGGAGACACAAACGGTGGGGAAACGAGACCATGCGTGTGTGCTGGTGATTTGGGGGCAGAAGAGACTATGTGAGAGAGGGGTGTGTGCAGGCTGGGAGGTTACAAGAGGGAGCGGGCATGACCTCAGAGGACCTGGGCATCCATTAGAGGCGCTCATTTCCATGGAGACCAGAAAGATGGGTGAACCGGCCCGCGGAGGCAGAAATAAAGGGGTCTTAGGGGTGGATGTTCAAGGACAGTGATAGAGTTGAGCACATGTAAGGCTTCCGAATGAAGACTCGGGGTGCAGAGGAGCGCCCAGACAGCCACAGGAGACACACCATGAGGGAAGGAGAACTGCATGCCAGGAGCCCAGCAGCTGGGATCCAGAGGACGGGGGAGCTCAGAGAGGGTTGAGATCCATGTCGGGGGGCATCTGAGCTAGATCTTTCGGGAAAGGCCTCTCCTGACACACACAACAGTCTCCAGGAATGGGTGCTGGGCACACACCCACCAGGGCGTCTGCCCGCCTCCCACAGTCCCCCCCACCCCGACTGGCTCTTCCCACCTCAGGGCTCCCTCTGACCACCCCCCCACTTTCCCCATGGTGGCTTGACTAGGTCCTCTTCTCAGAGAAGCCCTCTCTGATACACCAACATGGGAACCTCCTGTTATTCTCTGTCGGGTTGACTGAGATATTTTCCTTTATTATAATACATAGTCCCATGTGTAGGCATATCTATATAATATGTGATACCTGTAAGATACACACTATAAATTTATGAATAAGCAGCTGACTCCCTCCCTGGACTCCCGGATCGTTTGTCTGGACGTCTCTAATCATATTTTGTCATGATTGTAATTATTTGACGAATTGCCCTATTTCTTATGGAATTCACTCCCGCTAGACCAGAAGCTGACCTTCCACTCTGCGTGTCCACCGCCAGGGGGCTGGCCCTGGTAGGTGTCCTGTCCCATCCTGGTGACCTGCCCTCGCCACTGGGCCCCTGGCGCGTCCCAGGTCCTGGTATGCAGGCCCCGGGACGAGCGAGGGACTGGTGACTGCGCTCTCATTCTGGGCCCTAAGCCGAGGACCTCGCGAACATCACCTCATTTAATCTGAGACCTTTATAGAGTTCCCATTCACAGCCGAGAATCCTGGGGGTGAAAGTTTAATTTGCTCGAGGTCTTTCTGACTCCAAATCATCCCCCCCTCCCATTTATCCACATGTAAAACTGGGAAAACTGGGTTTTCTTAAATGTGAAGAATTACTAAAAAGAGCCATCCCCCAAACCGACAATTCTGAACCTTGATGATAATGCGTTTGTAAAATGAGCCGTCATTCTGGAATAGATCTACCTCCATGCCCGTGCTCCTGGCCCTTCCCCAGAGGCCCTGGCTCTCCCTGGTCCCCCAGCCTGAGCCTGCCGCTCTCCAGAAGGATTCACTTCCTCCCATACTCTGAAATTTAGGGAACTGCCTCTTGGCATGCGGAAGGGGGATTTGACCCTGACCCTGAGCCTGACACGAAGCATCTGACTTTGGGCCCTGCATGAAGGAAGCTCATCTGGGTATGGAGGCAGCCAGAGCCGGGCTGCGGTGGGCCCTGGGCCCAGGGAGGGGCCTGCAGCTGGTGGTGGCCTGGCTGGTCTCTGGCAGGCCCAGGCTTGTGAGCCCTTGATGCATTTAATTACCTAGGAGTGCGGTCCCCACATCTTTAGCCAGAAACAGGACAGCGCTCATTCCTTGCAGCCAGCTCCCTGCTGCAGCTCCGGGCGTGCCAGACAAAGGACAGCGCCGCGGGACTGTCCAGCGTCTTCTCATCCCCCTAGACACCTTGGCTGCAGCCTGGGCCTCACCTGTCACAGCAAAACAGCTGTTGTCGCGTCCTCAGCAAAGCCCAGCTGCAGGAGCCAGCGAGCAGGACGCGGGCCCGAGACAGCGCGCCCCCGGCGGCGACAAGTGTGCACGTGCACACGCATGTGCGCGGGGGCTGTCAGGACAGGTTACGCGTGCAATTCCTAGGCCACGTTTTCCTGTTTTCTGTTGGTCGTGGAGCGACGTCTGAAAGAGCGGGGCCGTAATCCTGGTTCCTGTGCCCTTGCGAAGCCCCACTCGAGGACATCCTGACCCCAGGCCCAGGGATCCACGAGACGGCCAACGGGAAATTCCTCCCGAAGAAACCGCATTCCACGCACAGCACCTGTGCCTCCGCAGACGGGCTCTGGGGCCCACAGGCCCGACACGACCTGCCGCCAGCGTGACGAGGTTCCCCCAACCTGCTGGAGGGCAGTGACATGCTGGCAGCGGCCGTGGCTCCACTGGGCCACAGAGCAGGGTGCCTGCAGGCAGCCTCTGAAGGAGAGGGAGAGAGGAGGGGACAGGTGCGGCTGCTCGAGGACAGGGACTCACATGGTCTTCTGTGCGTACATGGGCGTGTGTGTGTGTGTGTGTGTGTGTGTATGAGAGAGAGAGAGAGAAAGGGCTTTTATTGCTCTGGAATCTACTTTTCTCGTTGAAAAAGAAATTCTTCCATGTCGCAAAGCTTGCGTCGGCATCCGAGTCCGTTGTGCGGACTTAGTATTTCCTCGGTGGTAGCGAGGGGACTTGGCCTTCATGACGGCTTTGTGCCAGGTGCAGATCGGCTCACACCCAGGCTCCAGGCGCAAAGCGGACACCCCAGCCTGGACCCCTCCCAGGGAACGGGGGGCCTGGCTTCCTCATCCAGCTGGGGGCCTGAGTCGTTACTTACCTACCTGGATTATTCAACGTGACAGCCCACCCAGGCAGACATTTGAAACTCAAGTTCTGTCCCCCCAGCTATGCTAATAAGTTTGGGGACCCAGCCGGCTGCTAAGAAGGAGAGGGCGACAGTAGAGAGGAAGGTCTGAGGTTTTTTGACATGACCTTGGGAGTCTAGAGGTTATTTGGTCCATGCAATTCCCTTTGCAGACAGAGACTGAGGGCAGAAACACAAAACTAAGGGAGGAAAAAGGGAAAAAAAGCGAAACAAGGGTTTTTTTTTTTTTTTCTTGTGACTGTAATTCCAACAGATTTAATTTTTATGAAAAACGAATATTCTGGTGGAAAAGTCAACAAGGAGTATAAACAGAAATCTTCTAAAACACAAAATATGATGAGATAACAGCGTATTTTTCAAGAGGCCTATTTTGACGACAAAGAAGTGAAAACAAAACATTAATTTTTTTTTTTTTTTGGTCTATCAGATTTGAGGGGGAGTGGACACTCATTGCTGGCCAGCCCCCAGGGGCTAGGCCCTCTTGTGCCCTTCCATCGAGGTTCCTGGTGACCTGACTTCCCCAGAGTGTCCCCCGGTGACATGTCCAAAGAGCTTTAAATAGACTCATCCCACTTGACACATTGTTTTTACAGGAATTTATCCTAGGAATTTATCTTAATGAATTAATTAGAGCCAGTCACCAAGATTTACCTCCTAGGGTGTTCACTGCAGCATTTTTTATGATGGTGAAAATTTGGAGAAGACATAAATGTCCAACAACAGGGGATCGGTGGGATAAATGGAGCCCTAGGCAGTCACTAAGATTCAAATTTCAGAAAAATTAATGACACAAAAAGGCTCGTGATATAATACATGTTAGGATTTGCTTATAAAATCGAACCCTTTATGAGAGATATTTCTGGGTACCAGGATTCTAGGTAACTTTTATTTTTCATTTTTATCTCTGCGCTTCTATCCCCTCCAAACGTTTCTGCAATTTCAGATGCATTTTCAACCTCTCCTTGTAAGACGCGAACCCAGGAGGGAGGTTGGATGGTGGAAGGACGGGTCCAGGGAGGGAAGGGAATGAGCATCTGTGGGATGACTGTCTCATTGTGGTTTCCGTCGTCAGCCCCTAACTGCAGGGTCAGGGGCTAGGCAGCTGCTGTCCTTGGGGGTGCCCCCCAGGGTTCCCCAGGGCCAGGTGGGTGCCCACGGTCCCCCACTGTTATCTGCAAGATAGCAGTGCAGAAGCCACAGGTAGTAAGTAGACAACCCCCAGGGCACCTGTGAGGTCGGGCTCAGACAGGCGGCCGGGGCCTGCAGCTGGCAATTCCAATGGACCCGCTTTGAGGCCATTCCTAGAGGTTTTGATGAAGACCACACAGGAAAGATTTAGAGAAGGAAAATTCAGGGGCCAATTCTCCCTGAATCTAAATCACGTTAAAAACAAGAGGAAACACATACATCTGCCCTACTAGAAGTATGTTCTATCAAAGGAAACCCCGTAGGTAGTTCAGCTGGGACAAAACACGCGCTTTTGGCCACACGAACAACGTGCTCCAAGCCAGGCGGCCTCCCAGCCTTGGAAGACCCGGCCGTGAGCGGGATAGGCTGGTTCGTGCCCTCGGGAAGCTCTGAAGACGGTTCCCGACAAAAATGCCGGGTTCCACGCCGTGGTGAGGAGGAAGGCGGGATTTGGAGGATGCTGCGGGAGGACGACAACGCCTTTGAGAGACCGTGGCGGCATCTCCGGGCTCGGGGACAGGCCCGGCCAGGGGCGGTGGGAGCCGCTGCTCCTTCTGCCCGTTTCCAGTGGGGTCCGTTTGAAGCCATCGAATGGCTCAGTCCCTACGAAAGCCCCAGCAGAGGCCCTTGATTGCCCTCTGGAAGGCTAATTAGTCCCCGAAACAGAGCGTCTGTGGGCCTGGGGACAGGGGAGCCAGCCGCCGGCACAAATGGCCCAGACGGCATGGGGCTGCCTTCTAATGGCTTTTTGAAGGTTGCGCTGTGTTTGATTGACAAACGATTGACAAACGCCATATGTCCCCCGCGCTCAGGGCTTTGGCCTCTCCTCGGAGCGCTCTCTCCCGCCTCTAAAACAGGTTCCTCTTCGCTTTGATTTCAGGTACGGGATGTATCAGTCCCCGCTCCGCAAAGGCAGGAAATGCGCGGGGGCCAGACCCGCGCTGCCTCCTCCCTCCTGCCCTGAGGACTGTGGCCCTGGCTCTGGCAGCTGAAGGCCCTCGGGGACCCTGGCGGGCACGGAGGGTGTGGGGCTCCCAGGCCCGGACACTAGCCACGTGTCCCTGCGGGCTGCCCCGGGACCTGGGACCACAGCTCTGCCACCTCCGTGGGCACCAGGTGGGAAGGGCTGGTTCCTGCCTCGACCAGGTCCTCCCGCTGGAACTGGGGTCCCCTCCTGGCTCCTCATGAGCGTGCACCCGCCTCTGTCCTCATCCTTGAGGCCTGACCTGCTCTTGTCCAGGCCTTTCCAGAAAATTCTCATGGCTTTCATCAGCCTTCTCTTGGAGACACACACTGAAAATCAGAGCTCTCGCGTCCTTCCTTTCCGGGCTGGAAAGTCTGGGCCACAAGGGCAAGCTTGCTCCCCAAAGGTGACTGGGGGGGCAGGAAAATGAGAAGCTGGCAAGGCTGTCAGGGAACGCAGTGACAAGCCCATCACCTGCTCTAATGACTGCCTGCATGTTTGCTTCGCTTTGTCAGAAACAACATGCTCATCCTTGCACGACATCCAACACCTGTCTGTCCCGCACGCCCTTCAGATGATGTCCTCGCTCCCTGCCAGAGCGCTCCCGTTCTGTGGGACCCCCACCCGTGTCCTTCCCCAGACAACTTGCTTTCTCTCCTTTATTAGGGGACCCCGTCGTTTTCTGTCCTCCACACAGTCTGCACCTACCTAGAGTCCTGGACCCCATCCAGGAGCACCCCTGCACCCCATTACCACCCACTCTGCTCCCCGATGAGCATCAGCGCCCCCAGAAGCCGCCCTAATTCCAGGAGTTGTGGGAAACCCCCCAGAGAAAGAATTCCCTCCGGCCTCACTTGTAACACGTGTCCCCTTACTACCCCCCGTCCACTGAGCCGCAGAAGCCACAGCGAGCCACAGAGGACAGCGTTGGGTCCACTCCGCCACCCCAGCAGCTGCGTCTGCCGGCCAGTGCCCTCAACGGCGATGGTCTCAGCGAGCTTCCAGGAGGAAGGTCTAGATGGGGACAGTCCCAGCTGGGGTGCTGTCGGCCACCTCCCTCCCCAGGTCCCTGCCCACTTCACGAGCCTGTTTTCTCTTTCGCTGATTCTGTGAGCCACGCGATCTCCTTCTAATAAATGCTGTTCCTGCTCGACTGAGCCCACGCTGGGTTCTGTGGTGGCAACCAAGGGCCCTGGCTGGAACTGAAGCTCCTTCCAGGGCTTCTGGAAGCATCGCTGGCCTGGGGCGGGCACTCCCCACCATCAGGTTACACAGTTAACACTCCTGGTGGGTTTGGGTGACTGAAGACTCACGTGTCCTGGAAGGCCGACGGGGTCCTACGTGCACGGCCCAAAGATGCACCTGACACCCCTCCATGCGGCAGTGACCCTTCCTCACAGGGGCGCTCACTCCCGTGGGTCACTTCAGACCGTCCTCTCCGCACCCCTGTTGGCTCTCCATGGGGGTGTCCCCTGGGGGTCCTCCCCGGTGACCCGTCTGTGCTTCCACCTACTCTGAGCGGCGCGGGAAGGAGGCTCCTCGTTCTGGGGGGAAGTAGGGAGCCCGCACCTCACGGACGGGTCCACGATGCCACCGAGGTGAGAAGCAACACTGCTTCTCCCCCTCTGGAATGGGGAGTAGTAATGAGCAACGAGCTCATGAGAAAGTCTTACAGTACGACCCGGTGTTTTCTCAGTCACTTAACTACATTCCTTTTGGCAAGTTTCCCCCGAGGGGCAACTGTGACTCCCGGGCACCCTCCTCGCTCGGGTCTGGCGACAGGGAGCTGGCGGGCCGCTGTGTGGCTGGAGGCCCCCTCGGGACAGCGGCTGCGGCCTGTCCTTGCGGACGCGGGAGAGCCAAGAAGCGGCCGAGCCCCCTGACGGCCTCACCCGAGCCGGCGAGGGCCGGGGCCCCCGAAGACCCTCCGCTCCAGTCGGTGGGGGGCCGGGACCGGCGGGGAAAATGGTCCCGGTCGGCAGCCGTGCGGGGGGCCACAGGCCGCGGAGTAAGCGGTTCAGGTAAGAGCGGCGGTGACGGAGCCCGGGCGGGTTTCAGGCCCGAAGCCGGGCGTCCCACAGCCCCGTGAGAGCGCGGGAGCGCGGGCACCGGGACGGACGGACCGCGCACGACGGAGGACGCCGTCGCCGAGCTGGAAACGTGGCTGCATTTCCTGAGCTGCGAGGCCGACAGGGCGGGCGAGGCCCAGGGCCTGAGGGCCGCTGCCGCTGCCGACAGGGTCAAGGGCGCCCCGCGCCGGGGGCAGGGCTGGGAACGAGGGCGGGGCTTTCCCTGCGGGAAGGACCCGCGTTTCAGGGCCAGCAGGTGCCATTTACAGGTGTCAGTAGATCTCGCCTAGGAGGAGGCACCGGTCCCCTGCTGAGGGGCATGCGACCGCACGGGGCCCCCTTTCTGTCGGGCACAAATAGGGCAAGTGGCGCCCTTAGTTCAGGGGCGGGGTGTCCCACTGTCCCCGGTTGCCTGGCACACGGACCTGCCAGCTCTCATCAAGGAGTCCGGGCCAGCGGGCCGCCCTCTCTGGAGGGAAAGTGTCATGGACTCGTGTCCCCGACGCCCGCGTCTGACAGAGCCACTACACCCCCTGTGTCCCGGCACCCTGAGCTCGAGGACTGCCGGCAAGTGGGCGGCGGGGGCCCCAGAAGAGACCAGCCGCCAGCACCCGGACGGCCCGTAAGGCTTCCCATCCCCAGGACACGTCGGAGGGCCTGAAGTCACCCTGTGAGGCCGGACCTCTGTGGGGCCACCGCCACTGTGTGGCGGCGTCGGCGGACACCCCGGGCCGGGGGCACGGCCACGGACAGCCCTGCGTCTGGGAAACGATCACAGGATCGTGTGTAGAAATGACACATGCACGACCCACTGTGTGTCGGCTCCGCAGAAGCGGCGGACAGCGCCCGGCGGGCCCCGAGAGCCAAACGACGACGGCCTCCGGCAACCCTCCGAGCTCTTGGAAGGAGGCGCGGAGTCCATGTGAGCCACGACCGAGCGCTCGAATGTGTTTTACAAAATTAAACAAATGAAAACAAGTATTTTGATGTAGAAGTTGGAAAATACAGAGCACAATGGACTGGAGGGAGGAAGTGGAGGGAAGCCGGCTTCGTCCACCCTCGTAGGAACTTGGGCGAACCCGGTGGCGGACGGCCGGTTGTGGGCCCAGGACCCTGCCTTGGCCTGTCTGTGGGTGGCCCACAGGCCACGCCTGAGGCCCCGTCCCCACTGCGGCTGTCACGTGTGCAGTGAACGAGGGGCACAGCAGAGCCAGGTGCTCACTTTGGGCTGTTCTGATCGCTTGGAAGGGCTGGTCCTGAGGCACCAGTGGCCAGAAGAGATGTAATTACAGGGAAATGGAGATGCCAGGAGGGAAGTGGGCAGGACAAAGGGGACTGCAGGGTGGCCCTCTTCTTGCTTCCCTCGGAAAGCTGGCCTTGAGTCCATCGGACGATGAACTGGCCACCTGCCACGGCAGCTCGGAAGGCCATCGATGGTTCCAGAACCCCAGCCTGAGTGTGGGCTGCGGCAGGCCAGAGGCCACTGGGGATCTGTCTGAAGCCCTGTTGACCTAAGGCTGGAACTTGTGGTTCAAGGTCGGCTTCCCAGCTGTGCACCAGATGCCCTAAGTGAATGGAGTGGGGCCTGCATCCCCATTCTTCTCCCGATGGCCAGGACGCCTTGAGACCCTCGTGCAGTCCATGCTCTCCCGTCAGCTCCTCGTGCTCGAAGATTCGAGCAGCTGATGTCCCTGTCCAGGACGCAGACACAGACGCAGATGTGCCACCAGAGAACTCCGACGGTGAAAACTTGGAATACTGGCGAATGTTGTTTCCCCAGGGCGGGGATTTTTAGAGCCAAGTAGGATGCGTTTTGCCTGCACATGAAGAGGCAGGACGCTGGCCCGCCAGGGAGCATGTGCACTGGGGACCCGCGAGCTGAGATCTGGCCCGAGAGTTTCCTCTGAGGGGCCGGCATCCTGGGGTGGGGGGTCTCAGCGGTCTGCAGGTGGTGGAGGCCCCCTGCCCCCCACGATGAAGCTGTCCTCTCTGTGCTCCGTCTCCTCCTGATGGGCCCACAGCCATGACAGGGCCAGCAGCCTCTGTCCTTCCTGCTCTTGGCCCTGACCGCGTGCCCCTCCTGGGGTGCCTCACCCCGGATCCTGCTCCTGCCATCCACACCCTCGTTCTGAATGCCGGCAGAGCCCTCAGGCCCCCTCCTCGGGAACCACCTCCTTGCAGACACCCTGATCCTCCCTCCAGCACACCCCCGTGCTCCACTGCCACTAACCAGCCACCCTTGCATGTCCCATAGCACCGTAAACTCATAAAGCCCCCAAACTCTTCTCCCGTAGCAGCTGAAACAAAGTACCTCAAACTCTGCTGCTTAAAACAACACACATACTGTGTGTCATACAACATCTGACAGGCCTGTGGGCTGGAAGGCCAACAGGGGTCTTCCTTGGGCTAAAATCTGGGTGGCACAGGGCTGTGTTCCCTACCGAAGGCTCTGGGGAGTGTCCTGGCCTTTTCCAGCTTCTGGAGGCTGCCCACGGCCCAGGGCCCATGGCCCCTTCCTCCATCTGCACGGCCAGCGTCCTCGCACCTCCTGACCCTCTGTGTCACACCTTCAAATCCCTTCTGCTTCCTGCTTTTTAAAAAAAGACCTTTGCACTTACCTTGGGCTCACCAGGACGAACCAGGATTATCTTACCCCGGGGTCAGGTGGTGACAACCTTGATGCCCCTGTGCCTGCAGCCCACCACATCTGAGAGTCTGGGCATCTTTGGAGACCACTGGCCTGCACCCAGATCTCATACCGGAGGCTTCCAGCTGGTCCCCCTCCTCGAGGACTGGAGACCCCACTGGGAGTGACCCACACCAGGAAGTGCCTTTCCCTTCAGTCTCCTCGGTCCACACAACCACCAGGCCTCACGTCCCCAACACCCTGGGACCTGTCCCATGTTTTAAAGATTGCTCACCCTTCTTCGCCGACAGCCATGACTCTCACTTGGCTCTCAGCACCCCTTGCCCGAATCCTTTGAATCCCCGATGATTTCCCTCCACTAGTTTCACTCCTCAGGTTCCCATCTAGTTGTAACTAGGGATCTCACTACTGTTCAAGTGTTTCAATAACCATGAGGCCAGCTTTCCTCGGGGGAGGCAGGACTCCTGTGGTCTTGTCCTCGCTTAACTCCCCAGTCTCCTCTTGGCACCCCCACCCCAACTCCTCCCTACAACCACCTCAAAACCTGCACTTGAACAATTCTGGATTTCTTTTCAGTCCCAGAATGCCCAGAGATCTTTTCATAACTCTCTCATATGATGAGCACTATGTCTGGGAAGGAATGACTTCTCTTTTCCAAGTCCCATTCCAACTCACGCAGTCTCCTACAGGAAGCCTTCCCAGGTTGCCCCTTCCAACCTGGGCTGGGTTCCTCTCCTGTATCCTCTGCAACATGCTTCAAACTGAATGGTCCTTACCTGCCAAGGCGTGTGGCCCGTTAGGTATGTGATGAGATGCTCGCTATGTTTTTGGACTGAGATTGTTACTGTTTATTAAATGCCCATTGTATGGCAGACTCTTTTGCCTACTGTTATGCTGATGGGAATGACACAGATGAAGCATGGAGAAGTGCAAACTGGGAGGTAGTGTCTCTAGATGGGTCATGGGAAAACCCCAGAAACCTCCTCCCCGAAAGGCTGGCTCTTTCTCCCCCATGACAGGTACAGGAGTGGGTCATGCCCCCGTGCCCGGCAGGGTGGGAGGGTTAGAAGCTCTCTGTCCTGGAGGCGAGGGGGGGCTGGTGAGCTGAAGCAGGGGCACGTCTGCTGTGAGTCAGGATCGCAGGCCTCCCAGGGATGGGGGAAGCACTGGGAAGCCTCCCATCAGGGCTCCACCTCAGTGGGGTTTCCCAAGTGCTTTTGAGAAAATAGAAAACAGACTTCTTCTCCCGCCCCCATAGGAGATGCCAGACAGGAGGCTTTGAGGAGTGGGCTCCAAAAATGTAAGTTCAATACCCCAGATGGAACATGAGACGTGGAAAATGATTTACAGGCACTTAAAAATCTCACCATTTAACAACGGCCCTTAAAGACAGACTCTGGGTGGACGGGAAGAGATGCCAGCTCATATCAAGACTTGACTGCTCGGTGCTCTGAGCCCCCACATGAATATCAAATTAAATTTTTGAAAACAAGGCCCACCAAGATGCAATTCCACTAATTAACAAAACCCAAGCTTTTTTTTTCCAGATGCATCCCGATCTACGATTACCCACCAAAGCAGACATCAAATGTTACACGTGGGGAGAGGGAACCGCACATGAGAAGTTGGCTGAGAGAGGCCTTCACTCGAAGCTCCCTCTGGAATTGAAACTCATCTCGATAAATCACTGTGGCTTCTCGCCATCAGGAGTCTTCTCCCTTCAGATCTTATGGCCAAGAGAAGCACTGGCCATATGTTCGCACCATTTGGTGAAAAATATACGGAACCAACAAAACAAGCATTGCACTTGTGGTACTTTTTTTTTTTTCTTTTTATCAAACTAAAAGTATATTCATCTTCAATGTGTAGAAGGTATGTCATTTCTTCCCCCATGGGAACAAATAGCCTCTCGTCTTAGACCAGCGTTTTTGGAGCCATGATCCAAACACAGGCAACTGGTGTCCTCCCCATATGTCCCTTTTCACTTTCCATTCCTCAGGTGTCTTCTGCGTCCCAGTGGGTGAAGGAAAAGGGAAACAGGGAAGAAAAGATTATGCAGTAAACATCTAAAACGATGCCTGGCGGGGGCGCCGAAGAGGTCATTTGGGTGGCAGATTATTCTAACCACCACCAACCCAGGGAAGCTTCCAAGAGCATCTGAGGTAACGGGGCTGACTGTCATGCCAATTCCTACTGGAAAGGCCCCTTGCTGGGATGACCAGGAATTTCAACTTTAAAAGCTAGCTGGGGTTCGGTTCATTCCAATCTCTCACCAAGGGTCATCTGCGAAGGCCCATGGGCCCAACGGTACTTTCTGAAGAATTAAATCCTGGTACAAGTTTGGTAGTATCCTTGAAGGTCCAGAAGGGTAGAAAATCTGACATCTCCTGGGAATCTTAGGCTTTGGTAGAGTATCTTGTGTCCAGCGGGGGTGGGATCAGGAGTCGCGTGCAGGAATTCACAGAGCCCTTGGGCGCGAGGATGAGGAGGGAGGCCCAAGAAAGCCCCGGAGGTCAGAGGCCTGTACCACGGGCTCTTACATGTGGCAGCGGGTGACACTTACACCTGCCTCTCGACACAAAACCTGTCGATGAAGGGCTTGCGGATCACGAAGACCGCAGGAAGGAGAGACTCGTGGAAGGACGTACCCTACAAGGACAGAGCACTGCCCGGACTGCCCAGACTCTGTTTGAAATCTGGCCTATGTTCCTTTTAACAGATGTGGACTGCGCATCTGACCTCACGTCTTGATGATGAGGTTTTACGAGAAGGCCCCCCCTCCCCACTTCTCATCTGTGGCCAGTGTACACCATGGCTTCTGTTTGGGAAGTCCCTGGATCCCCTGGATTTTGCGGAGAGCTGTGAGCGTTTCTTGGGCAAACACACATTCTTGGAAAGGGGAGGTCTCAGCTTGGTTCCAGCTACTTTGCGCGCCAGCCTATGCTTCTGTTTCTGGAGAATGGATGTTCTCATGTTCTACACCAAGGCTTCTGTGAAGACAGCTAATAGCCACGGCATTCTCTCAAGCACGAGAAACATCCAAATGTGAAATGATCACCGCTTACTGGAAGCGGCATCGTAAATGCTGCGGGTTTCTGCCTTAAGAAACTGCTTTTGTTTGGACAAGGATATCTTCAAGGGGCTGAATCCAAGTTTAGGCTCCTTAAGCCTTTGGAGAGATCTACAGTGCGTCGAACATGCGGATCCTGGGCCACCTAAATGCCAGATTCATGCAGATCAAAGCTCAAGGTTCATTTATTTACGTGACCTTAAGCCCGCATGGAAAGTAAGAGCGCCCCGAGTTCCTTTGTGGTAGGCCCCAGAAACTGGCCTGTCTCCAGCTCCGTGGGAAGACTAGAGTTCCTTTTGTCGAGGAAAGCCCTCCTCGCCAGAGGAAAAGGAACAGCAAAGCGAACAGAAAAGTTGCATTCGGTCACCTGCCACATCTGGCCTCTGGAAGACGTTGCTAGCCACCATTTTATTCGAGGAGGGCAGGAAAGGACGACTGTCCTTCGAATACGCCTCCCTGCCCCTGAGGCCTGGGACGTCACAGGTGAGGTCTGCCACCGCCTCTGGAGGTCCGAGACCCCAAACTGACCTGCGTTAGAGAAATTTAGCACAATCACCTTGCCTGCTAGACACAGGCTGTCAACCGACTAAGGCTTTATGGTTTTTCGAGAAAACCGAAACCAACAAAGTCACACAAACCGTGTGGCTGGTTATGAAGACAGGAAGACAGCCTCTCAAGGGAGATTTTAAACTTCCGTGAAACATGCTTGACAGCACCCACCGAAGGAAGAGTGTGTGTGTGTGTGAGTGTGCGTTCAGGGGGAACACACAGCGATCAGGCAGGTTATCAGGTCTTTGTAGAATTATCTCCTTCAATCCTCACCAGTCCCGAGGTCGGCATTACCCCGTATTATGGGTCAAGAAATGGAGGCGCAATGAATTTAAGCACCTTGCTCAAGGTCACCGAGACAGCAAGAGAAAGCTTCACGGGCTCCCCCAGGGAGGACCCTGCAAGTTCAGTGTAAGGGATAGCGCCCTGTGGGAGCTTGGGGAGGGAGGCGGGCTCTTCGGCTAACGCGGTTAATCCACCAAAGCGGCCAAGTTCATCGGGGAAAAAAAGAAGGTTCCAAGGTTAATTAAGTCAGAAAATGTTTGGGATAAACAGGCTTCTCTTCTGCAGGATTTCTCAGTCTTAACCACGATCATACAGGGTACAGATGGCCCAGAGGGGAACGTGTAAGGAGTTTTGGGTGGTTTTTGTTTTTTGCGATCGCTCTTCTGTTTCTTAGAATATGCCTCGAAGAAGCCGGGGTAAAACTTCAAGTCCCTGAAATCAGACTCAGGAAGAACACGGCTGCCGGTCTTGCCCCAGCTTCCCCTCAGGGTTTCCTATGTTTACCTCCCAGAGTGAATTAACGTGGTAATGGGGACTGCGGTGTTCTGGAGGGCTTGGAGTGTCGTCAAACAAAGCAGGACGGGGGAGTCGGGACAGAAGCAGGGAGTGTGGCAACAGGAGACAGATGGGCCCGGGCACATGGGAGGGTCTGTGGGACTTAAGGACAAAAAAGTCCTCGATTAGGTCTTCCAAGAGTTTTGGTCGATTCCTACATTGCCAAGGGCTCACCCAGAGGCCTGGAGTCACTGGGCCCCAGGCTCCCGTGGTGGCTTTGTGGCCCCCACTCCAGAACACACACGTGACCTGACGTGAGCGTGAGCAGGGAAGGGCCCAGGCTGTAGACTCACATTCTGGAGCTGGAGCGGCCTTGGAGGCGGGTTTTCCTGGTGTTGGCAGGCCAGCCCGGCTCTGAGCCTCGCCTCAGTCCCCTTGATTTTCAGTCCGGAGCTCTTCTCACCGCACTCGGAGGTGCTACAGTGAGAGCCTTAGTTTTTTAGTCAACAAAAATGCCCTCAGTGTCACCCTCTGTCATCGTCTGACCCCAAAGCCTGTCCTGCGACAGGGTCTCTGTTCACAAGGGACTCCTGGGAGCCTAGAACAGGGCTGGGTGCGCCGCGTGTGCTCGACGCCTCTCTGCTGAGTTGATGACTAAGGAGACATCTTAGCGGGTTATACACTGTCACCGGAGACATTTCTCGGCATTTCTGAAAGCTCGCCTGACTAGGAGTTTCTCCGTGGGGCTGACGGGGGCAGGGGGCAGAGGGCAGGGCCGTCGGGCGGCTGGCCTTCCGCTCTCCGAGAGAGAAGTGAAACACAGCTCAGCAAGAAGAAAACGGGTTGTTTGGACTGTCATTTGTGGCTCATTTATAATACCTTCTCTGCTTCGCAGGTGAACAGATAATGGGAATTGGTCCATGGGGTTTGACAGGAAAAGAAAGATTTCCAACAGTTTTTAAATGGATGGATTTCAGGGCAAAGGCCAGATTCTTTCCATAAAAGAGGTAGTTAATAGCTTGCACTGTACCCTCCAACGGCTCATCCCTCCCCCCAACAGCCATTCTCTATTATAACTTTTCAAAAACAGTGAAACTAGTTTCTGAAGAGGCCAGATTTGCCAATGAAAATGGATTCTCTGTCATTCTCAACCTCAAACAAAACACCGTGAATAGTTATTTCTGGGTACATGCCACCAGATAGCTCTTATGTGACAATAAAAAATTGCACTCAAATACCAACAGATTCCACTTTATAGCACCATTCCAAAATACTAAACTTTCTTTGCACCTTTATTTTTATCTTTTTTTTTTTTTTTTTTTTGTACACATTTAAAGTATGGGCATCCTGTAAATTTCTGAAAAGCCTCATGGGGGAAAAAAAACCAACTAATGTTTAGGACAAAGCAATGACTCCGTTTGTAGGCAGGTTGATCTCAGGCAGGCTGGACGCTCTTCGTGGGCTGCTGTGGTCTTGGTTCTGGGGTGACTGGAGAAAGGATGCTAAAGTCTTCCTGGATTATTCAGGAGGTTTCGTTGCATATCAGCATGTAAAAACTTGTGGCGCAACGCTCAGACTCTAGGTACTGATTACAACGCAAACCATGAAAACGACAGTCTTTTGTAATGATTTTACTTTTTCGAGTGACAAAGGAATCGGGGTGTTAGAGGACTTTCAGAGTCTGGGTACGCCTTTTATTCACGCTCTGGTTAAGAGAGCGGTTAGATTCCTATCGAGTTCCCTCGTACAAATCTTCGCATTTGAAGCTCGGAGCGCTAAAATCTGTTCTTAGCACGCAGATGTACTTAAAGTAGACTTATACGTGGGTTTTTAATTCAACATGTATTTGGCTGCATTGTTAAGTATGAAGACCACGGGACTAAGTAAGGTGAGGGCTGACAGAGGAGGACACTGCTCGCAGAAAAATCTGTTTCTCATGACACTAGAGTCACGTTTCACACGCTGGTCGCAGCTGTGTGCTCTTGTCTAACTCTTCCGGGTGCGACCCCTGGGGCAATGGGTCTGGCGAGAGGACTGGGGGTGTCTGAGTGTGCTGGGACTGGCAGGGTGGTGGAGAGGCAGCGTCAGAGGGGAGTCCGCTAACACCTTAATTCTGCAGCAGTTTCAAAGAAATGGAGTGTTACACGAGAACAGTCAAGGACCCAGGAAGAAAAAGTTCAAATTTGAAGTGACTGGTTTTAAAAAGCTACTGTGCACCAGGTAGGAAGGAACACGAGAATATTAATATGCCCTGAAATAGAAATAATCACTTTGCACTATGTACACCACATATAATAGAACATCGTCTTTTTAACATTGCACAATATAAAGGTTATACACAGCGGAGTAAACTAAATGCAAAATACCTCCGAGGCACGCAGAAAAGACATGGACGAGACTGAACCGAGTCAAATCAAGATGGGGTTAGGAAAAGGCAGAGAGTACATCATCAGGCCAGCGAGCTCCTGGGCTGAGCCGCCGCCGCCCATACACACCGGAAATTCTCACACCTCAGTGTCCTTAGGGTTGATTGCTTTAAACGAAGACTCATCAGCTAAATGATCTGAGAAAATCAAAGTGTTGCTCCCCACTCTGAAGTAGGTAGTCCCTAAAGGTCCCTCCAGACCTCGGGGTTTCAGGATGAGGACGCGGTTAGTACACGGCTGGGCTTTCCCTTATTTCTTGGGAAGGAGTTGGTTACTGTGAAACCACTGTAAGGAAACTAGGACAGTATTCAAGAACACTCATCACAGTGCTTAACAAGATTTAATGTACATTTATTCTTAACATGTGGAACATATAAAGATTTTATACTGAATAAATGATATTCATTAAGCCAGAGGAAAAGGAGGAATTTACATCAAGTTTTTTCTTTTTTTTTTTTTTTAAACTACATTATCTTGAAATACAAATGTGGATTCTCGTCACTGAAAAATCTTTCAAGTTGTGTTTCTTCTTTTTAGTTGTATTTGTTTCTTTTTTGTCTGTACTGGTAACCATAGTCTAAATCAATCCATATGCAACCATTTCCACACCTTGATTCATGAAGCAAATTGTGATCAGCTGCTCTCCCGAAATAGAGCATGACTTTATACATACAGAAACTTGTACATTACCCTCTTTTTTTTGTTTTTTTTTTTGTTTGTTTTTGTTTTTTGTATTTTTTCTTTTTTTTTTTTTTTGGAGATATGGCCCTAATGAAAAAATATATAAAATAAAAATAAAAAATTATTTAAATCTACCATCACTTCGTAGTTACCACATCATGAAAAAGAAACTAAAAAATTTGTACTAAAAACAAAAACAAAAGCCAAAAAAACAAAAAAAAAAAACCAAAAAAAAAAAAAGAGAAAAGAAAAGAAAAAAATGAGGGTATGTTTCATGTACAACTTCTATATACATCACAGCCCATAGGCAGTAAAAAAAAAAATATTTAAAAAATGATTAAAGGAATTGTGAAGAACTGTCATGTGGAAGGTCAGACGACAGACAGCAGACATGACGGTAGTGGTGAGGAAGCAGTTTCCACTGATCGTTGTCAGGTATGTATTTTCATTCTTAACTTAAAAAAAAAAATTGTTTTTGCTCCTAGCCTAATGTAACCATTTTCCTGTGGAGAAACCAGT
This sequence comes from Lontra canadensis, assembly GCF_010015895.1. Lineage (NCBI taxonomy): Eukaryota > Metazoa > Chordata > Mammalia > Carnivora > Mustelidae > Lontra > Lontra canadensis. Next base: position 6,161,189 of record NW_022631086.1, on the reverse strand, counting down.
ATCATTTCATAGTCTGACTACTGACTGACACACCTCCTTGAGCCCCTATCCCTACATCTCTAGAAGTTTCTATTGCACAGAGCTTTGGGCGATGGGATACAGTTTGTTTTTTCCATCATCTGAAGAATAACATGCCTAGGAAGTTGATAATTTTTCACCTTTTTGCCTCAGTGTGGTGAAATTTTCTCATCCTTAGCATCTTTTGCCACTTTTTTTTTCGTTAAAGTCAATTTGCTTCCCCCCAAAAAAAAGGAAAAAAAAATATGCAATACAACATGGAAAAGAACATTAAAAAGAAAATCTGTGAAAAACAAAAAGTGACCTTTGAATGCACTAGACAGCAACTTTGGTTAAAAAAAAAAACAAAAAAAACCAAAATAAAAAACCCCAAAAGGAGGTACTTATACACACAGACAGCAAATATTAATTTCATAACTGTTCGAATTATTTCTTTAATTCCCAATTGGTAAATAGTGAATGGGGCAGAGGAGCAGAGCTTTTCTTTTCCTTCTTCCTACGCTGGATAAACAAGAACAGAAAACAGCCAGTTACACGGGAGCCTCCAGTCTTCACGCACACATGCTGCCTTCTCACGGGTGTCATAACTGCCCGATCTGAAACAGTACGTCACAGATGACAGACGCGACCAGAGAGTTCAGGACGGCAGATATCGAGATGTCCAGCAACCGGCCCTCGTGCAGGAGGAACTCCGAGCGGTTCTCGTCCACCCTGGCCATGGCCAGCAGAGCCTTGGCCGCCCTGCACATCATGTCCACGCTCGGTGGTTCTAGAGGCGGGGGCTGCATGTGCAGGAGGCTGTGCTGGCTCTGCTGGTACTGGGCCATGGTGACCCCGTCCTCTAGGAAGCTTATCAAGTTTCCAATGCTCCCTTTCTGCACAGCTATTGCCCGTGCTGCCAGCGCGTCCCCTTGGGCCAGGTTCGATAAGAGCGCCATGGACATCTCTCGACAGACTGGGTTTTTGCGATCTCCCACGTACCTAACTAACGTAGCATAGAATTTCTCCTGACGACTAAACGGAGGCGTGGCCAAGATCAGGTCCACGTTATTGTCCTGGATGCTGAGTTTGCAGAGGGTCTCCAGCACGAGTCTCTGAGGCGACAGGACAGAGTTGGGTCCCACCGTGGGAAAGGGGTCTTGTGCCTCTGCCGACGGGCAAACCATCCAGTGCAGCAAGCCATCCAAAATCGGCAAGCAGATGCTTTCTGTGTAAGCAGACAAGTCTAGCTGCCCGGAAATGTTGGCCAACGTGACCAACGTGTTATCCCTTAAGACCTCCAGGCAGTCCCACCACCACTCATCCTTGCTGCAGACCACCCCCTTGTCCTCGTCTTCCTCTTTCTCGTAGGTCTGCGGCGCTCGTTTTCTCTCCGGATGCTCGTGGTGAAGAAGGATCAGCTTCCCCAGGATCAGCACCAAGCCTGGATGTTTGGACATTTCGGCGTCGTTGCCAGGCACAAAAGACAAGCTACGGACAATATTCGACACACAGATACAGCGCTTGGCCAGAGAATCCTGCCAGTGCGCGATGGTGCAGAGAGGAGTCTCGTCTCGGCTCCGTGGCTCGTCCTCCAGCAGCTTGATGTTCCGGTGACTTTTGGCTTGGTGGATCCCGAAGGGGAACTTGCTGCTCTCGGTCTGGGTACCGGGGTGCGCGTCTTCCGGCAGCGCCCCCGGCCGAGCGGACAGGACGTCGTCGATGGTCGCGATGATGCTCTTCTCCTGCTGCTCGTCAGCCTCGCCTCTGCCTTCCTGCTCTTTCTTCCTGCCCGTGGAGCTCACGGGGGGCGGCGGACGCCGCCGAGGAGGGATTTCCATCTTGCTCTCAAAGTGAGTCTGGATGTGCTCGGTGGTGTCCCCCCCGCCGAGCTGCCAGTGCAGAAGTCCGCTGTTGAACTCCTGCACGCGGCCCAGCTTGTCGGACCGGTCGACCACGAACAGGTTGTTCTTCTTGACTATCTTTATCGGCAGCTTGTCGAACTTACTCGCTTGCCTGGGCTTCTCCTTGGCATCTGCGGGAGCGTTGGGAGAGGCCAGAGCCACGCCGCTCTTCTCCTCCGTCTCTGTCTTCCCACTGTCGTCCTCCTCGTCCTCCTCCTCGTCCTCCTCCTCATCGACACACTCGGCATCTTCCTCCTCTTTCCCAGAATCGTCGGCCCACGACTGGCTGTCGTCCCTCTTCACCGCATTGTGGTCAAGTGCTTTTTGGCTGGGGTCGCCCACCTCATATTCCATAAGAATCCCAAAAATGTCAATTAGGCATTTCCTAAAGTACTCTACTAAAAGTTCGAGAAATCCGGACAACTAGAGAGGGGACAAGAACAAGAACGGGTACAACGTCATAACCTCGGACAGGGTGGAGAAGGGCAGCAATCCTGAGAGCTACTGATGCGGCTTTAGGGTGATTTTCTCAAGTTTTGATTCCGTTTTGGTTAGGCCCAGAGAGAGAAACTACATCTCAGAGCCGCTTCCTGACTTTTACGTTGTTAACTAAATCAACGTGCACCGTGTTTTCCCTTCCTGCTGACTTTCCTACTCCGTCAATATGGAAACTTCCCCGGTATTTTCTTCTTTTTAAGATTATCAAGTTCTTTGCCTTTTGTCTTTTGTTCTGACTGAGATACACTGCACTCCACACGAGAAGAGCGGGAACGTGAACTTAGACTCATTCACCCAAAGCGAGTCTGTTCTCCTCCACTATTTGTCTGCGACTGGCTTGCCTGGATTTGTACGGTTTTTATTCCTAGGATTTTATGGTTATTTTTGTCTTAGGTGCCATAGGTTAATCTAATTTACATTCCCCATATATCTTTGGGAGAAGATAATTTCAGCAATGGAGTAGCTCATAAACACAGAAAATTAAAAACAAATCAATTTAGCCCCTAATAAATGAATTAGAGTGTCTCATAGAATGCACTTTTACATTTCAGCTATCACAACTCCCGCTGAAAGACAAAAGCCACCCGAGAACCCGTTTCGTCTCCTTGCAAGTCTGCACTGAGAACGCCAACACAGTCCATGATTAGCAACTGCCCAGCGCCCCTCCCCCAGGGCCCACGCCACCACACGTAGGGATGACGGAGGATAAGGAGGGACTGGAGGATTCTTTAACGATAGGTGTTTCGGAAATCAATCGTATTTTCATATCCTGCTATCGGTTTCCTGAAAGTGGCTGTGAACGACTATTAGGAAGTAAGGGGCCAATCAAGTAGGACCTTAAAGGACTTGCTTTTAGGGGATGAAGGCACAATTTTTCACGTGAAGATTTGGGTGTCTGTCCCCTGACTTAAAGTTAACTTTTATCCCAGGGCAGGGAAAGCGGCAAGTTACCAAAGCGATTCTGGTATGAAAATGTGTGAGCAACACCCGCGCTAACTCTGCTCACATAAGGACAGAAGGCAGGCATTCTAGAAAAGGCACTACACGGTTTTTAGTATTTTCTGTTACAATGGGCTTCACACGATGTTTATAACCTTATTAATACACGTCCTATCAAGTGAAAAATTGCCTTTCAGGGCTATAATGAGGACTTAAATGTGAGAAGAAAGACAAAGTGGAAGATTCTGGTCCGATTTCAGCAGAAGCAAGGTAATTAGATGTTTTGGCTTTTTTCACCCAAAGCGGAGAATTGTTCATACGCAGCAGGGAGAATTACCTCTCTTCATTTTTGTTTCTAAATATTTCTTTAAAAGTTTGCAGCTCAGTGGACTCTCGGGCATTTTCCCTAACGCTCTGCTCCCCTCTCTCCTCTAGCAATTACGCGGGGGGCCACTTGAAGCCAAATGCCGAACAAAGGAGAGCTTGAAGCTTTATTACACAAGCAGGAGGCTTTCCAATGACTGCTCCAAAATAAGGTGGAGAGAGGCAGCAAGGAAGGAAACAGACAGAGAACCAAGTCTGGCCATGAGGTCACAGTATCTCAGCTGGATGATGGGGATATGGGGGGGTTCATTAAACGGGTCTCTCTACCTCTCTCTCCTATGTACATTTTCTATACCATAACGTTTCTTTCTAACTAAAAGAAAGCTCAGGCGCCTGGGTGGCTCAGTGGGTTAAAGCCTCTGCCTTCGGCTCGGGTCATGATCCCAGGGTCCTGGGATCGAGCCCCACATCAGGCTCTCTGCTCAGTGGGGAGCCTGCTTCCTCCTCTCTGTCTGCCTCTCTGCCTTCTTGGGATCTCTGTCAAATAAATAAATAAAATCTTAAGAAAAAAAAAAGGAAGAAAGCAGTTCGGTTGCCCTGGAAAGGAGGGTATTTCCCATCCCCAGCTCCCGCATACCCAACACTGACCACGGGCCCGGCTCAATGTTGTATTTCAGTTACCTCCGCCGGTTGCTGACATTCCTTCTCAACAGCAACTTCCTTTTACTATCTGTTCTACACACACACACACACACACGCACGCACGCACACATGCACATTGGGACAGTTTTCTAGTGAGAAACGGAAGGATGTGTGTATTTATACCGGAGCCTGAAACGAGTTATCGCTCCCGACTAACTCTCAGACAGCTCTACGTCTGTAACAACTACAAGGGCAGCCATGCCCGATGGATGTGATCACCCCTGACATTCGCTCCCGCGCTGCGCACGCCTCAACGTTCCTCTGCTCCCTGGGCCCCTGGCGGGCCGGGTGCCGGCTTACCTGGGAGAGACTGAAGGTAGCGACAGTGCTGTCATCATATAGGAGAATGTTAATAGTGTCCAGAGCCCAAGTACTTTCAGCCAGAAGACCTGACTTAAGGGACATCATCACACGCCAGGCCTCAGGAGTAACTAAAACGGGGGAAAGAATGAGGTATAATTAATATCAGGTCTGTGCAGGAAAGGAAGGAAAATAACACAAGAATAAGAAAAAAGTCAAGTGTTGAGTTAAATATGGATTTCAAACAAATGTCCTGAGGCATGGCTAAACATGATCGTTTCCAGATTTTAAATGGAGCTGACGGCTTCCTAAGACACTTCCCGCTGTTTAAGATCCCTTGGCTTTGTTGGTTAAACAGGAGCCAAAAGCGCTTCTCGAGGGGTGGTGCTGAGCACCACGGCCCTTTCTCAGCCCTGACTGGTTTCCTTTGGCCCCTAAGAGACTCGGTGATGACGCAGCGAAGTGTTAATAACTGAGTCAAACCAAAAAATGGCGTTTGTCTTCTTTTGCCCGCTCGATTCACAACTGTCTCCGGGCGGCATCCTCGGAAGGCTGGCAAATACGCAGAAAACAGGCAAAATTCAACTCACAAACAGCGCATTCTGGGATAGACAGTCTTGGTATTCCCTTTCTGTCCCCTTCTCTCTGGGCTCCTGCCCTCAGAACATGCTGTTGACAATTATTAGCACGGGGAAGGTTCAGATTTTTCAACAGCTTGGTCTGAGCCAGGGGATGGGAAACAGAAGGGCTGTACTCTTCTCTTCCCCCTTCCCGTTACTGAAGAAGACACAAGGATGCGATCAAACATTTGCAAGATTTGCCATAAGATGCGGCTAGAAGAGGCCCATTATATGTCTGGGATTTCCGTCTCAGCAAACTGGCAGAAGCACCTCGTGGGAGCAGGCCCGGGCAATCAGAACTCACCAGAACAACAGCCCACACTGGACACCGGCAGCAGTCGCACGCGCTGGAGGGGACCGTGGGTGTCCACCTCTACTGTAATTTCATCTACTTCCCATATTTTCTAAGAGGCATACTATACTTTTGTAATAGAAAAAGCAAACTTTCTTTTTTAAAATAAGGAACATAAATTTACCCAGGCTGAGGGCAAACGCTGATCTAACATGTGCAAAGAAATTTTATAAAAATTTAAATACGTTTATTTATTTAAACATATGCACACACATAAACACACAAACACACGTGCATATTTTTCCATATATATTTCTGCATATAAACGGTGCTCAGTGTCTGTATCTCCTCACCTCCAGCACCCCTCTCTGCAAGTCCTTACTTCCTTCCGCCTCTCTGCCTGTGTAGGTCCTTAATTCCAAGGGTTGAAAAAGAAACCTTTAATATCTTTGATATCCTACTCACTGTAGTAACTGATTTCAAGTCAAGTGATTTTGAGGTTTTTTGAAAAAAATAGTTTTTTATATATATAACCATGGTCTGTAATTTCCTTTGCTACATTACAAGTACTTCAAAAAGAATGCAAAAAAACTGCGTGTACTCCTAGATATCCCAGATCTGGGGTTAGTATTCAGAACATCCCAGAGGGAATGTGCAAACAACATCAGCATCCAACCAAAATCGTTCCTTGGCCCGTATCTACCCCCACTACAGGGCTTATGTTAAGTCTACACGTCACATTGTATCAAATTCTGCGTATCATACTAATATTTATCCACATATCATACGCAGGCTTCGACTTCTTCCCAGGGAAGCCCACTGTCTGGAGTTCCCTGAATTACAGAGGGGCTCGCCTTCAAGTTTTCTCAGGCCACCTGAGCGTGTCATTAGCCTCTCAGCCTCCGCGGAGGCTCACTGCAGAGGCCAAGTGACTGGTTAAGGCCCAGTCTGTCGGCTCAGCATGTGGCACTGAACACAGTCACTGAGGACCCGTGGTCTCGCTTGGAGCTCTACTCTCTCACGAGTAATAACGCCCATGTGTAAAAATACCCATTTAGTTCACGCTCCTCTCCGGCCCTGTCTCTTTGCTCAGATCAGGGCTCTGCAGACCCATGTCCTGACAGCCTGTGGGTCCAAGACGTTCATCCCCGGGAGATGGACAGGAGCTGCATCTGAACTATGACTACGGTTCTAGATCACACCTGGGGTCCGTTTCAGGACAAGGCCCGGGGTGCTTACCGATATCTTTTGAGGTAATCTTTCGCCTTTGTTTCAAGACTGGCTGTGATGCCTCGACGGAGCCAGGGGGAAAGGTGATCTCCCTTCGGATGGGGGGCGGCTGGGGGGGCGGCCCCGTGACCTGGGCCGTGGGGACGGTGGGCAGGACCTTCTGCATCTTCAGAGAGGGCAGAAAGGGAGACTTGCTGGGGGACATGCGGCTCTCCAGGGAGCGCTGGAAGGAGGCGGGGCTGGGGGCTCTGGAGACGTGGTTTGGCAGTGACGGCGGCGTCTGGTAGGATGACTGAGGCGGGCGCGTGATGGGCTGCATGGAGGCGGGAGAGGACATATAAGGCTGACGTTGGCTGACGTGAGAAGGCCACTGGCTCTCGTGGTTGATCCTTTGATCAGGTACCATCATATCATCCGTGCGGTTCATGCCTGGGTAGGGCGGCGCCTGGCCGGGGCCGCCGGGGCCCTGCCGGCTCTGGTAGGGGTAAGGCAGGTCGTTGCGCGTCGCCCACATGCTCTGCTGCGGCCCCTCGCTGGAGGACGACTGCATCGGGCCGCCCATCATCTGAGGCGGGATGGCGTGCGGCTGCATCTGCGCCGGGCCCTGCATCCGCTCCCTGTTGTAGGGGTATGGATACTGGCCCTGCATGGGCCTCCTGTCCGGGCCCGAGTAGGAGCCCCCGTACTGGTTGTACAGCTCCTGCTGCTGGCTGCCGTACTGCATGTTGTACACGTCTCCCTCGTGCCGCTTGGCTGGAGGCCCGTACATGCCGTCCATATGGCGTTTGTAATTCTGAAATTCGCACCAAGACAAATCATACTGATGTGCTTTTACAGGTATAATCACACACGTAAATTAGGCAAAACAGTTATTACCTGACAGGATGCTCATTTCAAAATGAATAGGGGCAGCTCCCAAAACAACTGGGACTAACCATCTAGGCCCCCACTCGGGATTATAAGGGCCGTGGCACGTACTCTGAAGAGGGTTCCCGAAGTTTGCCCGTGCTTTGATATTTTCTTGGGGAAAGAAAGGCTTCCTCTCTCTTTTTCCTGGTAGCCCCTGCCTTGGTATTTCCTAGGGCTGCGGTACAGTGGGGCACAGGCTCTGCTGATCCCTGGATGGGCAATGCCGGCCGGGGGCTCGCAGCTACACGAAGACGGCCTCAGTAGGTCGGAAGAGAACTCGCACTGGCATGGACTGGGCTCCCCGAGGGCCAGCCTGCATGGTTCCTGGAGTCAAGAGATTCCTTAGGCCTACCTTTTTGGAAGTGTCTCCACACAGCAGCCAGCTCCTCAGACTGGACCTGCTGTCCTGACACCCTACAGTCCCTGGCCCCCACCTCAACTTCCAACGAAAGCCCCGCCGGCCCCAGCCTCTGATGGCAGGGCCCGCGTCGCCTGTGTACTAGGCTCCCCCTGGGGACCCCCCGGGTACCAGCACGGGAGAAAGATGCTGATGTGGTAATTAGTGCTCTTTTACCTTCCTCGGAAATTGCTTAAGGTCACCTGGTTTAGTAACAGAATTTACTGTATGTACATGCTCCAGTCAAATTGAATGTTTAAAACCTCCTCTATGCTACCAGAGGTCTTACACCAGAAAAGTTGTTTAGAAATAGCAAATTCTTGGGGCGCCCGGGTGGCTCAGTCGGCTGAGTGTCTGACTCTTTGATTGCAGCTCAGGTCATGATCTCGGGGTTGTGGGACTGAGCCCTGCATCGGGCTCCACACTCAGGGCAGTCTGCTTCCTCCCTCTCCCTCCCCCTCTCCCTCTGCCCCTCCCCCTGCTCGTACATGCACGCTCTCTCTCTCTCTCTCTCTCAAATAAATAAAACCTTAAAAAAAAAAAAAGAAATAGTAAATTTCTGTATCTGAACAGCCCCAGCACGACATGCAATTCTCTGCATCAGTAGTGACAACGGTAAGGTTATCTTATACAACTCAAGATCTACGGCCGTGTAAACCAGCATCAACCATCCTTGGTGGGCAAAATATGTGGTCGTTAGTATCTCATTTTTTAAAAAACCGATTAACTTTCATTCTTGGTATTTGATATTTTAAGTTGTTTTTATCTACACATTGTCTGTAAAACATGAACAAATTTCTGTTCTAAAAAAAGGCATTTGATAGACAATACACACAACAGAACATGCTATATTCGTTATATATGATATTCGTTACTCAGACTGGTTAGTCTTGACAAGGCTGGATGTCCTTTACTTCCTACAACACGTTACATTTCTTCCAGGATACCATACATCCAGAGCTTTTTAAAATTTGCTGACTTCAAAATCCTAATACTATTTTCTAGCATAAGCAAGGAGATCCTGATGCTACTCCTTTTTCTTATCCTCCCTGAAACTCTTCAGAAATAACACAAGTTTGGGTTTTAAACCGAAAGCACGGAGATGTGTGTCCACTCGCCAACTCACCGGCTGCTGCGGATACAGGCCGGGCTGGTGTCCTCCATATGGCGGCTGTCCTGAGGGAGGGCCTTGGCCTGGGTACTGCTGCCCATAAGGTTCATGCCTAGAATGAGGCATTCAAAGAACACTACATTGTCAAAGGACCTCGGGCCAAGAGAGAAACCAACAGCTCGTTTCTGGAAATCCTGCACGCTTCCTGGTTTTGTCTTTCCTTCACTGCACACACCTTCCAACAGAGGCACGGTGAGCAAAAACAGCACGTTAACTTTTAGCCACAGGGATGGCAACACCCATCTTGGGAATGCTGCCAGTCTCCTGGTTAGTCGGTGTGAGAGGAGCCCCGGCCGGACAGGCCGCACCCGGGCCTTTGAGGAAAGTCCCTGCCCACCCGCCGACGCGCCCCTGGGCCGCGAGCGTCATGAGGCACCGCGAGGGCAGGGATTAATGAGAGCCAGAGACAAGACAAACAATCTCAGAATGAAACAGGAATTGCGGGAGTACCAGAACACAGACCTTTCATCGTGGAAAATGTCTTTACTTATTTCTCATTATGAATACAAAATGTCCAATATTTTTAAAGCATACTCCACATTTAATCCAAATGATATTGAGTTAGCTAATAATTGTTAAAATACAGCTACTCAAAATTTTAAAGCCCTGTGACCCTAAAAGGCCACAGGAAAGAGTAACAGAGAGGACTTATAAGAGTGACAGGGATGATTTAAATGGACTCCTAGATTAAATCTGAAAATGGGAATGAATAACATTTATTTTCCAACTCCCATTACACTGAGAAACTCTGAATACCATAAAAACAGTATGTGTGACAGAGCAGTAGAAGTGAGGTTTAAAGGGATAAATCGGCTTAGTATACTGACTGGGTCCTGTAAGAGAGAGCGTACTGGCACTGAGTATGTTCCTACAGTGGTCAAGGGATGAGAATAAGAAAGAAAACGAATGGATTTTGAGACCATCCCACTTGTATAATGACTGGATCCTGTAAGACAGAGGGTACTGGCACTGAGTATGTTCCTACAGTGGTCAAGGGATGAGAATAAGAAAGAAAACGAATGGATTTTGAGACCATCAGAGGGAAAACAGATATAGAGGAAGTGTGTGCTAAGGGCATTAATAGCTAGAAGGAAGCTTAATTAGGAGGAAAGAAATATAACCAACACAGATAAAATTTAAGCTGAACAAGTAACACTTTTCAGAAAACATAACAAGGTAAACCCTAATGCGGCAGAGCCAAAATGACTTAAACTAGTTCTAGAAGGTCTTTTAGGAGAAACAGAACAGGGTACTTCCCAGGGCTCCTTTAAGAATATATGTTCCAGGGTAAGTGTTCTTCCCATCTTGTCAGCCGGGAAAAAAAAAAAAAAAAAAGAGCTTCTCTTGGATCCTCAAAAACAGATCTAAATAAAATCCCCAATCTAGTAGACTAAACCTGATGGGTAACTGATTCATGCAGATATCACTAATACAAGTTCCCCACACCACAGCCAGGGTAAGAAGGAGAAATCTAGAGTCTTAAGTCTAGAAAGAACCAAATCACTTTAAGCTTGTGATGATTCTGCAATCTCAGGCACTAGGTGCCAGAAAGAGCTTGTTTGGTAATTAAAGAAACTTTCTTCCCCGCTGCATTATACCCCTGGACATCTCCGCACGGCTCTCACGACTTTGAGCCTGCCCTTGGCCAGCAGGAGGCCAGCAGGAGGCTCAGGGTAGGGAGCAGAAGTGAGGAGGAAGTGAGGACCACCGCCCGCCACCGGCTTCTGAAGGAACGCAGCCGAGGCCATCCCTACCCTGAGCTTGGGTCTGTGGCTACAGTTAGAAGAGCCTTCTCATATGCCTCCATTTTCTTTAAAAAATCACAGATATTATGTGAAAGACTTTGTTTCTGAGCACTTCTCTATTAAGGAGGCAAAGAACATACCATCAAAGGAAGGTGCTTTCAGAGTCAGCATTTAAGTCGGGGGCAGGGCTAAGGGGCCTTCTTCACAGAAGTCTACCGTGAGCTGGTTTTCTGTCACCTCTCAGACACATTTCAAAGACTGTCCTTCTGTCTCCGTAAAAATAATCTGGATGAGCACCGAAACCCAACTTGCTATTCAGTGTCCAGATACCATCCTGAGAAGTATCTGGAAAAAAGACTGCCGTGGCTTTCCTCAGAGATGTTATTCAAGGAACAAAGTAGTCTCTCTGTTTAAAATGTTTGCAGGGAAGAATGGAAACACCTGAAAAACCAAGGCCGGGAGGGAAGTCTTCCCAGAGCTCCCTGTCACCCCAGGGTTGCGGGAAGCCCAGCGTGGCCCCCAGTGTGCGAGCATTTCCCTAAGGAAGAAATGCAGGTGGGGAGGGGTTTGGTGGGGCCGTGAACCCTGGGTTTGTGGAGCCGTGCAAGGAAGCTGGAGGTGTGGTGGCCGTGGTGGCATCAGGAGGGTATCCGGTGCTGGGAGGACCACCACTGCGTGGGGCCTCCTGGCTCTCAGGAGCCCTTCTCTGCGGTCCTGCTGAGGTCAGCTGCTGAAGGCAGCCCCCTGACGCCAACCGTATCAAGCCCAGCAGAAAAAGCAGGTCCATGTGTTGTCAGCAGGTACCAGGGCTCAGAAACGCGTGTGGGAGGAGAGGTTCCAGTAAACCTCGTGGTCACCTCAAAAAACACTCACCTTCGATCGTAACCGGCTCCATAGGGAAACTGTTGCCGCTGCCCCATGCCCAGACTGGACATCGCTCCAGAGGGACTTTGGTTATACATGTCCTGCATACTGCTAGTGGGCATCTGTCCTTGAGTCATAAAGGGCTCACTACTTCCAGGCACTGCAACATTTTAAAGAACACATAGAAAATGAAGCATTTGCAAAAGCCAAGGGGCCCAAACAGCCCTTTCCAGTTGTTTCTGTAATCCTTAATATGGCGGACATTTATCTTGCTCTTAATATGGCCGACAACAATACAAACCAAAGAGTGTGAGGTCTGAAGTCAAGATGGAACCCAAGATCCCTATCCCTTACCCCATGTACAGGCCTCGTAAGAGCCCCTTCCCTTGAGTGGGAGTAGAACCCACCAATATGGCAGGAATGTTGCTCCCACGATCACATACATGATATGGCTAAAGGGATTTCACAGATGTAACTAAAGTCACCAACCAGCTGACAGGTACCCGCCATGTGGTGGAGAGGGCCACGTGTTAGGAAGGGGCGGCAGCCCCTAGCACTGTGAAGGCCCCCAGACAACAGAGCTCTAGACAACGAGACCTCAGTCCGACAACTGCAAGGAGCCACATTTGCCCACAACCTGAGCGAGCTCAGGAGAGGACCCTGCACCGCAGAGAAATGGAGTCCAGGCCGCCACCCTGATGTCCACCAGGGGGAACACCAAGCCAAGAGCCCACAGGAATGTGGGATCCTACACGGATGTTGTTCTGGGCTGCTGAGGTCATGCTAACTTGTTATGAAGTAATGTAGGAAACAAACACAGGCCCTTTCTTGGGGCAGCCAAGCTTCCGAGTTTCATTCCTTGTCTATAAAATAAGGTTGGTCATGCCGCCTCATGCAGTGGGCATGAGGAAGAGAGGACACACACGTACAGGTGACTCTTCACACAGGTGCTAGGGGTGCTGACCCCACGAAGGTGAAAACCCACGTGTAACTTTGGACTCCCCCATAACCTCACTACTCATAAGCTACCGCTGCCTGGAAGCCTTAGTGATAACGCGCACAATACAGTGGAGGGGCGCCTGGGTGGCTCCTCAGTTAAGCCTCTGCCTTTGGCTCAGGTCGTGATCTCAGGGTCCTGGGATCGAGCCCTGCATCGGGCTCCCCACTCAGCAGGGGCATCTGCTTCTCCCTTTCCCTGCTCACACACACACTCTCTCAAATAAATAAAGAAAATCTTAAAAAAAAAAATAGCACACATATTGCACGTTACATGAATCATATACGGTACTCTTCAGTAAGCTGAAGAAAAGAAAATGTTAAGAAAGTTGTAAGAGAAAATACACTTACAATAGCGTACATCTATTTATTGAAAACACTCTGTGTATAAGCAGCCTCGTGCAGTTTGAACCCATGTTGTTCAAGGGTCAACTGTATGAATAAAGCTAGTTCCTTTCCATTCCAGGGGAAAAAAGTAAAAACAAAAAAACAAAAAACTTAACATGAATACCTACCTACCGACTCACTGCAAAATCAGGGTAAAGAAAACCACTAGGGAATTAAGAATAATTCAAGAATGGATGAAATGCAAGTGTTTCTACCAGGGCGCAGAGTGGCAATTAGGTCAAATATGCAAATGAGCATCAGCTTAGAGCCTGAAGGATATTGGGTCGAGCCCAGAAACTAGCCTGTAGGAAAATTAAACATTTTAATGCAAATCTTAATTGATATACAGTCCTGCTACCTTTCTTCATCTTAGGAAGGTTACTTTTACGTTACACGAAGCAAAAGCTGATTAAACTTTGGTGAGCTGAGAGTTTGTTCAGCTGGAGGAGAGCGCACATAACGACGTCTAACAGCGGTGGGATACGCTGGGCTTTCCCGTATTTTCTTACTCAAGCTCAAGTCAACACGTGGCAGATTAAGTTCTGATGTTACTTTCCATTTTATAAATGTAAAAACAGAGGGACACAGACATTAAAGGAGATAATTAAATAGCTTAATTCCTTGATACATAAAAAATTCTTAAAAAGCCAGTAGAGAAAACCATCAGATTAAAAAAAAAATAGGCAAATAAATGGACATTCAGAAGAAAAGAAAAATATGTAGCTAATCAGTGTATGAAAAGATGTGTGACTTCACTAATAATTAAAGAATTCAAGGGGGTGCCTAGGTGGCTCAGTCGTTAAGCGTCTGCCTTCGGCTTAGGTCATGGTCCCAGGTCAAGCCCCGCATTGGGCTCCCTGCTCAGCAGGAAGCCTGCTTCTCCCTCTCCCATTCCTCCTGCTTGAATACCTCTCCTCACTGTCTCTGTCAAATAAATAAATAAAATCTTAAAAAAAAGGGAAAGAAATCCAAGTTAAAACAATTATGAGACTTCCCCTCTCTGAATTAAATATGAAGAGGACCGATACTGGTCATTGCTGGTAGGGGAGGAGGGTCCACACACTGTGACATGCTCATGTGAAGAGTATTAACTTGGTCTAACTTTTGTCAATACCTGTTATGTGAGGGCTATTATTTTGGTGACCCCTCCCCAAGGGTATTTATAGCCTATGAAGTCTCCTCCCACAATGAGTTTGCGCATGGTCATGTGACCAGCGTTGACCTATGGGGTGCCGGCAAAGTGGAAAACCACTTTGGGTGGTACTTTGTTATGTAGTAGAAGATACTCAGTAAGGTAGAAGTTCATATCCCATGACTCGGTTATTCTAGGAATCTATTTCATAGAAACACAATTGCAGGTGTGAAAAAAACAGCTGCTTCATTCCATAACCACTGCATCATTTTTTACAATAGCAAAATATTATGAAACAACTCCTTCAGTATTAGAGCACTGAAAAGGACAAGTAGGGGCATCTGGGTGGCTCAGCAGGTTAAGCATCTGACTTTTGCTCAGGTCATGATTGAATCCTGCCTTTGGCTCCCCACTCTAGGGGGAGTCTGTTTCTCCCTTTGCCCCTCCCCACTGCTTGGGCTATCTCTGTCTCAAATAAATAAATAAAATCTTTAAAATAAAATTTAAAAAAAAGAAAAAGAAAGAGAAAAAGTAGGTGGGGTGCCTGGGTGGCTCAGCTGGTTAAGCATCCGACTCTTGGTTTCAGCTTGGGTCATGATCTCAGGGTTGTGAGATCGAGTCCCAAGTTGGGCTCTGTGCTGGGCGTGGAGCCTGCTTGGGATTCTCTCTTTTCCTCTCTCCAAGCCTCTGCCCGCCCTTTCTCTCCTTCTCAAAATAAAAGTAGGATTATGTGTAAAGATATTAACGAGTATTTAAAATACACTGTTTAGATACACAATATATAAATATTCACTGTTCACTTGAAAGCCAGTAGCCGATCCTTTGGTTGGTAATGACTTTAGGAAGTTGGTGGGGCAGGGGGGCAGGTGGGCTGAGGCTGCTCTGGGCACCGAGGCTCAGACAGGCTCTGCCACTGGCCGTGTCACCGCACTGCAGCCCAGTGGCAGCAACAGCAACAGAGAACATGGTTTCCCCCAATGCTGGTCATTACATGAAAAACCAGAGAACCACCAAGTTCACGGACAGAATAACGCGAACTGAGGAATGTAAAACTTTATTATAACAGGGGCGGGGGCTACACAAAAATCTGTATCTTGTGGGTTTTCTGTTTTTCTGCTTTAATTTGGTGCTAAACATAGAGGCACTGTGAGGTAGCAGGTGAGCTAAAGCATCCTGGGGACATGTGAGAAGGTCCCCCCTCTGAGCCACTGTACACGGTTGATGCAAACTCATTATACAGCTAGCTAGCGCCTAACACGTGATCCATAATCATGCCCCCAACCCCGTTTATTTTCATAATAAGAAAGACCGTAGGTGCGCAGAAAAAAAGCAAAGCAACTCCCTCTGTCCAATCTAGCATACAGATAGGAGACTGGACAGGATATCACCTATCTCTTGAAGCCAGGTTCCAAACAATACTAATTATTTTTCCCATGTTACTGTCATATTTTCAGAGTCTAAAAAGGTGACACAACCACCATCAGCACTAACAAAATGTTCTTTCTCGTCTCTCATACCACTAAGAAAAACAGCTACCTCCAACATTTACAAGGCTTGTGAATTCCCAAGCTTATGGATGTACCGCATGTTCGGCAGGATATTTACTTTGAAGAGGCCAGCTCTGAAGCTTTTTGAAAAGGAAAAATTAGAGATTATCTTACTCAGCATAACAGAGATCTGAAATGGCACAGAAAAAATAGATATTAAATGTAATCTTATTTATTAAATGACACACACCTAATATTTAAAATCCTTAAATTATTCATTTTTATTTTTCACTGCTCCATAATACTTGGGAAAATCCTGGCTTTGTGTTTCTCTCTACTTAAGACAAGATATCAAGAAATTCGCACACCCCAAACATCTAAATCGAACAGAAGTACTATCGTTTAAGGAATCCCTGAAGAAGTACTTCTGTAAAAATTGTATTCACTACTTTTCTGTATTTTTTTTCAATGATATTCACATCACGCCTCAATTTCACAGCCCAGCTGCACTTGGAAGAGTGCCAACCCCCACTTGGAGTGCACGTGGCTGGGGAGGCACTCAAAGGGCCGAGGCTGAGAGGCTTAGATGCTACATTTCGGTGCCCGGTGAAGACCTGGGACTGAGCAGCATAACAGGAAACACCCCGCTGGGTGTTGGCTAACATCGGTCGGAGCTCTCGCACAGTCTCTGCGGTCCCATCCGAGCCACAGTGCTCCGTCCCACTTCTCTGCTTAGTTCTTTAAAATGATTCCTAATCCCAACGCTCTGGCTGGGCTGCAGATGGACACCCTCCACCACCTACCACCTCAATGCATCCCAAAGTCACCTTGGGCCTTCCCTCTCTCCTTCCTCTCCCTCCTGTCCCTCCTGTCCCCAGCACAGGTGTGAACAGTGAGCCTCTGCTTCCTAGTCGTGCATCTCCAAGGTGGTAATGTCCTCACCCGCCCAGTCGGTATCACTTGGTTCATCCCCTGGGACCTCCACGTTCAGACCAGCCAGTGGGGCCTGTGCCTTCACCATCCAGAACACCCGGCGAGTATGTCCACTTCTCTCTTTCGCTGCTGGGATCTGACTCCACCCCATCATCTCTCCCCGGGGCCCCTCACGGGGTCCCTCCAACACATTCTCCACTTATTTATTTATTTATTTATACGATTTTATTTATTTATTTGAGAGAGAGAGAGAGCTAGAGAAAGCATGACTGGGTGGGGGGAGGTAGAGGGAGAAGCAGGCTCCCCGCTGAGCAGAGAGCCCAATGCAGGGCTCCATCCCAGGACCCTGAGATCATGACCTGAGTGGAAGGCAGGCGCCTGACCCACTGAGCCACCCAGGCGCCCCACCAGTTATTGTTTTAACAAAAACCTAGCTGCGTTACTTCCTGCAGAACATCTTTCAGCTAGGGTAAAAGTCCAAACTCATCCACACGCCCATAAAGGCTGCAATGTTCTGGTCCCAGTCGTCCTGATGCGCTCAGGCTGCACGCCCCGCCCCCCCCATCCCCCAGGCCCAGCTCACTACACCCCAGATGACTTCCACCTCCTCAAACATGCCAAGCTCGCTCCTGCCTCGAGCCACCCCCAACTCCCTGCGCTTCTCTGACTGACCCCTCACTCCTCAGGTGGCCACGGATAACCGACACCTCCTCAAAGCCCCCCACCCACCCTTTCTCATGGGATTTCCCTCCCCCCCACCACCCCCACCACCCCCACCACTCCCACCTCATAGCCCTGCACTTTTGTGTTGGGGTCCCTTCTCGCACCAACGGCCATATTTAATTACAGATCTGTGGTTTGACTCTGATTTGGCAGCACACCACGCCGCCCCAGCTCTCTCGAGCCTGCGCTGTAGGATACGACCCGCGCCGCCAGGGGGCGCCACGAGCGCGCTTGCGCACCGCGTGTGTCAATCCTCCAAGGACCCACTCAACCAAGCTCCATCATAGCCTGTAGACAGGTCCCAGTTTCTAGATGAGGAAACGGAGGCTTCCCCGAGGCCAGAAATCTAGGAGGCCGAGGAGCGGGGACTCAGCTATGTCTCGAATAGGTAAGTGAACTGGCTGTGCGATGGCCGAGAGAAGACCGTCCTCTTGACCAAGCCTGGGCGAGGTTCCCCCTGCACTCACCTTTTCTCATTCCACCAAAGGGGTCCTTGTTGGGTTCGTAGGGCATCCTTCCCATCACGTCAGGCATGCTCATGCCCTGCTGGTAGGGGGCGCTCGGAGTCATGGAGTTCCGCTTCGGGAACGACGAGTCGCTGGCATCAGAGAACGGGTCGTGCACACTGACCGTACTGCTTCTGGAGGCAGGAGAAGGACAGCTTCAGAAGTAGCAGGAGCTGCCACTGAACGCTTGTTCGGGAAAAAGCTTAACTTGAAAATTAATGTAAAAACCATCCCAAAATCATGACATGAATAAAACCCGTAGGAATCAACGTTACAAAACTCGCAAGAGAACACCACATCTTCTCCAAAAATCCGCGGTTGTGGGGCTCACGGAGATGCTTCTGCATACCTTCCACCTTGCATCGGGGTCATCTGTCCATGAGGGGTGGAGGCTGGGGTCGGGGGCTTCAGGTCACCTGGAACTTCTGCCATCGAGTTACTGCCGGTGGATTGGGGGGTCTGTGGACCTTGCAAGGATCCTGAGTTAGCTGACAGTAGTAGCACCAAGAGAAAAGAAGGAAAAAACGAGAGGTTATCAAGTAAGCTCATCCTTCCTACTTACTTAAAAAAAAAAAAAAAAGGGAAGGACAACACAACACCAGCTTATCAGAAAGAGTAACAACATCCATTACTGGTAACCATACAGTAAAATCAGTTGCTCTTATATTATTTATAGTGAAAATTAGTAAAAGTTTTTTTATTTGTTTTTTAGTAATCTATTTGGCAACATACTTCATTTATGAGCCATAAAACATATTTATACCTCTTGACTGGGTAATTGCTTTCTTGGGTATTTATCTCAAGAAAATAATCTAATCTAAAAGAAGGCTTTAGGCAGAAAAATGTTTATTTCAGTGTTGTTTATAATGGAGATAATCTAAATGTCTGGGAGTAAGGAAAAAATGGGATGAAAAATTTGGTATACTGATTTGATGGACTACTGTGCTATTTTAGGAAAAAAATTAGAAAAATTAGTACCAGATCTTAGGCAATGAGAAGTGTTTAAGTTGAAACGCAATGATACAAATTAGTAATGAGCCTTATGTCACTTCAATGCCTCCCCAATGTCTGGATGTGTCTATACTGTGTCATTAACAAAGTCATTTTTAGAGCTACGGAATCAGATTTGTTATTACAAAACCAAAGTCATGCTCTTTGGATTTCTTTAATGTCACTATCAGAGACTTGAGATTTGGCTTTAACTATAATTACATTATAATAAGAGAGCTCAGAATTGAGCAGATCTTCTCAAAACTTAAACTCGTCTCATTGGAAAACACAGTATTTTAAGGGTTTCTGCTTTATCAGCAACCTTTGCACATTAGGTGCCCAATAGACCTTGCCTTCATCTGTTAAACAAATACTTATTGAATAAATAACATGCTTGCTATACTGCTTACTGTATTGTTTTTTTTCTACTTCCGCATGCACCAGCAGTGTCCCAAACTGACAAAAAAGACAATAATTCCTGCCCTCATGCAGTTTATTATAAATGCTTTCAGAAGTGTTACAAATGGCGGAATTACCGGCTGCTTGTAAGTGACTTATCGTCACTTACGATACTGTGTATGTTATTATCATGGGGCCCCCATCTTAGGAGGTGTCCAAGACTCATTACAGTTCCCATCAGCCACATCTAACTGTCGAGGAGATGGGGTTCAACAAATCACTGGAGATTACAGAGCACGCTGGGAAGGAGTCCGAGATGGAAAGGAGTCCAGCACTCGTAACTCAGATAGCCTCAGCGGAACAGGAGGTCTCTGGTGAGATCAGGTCGCCCCCTGGCCTGCTTGGGAATGAATCCTGAGCACTGGCCACCAGGGCTGTATATGGTGTCTCCCGAGTGCCTGGGACCAGAGTGACTCGGAGACTCTCAGAGATGCCGGGAAGACTAACTTGAAAAACAGATCTTTTTCAAGTAGCTATTGCAAAAGAAAAGCTTAGTAATGCATGCTTATAAATCAGATTTTGGTGAAAGCCTGAAACTACAGATTAAATAAGTAGACTGTAATCAAAGAAAAAAGTGGAGTCTTCTATAAATACGGAAGGATAATCCTACAGATGGGACTGCCCCACTGAGCGGGCAGGAGAAATAACATGCTTCCTAAATCCCAGACCAGACCCCGCAGAGCGGATCGCACGGCTTCCCTGGAAACATGGTTCACAGGCTGGGATTTCAGAATGACCCTTATTTGTAAGTATTCACATTTACAGCTAATAAAAAAAAAAAAAAAATTAAAAAAAAAAGAAAGAAAAAGAAAAAAACTCTCCCCTCTGCCAGTGTTTTTTCCTTTCCTTTCAGGGGGAAAAAAAATGAACGCACCCTCTTGAAGCTCCATTAATAGATGAGGCCGGCACACACCGCAGGCTCTCCCTACCTTTTGCCAGAAGCTACAAATGTATACTCGAAAGTAAACAATGGGAAGGTTACTGAAGGTGAAGCACATTCACACACTCCAGACTGTACAGCCAGACTCCTAGCTGGGAAGAGAATTTACACAGCACGAACCTGGTGCCCTAGTTCTGGCTGGGGTTGTGGGAAGGAAGGCAGGGAGAAGGAAGGAGCTGGTATGTCCCAGGTCTACCGTGACTAGAGGTCACCCAGAGGGCACCTTTGTTTATAACCTGAACCCCTTTCTCATTTATCTTCCACTGAGGATTCCCTAGTTGGCTCCATGACAGGTTTTGTGACATCACCTGTCAGCTAATAATAGAAATGCAGTCAGCCACCTGCCAGCAAAGATGGATGGGTTTTTGGTTACAGACTTACTAATTGAATGTGGAGCTACCTTGTTCCCTCCCCCATCCCTAACCTGCCCCCCCCCCCCACTGCCTTCCAGGCGGCCTGGCCACTTGTGGAGGCGAGTCCTGCGGCTGACCATGAGAACCCCAAAACTTTATGTATAGACTTACTGTAACAAGATTCCCCACTGCCCTCAGAGATGCAGCCGTACCCCAGGCCTTGCCCAGTTTCATACAGGGACTTTTGTGAGTCACTGGAAGACCGTAACACTGAGCTCTGGGGTGGGAAAGCCTGTGACCAGTGAAGATAGTGGTGCCCCCAAGGACTCAGGGGTTCTACCCCTCAGAGGCTGGCAGAAATGACCTTAAGCCCCACACCAGCCACACCAAATCAAAACCAAATACAGGAGGACGAGTCACGTTGCTTATATGGCCAAGGGATCTGGGATTTAGGGTGCTTCAGAGTGGCTGTTTAAAAAGCCATCTAGCATGTTTCTTAGGAATCGTTTCGATTAGTTTGCCTGGATGGGAAGAAAAGCACCACAGTTGCCTTCCAATGGCGAAAACGGACTTCTAAGAACACAGAGTTTGGTTGAAAATTAGTTTTTTAAAAATTTTGTGGCGTATGAGGTCCTGACATGGCACATAGTTTGGAATAATTTTTTTTCCTCCTTTGACAATAAATATATTTTGTTTTCCTTAATGCTAGTTCTGGACTCAGAGAGGCCACTGACTCACGGGTGCCAGGGGAAAGCCTGGCTTTTGGTTATGGGGCTGCTGTTCCTCGCTACCCCACTGACCAGTCTGCGTGTCCTTCTGTCCGGCTGGGCTCAGGACGCCCTCCTCCCCCAACCCCTCTTCCCCAAGACTTGGGACCGTGCGGACCACTGAGAAGAATGTATTGTCAGAAGTACATCTGCAATCCAGGCTCCTTTGTGCAGTTAAAACGGTAATGTTGCCATAAAGACGGCAGTTTGAAAAAAGGGAAAAAGGCAAGAGCTGACTGTTGAGAGAACAGGCCCTACACTTTCTGAAGGGTCTATGGCTCAGCGGGATTTCTTGTACTGAAGCTGGTGCTCACTGGGAGAGCTATTCTCTGTACGGAAGTGCAGCCCATTCAGTGACATGAGTTTTTCCTGGCAAATAAAATATACCTTTACATCTTTGCAGACATCGCCACTTTGGTCCCTACACCCCACTGAGTTTTTATTTTGGAAAAATAGTTTCAGGGCTGTTCACAGGCGGCTTGTTTGACTCTGTGAACTGAATGCAATGTTGTGAGACTTTTAAAATTAGATTTCACAGTTTTTAAGGTATACCGTAACTGCAAAGGCTTCGGATCCTTAAGGGTGGGGTGAGAGAGGATTTCTAATTGTGTTTAGAGCTGTCAGGTCTAAATATATACCTTGGTACATTCCCTGCTAGTGCATCTTGGCCCTACGAAGTATTTATGTGAGATCTCTTGGTCGGGACCCGCAGGCACTCGCATTGCCATCCAGAAAGCAGCTGGAGGAAACAAGGGGGAAAACAGCTTCTTTCTTTGGCTCACAGATACCTTCTTCTCTGTGTAGAAGGCTTCCCTGTTACAATGCCATTTCAGTACAGTAGGTCCAGGCCTACTGCTCGAGCTGGATGCCACCCACCAGCTAAGAGATTTGGGGCCAGTTTTTCAGATCTTATGTGTTAGTTTTCTCACAGACTTTGTGATTCTGATGCAGTATGTGCATCATAGCGGTGATGTAAAGATTAAAGGACAGAGCACTTAGAAAGGGGCCTGGCACGTGAAGTGCTTATGAAATGCTGGCATTTGGTCCCAGAACAATCCTGTTCACATGATGGGAAGTGGCAGGAACGGTCGGTCCTGTCTTGTACGTAGCACAGTGTGGCTAAGTACTGACCATCAAGGGGCTTGGATGTGGCCAGGCAAGGACACAGCTGATTTAACTTGAGTGAGGTCACCATCCCCAGAATTGGGGATGATGCAATTTTCTTCCTAAGAATACTGTATTTATCAGAATATAACGATTCAGGAATCTGGAAGGCAGGTAGAGCAAAGGTGAGCGGGAGAGCTGATAGGATGGCAGGGTCTCCAACAGCTGAGT
Source organism: Lontra canadensis (assembly GCF_010015895.1). Taxonomy (NCBI): domain Eukaryota; kingdom Metazoa; phylum Chordata; class Mammalia; order Carnivora; family Mustelidae; genus Lontra; species Lontra canadensis. The sequence continues at coordinate 6,138,289 of NW_022631086.1, read as the reverse complement.
GGAGAGGCCGGAGAGAAGGCGGGTCTCATTATTCTGGTTTCGCTGGGGAGAATGTAGGCAAATGGCCTTATTCCTAGGTAGGATTCCTAAGACTCCTGACCTCTAGGTCGGAGCTAACTGACTGCTGGGGCTCAGAAACAGGGCTGTGTGGACCTTTCCTATGCCAGGTTTGCTGGACTGCCTGCAAGGAAGGGCTTGCTGGGCAGGGGACGTTGAAAACCGAGTCCAGATTTCATTTTGCGGACACCCAGCCTGGAGTGTCCCCACAGCAGCAGTAGTAGGGTGGCGTCTTCTGGGAGTGCAGAAGTATTTGCACAGGTTACTGGGAAGTTAGCAGGAGTATTTTTAAATACATGTAAAAGGACTAGAGGCAGAGAGCTCGAAATTCCCAAGTTTCCTTAGACTAAGAAGGTAAAGCAGAAGAATGGTGCCTTTGCAATGTCGGCCCCAACAGCCACATCCCAAACTGTATTCTCTTCCCTTAAGCACCGTCAAGCAGTTCAGTTACAAAACACCCCTTGTCCTCAAAGACCCCGCGTTCGGTTTGCTTTCCTACCAGCAACCTCCCCGGCGACAGCTGCAGTACTCCCACTTACCAGGAGAGGGCGGCTGGAGCTTGGGCTGCTTCTTGGTGTCTGCTGTGCTGAAGACTTCCGGCGGGGGCTCCTCCCCGCGCTCTATCTTGCACTCAAAGGCAAACAGGTACTGAATATACTGCTTTTTCAGGGAGCTTGCCGCGCTGCTTGAAGTGCCAACATTTAGGTTGGTTGCCAGCTCACGCCACTTCTTGTTTTTATTAACCTAGCCAAAAAAAAAAAAAAAAAAAAAAAAAAAAAAAGGCAGGATCATTGGTTTGCAGCAAAGTGGCTTGTTTAAAGCCAGGAGACAAAAAAAGCACTTAATGTCTTGGTTTACTTTTTTTTTTTTTTTTTCATTTGCCTCTCTTAACTAATGCTCATTACTCCCACTCAGTAGTGCACAGACAGCATTTACAGTTATAAAACCATTAAGGGACCTGCTGATAGCTACATAAAAAGCATTGCTCGTCGAGATTCTTCTGCCTCGTGCACCTTCTAATGCCTCACACTCTTCCAGGCCGCTGCGGCTCCGAGCCAGCGATGTTCTCTGAGCAAGTGTACACTCCCCCCTGCTCCCGCTCATCCCTATCCCCGTCCCACCTCTCATCTAAAAAAAAAGGAAAAAAGCCATCTGAAAATGAATTTTAAAAATCAATAACATAACTATTTTGCAATTTAAGTGTTTGAGCCTTGATATGAAAAACAGTGCTTCCTTCCAACTGCCACAGGCTCCTGGAAAGACGAGCCTGTAATTCTAGCCCGCGTCCCTCCTCTCCCCAGGCAGCTCTCCTAGGGTGCTGGGCAGAGGTGACACTGGGGGCAGCCCGCACCAGCCATCAGCCCTGGGTGGCTCTGCGAGGCCACCAGCTAGCCGACATAGCAAGCCCAGGGGACGACATGGGGTTCCCAGGTACCCTCACGGCGCAGAGAAGGCAGCCGCAAAGGGAAGGGAAAAAAGGGAGAGAAAGCCTGAAATGCTACAGGAGGATTTGGGGCATTAACTTTTGATTCCTGCTTGGGCCAGAGTCACCGGAGGTTGAATGGCTGAAGGCAACACGCGGACCTGCAAATCCCCAGGCCTCTTCTGCCTTCAGGTATGTGCGCCTTGTGCTAAGTAGCCTGGTGAGGGTTAAAGGGACAGTGGTTTTTAAATGAAATGTTTCATTTTTGGATTTGAACTTTCTCCCAAAGCTCTTTACGTCCATTTACTTAGTATTAAATGGTACGTGATAAGCAAACCTCAGAAAGCTCACGAAATGCCCAATTCCGCTTCGGGCACTTAACGCCTGGCCGTGCCAAGCACGCCCGTGGACGGCTTCGGAAGGGCCGGGCAGGGCGTTGCCTGGGACACCCTGACAAGCAGGGCCCTGCACCCGTCTCCGGCGGGCCCCCGGGCAGAAATCACAACGGGGTGAGAGCCACGATGCGGCCGAGCGGCTCACCGCCGTGGGGTCCAGCCACACTCCAGCCGCCCGTTAGCCAGGCCGCTCCGAGCCTTACTTGCAGACCAGCGCGGCAGCCCACACCGCCGGCAGGTCCCAAGTAAGGCGTTGGACACACTCTGTACTTCTGTGAGGCTAAAGGCCACTGTCCAGTGTCCTGAAGGTTCTAAAAATCGATGCCCGGGGGGTCAGGTGCAGAGGGGAAAGGCCAGGGGGTCGGGGTGCGGGGAGAGGTGTGCGTCCTGAGCTCTCCCTCCACGGACCAACTCTCAGCCCGTGGTCCGCACGGTGTGACTTACCATCCGTTTCCGCAGAGCCTGGAATCAGGCCCTGTCTGGGCTGCACACCGCAGGTGGGTTGCGGCCCCCCAGGGACAGCTGAGAACAAAGGTCTCTCCTGCCTCCCCCAGAGCCACACAGCACTGAGACCGGGGCAGGCCCTCACTGACCCCTGTGCATGAGGGGACTCACTCTGGGATGGTCGGCGACCCGCCGTACCTGGCTGGAACGTGGGCTGCCACACTGCACACTAGACCACCGGGTCCCACAGCTGCTCCTCTCATTGATCTGGATAGGAGCCCAGGGACGGGCAGGTTTTTAAAGCTTCCTGAGTACTTCTAATGGAGAAGCAGGCTGAGAGCTGCTGGTGGATGGGAACAGTGCACGTCTCAGAGCCAGCAGGCCGGGCCGCACCTACCCTGGGTGCCCCTGGGCCACATGATGGCACCTCACCCTGTTACAGCTTCCTCTGCTCTTGGGGGCTGATGCCCCCTGTATTTTATGGGTATACAGAAAGCCACAGCCAGAACAAAGGGACAGCACAGTGCCCAGCACGCTGAGCATGACTCCGGGGACACCCTTTCCCCGTTCCTCTTGCAGGACACTGTGTTCCGAACTAGACTCCTTGCTGAAAACAGTGCCAGGACCAGCGTGAGGAAGGCGTGGGCCCCCGGGGTACAAGACAAAGCGAACACTGGCTCCGAGAGGCCAGGGCAGGGTCGGCACCGCACAGCCCTGGCCCTCTTCCTGCCCCGGTACTGGGGATGTGCTGCTGGATATGGGACGTCGTTTTCTTAATCCACTGCTCTGGACAGAGGGAGAGAGCCAACTGCATTTACAACGGATCCAGACAATTAATTTGGTTACTTGTGAAACATTTCTGGAGTATTTCCTGTGGCATCTTGGCAGAGCCCATGCAATTCTAGAGCGGTCAGAGAACCTAAAGGAAGATCTAGCCCAGCTGTCCGACTTTACAGATGAGAACAGAGGTGCACAGAAATGGACCGAGGTCCCCCTGCGAGTTGGTGACAGCGCCAGGGTCCCAAGCTCTAGTGTTCTCCCCTGCAGCACCCCGACACGGAGCCCCTAGGCTTAGCTTTTCCTTATGGAAGGAAAAAAACAAAGTTTGAGTCTGCACATTCAGAGAACCCTGCAGGAGAGCTTCTGTACGTGTCTCCTCGCTGGCTCACTCACGCACTCTCACCTGTGCCAAACCTCCGATCTCTTTGACGCAGACGTAGAGCCGGAACAGGTCCAAGGGCTTCTTGCCCACGGCGGGCAGACTCGAGACGGGCGAGCCTCTCTCTTCCATGAAGGTGAGGTATCTGTCGACCCATAGCTTTCTCTCTGGCTCGTTCCCCAACTCATACACCTTTGTGATCTTTTCCCCAGTGGTGGTGGAAGAGCTGGACTTCTAGTGCCCAGAAAGAACATTTGGGGGGGGGGTGGTACAGGCAGGCAGAGGGAAAAGGGAAGAAGGTGAGAAGAAAGTAATGAGCTACCAAATACAAGAAGAGAAGAAATTTAAAAACTACTGCTATCACACAACAATTAGGAATGAAGGCTACTAGTTCAGGCACAAACTATACATTTTCTTATAATTAAGACTTTACTTTGACTTTAAATAAAGGGCCCAAACTCCCCCTTAATATACTTAAAGAACAAAAACAAAAAAACCAAAACCCTTTTTTTAAAAACTTGATTGATACAAGCGTTGAATCCCAGAAGGCATGATTCCAATGATACCTCACGTCATTTTTAAAAATAAAAGGGTGCTCGCTCATAGAATAACCACAGTGAATTTAAAATCTCACATGGATGTCCTATTATAGAGCCCCCAAAACTATATGGACTCTTACTTCTTGTCAAAATAAGAATGGCTAAGGGGCACCTGGGTGGCTCAGTGGGTTAAGGCCTCTGCCTTTGGCTCGGGTCATGACCCTGGGGTCCTGGGATCGAGCCCCATGTCTGGCTCCCTGCTCAGTGGGGAGCCTGCTTCCTCCACTCTCTCTGCCTGCCTCTCTGCCTGCTTGTGACCCCTCTCTCTCTCTCTCTCTGTCAAATAAATAAAAAATACCTTTGAAAAAAAAATTAAAAAAAAAAAAAAGAATGGCTAATGTCTATCCTCATTAAAATGCTAAAGCATATGGAGGAAAGCCGATATGGGACTTGCCAGAAAATTTAAGGTAGGTCCCAGATCCCAGGAACCCGTGGTGTGGGCTTTATGCTCATTTGCAAGCTTTACAGACTAGTGTCCAGCTAAAGTTCTGGCATTTACTCATGATGACTAGCTTCCCTTACTTAAGATTTCTTGAACTTCTCTGCCAAGGCAAGGGGCTCCTAGAGAATTATTTTAACAGACTTCATAGGCAACCATGCTTTAATCACAAACACATGTGCTATTTCATACTCCCTGAACATCTATGGATAAAAATATACATTTACTTTTACACACATGGGTTTATGGGCTCACGTGGTTTATTCTGATGCTCTAATTCTTTGTTTTCCTAATTATATGATACTAAAATGTTAAAAGTTACTGTTTCTGCATAACTTAAACCCACCTTCTGGGTTATGGGATCTGGAAAGTTTAAGACTTCTGGTCCTAAACAGCCCAAGTGTCTGTTTTTCTTTTCTTTTATGTCTCTGTATTTGTAACAATGATTTGGGTACTTGTAGTATGTGCAACTTCAGGGTTATTGTGAAAAATCACTTCTAAATTCTCAATAAAGATTTCCTTGGAACAAGAACTGACTTCATTTTCTTATGTGTATTTACCAGCTATCATTTGCAATGGATAGCCGTTATTTTAAATGGGAGTTCTTCTTAACTCTTTTCCATTATATTCAGCTTAACAATTTTAAATGCATAGCTGAAATTCTGGGGGGTTAAATAACATGACTGCCACTTAAGTTTGAAGTTGCCTTATTTGCAAAGGATCCCCAATAAAAGTAGGACCTCAGAAAGGATGCCTGAGAATGAGACTAACGAAGCTGGGTGAGTGGCAGCTTCTCCCCTAATTAACGTGTACTTCTCTTGAGCTACTGCTGCTGAAATTTTAAGCCTTCAGACTCAGAATTACTGAGGCATAACATCTTTACATTAAACACTCAAAAAATGGGTGATACCAGTTGATGTAAATAAAAAATTTAGGGTGGTAAGATTAAAAAAGTGTGACCTTTTAGAATTTATACTGATGCCAAGGCTAAACAGAAAGTCACTTAAAAATTACTTTAGATTTGAGCTTAAAAATATATACACATATTCATATATATAGCTACACATCCATATACATACTCAGAATATGGAACACACTGTATATTCAAATGATAAGTTTTTAAAATTTTTTTCCATGTTCTTATACCCAAGGAATGTTTGACTAGGAAAATAACTGTCCTACTGCATTTTTACCACATTTCAGAAGTTTTGTCATCACTGATGGGGTAGTTATTACGAAGAGGTTTCTAAATGCTAGTTTGAAAATATTTTTCCTTTTGGGGAGCAATAAAAAATGGGTCCAATTTTTTTTCAAAATGAAAATTTGAAATAAGAACAAGAGGAGAAAAGCATTATTACTTAAAATCAATAATAATAAAAAAAAATCCCAGCAACCTCCCCATTGCATTTCATTTTTGAAAAACTGAGAAGTAAAAGTCTGACATTCCATTCAGGGTAAGAGAAGTGAAAGAAATCATTTCAATTTAAAACTATTTTGAGAGGCTCTACCAACATTCTGAACAGACGCTCCACCTGCCACTTCTGGCCTGGTCCCCTCCAAAGCCAGAATGGGGGAGGCTTCTGGAAGGACAGTTAATCAGGACCTGAGCAGGGAGACTCTGCTGATGTTGTTCCCATTTATGAAGAGTGTATCCCCTACCCTCAGATGGGCCTAAAGTAACAGTACACTTAGTTTGGCTATATATATTTTCACTTTTCTTGCTGTTCTTTGTTCAAGGAACCGGAGTTTAATGAACTTCTGAGTATCTCAGTTCATTCTCATAAAGTCAGAAAAGGTTAATGAAAACAATGTTTTTTTTAAACTGAATTGTATTGTTTTGCAGAGCATCGTTTTTAGATCTCCAAAAAAGACTTATGGATTTTTATGGCACCATAATGTAGGAAAATGCATCTGTATGAAAGAATGTGGTTGGGACTCAGGTGACGTGTAAGGTCCTGGAAGAGGCCTCCCAGGCACCTGGGGCTCCTCTGTCTACATCACTGTCCTCAGTGGCCCTTGGTTACACAGCTTATAAAAAGCGTATGTTTTGCATGGATTACTGGTGTGCCCTACGTTTTCCTGACTCCCACAAGGCAGGGTCTGTGCTGATTCTGAATGACCCACGGTGACTGCACACTGGAGGTGGCTGGCGTCGAATCCGTTCTGGGACCGGGTACTTGACTGGATGAGAAATGTCTGAGAAGTCTAGCACCCTCCAAGGAAGAATTCACAGCTGAATACAATATCCCATACACAGGATTTCAGGGAGCAAGGTGCTGAGTGGACGCGGAGGCAATCTAACGAGACTGGAAACAGGAGCGATCATCATGCCTATGGTGGGCACTTGCCACCTCCACTCCCAGGCTCAAGGTCCGTTTCCTAGCCAACGGCCAAAGTTAGCATGTGGGCGTCCAAACAGAGAAAAAGGACATTAAGAGAAACAAAAGTGTTAGGAAATAAAGGTATATACTTTATTGCTGATTAGGCTCAACATGAACTTTCTTTGGCTCAGAGACATTAGCTCTGATGTAACCTTTGGATAGGTGTCACTGGATACTTTCCCCACTAACCTTGGGCCAACAAACTCACCCTGCAGAAAGATGGGATGACCCTTCCAGGTCCCTGGGACCACCTCACGCTGCTTCAGTGTTGTAAATACTGGATCCTAGGGCCCAAAATTGTTGTGGACTCCAGAAAAGAAAAGGGGGGGGGGGTGCCGAAAGACTGCAGCAGGACTTCATGGCACCACAAATGTTTTCCTTGCGTATATTTTAATTAAGTCTATAAGTACAGTTTGCCTCAAATCTTTCAGGCAGATTTACATTTCAGCAGTCTTTACCATATGCCCGGTAATATGTGTATGTGCAAATGTTTATTTTTATTTTAGAATGTTCTGTAACACAACAATGTTGGTCCATAGCACCCTGTCAAAGCACGGAACATCTTCATCATGTAGTCCGTTTCTGGCCTGCGGTGAGACAGGTTTTACCGGAGACACTGGGAAGGGCGACAAGTACAGACTGAAGTACAGATTGAAGTTGTGTCTCAGAAAGGACAGTCAAATATTCCTAAACTGTGTGATGCCAACAGTGATTTGACAGCAGAGATGCTCTCAGGTCCACCCCTCCACAATCGCTTTTGGTTCCCTTCCTAAATTAGCATCTCATTCAAGGCAGGGACCATGTTCTGAATACAGAGCCTACCTTGAACCATAGCTCCTCTGTCCCTCTCTACCACTGGAGCCATAGGCTTGTTTGTAAATTCTTTTTTTTTTTTTTAAGATTTTATTTATTTTAGAGAGAGAGAGTGTGCAAGCATGAACCGGGGGTGGGGAGAGGCAGACGGAGAGGGACAAGCAGACTCTGAGCAGAGCCTGGAGCCCAGAGCTTGGGGGCGGGGCTCGATCCCAAGATCCTGAGATCATGACTTGAGCTGAAACCAAGAGTTGGACGCTTAACTAACTGTGCCACCCAGGTGCCCCATAAATTCTTACATATAAAATGGGTATGGTACAGGAAGAGACAGTGTATGTGGAAATATTTAGGAAAAAGGGAAAAACAGCATGCAGTTTTAAGCATAATTGTTTAATGAAGTCAACAATTCATTTTACTTTTTTCTTCTATTTTAGTGGAAAGTGTTGTTTTTTTTTTTGGAATAGAAGTTTCTTTCCCGAAGGACTCATTGTATGGCGGGAGCTAATTAATTAAGTTAAAATATCATAACTATCTCACTCAATCTTTATAAATCCAGAGTCGGTAATGGGGCATTTTTATTTATTTTTTAATTTATTTTTTCATAAGGTGGAATTTTTAAACATGTAATATCATCTATTAGTAGTCTAATTAGTATGCTTAATTATTACCTTAAGGTTTTAAAGATTATTATTTTCAACCTCTGAACTTTTTCCCTCCGAGCCAACATACAAATGTTTTCAAAAAGTTGTAATTTGAGTTCCACCTGTTAACCTGAGAGTAGGCTGATTCAAAAATGCTTTTCTTATGATGAAGACAAAACAAAACGCAACACTGGGGTATGTTATGGGAAAAACACCCATAACACTGGCTGCCTTCTGAGACTCAAAGCCAATAACACAAGGACATCAAAATGCAGGCTTTGCACTCCTCCTTCCTGCTAGTTCTGCTTAACCCGCCCTAGAGCATTTTTCATTTCATCTTGGTTTTTGCAAAAGCGAAACATGTCTACAGAGAAGGTAACAGCGAGTATCGCCCTTTCTTCCTCTGAAAAGGAAAATGCTGGTTATGCTAGAGCTCCACATGAATTTTACAAACATTTACTGGAACCACCAACCCTTCAAACCTTCAGCTCTATCTGTTTAAACCAGTGAATGGATAATTAATAGCAGCCTCCTTTTGGGGTTTTGACTAGGTTGCCAGATTCTGCACATAGTCTTCTTCCCTCCAACTTGCTTTTCCTGAGCTGTACTGTTCAATACGTCGTCTTACAAAAATTAGAGTGTTAATTAAGCCTTCTTGGCAAGTAATTGCATGTTAAGTTTTTTTTTAAACAGATCTTTTGATTCCCTATATGAATGTAAAATAAAGGTTACTACAGTGCCATTCTTCTTCTTCTTTTTTTTTTTTTTTTAAATGGCACAGAATTAATTTCTTCAGTAGGAAAATGAAGACCAAGCTCTATGGACAGGAAAACATTAAGGCTTAAAAAATTCCCTTATATGTTCGTTACCATTTAAAAAAAAAATTTTTTTTTACGTATCATATGGAAATCAACACTTAATTTCAAGACGATCAGCAGGCTTGCACACGAGGGAATTTTTCTATCTCGACTGATTCTAATGTAGGTACACATTATTAATCCAAAAGTAGCATTCCAAATATTCACACGCGGTAACATTTCTACCACTTTTCTGTTAATTTCTGACAGGTGGATTGAAACAAAGCAGGGCTGATGTTATGCTAACCGGTGCCCAGAGCGTAATATCTCTATTTTCAGGTAGGCAGTTTTGAAATAAGATGTTTCAGATACAAAAGCCCATGAAAGATTTAGGCCAAAGGTCAAATTTGTCATTTATTCCGTGGCTGCTATTAGTTCCCATGTAAATGGAGAAGTAGCTCATTCTGAAGATCTTTATAAGTGCACAACAGATCAGACATTTAAACAAAGTCACTGTGTGAAGGAGTTTGGACCCAGTAACACAATCGCATGCTTCGTATAGAGGTGTTCCTTTATAACACCGTTTCATTACCAGAAATCAACTTCTACGATTTACATAAATGTTACTCATTTCGTTACTGACATAATTATCAAGAAAACCCTTTCACGGATAAATTATGAAGAAAAAGTCTTATAAAACAAATAAATAAGCAAGCATTAAAGTAGAATTAATTATCAAAAAACCCCAAAAACAAAAACAAAACAAAACAAAACAAAAAACCACACACAAAAAAACCAGAGCCACTTACAGGGCTTGATGGAGTCTTTGGCCAGCCTGGGCTGCTAATGCTATCGCTTTCATCTCCATGAAATGAGGAGATGCTAGCAGAGCTGGGGGACATTGGGGAAGGGACTGGCAGGTTGCCGGGGGTTGGGGGCTGAGAAATACCCTGAGAGCTGTAGCTATCCTGTGGTAGAGGAATAAAAAAAAAAAAAAATGACAAAGGTAGGGCAAACTTTATTTAAAATAACGAAAAGCACATCCAGTTTAACATACTAATTTTTATATATAATGGATATATATAAAGACATGGACAAACACACAAAACCACACACATATAAAGGTATTAAAACAACATTCTTAATTAGTATAATTTGGTAAGTTTGCTGGATGCTGGATAAGGCCACTAAGCCACCATGCTTATTTCAAGCTTACATGGAATGCTAAGCATGGGTTACCCCTTATGAAAGAAAGAAAAGGAAAAAAAAAAGCTGTTCACCTTATTTATCAAATAAGGCAGGAAAGCAAAATATTAAGTATGTTGTTGTTGCTGAGGCGGCCAAAACAGGAAGCTATAAACTGAAGGCAGAGAAAATGGCTGCAAGTATCAAAACCAGGCAGGACCCCTTCCTTCTCCCCACCCCCAGAGCGCCTCTCTCCGGTGGGTCTCGTCCCTCCGCCCCTCTCCCACGACCGTGAGTTCGATGCCGTAAGAACTAGTAACTTTCAGATCCACACCATGGAGGGGGGGGAGAGCGAGGAGAGAGCGAGGAGAGCTACAGACATGGCGCACGAGATGGAGGCATGCACGAGAGAAGAAACCAAATGGCAACAAAAGTGGAGGCCGACACCAGTGACCAGAACACCACGGCAGCCGCAGCGAGGCAGGCCCCACACCGCGTGCAGAGGAGAAAGGAAGTACCTTCGACTTGCTCTCGGGCTGTGGAGTGCCTTCTTCTTTCCCGTCGGCCTTGAGGGGCACGGGCAGCTTGGAGTCCCCGGGAGACATCATATCTGCAAGACCCACAGATGCTAATCGAAAACAGGAGAAAGAGTTTAGGATTATACATGTGAGGCAGCGGGCCGTGCTCCTGCTAACCCCGGTTACCGAGACACGCGTGGGACACCTGAATTTCCCCTGAAGGAAGAAGAGAGGAGAGATGGTGACCGAGAGCACACCCCTTCTCTGAGACCTACACAGCACGGCATTCTGCCAGTCCTTTTGTAACTTAAAAGAAAAAAAAAAAATCCCAAAGACAAAAAGACCACAATCATTTACCCGACACCCAAGCCCCTGAAAGGCAACTCGCATCAATATTATTTTTTCAAAATTACTATAGCTTTAATAGAGCAGGTGCGAGGGGCGGTAAGTCCAATGTTTCGGTGCGTCATCGGGTATGAAAGGAAATGCCGGGTGTGTGTATTTTTTACCTGGTGACTGGAAGATTTCATGTTTTCTTAATGTCCTGCATTTACAGCATCTACAGTTTGTAAAATCACTCGCCATTTTCTATTGTTTCATTTTAAAGCTTAACTAGCACACACGGCCTAGGCTGCAGTCATGGAAAACAGTCCTAACAAGTGACTTGAAAAACAAGAAACAAAAGTAATCTTCGAAGGACAGGATCTGTAATGATTTTACAACGGGGCCGGTTTCCTTTCGGTCTGGGGCTGTGTGTACATTTATTAATGCCCAGCAGGCGCTCTGCCCAGGTCAGACCCCCCAACCTGCTCAACCTGCTCAAGAGTCAACGTCACGATTCCCGGCAAAACTCACTTTCTATGTCAAAGCTCAGAAATTCAATCAAGGTCATCTAGGATTTGGAAGGAAAGATTCACCAAGGAACAACTGATTTGTACCCATTTATTACGAACACGAAGAGACATTTCAGAGTTAAGAAGGAGGGTCTGGCTTTCTTTTTAAAGGAAGAACAAGGCTACAGTAGGGAATCAGTGTAGACATCCGGGGACTAACAGCTGAATTTCTACAGAACCCCACTGTGACAACCATCTGCACAGCGCTGGGCTGGGAGCGCGACACCAAACAGATGTGTGAGGGGAGACGGAAGCAGACAAGGGAGAGCGGAGAGAATGAAGAGCCTTGTCAGTGAGTGAAAGCCAGCAAACATTCCTGTTTCAACACAAAATAAACGTGAGGTTCTATGCACAGGCCCCGTTCTGCACTCTGCAAACAGAAGTGCTGGGTCCTCCCAGGCAGTGCGTGTGTTGCATAATGTGCCAAAAAAAAAGAAAAAAAAAAAAAAAAAGAAAGAAAAAGAGAAGAAGCAGCAGCTTTAAAAAAGGCTCCACAGATTGCCCACTACAAAATGATTATTGTACATATTCATGTATTACTATGTTTTAGAAAATAATTAGTTTTAATTACAGCAGCGAGAGAGCGAGCAGGGCTCTGGCGAATTAGCTGGCAAGCTTTGCCGTGCTAATTTGCTAATATCGTTAGCATCACGGCAGGTTGAGACCAGAGGTCCTGCCAAAAAAGCCGACCCTGCCACGTGCCCAGGAGTCCGGCAGCGCGCTTGGACGCCCGGGGACGCACCCGTCTTTTCCACGGGATGCTGGTGCGCGGGTCCCAGCCGGTCCGCGCCCGGTCAGCCCTTGAAGTCATCACCACGCACACAAATCATAATTGGGATGTTTTTCTTTCTTTCTTTCTTTTTTTTTTTCCAAATTACTTTCAATACTTAGACTTTAAGAACTGGAACAAAAAGCTTTTTCAAGTGATGCAGCTGCAGAGAAAAAAATCTATTGGGATCAGCTAAAAATGCCGTTATTTTTGTGAATGTGTGAAACCTCAGAAAAGCAGCTGAGAGAGAGCGCCCCAGGACCGCCCCGCTCACAGCCCTGGGCTGCTTTCATGCAGTCTTCTCTCCGGGGTCTAGCGCTGGGGGAATGAGTAAATCTGTACACTGAGAAACACCCTTTTTAGAAGAACAGAAAGGGGAAAAAGAGCGGGACGAGTGTGGAAAGAGGAGCTTCTTCAGGAAAGTCCCTATGTCCTCGCTAGTTATGCACAGAGCTGTCACACAGGAATGACAGCCACGCCATCCTGAGAATGTTGCAAAGTCACGGACACACGGCTTCTGTGAAGGCCTGCCCCTCCATAGGTTATAATGAATAGTTCTGTTAGCATTTGTAATAAGTTATGCCTAAATATTACTGTTGAAAGACAGAAAATAGTAATATTTGTGTTTGTGCATTCAATGTGTTAACATACCCATGAACCATTTTTAAGCATGAAGAAGTAGGCCAAGGGGTGGGTGTCTGGGTGGCTCAGTGGGTTAAGCCTCTGCCTTCAGCTCAGGTCATGATCTCAGGGTCCTGGGATCGAGCCTCGCATTGGGCTCACTGCTCAGCAGGGAGCCCGTTTCCCCCTCTCTGCCTGCCTCTCTGCCTACTTGTGATCTCTGTCAAATAAATTAAAAAAAAACTTAAAAAAAAAAAAGAGGTAGGCCAAGATGTATTGTTATAATGAATGATAATAATTTATACTGACTTAAAAAAATCAGACTCAGATGAAGTTAAGCATATATGGTGGTTTGAAGTTCCCCAAACCTCTTCTCTATTATATATTTTTAAATGGGCATTTAGGATATGCAAATATAAAAAATGGTCAAAAGTGGCATTGCTTTATTATTTTGGGAGATAAATAAGGATAGAATTGAGAAGAATAGTTGTATTTAGTACTCTTGCCTTACACTGCAAATTTTATTTTACTAAATGGATCATAAGGCCTTTCCTTACTGTGGCTTTTACTATTCCTTTTGTTGAAATGCTTATTTTTGACTTCTTACCAGAATTCTCAATTAATCACTGCAAAGCACTATATGCCTCTCAGGGCAATGACACTCCAGAGGCACTATTTTTTTCTTCTCCTTTCCCAGAAGAGAGAGACCACCACTGTTTTAAGGATGTGTTAATCAAGGCCCCGTTTTTTCTCCTGTTGACATCAGTAATCCAGTATGTAAAGTTCAGACATAAAAAGGGGGCAGTAAAGAACTCGGGCTTGCAGAAAGTGCTGTGTGAGTATTGTAAATACATTTCAAGTGCTAGCCTTTGGCTTTACCACTGAAATTTAAGAGCTAGAATGATTTCCTAAAGTAAGTGTGGGTCAAGGTCCTAAGGCAGCCATTCTGCCCTGGATTTAATATATTCAAGAGGAACATAAAGAACGTATGGTGTGAGCAAAACTGGACTCAAACACTCGCTCTTCCTCGTTCAGCTTTCTTTACTCAGTCTTCCTGCAAGGTGGCCAAGTCACTCTTGGAAGATGGAGACATGGGACCAGAAGCACACACGCGGTTTGTTCTTTTCACAGTAAACGATAGTGCACCCTCCACAGAATCTTTTATTCCTTGTTTTGGAAAACACGGGAGGGCCTTTCAAGGTGTACACGTCTGTGGGCAGGCATGACTCTCGTTATATGGGGCACACAGAGCAAAGCACCGTGGACGTGACACGTATGGAGGATATGGGAGAAGCCTGGCAAGAACCTTTCGACCCCTGGCCATGACGTACCTCCATGGGGGCAGTGTGAGCGAGAGGCACACCACCCTAACTGCCACCCGTGCCCCCTCTCTCCGGACAGGCAGCCCAAGGAAACATGCAGCCTGAGCACACCCAGCACGCCCGCTGTGCTCTCAAGAAAGCCCCAGCTACCGACCAAGTCCAGGGCTACCAACCGACTCGGCATAATCCCAGTCTGCATTCTGCCCACTTAAAGAGAAAAGGTTTTCATCATTTATTACACCGCCCATATCTTTGATCGGGGAGGGAGGACAGCAGTTCACCAAAAATCATTCACTTCAAGCAAGCAAGCAAGCAAACAAAAACCCCAACAATCTTAGAAACCACTTGGACATCCAACCGTCAACACAGTGCTCAAGAGCCAAAAGGTCCTTAGAGAAGGACCCTGAAGTCTCAAGACGGTCACCACCTATCTGTCTGGTGGATGCATATGCAAGCCATGGTTTTGTAGCTTTTTAAAAGTTTTAAAAGTTTCAAAACAGCAAATTATCTGGTAAGTAGCTAACGCCCCACAAGCGGGCATGGTTCTGCCAGGAGACTGCTGAGCCGAGTACCTCCAAATCGGGGTTCTTAAGCTTTAGCGAGCACTTATGAAAGCTACCTGAGGCGTCTGTTAGGAACAGAGATTTGTGCACCGTCCAGAAATTCGAAATCTGTAGTTTTAACAAGCATTCTGGGTGACACGTGGTTCTTGATTTTTGAGAACACGGAAGAAAGCTGTCGATCCCGTGGTAATGAGCTTGCCTTTTTTCCTCTGTGAAGGTTAACGGACCTAGTCTGCCCCATACTGGTAGGATGTCAATGGGACACTACCTGTGGGATGGAGCCGTGGTAGGTTGGCGGAAAGATCTGGAATCCCGACAGGGCTCTTGTGTAAGAGGAAGGCCTGCCTACAGGAGTATATGGCTGTTGCTTTACTATCCGGAGGTTATACAGATGGAAATGCCCTATATTTTGCAGAGTGGCTTCTAGGGAGGCAAACTTAGAACCACAGATGGCAGATAGATTTTCTGGAATTTAGATGTCTTCTCTGAAGATGATGGTTTATACGAAGACAAGCATATAACTAAGGAATATTATAAAAGGAAACACAAAGAAGTATAACATAGCTAATAACACAAGGATTATAAAAGGGCGTATTTAACAGGGCTATACGTGACTTATACTTCTGCCCACTGCATTATCTAATTCTAATCTTTTAATGCAAATAATTTTTTTGAAAAAAGCTCCTTTAGAGGGAAAAAAATCCCCCCCACTGCTTAGCACCCCACATTTCCTGCATTTTAAAATGAAGAAATAGTTGTCACATTCATACTCACACTGACTCCATTTGAATAATTACTTGCTCACTGAAGCCTGTAACAATTTGTCACTACACAGGAAGATGTTTTTTGGCCCCGAACCCCGTCTATATCACAACTGCCTGAACTCCGCAAAGAGGATGCTGGAATTCCAGTTGCATAAGCTGTCGAGGTTCAGCAAATCCCACTGCCAGCCCTGGACATCAGGGGTGTTATGTGCGCCTTCTCCAAAAGTGCCCTTACAGAGAGAACACATTCTGCCCTTATCACCGGTCATTGATCCGCCTGGGCCCAAAACAAGTAGACTGATGTGATGATGATCGAAGCCATTTGGGGCCCAACTCTAGAAAAAGTCAAGGACCTTCAGACCAAAACCCATGAGGAGCCAGTCGGTAACCTTATGGGTTCCTTTGCCACTCCTGTTTCCCTCACAGACTGTAACATAGAGACGGCAGCTTAATGGGCGCCTATCAGGAGACACACAGTATATGCTAACTCGTTAATATTCTTTGGATGTGCTAGCTAGATGACTACTTTCTATCAGGGTGCATCTGATGTATAGAGCTGGAATAAAATCACCTAAATGTGTAGAGAAAATTTGATAAATGTCTAAATTATTAAAAATTCAATGTTTCGAAATACACAATGCAATAAAAAAAATTTTTACTAGCCCATACTAGACTGTGAGGCTAAACAGCCTCTCATTGAACAGATTTCCTCTGCAGGAAGTAACGAAGAGCTGCATTATCTGAATAATAATAATAATGAAAAGAAACCCTCTCTGTGAATTTCCATTAAATTGGTTATTCCCCAGGAACACATAAATCTTCTTAGGCAGGGCACGGTGCCATCTACTTGTGGCTGGTTATTTTTGTGGCTCTGGGGTCCAAAGGAAAAAGGGAAAAATGAGTACTGCTAATAGGAGGTGAAAATTTATTGTGCAGTTTCAATGCTCTGAGGTAATTTTATTTCGACGAGCCAGAGAAACACGTAATGTCGTAACCCAAATACACTGTTACCTGGGACAGTGCTGAGAAGGGAAGGGGAAGCTTCCGGCTAATAGACTGTCGAAGACTGTCCTCTTTTATCTCAAACGTAACAACACCCACCTTGCTGGGATGAATGACCAAAAGCAGGAAGGACTATTCTAGTTATTTAAAAACCTTCCATTTCGCCGCTAGTTTCGTTCTTCCTCTTGCACACACTTTTAAAGAGGCGTAATCAGGGAAGGGCACTATTAAATGAGACCCTGAAAACCAACAAGTCAGAAGCTCAGAGAGGATGCAGGCCCAGCCTGGAGCAAAGAAACAACAGCTCCTGGGGTGGCCTTTCAAAGTCCCCAAGAAGGGTGGCGAAAGGCAGAGGAAATGAGAAAAGGTAGTAAGAAAGGGCCAGGCCTCTAACTCCACGGTGTTTCCCTAACACATCATGAAACCTCACGGGGCGCACACAACCGGCTACACGGTGCTCTGTATTCATCCAAGGAGAGCATCCTCCCTGGGACAGCGCCAGCCTCTCCAACAGGCGTTAGAAAGTGACAGGTCCGCTACGACCCACAGTCTCTTCTCAAGAGCAGCGCTCCTCAACCGCTGGGCAGTGAGGGGCGTGGGGAGGCGGTTCAGGGCCTACGCAATCTGAGAACATGGACTCTTGGCACAGGTGTAGACATTCCTGGTGTTTCCACAAACGTATCCCCTTACTGCACTCACCGGACGGGCTTTGGTAAGAACGCAGTTGTTGACATCACCAAGGGGGTTGAAAACGTTAAACACGATGGAAAATTTAAAACAATCCATTAAGAAAATAATATAGACTTTCTCACTGGAGACGCTCTGCAAACAGCGCTTACGAACGACTGTTTCCGGGTATGTATTTCAAGGTGCAAAAGTACTTCAACGCCCCTGGTTCTGCCCTTCAATCCCTCCTCCGGAAGGTGAACTCGCACCGAAGGGAGCACTGGTTTTGTCGGGGGACCTTCCAAGACTTCGAATGATGCCCCACGAGAAGAAGAACTCAGCGTAGACATGGAGCGGGCAGTCCCCAGGGTCACTGGAACGTGCCCACCCACTACAATATCACGGAGGCCGCGCAAATCATTCACACAAAATATAATGTGATCCTCGCGTCTCGAAACATTTACATAGACCGAGCAAGTTTCCAGGCAGCAGACGAGCTGAGTGTGTCCCCTTTTGACCCGAGGATCCGCCGCTGGGGCCGATCACCAGTGCAGGCCTTTGGGGAGTGGGGGGGGAGGGCAGCTCCCAGAGCGCGGGAGGGGGGGGGGGGGCAGCTCCCAGAGCGCGGGGCCGGCGCGGGTTACCGGCTGAGCTGTTCACCATGTTGGGCGCCATGCTGTAGGGGGGTGCCTGGGTGCTCGCCAGCCCAGAGCTGTTGGTCACCGGCTGGCTGTAGGGAGAGCTGGAAGCCATAAGTCCACTCTGATTCATGCCGGGAAAACTGCCTGGCCTGCAGGAAGAGAAAGCACACGCGTACATAGGGGGGCCACGGACACCGGCGGCACGGCGCCCGGGGAGCCACTTCTCAGAATGCGTCTGGGCGAGGGGCGGGGGCCGCTATTTTTCATGTTCGCTTAAAATAACTTATTCCTGGAAAGAGGGCTGAACTACTGCTAATTATTTAATCCACTGTGTAAAAATTCCAAGTAATACAAATTCCACAATAAATTATACGTTTTGAATCATGTCAAGTGTTCCAGGTTATGATTTATATAGAGGAATATAAGCAAGAAAGGGGGAAATTGAAATAAGAACAGGAATTACAAAAGCAAGCAAAATTAATTTCTAATGTTTAAGAAGATCTGACTCTGTGAGCATTACTAAGTGTCCTCAAATCAAAATCCAGAAGTCAAGGGATGAAAATCAAATGGGCAGTGTGAGAAAGTTATTTAAAAATTATTTCTTCGGGAACGCCTGGGTGGCTCAGTGGGTTAAGCCTCTGCCTTCAGCTCAGGTCATGATCTCAGGGTCCTGGGATCGAGCCCTGAATCGGGCTCTCTGCTCAGCAGGGAGCCTGCTTCCCCCCGCCCCCCAGCCTCTCTGCCTGCCTCTCTGCCTACTTGTGATCTCTGTTTGTCAAATAAATAAATAGAATCTTTTAAAAAAAAATTCTTAGACCTAAATGTTCTGATGGAATGAATGTGGGAGAAAACATTTCTAAAACCCTTCAACCCTGTTACTTAGCATTCTGTAACTAGGTACTATGAAACTCATACCAATATCCCCATATTAACTTTACACAGTAAACACCAGACTTCCACTTCTTTCTGTAGGCTTTCCTGGGACAGGAGGGAAGGGAGCTTCAACTGGCTGACAGGGTCCCTAAGGGTTACCCTTCCTCAACTGTGATGCAGACTCATGAACTTACATTTTGGTGATTTAGTTTTGCTAGTTTTTTGTGTGTGCTCTGTGAAAGACAAACTTTGCACTCTTGCAAGGGGAAGAGGGTATTTCTTAATCTTAAGGGGACACCTGTGGCACAAAGGCATTTCTCTAACTGCTGGAAATGAGACGGGGAATGGGAGAGGTTTAAATTGCGCGGCGCTTTAATTCTCGCAGGAGAATTACCAGGTAGAGAGAAAGATGAAGGCAATGTGACAAAATCTGCGAGAGCCTCCACTGTCGTACTCAAGCATCTCTTACATAAATAGTATACCTTGAGAAAATTTTCCCAACTTTTGGCTACCAGTGTTCCTTCTTAAGAGAAAAACTAATAGGAAGGGTAAAAATCTACACTTGGCATTATCTGTTCCAAATGTAATATGAGTACAAGCCCCCTCCCGAGCCTCCATTAAGCTGTCATCTGATGACTTTCTATGTGGAACAGTAAAATATTTTTGAAGATTCTTTAAAAGATTAACATAAGTCATTTTAAGAAAAAACCAATATACTATTCTTTTTGTGTAGCAATTTTCAATGGATTCAAATTCCTGGCTCGTGGAAAAAGTTCAAACACAGTCCACTTGGGAAATTCAAAGTATAAGGGTTTGAGTGGGCTTTTTTTTTTCCTTTTAAATATTACATCAACCATTCAAAGAATTCCTGTCCAGACAAACACTCGATGATGGCTTAGGACGAACATTCTAGCAGGCTGAAAGACTAATGGCGTGGGTGTGGCTCTGGGAGAAAGGAATGTTACTTCAGCCTTGAATTCTGAGCTCACTGAAGTGCCATTTGGAATAACTACAGACTGCTGAATCAGGATTATAATACCCACTGCAGTTCATTAACAATGTATCTGAGATCATTTGATGGCTTCTGATTAACCTCGAGGTCGTCAAATACTTCTAAATGCATTGCCCCACAGCTGGAAACAGTATTTCTTTATGGTTAGGGTCTTAACATCCAGCATGAAAGTGGCTGGCGTTAATTCAAGTATCTTAGGTTCCCCTTCTGACGTGCTCTCATTCAAACAAAAGACACTCTCACATTTATGCACCTGTTTTGAAAGAAAACAAGAAAAAGTGAAACCTGTTGGGGCTGCTCTCCCAATTCCGTAGCAGATAAATCATCTGAAGAGCGTCCTTAACTTAGGAACAGGTTGGGTTTTCTGAAGACAGCTTTCAAGTCTCAACCAGGGGTGACCTGACCTTCAAGATCCAGGTGCAAAGGCCACCGCCTCTGCAAAGGCCGTCCTCACTCCCCCACCTAGAAGCCCCGCCTGCCCCAGACTCTGCCTATCAGAGCCCCCTGCACTTTCTTTTGGGTCTTCTAACAAGTTATGGTGCGCGTCTTGGCTCTTATGGGCATGTATGTCTCCGAGAGGAGCAGCGACTGAGCCTGCCCAGCTACTAGAGTAATACTTGGTAAATGAACTGGTAGACAACGTTGTCACCCGAGTACACAGGCCTCAGGCCACCTCTTCAGGCTCCCCCCAAACTCAGTTTCGCATGTGCTGTGACTCCCGGGTGCGCGCAACAGTCGGGTCCTTGAGCATGCTGGCTTATAACTCAAGCGGCAAAGAGAATCGGAATAGAGAACCCACCAGGCAGGCTCCTGGTAACCCTAATCTAGGATTTCTCCCCCAAGTCTGCACTGTCTACTTGCAATCACCATAAGATAATGAAGGTATGCATTAGAGGTTAAAAAAAATACCGTTAAAAGTAACAAGAAATTGAAGACGTCGTGCCGCTGGCTACAGTGCTCCTCGATGAAACCATGCCTGTAGTTTTACAAGTTTGGTTAAAATGTCTTCACTCTGTCACTAGTCACACTTTCCACGGTCACCGGGATCTGGGAGCAAATCTCCTCGGGTCTCTGGGCCTGTTTTTGCATGTGAACACGCAGGGACAGATAACAGTAACTGTCATGACTTCTGAGGCCCTAATAAATGCACCTGGACCAATTTCTAGGCATTGAACACATTTGATTTTTTAAATTCCCGGAGGAAGGTTGGTGGGATTATGCTTACATACCGAGAAAGAAAAAAGGATCAGAGAGACTGAAGAAGTTGCTTGAGGACACACAGCTAGCAGGTGGCAGGAACAGAATGCCTCCGGCCAGCTTTCAGTCCGTGTCCTCTCTCTCTTTCTCCATGGGATCCCTAACACTGCTAGCACTCAATGGGACATGGATAATGGCATAGGGAGCCCACTGTATACCTTCCCTCTATCTACTGTAGTCATCTGTAGTTGTAGACAGCTGACAGATACAAAGTAGAGCTTTTCTTTGGGCTTCCTGAACATCTTCTTCCAGGAAGGAGTTTCACAGGTGTGGCAGGCCCCTCGGGTATCCAAGGAGGGAAGAAGCTGAGAACGACGGAAGTCGTCTCAGGGTGGCCATGAGCACGGCACTTGGCCATCTGTCCAAATGGGGGGAGACAGCCAGTCCTTCCATCATCGCAGAAGAAACCCTATTCGTTATTGCTTTGGAAACTACCCGCCAAGACTGTTGGTAATTCTGGACAAGCAAGATGGGCTAATACTAAAAAAAGAAGGCTTTCAATGCACTCTGCTGAATGTTGTAAATTGAGACAATTTTGTTTTGTGGAAGGAAACCTAACATGGCCGCCTCTCTAAGTTGAGCGCCCCAACTCACCATGGTGTGCCTATCAGGAGAGGGTTTCTGGGGCTCACGACAAAAATCTTCTTTGGTTGGGCTGACTCCTATGACTTGGACCACAGAGACCTCAAAAGAGGGCCCCTTCCAGAAGGAGCATCACCGACCGCTAAATCCCTTTCTGACCACAGCAACACTCAGATTGCTGCAAATGGCATCAGGGCAGTCAAAGAAGTCAGTCACTCAGACACTCTCTTTTTCAAAAAGAAACAGGGCAACACGACAAAAACAGGTAAAAATGCAAATGGAAACAAGGGCAACATTGTCCACGTAAAACCCTAAGATGTAAGTTGTATCTGGAAAAGCAGAGTGCCCTTCCTTGACCTTGGGGTGTGAACTCCTGGGCTATCTGTTACAGGTCTACAGGCTCAGATAGTTTTTGTTACAAATTACTGCTGGCCTGATGCCACAGGTTCCTAACCTGCGCTGGTTGTGGCGATAAATGGCCAATAACGTCTCAGAGGGGACCCAATAAACATTCAGAAGTAATGTCGTGTCGGTGCTTTGCTGCTAGTGGACTGCGCGGGAGGCACGTGAGCAAATGGGCCAGGCCCTATTCTCCCCTGGGCCTTACGCAACACAGCACTGGCCCGATTTTTTCAAAGTCAAAGCATGATGTGGGGGTTGTTACTTGAACACGTGGACCCACAGATTAACTAGAGGAACTTTACTGAAATCAGTCTTTGGTTGGGACTAGACATAAATGTTTGAGATCTGTCACTCGATGACAAGAACCAGGTTATTATAAGGAGAATAATTCAAAAGTGGAGCCTGTACACCCATTTCCCTAAAGCACTTCTCATCCTGCTTCTCAGTCTAAACACACACACACACACACACACACACGATTTTTTTTTTTTTTTAATAGATCTTCCTTTTATTCACTTTGGAGATTTCTCAAACATTACACATTTATCTGCCAACAAAGAGCTGGCTTTGGGGAAAAAACCCAGAATCAAACACCAATTTTAAAGTGACCATTTCCAGTGGTTCACGGTGAAGGCAGAAAGGGGACTACAGCTTCCAACTACAGCTTGAACCCAGCGGTTAAACGCACCGGTATGAAATGCTATAAAGGGTAACCGCACATTTTTTTCTAAATACCTTGTTTTAAAGTCAACTACAAGAAAACTTAAAGTAAGATCTGTATATGATTTTGGTGCTTTACAAGAATATTTAGGCCACATTGTTTCAGCAATCACCACTATTTTTTCTCAACAGTGACAGACGGGGAAGTGTGAAATGTGTAACTTGAATGTGAGTGGGTTTCTGATGCAGCTCTTTTGAGAAGGGTCGGGACAGAGAGAAGAAATGCTTTGGGACCAGATGCCACAGGAGGGGAGCCACGTCATACAAAGTCCTGGGGGCAAGCCACATGGAGAGAAGCTGCACGCAAGAGTTCTAGCACATCCACGGGAAACGTCGTTCCTGAGTCATGTTCACCAGGAACATAAAGCAGGGCGTGCTCCACTGGAAAACGGCATGACTACATACAGATTTTTCTCTACATGGACTGTCACTGTAGATGTAGCAGGAGTTACGTAGCCAGCAAAGATTGCTTACTGACAAAATTAATTAGGCTAACACCAAAATTTGGAGCATTTTCCCACTTAAACCCAACAGTCATCAGAACCAGGAACCTAATCTTTGCAAAGCCCAATTCCAGCAGAATTTATTTTTAGAGAGTTCCAACTGTATGCATAACATTGCACAGGATGCCCTATTTTCAATGTTTTAGAAACAGAAGCTGTTTTCACATGTGCCCGGCATCGCCGGAGAGCATGCTCAACCTGACTTACACCATGTCTACCCCCAAGCAGTACTGAGGACAAGTTCAGTCAGAACTATTTTAAATCTAATATCTGTAGCAGGAAAAACACTGCCGGTGCCCCCAAAACAACATAATCAAAACAGAAAAGCCAGCCATCCGTGCCCTAGCCCGTTTACACTGTGGCTAATCCATCGCACGCCTGTGACAACATGTGCACTAGCATATTTTGGTGGGAAAATAAT
Source organism: Lontra canadensis (assembly GCF_010015895.1). NCBI lineage: Eukaryota > Metazoa > Chordata > Mammalia > Carnivora > Mustelidae > Lontra > Lontra canadensis. The sequence goes on along the minus strand of NW_022631086.1, from coordinate 6,114,427 downwards.
GCTATTGGTTCAACAAGCGAGAGACTCAATCCTGGGAAGGTAAAGTGGCAATTTGTATCTTTAAAACCAAAGACGACATGGGGCGTCTGGGTGGCTCAGTCGGTTAAGCGTCTGCCTTCGGCTCAGGTCATGATCCCAGGTCCTGGGACCGAGTTCCACATCGGGCTTCCTGCTCAGCAGGGAGCCTGCCTCTCCCTCGCTCTGCCTGCTGCTCTGCCTACTTGTGATCTTTCTCCGGGTCAAATAAATAAAATCTTAAAAAAAAAAAAACAAACCAAAGAGGACGAAGAGAAGTGCTAACAATTTACAAACAGTAGATTCCTGTGGAAATACACAGCCACGTGTTATTTAAAAAAAAAAAACTAACAACAACCGTACGCCTTTTGCTCAGGGAGACACGGCAGAAATAACTAACATTAATCAGAAACATCTTCTGTTTATTGGTAGTTACAATCACTTGTTCGAGATGAGTGTTTTAAGACTGGTGTGGGCGGGGACGGGGCAGGAGGAGCACAACAACAGGAGGGCCAAGCAGAGAAACAAGTCAAATTGCCGGAGCGGACGGCCACGTCCACCTGCGAGCACGCTCTGTTGTGGAGGCCGAGGTGGGAGGACAGGGGAGCCTGCGGTCAGGGAGGTCAGGAAAGTTCCCTGAGAAACGGATGCCAGTCCCCCCTCGTCTCCCCTCACACCTCATCTCTGGCCAAATCAGCGGGATTCACTTGGGTGAGGAGAGGAGAGGACACCATGGCTCAGGGGTCTGGCAGCAGGGGCAGTTGGCGGACTAGAGGGCGTGAGCATGGAGAGGGACAGAAGGGCCTTGTCCCCCGGGGCCTGTGGTTCTGTGGGGTCCTGTCTGTAGGCTGGGACAATCGGAAAGAGACTAGGGGTTGTTAAGCAGGAGCAATGGCCTAAAGAGATGTGTTTCAAAGGCATCGTCCCCTGCCTGTGGACAGGAAGACACAAGGGTGGTGCGAATGGACCTAGGGCCGCGGGCGTGCAGTTACTCCAAGAGCAGGTAAGAGAGGCCAGGAGGGCAGTGGCACAGCCACTCTCAGAGGCACATTTGACAGGACAGGGTGAGGAATGAGATACTGGGCGGAAAGGAGAGGGGCACTAAGGTGTCTCCCAGGTGTCCAGCTCGCACGAGAGGCTGGGTGAGGGGGCAGTCACTGAGAGGTAATGTCACATGGGCAGCGGGAGGCTCAAGTCTGAGAAGCAGAGGGAGAGTTCTAGAACTCATCTTCGCTTCCTGTGCTCTTACAACCCTTCTCTAGTCTTTGGTTTAAGATCTTCCCTTGTCGTGAATGCGATCCCTTTCGAGGCAGCCTGTTCCCTTCCAGAAGGTTGAAAAGTGCAGGACATCAGCCACAAAGCTACAGCAGTAATTAATCACTTTCCAGCAGCTGTAAATTAATAACTCCCCAAACCCTTTGGTCATTGATACATTTCAGTTTTATTTTTTCCTTTGAGAATGGGCAAAAAAGGAACGTTGTTTTTCAAGAGCTCTATGAAAAAGACCCTTTCGACAGAGGGGCTGTGGTAACTTTGTTCACTGGTCTCAATAATGGTCTCTGGAGTGGGTGCACAGCGCGTGGCAAACGGCAGACGAGCTCTCCCTGGCGTGTCCGGCCACAGCCCGCATCACATGCGCTGCCCCCGGGGCCCCTCGGCCTCTCAAGCATTTCTCCAGGGCCTCTTCGCCTTTCTTCCAAGAGTTGTGTTTTCACCCTGCATCTCGGGGAGGCGGTTTCTACTCTGCAGCGAGGAATCCCGCATATTCCATCTTGATTTCCTAAAAGGCTCTAATACCAGGAACATCTTTTCCCTTTCTGTTAACTGCTTCATCAATCCTTCTCGGCAGGATCCAACCTGTTATCAGTCCTGCTCCCGGCATCGCCGCTAAAACGCACCTGTTGTGCAGTTTCAAGATTAAGTCCTTGTCTGCCTCAATGCAGGTACCCCCTTTCAGTTGTTCCTAAAGCCACTGACGGATTGTCACCTTCTTTCTCAAAGCAACCAGGAGAACAAATAGAGCTCGAGGGTTTTGAGGCGAGAGACTTCCTTGTCAGGGTGTGAAGAAAATGCAAAATGCGTTTGGCTGCCTGAAGTCTGGTAACTGATAACTGAGAATGTTCTCTCCATCTCCACGTTGATTTGGGGTTGGTAAGCCCATTGTTCTGTAATTCCTAACAATTGCTGGCAATCAGACAAAGACGAACAGCAAGTCTCCCTTCCTTCAGAGACTGCCTGTTGACTCCCAGCACACGGGCTGCCTCAGACTCAGGGCGGAGACCAAAGCCATGGGGGGCAGGTGTGGGTCCCCAAACCTGTCTCTTCCCCAGAAGAGGAGGATGCCTGGACTCTGTGGGTTCTGGTGCACGTAGCTTCCCACTGGGTCCTGGTAAGATGCAGATCGCACAGTTCCCCGGAAAGTAAAACTAGTTGCCGCTGAGGTCGCCCACAGAAAGAAAACAGTGCTCTTTTCTGTGTTATGTCAGAGATCTTTACTTAAAGTTAATTTTGCAATTATGATACCATTAAGAAAAGATCTTGAGTAATTCCTAAGGAGGGCTATTCCTTTTCAGTGATGGAAGTACCCACCCTTCACCCCAGGACATCCCCTTTCTGGGCACAAGGTGTAGGAGAGAGTGACGTCAGAGGTACCAGCACCGCAGACAGGTGCACAGCTTGACAAATACTGAGGAGCTCCGCCACAGCACCCATCCAGAACCAACTCAAGCGATACCTGGGAATGTGGTCATGAAGAATGCACAGCTCCCGTATGCACTCACGGACTTCTTGTACCTAAACAGGCCAGTCTATCGCATGAAAAAGAGAAAGAATCCGGGTCCTGAGATCTCCATCTCATAAACTTGCTAGAGTGATATCCTGTAAAGCCCTCTAACAGAGAATACACTTGTCCCGGCTCTAATGCCAGGAAATATTCAGTCCAGTCATTTCTAACTTTCAACAAAATCATCCTAAAATTCTTAGAGATTTCCCGAGCTGAAAGCAGCGCTGGTCCACAAAGTTACTTCATTTCTTGAAGCAACACTATTCAAAATTAGGGTAAAATGTGTTGTAGGAAAAGCCTGAATGCTGAGCAAAAAGTCTAGTCCATGACCTCCTCACCATTTGCTCTTACCTGGTATCTAACAGTCAAAGGCCATTTAGAAAGAGTTAACTTTCAAAAGCCACAGACAAAACCTTATGGGGTTCTGTAGCTGTGATTTTTTGTTCATTTTTTTAAATATCTATTCATGGAAGTGAAATTCAAAATAAGAATTAAGGTCACCTTTGGGAGTTGCTCCCACAGCCCTTTACGCTACCAGCTAAGGGGTCCCGGGAGCCCCTTGCCCATGATTGTCATATGGTCACCCAGGATGCTTCCCAAAGCCCAGACTGGGACAGACTATGACACAGATCAGGTCCTCTTCACTGCATTTAAACTGTCCCTGGTGCCGTCAGCCCCAAACACGGCTGAGATGATGCAATTTCGCACAGAGCAGGATGGGGTGCTTCCCTCAGTCAGCCTGAGTACTTTGCAGGGTGGCGATGAGGCCAGTGCTGCTCCCTGAGATACATGTGACTTCAATCATCTTGCCTTTTCGTAACCGTGGAGAACTCGCGTTGTCTGCACTGTGGTGCTGACTTCCCCTGGGGAGAGATGGACTGGAAAGCCAATTCCAGAGAGGACCATCCCAGCTGGTCTGGTGGGGCTGTGAGGTCTGTGGGGCAGAGATGCTAGTGGCCACGAGGTCAGACATGCAGACAATGGCTTAGCCAAGTAAAAAGGGGCACAGTCCACCAATGTGAGGCTCCCTTGGGTTAGTAACGGGAGCTTCAACCCACTATATGTGTCACCACGAGTCACCTGAGATGCTGAGGACAGCACCCAGGTTTGGACTGGGGCATGGACAGGAGATACTCTGAATGAGAAAGGCAGTTCTAGACATGGTGGGGAGCTTAGAATATTGCAGAATGTGAGGAGGACAACCGTGTCTAAGAGGGCAGAAGGCAGAAAGTCAGAGGATTTGGGGAGACCAACTTGGCCCTGAGTCAAGAGACTGCCAAAGCCCAAGATATGGTTTCAGGTTTGCACACCCATTAGTTTCTCTAAATGCTATCCGGTAACCAAGGTTCGGGTCTAGAATTCTCCTCTGATATCTCTTAGGGACAAAAAAGGGGGCATCTGACTTTCCACTTTCCACTGCGTCCCTCTGAGTTTCCCCTAGTTCTCTTCAGGGAGCAGGAATCCCAAAGGCCAAGCCTTAGACATGTGCTGGCCACTCCAGGGCTGCTTAGGGGGTTACAAAAAAATACAGGCTCGTAAGCCTCCCCCTGCCAGTGGCTGGGGTGGATACAACTCCCGCCAGGCAACACAGTCGCTTGTTTAGGGAACTTCACAGACCCTAATCCATGAAAGGTTTGCTCTACATTTCGGACTTGGATTCCTTGGATCTCATTAAACTGAAAAAAAAAAAAAAAAAAAAAAAAAATATATATATATATATAAAATCTTAGTCTTTTAAGAATTAGTATTTGGGGCACCTGGGTGGCTCTGTTGGTTAAGTGTCCGACTCTTGATTTCGGCTCAGGTCATGATCTTGGAGTCATGGGGTCGAGCCCCCACACCAGGCTCCGCGCTTAGTGCAGAATCTCCTTGAGATTTTTTTCTCCCTCTCCCTCTGCCTATCTCCCTGCTCACACGTGCATGTGTGCACTCTTGTAAATAAATAAATAAAATGTCTTTAAAAAATTAGTGTTTCTTTTTTTTTTTTTTAAGTAGGCTCCAGGCCCAATGTGGGGCTTACTCATGACCCTGAGATCGAGTCACACACTCTACTGACTGAGCCAGCCAAGCACCCCTTGTTTTACCACTGTTTGATTTGAAGACTAATAAATATACTCTGTGGTTACCATGATAGTTATGAAACTCTGAAAGATTTGATTAAAGTCATAATCTTAAAATGCCAACAGAATACTCAATTCTAAATTCTGAAGGGAAAAGAGGCTAAAAACTAAGCACAGTATTTAGATGATAATGCAAAGGCTTACATTTAATTGTAGAAATAAAAACTCTACTTAAGCCTTTGAAATCTTTTCTTTGTCTTTCAATAATGTGACTTCTCTAATCACAGCTGTTATTTTAAAACCTAACTGTCCAAAATCCAAAGGGCTAAACTCTTTGTTAATACACATCACTCATAGTCCCTTCAGGCCCGTGGACCCCACGGCAACTGGGTCTTGACACATTTAGAAGTTTTTTGCCCCTTCCCTTTGACATTTTAATGCACTATCTCCATTAACGTATTTCCACATCAGTGGCTCCCGGCCCATCAGCAGAATTGCGTCATACTGGCTTCAAGGAAAATAATACAGAAAAAGTGCCTTGCTGGCAAACAGCAACAGGGGAAATGAATTATAAATACACCTCCCTAAAGACAGTTGCTGGAAGACACGTGTGTATGTGGGATGCCCATGAGATATGGACGTAAGCGGCTCTCTATAGCCCAGAGGACAGGCTAACCCACTGCAAGTCCGTGGAGCAGAGGAAGACCACTGATCAAGTTACCTTACGATTAAGATGATTTCATGGGATATAATGAGTGGCAAAGGTTAAAAAATAGAATTCCCAATCTCTTGTTTCACTGAAAACAAAAATATTTTTTAAAAAAGATTTATTTATTTTAGAGAGAGAGAGAGTGCTAGAAACAGCTAATAAGGAGGGGAGGCGCAGAAGGAGAGAGAGAAATCCAACCAGACTTTGTGTCCCCGTAGCGGGGCTCGATCCCACAACCTTGAGATCACAACCAGGAGTTGGCCACTCAACCGACTATGCCGCCCGGGCGCCTCCTAAAAACAAAAATATTTTAACAAAACTGATTTCGGTTACCTAGTTTTTGGTCTGATGTAAGTATTAAAACGTAGGTCTCCAGATTCATGGTTGTGATAGTCGGTATAGAAGTTCCCTTGTAGGCAAGAGTGATACAACTTTCCAAACTGACTCACTTTTGCTCATTTTTTCCCCTTAAAACTAAGAAGCCTACGAGTCTGGCTCTTTCTGAAGTTCAGTCAGTCCACAGGTGCGTCTCTCGGGGACAGCACAGGGAAGATGGATGTGGCTGTGCCAGCATCAGTGGCTGTGCGCACCTGTGGGTCCAAGTGCCGACTCGGAGCCCTTCCTTCAACAGCCACGGTCTGGTCGCGACGATGCCGGGTGCTAAAGCCATACCAGAGGGCCGAGACTCAAACCCATCCGTGTGCCCTCGAGCAAACAGTGACTTCACGTCACAAGGCGCGTGGTTCCAGAAACGACAACAACTGCTGTGCGCGGGGTCTGGGCGGGGAGGTGCCAGGCCCGTGGTTCCCTGCAGGGGCATCGCAGGGAGGGCCGGGAACCGAAGCCCGGACCGTAACTCAGAAGCACGATCTCCACCCAGACTTGGGCTGGTGGCTGGTTTCTGGCAGGAGAACTGCCTTTAGGCATGATGGAGAACTAAAATTAGGGCGTTTTCTTTTAAAGGGAAAATCGAGAGAGACTGCACTTAGCGAAGGAAGAGCCGTTTGCGCAGGACGCAGAGCCGGCCTTGCCCACCTGTCCCTGGCGGAAGGGGCCCGAGCAGGTAACTCAGAGAGACTTGTTTCCTCCACCATGAACTCAGGGGACAGAGGCCGGATGAGACCTACAATCCCTCCAGCTCTGAGGTTCTACTGTTCTGTCACGGAAACCAAACCCTCTTAGAATGCAGAACGGAACATTATCTTCCTTCTTTTTAAAAAATTTTATTTGAGAGAGAGCGCGAGCAGGGGAGGCAGAGGGAGGGAGAGAATTCCAAGCAGACATCCCTGCTGAGCACAGAGCCCGATGTGGGGTTAGATCTCAGCACCCCAAGATCACGACCCAAGCCGAAACCAGGAGTCAGGTGCTCAACCGCCCGCGCCCCCAGAAACCCCTGAAACATTCTTGTTCTGATGAAAGAGCATAGGGATCTGTGTCAGAACTCTGACATAAGCCACCTCAAGTCCCCAAAGACAAGATTCAAACCGATACCCGTGGGTGCTGGGGCGGCAGTCCTCAGGGAACCGAAGGATACCCCGGCCTAAAGATGTGGGGCTTGGCGGGCCGTCTACAAGTTCACCGAAGTCATGCTTCACTCTGGGGCTCATGTCCAAGGCAAAAACCTGGGTAATTCCGATGTAGCCAAATCCACAAATCAGCTGTAGTTGGCAGGAATGTTAGCTGTTGGACGCTTCCAGGTGCCGCCCAGAATGGATGGATGGACAGAGGCAAAACCCACTTAGCAGCCGAGGGAAATTTTGTTTACGTGTCTGTGTGGCCTCAGATTCATGGCAACGGTTCTTTTGGGGCAGTGGCCAAAGTCCCTCCTAATCTTCTGGCCAGCTTTGGCTCTCCTCTGCGGACAACGTCTCAACTCTGTTCAACATGGTGCCATAGACAGCCATCAGAACTGGACGGAGGGTGACAGTCACTTGCCGTCCCTGAACTAGGCTTCCCATCAATCATCTAATGTGTCCGCCTCTCTCTCAGTACTTCAAAAGAGCACCACCTTAACTAGAAATGCTTTTTAAAAACTAAACAGAGCAGGGACGCCTGGGAGGCTCAGTCGCTTAAGTATCTGCCTTCAGCTCAGGTCATGATCCTGGGGGTCTTGGGATTGAGCCCCCGAGTTGGGCTCCCTGCTCAGCGGGGAGCCTGCTTCTCCCTCTCCCTCTGTTCCTCCCCCAGCTTGTGCTCGCTCTCTCAAATAAATAAATAAAATCTTTAAAAAAAAACACAACTAAACACAACAATGCATTTTCTGAGTAAAACGTGTATCAGTGTATATGGCGGGGCGAGGGGCATCCTGGACAAATGCATGGTATAAATTACTGATTCCAAATGATTAGACATTATTACTGAGCTAATCTAGGACTTGAATAGTAGAGTCCCCATTATTCTATTGTAAATCCTGATAATCAAAACAAGGAATTCCTTTATTCAAAAAGTAAACAAGAAAAAAAAAAACCCAAATCTTCTACATGTTCCTTAACCTACTCAGTGCAGCACATGGGTTTCACCCTTCTCATGCCAGCCTTAAAAAGGGAATTAGTGAAACGGCTTCCAACCAGTCAGACCTGTGTGCTTTCTGTACCGTCTTCTCTGCAATGAGCTGTGAAAGCCCGGAGTGTAGCTGCTGTAAGCTGGCATGTCTCACAGTGAGCTCTCTGTTCCTGTCTAATTGCACACGTATGTGCGCGCACACACACTCACTACCTTTGTCATTAATATGTCTTTTTCAGATTCTTTCAGAGTCTCTGGGCCCTGTGGGACTCTGACTCGAGAAAGAAGGCATTTTAACAAACTCTGTGAGGATGTTTCTGCAAGGCCACTTCTTCCCCACAGGAGAAACTGACGTTCAGCGAATGGGTTTTTCCAAACTGCCCACCTGCCTTCCGCCCAGCACGGCTACCAATGGGGAAGACGACAAAAACAAAAGCAAAAACACGACTTTGCTGCAAGGAGATGTGGAAAGCAAAAGCACGTTGAAAACCAAGTTTCTCAACCCACAGCACTAAAACATGTACTACACATGTTTTCTCACGCTCAAGCTTCTGCTTTGGGGAAAAAAAAAGGCACAACAGGTTATGTGGATGGTGAAGGGCAAAGGAAGGAAGATTTAAAATAGAAATAAAACTTTCTTGTCTTTCTTTTTTAGAAAGAATGCTGTAGACATAAAAAGGCAAAATTCTGAGCTCATGGGGATGGGGCCGCAAAGACGAGCCTTTGCCAAGTGTCCTTTACAAGATTTACAAAGAAAAACTCCAACATCTTTCTTGTTCTTATTTTTAATTAAGGAGGAGGTGTTGTGTTCTAAGGAAGCTATGCGGATGCTGTTGGCTGAAACGCAGATTGGATCTTCTCGTGCTGGTTAGCTAACATTGATTTTCTGCCCCAGTGGAAGAGATTTTACTCTGATGCATGCCATTTAAATTCATTTTACACAGCTGCTTAATGTGGCTTGGCAAGGCACAGCCAAACTAGCTTTGTGGGACTAAATAGAACTCCAGAGTTGGTGAGGGACAGATCCTATGGATTAGCAGCTGATGATGAATGCCTCCCTCTCTCCACTGTTATTTTCCTACTGACTCATGGACTGACCTTGAAGGTACCACAAGAGAGGAGGAAAAGAGGAAAAGACAAAGTCCCAAAAGAATTATGTTTACCTAATTCTACATTTATTATTTCGCTTTTAGGATTATGTTTACAAAATTCTGTATTTGTTGGCCCACGTTTAGGACCATGTTTACAGGATTTAGAACTCTCAACTGCAAAATTATCATTTGCTCTTGCTGTCTAAATAAATGTATCCCGAATATAAAACTAGTGGAAGGCTGTCTGTGTTACGTATTCACAACAAGTCGTGAAAGCACCGTTGTATATGTTTAATCTTTAAACAAAGCCAGCGGACTGTTCCCCGTTTTATCTTCAGCAAAAATGTGGTGTGTTTCTACTGCAGCTACTGAACGGAATTCAATCTCTGTGGGATAATCTTATCATTACGATATGGGAAACAATATCAATAATAATATTTTCACTAAATAAATTGCTCAATAATAATATACCATAGGAGCATTTACTAACCTAAAAATGGTGACAGCCTGCTCTTATAAAGCTCTGTAGTAAGGAAAGAAGAAAGACACTTTTTGTTGCTGTATGTAATTCCTGTGTTGAAATTGACAATATGGCAACACTATGTTTAGAAAGCAAATTCTGCGTTGGAGGATTTGGTTGCATTTTTCCGGTGACTTCAATATTCTAAAACTCCTTGGGAGAAGGAAGTCACAGAAATCTTTGGCACAGGTGTCTGTTCAGTGATGACATAATGAAACCCCTCTTAAGTCCTATTAATAACCTGAGTCATGTCTCCTGCAGCGAGTCTCCTGTCAAATAAGGTCGCTGTGCTCGGAATTCGGGAGTGTGTGTGGGAGCGGGTCACCGTAGTGGCGGGAATGACAGTAACACAGTCGTGGTAACAGTGCTGTACGACACAAGTTCCCAGACGACATGAGGACGACAGTGGGGGAAATCACGCCAGGGGAGGTGACCTCATTACTCTGATGGAGCTCAGAGTGTGCATTTCCCTCTCAGGCATGAAGGAGAAGCAGCCATGCCCAAAGCCATGCAGAGACGGGATCCGGGGACGGCATGCAGGGCGCCACCACACTACCACGGAACCGTCCAGAAGAGTGAAAAACGAACAGAACAAAACGAACAAAAACCCCGAAACAAACGAAAAGAAACAAAAAGACGACCCCCTCTGGGACGGATTTCCTCTCAGGTCTTTTGCTTTCTTGTTTGGGCTGCTCCCTTCGCAGCCGGATGGCAAGGTCATTAACAGTTGGAAAAAAAAAACAATGCCCAGGTCCCGCAGCAAGTCAGGGTATGTGGCTACCTACCCGTACTGGTCAGGCTGGTGCATCATGGGAGCCTGAGAGCTGCCATAGTTGGGGTGCTGGGAAGAAAACATGGGGCGTCCCCCAGCCCCAGACTGGCTGGGATAAGCAGGCGACCTAATGTATGGTGGCCTAAAGCAGAACAGAAGAACAACTTCTTTGGATTTGTTCTGTAGAAAGTCTGAACCCCCTGCGCTTTCGGTTCTCTCCACGTGTGGGTGTGAGCGCTAGACTGTGGCCTCGGCCTCTGTCCCATGCAGCTGCCTGCCAGGGGGACCGGAGATGGTTCCTCGAAAAAAGGGCGGGGAGGAGGGCAGGGCGAAGGAGAGAGATGGGGAAGACTGTCAGAGCTGGTCCCCATGCATACGTCAGCGCACCCCTGACTCCGGGACAAGCCAAAACGCACAGTCCTCAGAGCGCCCCGAGGGCTGCAGCGGGCGGCCCAGGAAGGCAAGGCTCTGGGGTGGCCGGCCACTCAGAGGCAGATGTGACAAGCCAGGGATGTGTTCCTCTGCATGAATCGGTGGAAAATGCCACATCGGCTGATTCCGGAAGGGAACAGCGCAAGACATTTACGTGGAACAGCTGGTTATGCCCTGTCCCTCTGGGTGTCTTCCTCCCAGGCCACCAGCCGCAGCCTCTGATGCCATCCGGCACTTTCCACCTGAGAGGAGCTGGTGCAACCATGGACAATTCGGTTCAACTGATCTCAGAACTTCAGCTGGACCAGGCGAACCGGTGTTTGTGGACGGGTTTATTAAAACACTCCCTAAGGCCTGTGTGGGTTCTGTTTCGTATAGAAAGGGGTGGGGTTTGGGAGATTTTAAGGAGCTGTAATATGGATGAGAGAGAGAAAGAGAATGACTGACTTTCATTTTGATTCCTCAAGGGAAATTTATCATTATTTGGAGCAAACGTGAGACTAAAGGGGTCCCTAACATTCCCCAAATAGCAGCTTCAGAGGAAAAGTAACAAAGGGACACATTTAAACACACACACACACACACATTTTTCCTTCCCTTTGACAAAAATCTGATGCTTCTATCTTTTCTTCTGAAGACACCTTATCTTCATATGTAGCTTTCAATGTGCTTTAAAACGTATTTTAACATTTGTTCAACATAATGTAAAACATACCTATAAATGTTTCTCTTAAAACTATTCACTTCTGTCTCATAAATTTTTCATTAAGTATGTCATTTTTATGCAGGTTAAATAACTTCAACAATTTTAAAAATCAAGATTAAAAACAATTAAGTAACTGAGGCTGAAATCTTGCTCTGTCAACTTAAAACTTTATGAAATATTATCTTTGCTTTACTGGCCACATTTTCGTTTGGACAGATAGAGAGGTAGGCCTAGAAAAATAAAATCTACCATGAGAGTATGAAATCCATAATCTCACACAGAAACATTTAGACAAACACAAACAATACGAATATGTGCATAGACAAAGTTCCTATTTTATAAAGATTGTTATGGTGGGTTAAAAAAAGAAAGGAAGGTGGTTCTTTTTCAGTAGTTTAGATTTTAGAAGCCTACTTTTTCAGCTTTAGACCTTTCCTGCTTAATCCTTGCTCCTCTAACGGGACACCCAGCTACGCCGCCGCCCTGGGGCGCGGGTGGCGAGGTCTAGTCACAGTCACTCTGAACGAGCTCCCACAGCGGACTCGGCCACCACTCAGGTTCCCTCTGTGTCTCACAGATCGTGGTCTGCCACTGACTTCTCTGTACTTTTGGGACAGCGTGTGTGAACACCAAAGGGACAGCCAAGCCGAGCGACACCGCACTCCCCACCCCGGGTGACACGGGCGCAGGGCCCGCTCTCAGGTGCACACGCAGACCACCTGCCCCGACGGCATACCTGCTCTGGGCTGAGTTTGCAGCGGCCTGCATCACTGCGGCGGCTGCCTCCTGTGCCTTACGGTTCACGGTTGGCATCGGCGGCCCCATTCCTGGCCCTCCCTGCTGAGACATGCCGGGAGAACTGGGGGTCATGCTGCTCATATTTCCAGGAAATGGTCTGTTCTGCATCCCAGCTGATGGCATTCGTCCCAGGGGCATAGCACCACATGGCTGGCTTGGCCCTTGTCCATGCATCTGGTTGTTGGCATTGATGCCCATGCCGGGCCCCGGGCCGCTGTAGCTTGCACTGGGCACCCCGCTATACGTTGGGGGTCTGGAGTAGTTACCTAAACAAAAAGCAAACACAAATTAAAGCCTTTTACTCAGTATCTGAACTGGTGAGAACATTTGCTGGAAATGCTTCTTGTCCAACAATGTGGTCAACACAGAACGGCAGTCATTATCCTTATTAACCCTTCCCCTGTTGGCACAGATGAGGCTGGCTGTGTCAACACGTGCTCGCTCGGCCCATTCCAAAGGCAAAGAGCCACACAGGACCACTGCGAGATGGAGGGGACATGCAGGCTAATCATCCAGACCATCCAGAAACAGGCAGGGGATGCTGGTAGTGAGTATTGCCTCAGTCCACCCAACGTTCACATGCTTACCTTTTAAGCAAAGTCATGATTTCAACCCTAGTCCTTGGGAACACACCACTGAGAATGCGTGACTACGTCACCACTGTGCTCGACAGTCCTGATCTGGGGCTCTCAGAAAGACAACACGCGAGACAAATGTGTGCTCAAAATTATCCTCCAAAACCCCACAGGAGGGGCGCTTGGGTGGCTCAGTGGGTTAAGCCTCTGCCTTCGGCTTAGGTCAGGATCTCAGGGTCCTGGGATCGAGCCCTGCATTGGGCTCTCTGCTCAGCAGGGAGCCTGCTTCCCCTGCCCACCCGCCTGCCTCTGCCTACTTGTGATCTCTGTCAAATAAATAAATAAAATCTTAAAAAACAAAAATAATAAAAAAATAAAACCCCACTGGGGATGCCATGTGGGGGCTCAACAGTAGTCCGGCCAAACAATCTGCTTTTCTCTGGTGCTGGGAGCACATCTGGTTTGTTTGTGTGTTTGTTTTTTTTACCTGAGCACCAGATGAAGCAGCTAGTTTGTGCTTGGTGCCTGTCTTATGAAATACGGTTTCAAGCACTACCCGGACGTGGGCTCAGTGAAATGGGGACACCACGGGGAGCAGGCAGAGCCTGAGGAGGAAGTGAGGGACCACAAGTGCACCTCCAGCCTCCCTTCACAGTGGGGGACACACTGAGGAGAACGGGCTTTAAGGGTCCCAACTATTTCAGTAGTTCTGTCTTCTCTCTCCTTCCACACCTTTTATTTTGACTGAGTGTACATAGATTAAATTCAAATAAATTAAAGGCATATGTAACGTCATTCCAATAATAATAATAATTGAAGATAGTAACTGCCGAACCACACCACGTACGACACACGGGGCTAAATGCTTTGCTTCGATGATTACATTCATTTCTCCAATAACCACATGAAATACATATAAATGACGACGATTCCATCTACAAATGGAGAAAATCAACAGCTAGTAGGTTAGGAGTCAAGCTCAAGCAAAAAGATTCTGGAACCCATGTAATTAACCAATAAAACATGCTGCCTTCCCACAAATGATTACTGAAATAAAATGAATGTAAAAAGCATTTGTAGAATACAGATCAGTGTTTCTCAATCAATCCTTACTGCTTTCTGGAAGAATCTCCTTGTCAAAATAATGTAACTGTTCTAGGGGATGTAAAGTTAAATACAATGCAATTCCTGCACTCAAAAAGCTCAGTGTGTGTGTGCGTGTGTGTGCAGAGTAGCAGGGATAAGACAAGAAAGTGTATGAAAGCAGAAAAGAAAAAGTGCAAGAGTAAGTGTGCTTGGGAGTGGGACAGGGATCAGCGCAGTAGGGAGTTCAGGAAGGTTTCTTTGCTGGGCTGTGACCTTGGGAACCTGTGGGTGGGCAGGCCCTGGGACCTGGGGGAGCTGGTGCCGAGTGAAGGCTCCGCACAGACTGTCTCCAAGATCTTAACTTGTTCTCCTCTTTCTTGGTTTCATCCTCTTCTCCATAAGCCAAAGATAATCCCCTCTACTACTGTCTACTTGAGTTCTTGCTAGGGTTAAAGGACATTATGCATGGGAAGTACTGCGAACAAGCATGTGAAAACGGGAGGGAGCAGGTATCTGGGTGGCGAGTCAGGCAGAGGAGAGGACAGCACACGTTACATCGAGCCGGACAGCACAGAAACTCAGGCCACTGATGAGCTCTGTGCGGCTGTGTGCCGGGCACCCCGGGGTTAGAGGGCACGTTCAGTAGGGCCTTGTGTTTCAGGCCTCCAAGTGTACGGTTTATCCTGAAGATAAAGAGGAGTATCTCCAGGTTTTCCAGCAGAAATTGGATTTGATGAGTAACAATACTAAAAGCAAACACTTAATATTTACCGTGTGCTAAACTCAATTCCAAATTCTGTGTGAACTCATTTAATCCTCGTATCAAGCCTAAGAGGCCTCTGTTATTACAATCCTAATTCTGGAGATGAGAGACCTGAGGCACAGGATGTTAAGGAGCCCGTCTCAAGGTCATGGGCCTACTAAGCAGAGAAGGCACGGTTCGCACACAGGTAAAATCTGTGTGTGCAGTTCAGAGTCCGAGCACATGACACTACCGGGTGGCCTCTCAAACGCTTAAGGAAAAACTACACTTACGTGACACATCATCACAACTGTAAAACGAGGTTTCCTTAATCTACACGTGTGAAACTGCATCACCTATAAACCTACAAGAGATCTGCGGCCTTTTCAATAGGGCCTGGGTGCATCACGTGAGCTTTCTCGTTGGGTGTCCGTGGATTGTGTTATTTATTGCAGATGGTGGGAAGGTCACCATTCACAGGGACCATGGGCTGACACACTTGCTGTAAAGGTCTGGATGGTACATATTTTAGCTATATGGGCCAGATGGTCTCCATACACAAATGAGAGTGCCTGTGTCCCAATAAAATTTTATTTACAAACACAGGTGGTGGGCCAACGTTGGTCATAATCTGCTGGCCCCTGCTGCAGACCAATCTCAGGACGAACCAATATAGTGCTCCGCCAGCACAGAAGGGGACTTGTTACAACCAGCAACTTCTTCAACCCCGAATGTCCTCTGGAAGGCGAAGGAAAGCCTAAAGGGGATTGACAACAGAGTGATGCCCCAGCAGTTCCAGGAACTGGAAATGGGAGGAAAACAAAAGAAACTAGAAGGAACAGGAGAGGTGTGAACAGGTACCACTCAGGTCCTCATGAGTCAATCTTTAACGGCCAGCTCCTTGAATTTACACTGCCTTTTCCTAAGAAAATACTCTGCCTTTGCGGAAATAATCGGACACTGTTTTCATGTAAGACGTAAAACATTCACTGTTGATCAATTTCAAAGTTCTTTATAAAAAGTTCTTCAGTTGTTTTGGAATCTCCCATCCCACAGGACAACACATAAGGTCCCCCGTCTGTCTTCCTGTCACACCATTGTGGTGGAAAGGGCACCTTATGCTTCCCAGGCTTGTGAGGGACACGGCACGGTGGGCAGGCTGCTGGCCTGCCTCTTCCTACGCCTTCTTGGAGCACAGGCCTCCGAAGGCTTCTCTGTGGGCAGAGTTTTAAGACTTCTCCTCTCCATCCTCACTGACCTCACACGCCCTCGCTTCCAGACAGTCTGATAGCATCAGGGAACACAGCGCTCTTTTTTGGCTCTTGCTTTTATTAAAAATAAATAAACTCATTCACAGTTCGAATGCAAATGAAATTAATTCACATATTCATTCGATTACTAGCTCCCACCCTCCCCCAGCACTTGGTAAGTGACTCATTTGGTAAGAAACCGGATTCAGTGAAAACATATGTACCCTTTGCTTTCGAAGGAAATGAAATAACACTTGAATCTTGTTTTAGAAAACAAGCGTTTGGACATGGTTATGGCAGACGGGCCCACAATGCAGTTTTGTTAGAGAAGTTAGTTCCTGATTTTGTTGAACTCTGCTTTCGGTTGGAACAGAGAAACCCTGTCAGCCTGGGCTCTTGCACTTTGGGTATAACTGGCAGTCAGGGGCTGTGTTTTAAGGAACACAAAGGAAAGAAATGACTGAGATGTTCGGTTACCCTGGACCCTACTTCTTCCTTCTCATTCACGGTGCGTGCTAAGAGGAAGGGCTGCGTTTCAATGGCTTTGCTCCACTCTGCAGCTGGTCTGCGGACAGCAGGTGGGCGGGGTCCGTGTGAGCGCACAACCCCGGTGCACACTCACACACGCACGCAAGCACTTGTGCTTAGAAAGGCCCATTGAGTGCTGTGCTCCCAATCTCATTCTCCTCAATCAGTTGGGTTGATTCCATGAATTGGCACGCAAAAGCACACGTCAAGGGAATCCGTTCTAATTACAGAGGCCTCTGTTTGGGAGAAGAAATACAAAGTCCCCTTTTCTTCTCCTTGAAACGCTAAAGACTTTCCTCATTAAACTCACATGCCTGGATAAAAATGCTTTCTAAAGGCTTTAAATGGCTTAAGAGGCAGCAATGGACGAAGTACAGGCTCTAGAATTTGGGTCTGAATAGCAGCATGACCTTGGATAAGTTACTTAACCTGTCTGACCATCGGTTTTGCCATCTGTAAAAGTAAGCACGATCATGGGGACCTGGTACCAAGGGACTAGCAGAGTGCCGAGCACAGAGGCCCCGCATACGTGAGAGTGGCCACCATCATCATCAACAATCACAATACTGTCAGCATCGTGGATAATGGATGATCTTTCCTTGTAATCTTTTTAAAAAATGTGTGGAAGGAGTGAAAAGTGATTAATGCACCCCCTTTGCCTTCTCGATAACACATCTTTCTCCCCCAAATAAACAAAAACCAAACATGTAAGCCAAGCAAAATATGAGAGGAAAAGCCAGGAATGAGAAGTGCAATCTTATTTCCATGTTTCTCTAATAGATTAGTAATTTGTTGGCACCAGCGCCGACAGAAAACAGATGGATCCAGCGTTAAGCACAATGAAGGCAGCAGATGCTGGGCCAGCCCACCTCAGCTGGACGGATCTTGCAGCCAAGTCCGAGAGCCCACAGTTTTCAAGTGGGTTCATCTTGGCACACCAGTTTCGGGAAATCGGTCACCAGATAAATTCAGATTTCAGCCCACCAGGAGGTGTAGTCAAGCACTAGCTGGAGCGGGACTCTGTTCGAGTCACATTATTATTTTAGCGGGATCGCAAAAAATTCTGTACCTGACTCTGGAATATTTAATTTGCAAGTTATAGTCTATACTCCAAGCAAATGATGACTCTGAGAAGCAAAACTTCTGTGAGTGTTTCCACTCACATAAGAAGTTTTGCTTCTCAGACTCATCATTTGACAATCACTGGAGAATCACTTCTACACGCAAAGCTCCGTATAATTCCCCCCATGCTGTGGAGGGTAAAATGGTGCCCAAATCACAGACCAGACACTTTGCCCGGAACAGGAAAAAGTAAAACGGACTAATTAGCTATGTATGATAAATGTATTTGTGGATTAGGGCTAAAAAGGCACTGACCTTGTTGTTTAGTTAATCATGTTCGCCACTTCTTATAGCTGTCTACTACATCACATGATTTTAGGTCACGTTTATAGAGATAGAATTTACATACAATAACAATCCTACAGGTCCTATAACCACCAGAACATGGGAAATTTCTACCATGACAAAAAAATTGCCCGTTTGTGGTCAGTCTCATGGCCACCCGTGGGAACCACTGATCTGATTTCTCTTCCTATAGCTTTGCCTTCTCCCCAGTACTGTCATCTACAATCATGCCGCATGTAGTCTTTTTGTGTCTGGCTGCTTTCCCTTAGCATCATGCTTTTGAAATCCATCCACATTACTGCACACGTCAGTGGCTTCTTCCCTTTGGTTGCCGAGTAGCTTTCAATTCTGTGGACATTTGAGTTGTTCCCCGTTTTTGGCAATTACGAGCAAAGCTGCTAACATCTGCACACAGGTCTTTGTGTAGACATAGGTTTCATTTCTCTTGGCAGGACCCGAGGAATGAGAGCGCCAGGATGTAGGGTGAGTGTGTGTTTGACTTCATAAGAAAATCTACCAAAAAATGTATGAGTTTAAAAAAAAAAAAATGTATGAGTTCTAACTGCTCTACATCCTTGATATTGTTAATTAAAAAAAAAAAATGAGCCATTCCAGTAGGTGTGGAGTGGATATCACTGTGACTTTAATTTTCATTTCCCCAATAAAGAATGAGCATTTTTCACATGTTTATTTGCTGGTTACCATATTTCAGTAAGATCCTTTCTGTGTTTAAAAAAAAAAAAGTTGTATTTCAAAAACCTTCTAACTCCAGCTTTCTACACAGGCTGATAACACAATATCGCTCTTTTAGATACTACTTTGGAGGGGAAATGATCGAGTAGATACGAAGACCACAAATGCAGGTTCAAAATGAAAGATGACTTACCTTCAGTCACATTAAATCCTGCTATTGGTGGGAATGGAGAGAATTTGTTTTTGGAATTGGTATTTATGGCACCATATCTTCCCTAGATCAACATGCATTTTAAGAAGTCTTCACAGTGTAAGAGAAATAGCCATATTGCCCAAAGCTTGGAATAGAGGGGGAAAGGCCAACTGCCTTAGAGTATGGCTTCAGCGGCTCACTTCTGGTAGCTCTTTCCGTATGTTACATAAACGAACCCCTTTAAAAATTTAATTATATGATAATGCCAGCTCAGTGCAGAGAATATACATGCACAGAAAGAAACAGACAAACATGATCTTCGTTTCACCTCCCAAAGATAAATCTTAAGCATTGAGTTATCAGCCCCAACCCTGTGAAGCATCAAGGTAGGGCGGAAAAGGCACCCGCACCTCTGGAACTCTCCATCTTCATCTCTTTCAGAAAGAGCTCTGAAGGGAGGGCCTCTTCCATGCTCGCTGTGTGCTAACGGCTAGGGATTCGGTGGCAAATGCAGGCAAAGAGCTGCCATCCTGGTGGCACGAGATAGGCAAAGACATCAAGTCTAGATCATGTCATGTGGTGCCAGAAAGTGCCCTCGAGAAACACAAAGGGAGATTTATACAGAGTGGCGAGGGGAGGCGTCCCACCAAGGTGACTGAGGAGAGCCGCCCCGGGGAAGGGAGCTGTGTGCGTGTTTGCGGCCTCTCAGGAAGAAGTGCATCTTCAGAGAAATAACTGTCACAGAGCCCGACATCAGACAGGCCCAGGGGACATACGGGCACCGTCAGATGCCAGCCAGCATCCGACTCCAGGCAGGGAGTGCGGAAGAGAGCACAGGCCCTCAAGGAGCACGGGTATAACGGTCTGCTATGTGTGACCTTCAGAAAGCCACTTGTCACTCCCAAGTTCAGTTTCCTCATCTGTAAAAAGGGTATAAGATTATCCGTCTCATGTTGCTGTGGGGGGAAAAAATAGTAACTGCAACTGACAGTCAATAAATAGCACCTTTCAAGGAATAGAGAGAAACTGTTCCGGTATCAGTGACTTTTTATCAGTGAAATGATCTTTTCCTATATTGCACATATGTCGAATTTTACTTTCATCATGCACAAATATTCGAATTTATTTCTCAGACTGAGTAGAAGTAAGCACTAACATTAAAAAATGTAAAAACGTATTATCTCAAGTCAATAGCAAAATTTAGTATAAAACAGTAAAATCTCTATGGAAAGAAACAAAAGCATCTCAGAGTCACCGTGGTCACCCGTTGCTGGAGCTCCTGTCCTCCCTGGGCTCCAGAGTGGCCATGCTCTGGGCGTGCCTGCGTGGGGACAGCGCCGCCTGGAGGGAGAGCTCTGACCTGCTTCCCCAGAGGGCTGAGGGACCCTCACCCTTTTGTGGCTTGTCATTCAGTAAGGCTATTTCTTTTCAAACCCTTTGAAAAAATGGCCAAGCTATGAGCCCTAGCAAAAGGCACCTTGCTGAGATGTCAAGCAATGTTGAATGTCCACATCCTGTACTCCTACAGTCTGTCCAGCTTGTCGTGACCAAGACCTTCCATAGAGGAACAACCTACGGGATGACGTCACAAGGATGTGCTTCCTCAGTGAGGGGAGTGAAAAGCAGCCCGCTTGAGCGCTGCTGGTTTGAATTAGCAAGGAAAAAGAGTTTTGCACTGGTCAAAATTAAAGCTGCTTTATGGTGTTTTTTCTTCCTTTTTTAAATTTTAAGTTGCTTTGTGGTTTAAATTTTCTTCACTCCTTCCTAAATCCCTGGGTTTTGATAAAATTGTGATGGTTATTGGTCTGTTAAGAAAAATTCATGCTTAAATCTTACAACATGGCAACTAAATTTGAGCATAAAAAGAAGGCTGCATTAACAATCTTTTGCTGTAAAATGACCTACTTCAGTTTCTGTCTTTTCCCCAGTATTGGTGAGATAGAGATTTTGAATATTTCCTTAACAACAAAACAATATAGAATATGGAACTGACACCTGCCTAGTACTGCTGACTTAACCATAAAATAAGGCTACAGTAATACAGTAGTAGAAGGCTGTTAAATTTGTCATGTGTATCACAGTCGGTTTCAAGAGGAAATAAAATGAGTTAATTGAACAGGGAGTGAGCTGCCCAGAAAGCAGCCTTTGGAAAGTCAAAGAACAGAATGTGGTCAGTCTGCAGCCCTGGCCAGGAAAACACGGATCCACAGGGCAGACACATCTCCCCTCTGTCGAAGAGAGGCTGAATTTAGCTTAATTCAATAATAAGACCGAGATTCGGGACTTATAACAGTAGAGACTGAAACTCTGGGTCACGGTGACACCGAGGATGTCATGGGCCTATAAGGTACCCTCAAGTGACTAGGGAGCTGCCAATGAGTGACATTTATGTGTTGTTCCTCTTCAATTGAAACAGCTGTAACATTGTCTGATTCACTATTTCAGAACTGCACGTTTCAACTAGGTATGATCTGGAGTTTTCCCAAAGGCACTGAGACACACATTTTAGTGAAGGGAGAAGGAATATTTTTAGAAAACAAACAAACTAACAAAAAATCTTTAAGCTCTGGTAAAAATACCTTTTATCAAGTAACTTAGAAATAAGTCTCAGGGTGCCTGCATGGCTCAGTCGATTAAGTGTCCAACTCTTGGTCTCAGCTCAGGTCATAATCCCAGGGTCCTGGGATTGAGCCCTTGGCGGGCTCTGCACTCAGTGGTGCACCTGCTAGAGATTCTCTCCCACTCCCTCTGCCCCTCCCCCTGCTTCCGTATGCACGCGTGGGTACATGCACGCTCTTTCTCTAAAATAAATAATTAACTCTTAAAAAAGAAAAGAAATAAAAGTCTCTTCAGACTCACCTACTTAAAAGTTCCCTGCTTCCTAAGACACACACTATACAAACTAAGGCATAAACCCAAGGCTGCATCAGTATACAACCTGTGCAGCTGTACGTGCCAGCCCAGACACTTTTGTGCAAGTGAGTGAGAACTGAGGGGACTTGAAGCTCAGAATTATTTAGTTGCCCAAGGTAATATTGCTTATTTATAGCAAAATTAAGGCTAGATGTCCATTTTCTGCAATTAGTGACAAATATGCAAAAAATATTTGTCGTCATTTTGAGAGACACTGTTCTAGAGAACACAATACAAGGCGGTCTTTGTTCTTAAGAACTATAAAGGCTGGGGCACCTGGATGGCTCAGTGGGTTGGGTCTCTGCCTTCAGCTCAGGTCATGGTCTCGGGGTCCTGGGGATGAGCCCCCCGTTGGGCTCTCTGCTCAGCGGGGAGCCTGCTTCCCCCTCTCTCTTCCTGCCTGCCTCTCTGTCTACTTTTGATCTCTGTGTGTCAAATAGATAAATAAAATCATTAAAAAAAAGAAGAAATATAAAGGCTATAAAGGTGAAATTTGTTTCAGCTCTTTCCCCCAAATTCATTAATAATTAACATGTCAATTCTATAACTCCTTTCCATTTATTAAAGCAAGTCTCAATCACCCTACTTGCAAACACTTTATAGGGATAGTTACTATATGTACTTGCTTGAAGGTAGAAAAGCACTACTTCATAAAATATACTGCAATTAAACATTTTCACACATTTAGATTTGATTCATTCCACTCGCATATTAAATAATTCAGAATTTACAGTATTAATATACATTTCTAAAAATTTCCTTAACTTCATAGAAACTTTTTTCTTCATCTCTAGTACCTCTGATGTATTTCTAAGCCTGTACTCTCAAAATGTTCCTTATTCCTTGAAGGCAAGTAGCTTGTGTCTCCCCAGTGGCTTACTAAATGAATGAACCGGCCAGGAGGGGTTATGTCGGAACCATGGGACTATGTGAGCGGTCTCCGAGGTCTCCTTTGGTTTGAACCCTGGCTCTCACACTTACTAGCTGTGGGACTGTGGGTCAATACGTAACCTGCTCACCTGCTCATCTGCAAAATGGGGATAATGTCACAGCTTCCCATTAATTAAGAAAATGGGCAAGTCAGTCTGAATTTGAATCCCGGCACGACCACTGCGTGTCCTGGTGAAGCTGTTTGCCTACTATATGCGTCAGTTTCTTCATCTGCCACGTGCCATAGTAACAGGCGTATCACAGAGCCTGTCGTGGGCATTAAATGAGTTAGTCGGTGGAAAACACTCCAGGGGCGCCTGGGTGGCTCAGTCAGTTGAGTGTCTGACTCTTGATTTCAGCTCAGGTCATGATCTCGGGGTTGAAAGGTCAAGCCCTGCGTTGGGCTTCGTGTTCAGGATAGTCGGCTTGGGATTCTCCCTTCGCTCCTCCCCCTGTTCGCTCTCTCTCTCTCTCTCTCTCTCTCTCTCTCTCAAATAAGTAAATAAATAAAATCTATAGCGAAACAAAACAAAACGCCTCAAACAGGACCCAGGACACAGTAATAAATGTTGGCTGTTATTACTAAAAACAATTTTGAAGAAGCCATTCCTGACAGTAAAAAGGTTGAAAAAAAGACTAAGAGATCTTCCTCTGAGGCCTCTTAAAAACAAAATGAACCCAGAAGAAAGTCATCTAGCTCGGTACAGAAACGGAAGATGGGACTAATGGGCTCTGTGGGTCACACACAAGTGACTCTTTTCAGAGACCTTAACACATGTAACACAAAATTGTAAGCTGAATGTTTTACTACTAATTTGAGTAGTTAATTAAGAAGAGGAAGAAAAAAATACTTCATTTGTGTCATGTTTAAAAGGATCAACAAAGAGAAATTCAAAAGTAAGGCCATTTGTGGAAGTGAACAGTATGTTACAAGCATTTGTTTCCTGTGATTTAGTGTTTGCTGGAGGAGAAGACAAGGAGGAAAGGCGAACAATTCTGAGTTGAACACAGAGTACCAGGACGCTGATTTTAAGCACACAGTGCTGGAAGCCCGTCAAGGACCCCAGGAGGACTCGCACGTCGCAGTGGCTGTGAGCGAGAGGTCACTTGGGGGAAGGAGAGACGGCAGATAGGACAGAAATGCAGGTACTCAAGTTCTCCAAGTGAAAAAGTGTTGAGCATGCAAATTATCCTTATTCTAAATGGTTTCAAATATCAACCTAAACTCAGTGTTTCTGCCTTAAAAGAAATCCCTTCTTGACTATAAGACCAAAATGTTACGAGTGGATCCAGCCAGTTGTGTTGATATAAAAGGCTGTGGAGTTGGAAGCAAGATTTAGACTGCAGGACATCTGAACTGGAAGCAAATTCCAAAGTAACATGATCGAATTTTCTCATTTTCTAGAGGAAAAGTAATTCCCAAAGAGTAAGTACTTTTCCAAGGACATAGAGCAGTTTGGATGAGAACTCTCACAGGTTCAGTGCTCTTAAATTATGAATCCTAACGTTCAATTATTCTGGAAAACTGAGGGTTTTATTTGGAGAAGAAATCCATTCTATAGAAATGGCCTTTCCTGCTATTAACTCCGGGAGCGTAAGCGCTTTCTTAACTGTTCACAAAAGACTCATCAGATAGTCAAGGTTCTATCTTCCCTTATTCTGAGAACAGCAGAGGATGAGGTTGCGAGAGTGAATTATTTAAGAGAAGACAGACCAATTTTGAAGATTACACAAAGCCCTTGTGAGTTTTAGTGGTTAAGTCCCAGACCTTTAGCCACTCCCAGTTCTGAGAACAACAGGCTCTGACCTTGTCTCCAGTTATATTCTGAGCTCAAGTCCCCATTTTCTGTGTGTATCACAACATACAAACTGCTTTTCTAACTTTCACTAAAGTTTTCTCCTTTTCACGAGGGTCAAAGGAACCCAGTTTTGAAGACACCCGCTGCCGGATGGGTCCTGTGGGCAGAGATGTGGTCTTACACCTGAGTGCCTCACTGACCTGCCTCAGAGCAGGGACAAACGTCTCCATGTCACAGCCTCCTGGGGCTGCCAGGGAACAGGCAGACTGCTACTGTCATGTGGGACCTGAATTCCTAGGGTTTCCTGAAATTGGTATCACGGGAAGCCACTGATGACATGGTGGAAAGGGAATCAAGCAAAACACAAAGTTTACCTCCACTCCACATACGGACAAAGGGGGGAAAGGGCCAAGCACTAAGTCTTGTTTTGGGGGTTCTAACAGAGTTGTTCCTAACAGAAAGAGTTGGGATGTAAGATAATGAAGCAACTCGAGGCAAGGAAACTATGTGATGTGGGAATATGGAAGATGCTGGAGATTTTTCAGAAAGAAATCTTCAAGAACAACACAGACACATCGGTCACTCCGTTTTCAAACGGTGAAGTACTACAAATAGAAAGAAAGGCTTTCCTGAGGAACACCGGGGGAGAAGCCAAGAGGGTGGCAAGGCCTTCTCAGGGGAGCATCTTGCCTTGTGTGGCGCTGGCTCCGTGGCTGGAGACGCTCAATGGACCCTGACACTCGAGACCCTCGACAGAGCTCAGTGGCTTGCTACACACACACACACACACACACACACACACACACACACACACACAGGTCTTCAAAAGAGAAGAAGACTGTATTTAACAGGAGGAGACCTGACTTGGCTGTTGGTTTACTATAATTTCCTAGTGGGCATTCATCATCTTCACTTGGAATATTCCTGATATTTTTGAGGAAACTCTGGGAATTGTGCCAGATTATTTCATGCTCTTGAAATTATCCATTAATGTCTAATTTAAATAAACAAAACATAAAGAAGGTGTGAAATTCAAATGCCTTACTGCCAAAAGTATCTTAGAAAAAAATGTATCAGGTTAAAAACCTTGATAAGAAGGGCCTACATGTACATGACAAAACATACATCAACTTCCAGGAAGGCAGAATGTAAACAGTGCATTTTGGGAATGGTTCCATTATTTTTTGACTTTTGCTTTAGCTTCCTTTTGTCATTATCTTAAAGATTTTATTTTTAAGTCATCTCTACACCCAACCTGGGGCTTGAACTCACAGCCCCAAAGTCAAGAGTCGCACGTTCCATGAGGCCAGCCAGGTGCCCCGTTACCTTCCTTTTTTGAAAGACCTGTCCATGTCAGGCTTGGCTCTGTCTTCGCAGAGTAAGACTGGTACTGACTGAGAAAATGAGAGCCGCTCTTTCCCGGACACAGAACTCTGGAGACAGACCGGGAGTGGATGTCATGAGACAGCACCCTTCGGAGTGCGGGGTGCATTGTTCCAGAGGCAGTTGCGGAGAGACAGGGGACACGATTAGAATTCAACATGATGAAACCCCAGTGTTAAGTCAGAAATATTTCAAGGACAAGGTCTGTGTCTATTTCTCAACAAGCATTTCGAACTACACCACAGAAATGGACTTACTCCTCTCTACGTTAAACAGCAGTCCCCACGGTGTCTGATGCTTGAATGCCTAACAATCACTTGCTATAATTACTCTCCCCGTCACTGCGGGCAACAAGGGCGGCGGGTTTGCGTTTACTGCACAGATCCGCTGGGTAACAAATAATGGGATCTGGAAAGGTGTTTGTGATATGAAGATCTTGAAGGACTAACATACTCACAAACCTTCTACAACCTACTGTGATGCGGCTTTGAGAAGCGTCGTTTACCTTGTGGTCCATACTGGCTCATCTGTGGACCGTAAGTCCCACTTGAGTTACTCTGCTGAAAGCTACTGATTCCGGGATGCATCTGGCCTCCAGGAGAAGGATGAGGCGACATGGGTGGTCCTGTCTGTTGAGGTCCATACTGAGACATCTGGGGGTTTCTTTGTGTGCCTGCCATAAAACCTAGGTGGGAAATAAATGGAAATACGTAAGAGCAGGTGACAAAATGGACAGGGAATTGTGTGCAGGGTGGGTGGGGAGAAGACCGGTGCTGCGAGACTCCCCCGAAGAAGCATCTAAAGGTGTCTCAACCAAAGTGGAGGACCTGGGGGGATCCCCTGGGACTCCCCCAGTCCTAAGTCTGAAAGCCCAGTGGAGTTCCCGGGAACTAAGTAGACTGTGGGCTTGAACTAGGGAAAGGCGAGAAGAGAGAGGAGGCAAGCAAGCTTAACCTCTCTTGGAGACGAGGCCCCTACAAAACGTTAACAGTAACACCCAGGAAGCCCTCACACTGCCAGCCTTCCACTCCTGCTGGGCCGGACACGTGGTTTGCCCCCTCAGAGCCTGATTTCTGGGATGCATGTCTCCAGCTACCTCTTTCCGTCCCTCTTCTCAAGGTCGTGCCAGTACCCGGCTCTCCCCTGCTCGGAGCCGTTCGGCGCCCTGATCTCCTGAGCAACGATCGTTCACCTTGATTCCTAGAGTGCCTCAGACTTGTGAACTGTAGCTCATACCGCTCCTCATGGGGCCACTGTGAACAAGGGGCAGGTTGGGAGCACACTCTGCTATTCCAAAACAGAACTCTGACATCCTCCCGCAAGCTACCATGCCTGGGGTCCCCCGTCTCTACCAATGGCACCAGCACTCACCCAGACGCTCCGCTCAAAAACCCATGACTCCTGTGATTCCCTCCTCCCTCCCCTTGTTTCCCAGGTATGTGCCCATCGTGTTGCTGGTGCTTCTGGAATGTCTCTCGGGCTACTCCTCTGCCGATTCCACTCCTGCAGAAGACTGGCCGGCCACAATCTTCCTTTCCCTGCACCCCACATTCTACTCGGTTCTCTCCGCCTCAACCATCACCCACCCCCTACTTTGCTCCTTTTGCTTTGCTTTCACAAAGCTGCCAGAATCATCTTTCAGGAATAAAAAAGGAAATGAGATCCTATCTTTCCTGCATGAAACCCCTCAAGGCTTCCCAGAGAGTCTGGGAACCATAGGCCAACCTCTGACCACAGCCCATGGTCTCCTCCGTGGTCAGGTGTTGCCGTCCTCACTCCACCCCATGTCCTGTGGCTCCTTGCAGGTCACATCGAAAAGCATAACTCCCTCCTGCTCCCCCTTCCTAGGAATGCGCTTCCACCTGCTAATTTCTTCTCATCTCCAAGGCCCCTTCCTGGGCTGCCTGCCCTGTGGCTACAGCGCCCTGGCCCTTTCTCACTTGAATTTCTTCAAAGTGCTTCTCATAACCTGCCATCGTTTTACCGTATCTGGGACTCACTCAGCCTTCCTCTCCCCACTAAAGCCTCAGTTCCGCGAGGGCAAGAGTCATGCCTGTCCCACCGCTGCGTCCTAACATGGCAGTGGGGTGTCTGGCACGTGGTAGGTCACTATTTATTGAATGAATACTAACTTCCTCGTGCACACCGCAGACCACGAGCACAATAAAGTAGGTGCTTGGGAGTTGCTGTCCAAATGGATAAAGAAAATACATCTTTAAATGATGCAGGACCATCACGTCAAGGCATCCCCAGGTCATCAGCAGTTTAGGCAAAGAGAAGCGAGTACGTAGAATGAGCCATGAAAAGACTCATGTAGACAGCGTACCCCAAATCGAGACCTGTCTCTAAGAAAAGGCGAACACCATCAAACTAGCATACCAAGGGTGGGCAGTTTGAACGACAACTCCCAGGACCGGGGAGACTGGGCTGGTGAGTTCTCAAACTTCAGGCGGAGGTTCTAGTCGCCACAGAAGGTTGTGGGAGTGGGGGAAGGCTTCATTATTCCAGAGAACCTAGAGCAGCAGTGGCCAAAGATAGTCTACTGAGGCAGCCAGAGGGGAGATGATACTCAGATCCGAAGTCAGCTTCAACTTAGGGGGATAAAGGAGATCGGACATTTATAAAGGCCATAGTTTATATTTCGGTTAGGGGAAAAAAGTGATCTTTTAACATTGCTTCTGTCTAAAGAGTTAGAGATAAAATATAAGTAAGTTGAATTGTTCCTTATTATCCTATTCCATTTATTTATAAAGATAAGTCTTATGAAATTGGGCTCAATTGGCAGCTCCCAGATATAAATCATCATAGAAAATGTTTGCTTTTTCAAATCTGAAAACAAACAGAAATCAGAGCACTAAAATTACTATAAATGATTGCATCTTCAGATGTTTCATGAAATATTTATCTAAGCTTAGTATAAAATTCTCAAGAGTTTCATATAGAGTCCTGTTTAATAAAAAATGTGTCTAAATTCCATACAGATTGTGTGGGTTTGTCTTTCTTTCTTTTAAAGAGTGACGGCTGTCTTCTTCATTAAAGAAAATAACACAGGTCAGTTTTTTTTGGCATTCAATTTCACTTCAACCATGAAAGTCTCCATGTTGAAGGATTCAGAACCTCTGATAATACAGTACATCCTTGGGTTTTTGCTGCCTCTGGGATACCTAATAGGCTTGAGATTTGTACAAATGAGTTCTAAGAATTCTTACCTGGGCAAGTTATTTATTTCCAACTATTTACTCAGTCCTTAAAAATATATACGCCATGTTCCACTTGAATTATCTCACTTATTACTGGCACTTTGCAGAAAATCAAGTGTAAAGATTCCAAAAGGTAGAATATTAAAGCAAATTCAAATGGAATATGTCACAGCATCAAACTCCACAACTCAGAGACAAGGTTCTGTGGGGTATGGAATCCACAGAAACTACAGTTATACAGCTGTTTTTCTGTGTATTGCTTCAGCAACGGCACCACTTACAAGAGCTCCCTGAAATCTTGTTTTGTGTTTTGGTGAGGCTCATCTCTTCCCATGTATTCCCCAAGACAACGAAAGGAGAAGGCGACGTCAGTCGCCTGACTCCCCTCTGAGCTGAAGTCACCTACTGGTGGTCTACTGGGAACACGAGGTCCCGACGACGGTCTCGTCTGCGTCACCAGTTCAGCAGCTGCGTGGGGAGACAGATACGTGAAGAAACACATCACGGTGTGTACGGATCGGCCCAGCTGTGTGACCCCAGGCAAATCCTAATTCATCTGAGCCTCAGTTTCCACATCTTAAAATGAAGATGAGGTTGTGCTAAGATCGACTGGAATAACATGGGGAGGGTTTGGTGGTCTGAAATGTGACATGGGAGAGGGACTGGATGCCGCTTCCCACTGTATGAAGTGGTGTCAACCTCTTTCAACTGAGTAGCCCACCTATTCAGATGTCCTCTCTCGCTAGAATGAGCAAGCTAGTTTTGATACATTTTTTATTTAAATGCCTGAAATCCATGTTACTCTAGTACTTGGGTAACTGTCTACACATTCAAAATATGACACAAAAGTTCAGGAACATATACACACAGGTGTCTCCCTTTACCTGCCGGGGGGAGACATTCCAAGACCCCCCAGTGGATGCCTGAAGCTGCAGAGAGTACAGAACCCTACTTGTCCAAGGATTTTTCCTATGCATACACACCTCTGATCAAATTTAATTCGTAAATTGGACACAGTAAGAGATTAACAGCAATAACTAATATAGAATAGAACAATTACTACAAAATATTGTAATAAATTCTGTATGAATGCCATCTCTCTCTCTCTCTCGACATGCGGTACTGTACTCACCCTTCCTTCTGGGATAATGTGAAATAAGAAAATGTAGGTATGAGGAGACGAGGGTGGGAGGGGTATGACGTAGGGGTTGTGACGTAGCATTAGGCTACTAATGACCATCTGACATTACGTCAGGAGGATCATCTGCTTCTGAAATATGGATGACTGTGGAGACTGGGAAAGTAAAACCACAGAGGGGAGCCGTGGTGGGGGAGGGGGAGGCTACTGTACCCCTCTCTCTTACAGTGGAGTTCCCCGTTCCAAGGGCAATGGTTTGTAATGTATCTTTTTGGAGACGTTCTATAATTTGTATTTGATTCTGTGTTTCTCTTATCATGAGTAAAGGGGAAGATTTTGCTTAGCAGCTATTTTTTGTTTCTTTTCTAGAACCATTTATATCATTTGCCCACTTTTCTGTTAGTCACTCTATGTTCTGACTATGAAGTATTTCGTCTTACAGATAAGGTTCCTACTATGCCACAGTGACAGGGCCCGCAGAAGCTCTGGTATCTGCAATCCGGGGGGAATGTGGTCCTTCACTGAGATCAACGGTAGCATGGGCCACAGGCTGTCTTAGCAGGAAATCGCTATGATCCGACTTGCATTTCTGAAAGCTAATTCTGTTAGAACCTGAGGCATGAAGAAAGAACTTGCAGGAGACCAGTGATGAGGTAGGCAGAGTGATCTGTAATACATAATCGCAGTTAAATGCCAGCTGTAATCCTACCGGAAAAGGCTTCCATGACAGAACTGTATTCTTAAAAGGTTATTGAATATTCCCACAGTTTAAACAAACTGATGAAAAATCTGAAGACAAAATTTGGCTAAAAAGCAAGAATTTCTACTTTGCGTTCTGAAGATAGAAACTCTGCATGTCTATTATTTGCAATCTCCTCTGTAAAACAAGGACAACTGCATCTATTTCACAGAGATGCTGTGGGGATTAAATGAGATACTACAGTGGGTGCCCGGAAGAGTGGGCTTCCAATAATTATTAGCTGGTACTATTATTACACGTTCATGAAAGAAAAGCAAGAGAGGCAGCTCGTGTGGCAGCAAGAGCACTCAGCCAGGCTGTTGGTTCTGGGCTCCCGTGTCTGCTGTGCACGATACAGCAGTTAACCGAACCTTCCTGGCTTCAGTTCCACCGCCTGTTCGATGGGGAGGAGGAAGAGGAAGCAGAGTACTTGAAGGGACACTTCTAGCTCTAGTTCTCGCTTCTGCCTCCAGCACTTTTCCCCCTAGGAAAAATCCAGTCAAGTCTGTGACTTCCATGTATATTTATTTATTTGGGATATTTCTTGCTTTGTTTTGATTTTAACCTTTGTTTTGAATGAAAGAAATGTTAAAATGTTTCCAAAAACCAAATTTCAACCAAGAATTTTCTACCTATTTATGGTGACATATTTATTTGATTGTATTTTGCTTCTTCTAGAAAGTTATTATAAAACGACAGCTTGCGACATAGTTTGTGAATAGAAAAACTGACAGCTGAGAGAATAAAGCTGCTTTTTAAAAAAGGTGTGAAGTTTCGCTGGTTATGAGCCATCTGAATTTAGAAAACCAAACTTTCTAGTAAGGGAAATTTAGAAAGTATAGAATTCATTTCCTATATATTATGAAAGTATATTTTATGACTGGATATATTAGGGAACTGTATGCCCTAAGTAAGTATCTAACGTGGGGAAATTCAGACTTTGGCAAAAATACTAAATGATGGGGCTCCTGGGTGACTCAGCCAGTTGAGGGGCTGCCTTCGGCTCAGGTCATGATCCCGGGGTCCTGGGATCAAGCCTCACATCGGGCTCTCTGCTCAGCGGGGAGCCTGTTTCCCCACTGCCCCTGCCTGCCTCTCTGCCTACTTGTGATCTCTGTCAAATAAATAAATAAAATCTTAAAAAAAAAAAAAGTATTTAAAGGAAAAGAGGGGGCGGGGAAGGAGAGGCAGAGAGAGGAAGGGAAAGCTATACTCGCAGAGAAAAGGTAATGCAGGCTAACAGGAAACTTGCGCATCCATTGGAATCAGGAGACGTGGGTCAGGAGTCGCCTCTGCGACCCACCCTGGGGACCCCCGGGCTCTCTTGCGTGTAACAGCACTTCTTTCCTCCCTTACAAGATCGTTCTGAGAGTCAAATAAGGAAAGCACATGCAGAAATGCTTCGCTAAGCTGAAAGCCAGCTCGAACAGTGCCGAGCTCCGCGATCGCGCGGGAACTCGACCCCAGCAGCCTCACGCACATCTGCCAGCGAGCTCCAGGGCCACTCTGACACTCACGGAAAGTGGCGAGGACGAGAGAGCACTGAGAAGGACAATGTATGATCCTTGTCTTGGAAGGCCTTAAAATTGGGTTGGGGAGCAAAGAGAACCTTCCAGCAGGGAGTGATGACCAAGGGAGCTTGCGAAGCCACTGAAGCGGGGGGCGGGCAGTGTGTGAGGCGAGGGAGTACCCATGAGGTGGGGACAGGCTCTGCCCTCATGGGGCTCACGTGCGGGCGGGAGACAGACACGCAGACACGTGACTGGGTACATGATCAGGAGAAAACAGAAGTTTGGGTGCCGTGAGGGTGGGAGGGGGGACCCAATTCAGACTGGGGGCCACCTGAGACCTGACCAGCAAAGCAGATGGCACAGTGTACGTTCTCAGAAGCTACAGTTTCACGTTCGGCTGAATCCTAGGGGCACCGGGGCACCTCCACGGGGCCAGCTCTTTCCCTGGTTAAACATTTTACCCCTTTCTCAAAGTCCTCCCCTGCGCAGTTCCTAAGTGCAGCGAGCGGCCAGCACACGGGCAGGGCCACACCAGCTCCCACGAGGGCCCGCCCCTTCGCCACCAGCACCCACGTCCGCGCCCCGTCCTCCTGCGTTTCCCTCTCAGCAGAGGGGCACCGTTCACTCGTGCGCAAGGCCCGTGCCCTCGCTCACGCCCTGAATCCCGTCCTTCCTCCTCTCTCCAGGGATTTGTCGATCGTGTTTGTTCCAGAACTAGTCCCTGACTCTTGAGTGCTTAACAGAATGAAGCCCAAACTCATCGGGCCAGCACACGAGTCTTTCTAAATCTGGCCTGACCTGTTTCTCCAGCTCCATCATGGTGTCCCTCTAGGTTCTGATCCCTCAGACCCTTTTCTCTCTCCGTGGGCTCCAGGTGGCTTTAGACTGGCAGGTCTTGGCACGTTCCTTCGCTTTTTAAGTATTTACTCTGACGACCTCTCATGTGCCAGGCGACGCGCCGCCGTCAGGGACAGCTGACATTCACCGAACATGTACTACGTGCTAATACTCTGTTCTCTATGAGCTTCTTCAAACTTCAAAACCAATGAAGACGCGGAGGCTCACGCAGTATTAAGACACCGTCAACCACAGCCCGCAGCAAAGGAACAGATCCACAACCTTATCACACTCGGCTTCACATACGTGCTGTCTCACAGGACAATTTCCACCCTTCTTATGTGAAATGCACTCTATTAAAAAAATTTTTTTTTCAATTAAAAACTCACTAATGGGAGGCACGGCTTGAAAACAAAGTGCTAGGCCGTGTCCTCTGGTGAGTGTGCGGTTTTCCCAGTGTGCCTGCCAGGCCGGGCGCCTCCGTGCAGCCCGCGGACTCCAGTCCCTCCCGGCCTGCGCTCCTGCTCCCTACCACGGCCCTCCTTTGCCTTCCAGAAAAGCGGCCACTTTCGTACGCTCAGAGGGCACAAGGTGTGTGAGCTGGGACGGAGCAGTCACCACACTGCCACCATTTTGGGGCAATGGG
Organism: Lontra canadensis; assembly: GCF_010015895.1. Taxonomy (NCBI): domain Eukaryota; kingdom Metazoa; phylum Chordata; class Mammalia; order Carnivora; family Mustelidae; genus Lontra; species Lontra canadensis. Next base: position 6,080,470 of record NW_022631086.1, on the reverse strand, counting down.
CCTGTTTCTGCCCCAAACCGTGAGCGCTGCAGCTCACAAACACATTCTCTCCGCATCTGCCTCCTCGCCCCAGGCGAGGGCCTGGGCAAAGAGCTGGAACCAGATACTCGTTTTTAACGACTAAGACAACAACTTCATCCGGAGCCCATTTACTTTCACTTTACAAAAAGACCTTCGTCCACGTGGTGGCCTGGTTCCTCAGTTCACGGTACACTTGAGGAAGCGTTTCCAGGGAAAGGAAGATGGCTTTCCCAGGAAGGCACGGTTGACAGCAGAGACCCCCACCAGCAGAAAGCATGCTGATTCTCCCTCCTAAGTGTCTGCCAAATGCCTCCACTTGGTCCATCTCCACTGTCACTGCCAAGTCAACCTGTGGCTTCACCACTCGCAGTCAGGGGACTTCAAGGCAGTTAGGTAACACTTGAGCCCCCTTCCTTTCCTGCAACATGTGCGTGACAAGCGAGTTCTACATCCGGAGATTAAAGGAGGAAATGTTATGGGCACCACGCAGCTCAGGGCCTGCACACAGAGCAGAGGCTCTGTAAGTGAGAGCTGTTACTGTTCATATTATTTTTAAGACAACCCACCATTTATTTCCTGTCTGCATGACTCCCAAGTTTCTAAACTAGCTTCCCTGTGCCAGGCTTCCCTACAAACCATCCGTCACAGTGAAGCCAGAAAGTGCTGCAAGTCCCTGGACCGTGGTGAATTTGCCAAGGTGACAAATGCCATGCCCTGTGAGCCTCCTGGCAAACAGCCTGACGCCCTTCCCCAGGTAGCACACACTCAGTGTCATCCTGTTGGGCCTGCCTGCTCTACGCCTCCTCCGTCAGAGCCAGTTACGGCTGATGGCCAGCTTGCCTCACCCGGTTGACTATCCAGAAAGCATTGCCCTTTTCCAGAGAACTAGTTCCAGAGACAATTGGCCTGCCATGTTACTTGGCTCCGAAAAGCTAGGCTTGTCAGTTTCAGGCCACTCAACCAACAGCTACAATACCGATTAGCTCTAGTGGCACAGGACTCTGCGTACATCCTTCCTGATCTGGCAGATTCCCCAGAGTTTGCCCACTGAAATGAGAGAGAGAGAGAGAGAGAGGGAGAGAGAAGGGAGAGAGAGAGAAGTATCAAGATTCCTGTCAAGGGCCTGAATTGACTCTTGGGGTAAAGAGCAAGGATCTTGACCTTTGTTGACCACTGGATTACAAGCACCGCTGACCAAAGACTAGCGTGATGAACATTTATGCGATGGATGAATCAGCCCACTGGTGTGTGTGTGTACACATGCGGGGAGGTGGTTAAAGAAGATTCCCTTTCTGCTTATAAGGAAGACCACCCAAGACCTTGAGCCACAGGAAGGAGAGCTTGCTCTCTGGCTGGGGCCTTGTCAGGAGCTCTGGAGCTCGCGAGAGAAAAGCCTGATCCTAGCCAGGCTTGTTTCCACCATCTACTAAGATGCTAATAACTTGCCCTAATGTTTATTCCAAAGGCACACTCTGTTAATTTAGATACTTAATTACTATTTGATAATTTTTTGAATGCGATATGCTATGTACCCCATCGATAGCTAAAGATAGGAATGGCAGGAGGGTTGTCGGAATCTTACCTAGGATCACTCAGTGTGCATGTTAAGGACTGCTTCCTTTAGCGTCATTCTTCTACAGATATTTTTGTTAGTACCAATGGAAAATTCCAAGACAATCTATTCTTATTTCATGGCAGTGCAAGTGATGTTAAGTCTAGGAAAAATGCTACTGATGTCTAAAATAAAGACCCAATATTAGAGACTAAGCCAGCGAGACATTTTTCCTTTCTCAATTAAAAAAAAAACAAAACCCTTACTGTCATCTTAGAAAATTGATCTAATTAAGAATTAGCATTTCTAAAATCTTTCTTTTTATTATTATTAGATTGAGTTTTTAGGACCTTTCGAGTATCTCCTTCAGCACTGTAGTATTTGTGGTTTATTAAGTGGATATTTTTCCTGGTTTTAAAAAAGTTACAGAATTCTCTTATTTGGAAAAAAGAAATCTGTTTTATAGGGAAGATTCAGCGTTACTATCTAAACTTAGCATATTAAACAAATTAAAAGAAACTGATTTCTACAACCATTATAAACAAACCACATTTTCCATATAAGAGATGAAATGAACACAGACTATTTTTTATGATGTAGGAAGGAGGAAAAACTCCATTGGACAAGACAGAGATATCTTTAGAAGAACTTCAAAAATTCGCAAAAATAGAATGAAATTATATTTAGGATAAAAAGTAAAGCGGCCAGAAGGCGTATTTGGGGGAGATGAGATAGGGGAAAATAGAGTGGAAAGCTCCCCGAATCCAAGCAGGCAGTTTGTCAGAACTCCAGAACAGTCACTCAGGGGTTCCAGGGTCATCTAATGGAAATGCATCCCTAAGTCGAGGGGTATTTAAAACCGATTTAGAAACAAAGTCATAGTCAAGCAAAAGTGGGAAATTTCAGGCTATTAAATTGGGAGGCATTTTGACATGGGTCTAAGCCTCCCACTGACATTCCTGTCCTCTTCAGGCAGCATGACAAATTCTTCAACAGTAATAAGAGACTTTAAATCCTGCTGGAAAACACAGAGTCAAACACAAGCCCAAATCACAGTTCATCTTCCCCATGAAAGAAAAAACAGCAAAGGAAGAGTGAGAGCGCCCAGGCTAACACAGGGGAGAGCAAGAGAGCATAGGACCAATTACACAAAATGTGATTTCTTTATCCTCTTCAGCCAGCAGTGAGCTCTGGCCCCATGAGGACACCAGCAAAACACCCAAGGTTCTACGGGCCACTGGAAAGCAAAACACATTTTTCCTTTGGCACATGGACAGTTTGTTTTCACGTTGGCATCTGTTAAAAATTCACAGAACTGCCCTGTTTCTTCAAGCCAGTTCAATAAAAGATATCTCCCCACATGTGTGAAATAATGGTCACACGCTGTACCAGCTTAGTAGAGAATCTCCCGACTGTAACGACAGAGAGATTTCTCATCCCAAATAGGTGTCACCTTCCCACTTGGAGAGAAAAATAGATTTTAAAGAATATTCTTGTTATATTTTAATATCTCCAGTGTTTATTTGCCTGCCTGCTTCTCTTCACAACATGAACTGCTTTGAGGAAGACAGAAACTAATGACCCGTTCAAGGCTGTCACCCAGGCCCCCCAGCGCTCTCCCAGCTGTGCGATCAGGTTAACTGGCAGAATCCGTCCCTCTTCCTTCTTGGCCGCTGCATCATCCTATAGCACAGCATCTAAGTTCTCCCCATCCACCCCCACAGAACCCTCTCGGCTACTGACATCATCTATCAATGGGCAAAGGAGAGTCCGGGGAAGGATCAGACTGATTACCCAGATGGTAGATTGGGGCAATATATCCGGCCTTTCCTTACACAATCTTTTGAGTGTTAGCTGCGAAAGTCCACTTTGGTGCAGAGAGCAAAGACAATTTTATGTGTGTTACTAGGTGCTGGAAGAAGCAAAGAAACTGCTTTTTAAGGCTTTCACAACCCATGTTCCCCTCCGAATCACCTGTGCCCGATGCTTATGTTTATTATTAGTATTTGCACAGGGCTTTGCAATTGATATTCTTTTTTTTTTTTCTCCTTTTTTTTTCCCCTTAGGGAGGGAGGGAGGGGCGGGGTAGAGGGAGAGAGAGGATCTTAAGCGGGCTCCACGCTGAGTGTGAAGCCCGACCTCACAACCCTGAGATTATGACTTGAGCCAAAATCAAGTCAGTTGCTCAACCGACTGAGCCACCCAGGCACCCTGGGCTTCCCAGTTTATAACCTTCAGATACAAGATTGCATTTGATACATGCAACAAATCCAAAGGACACTGATCCTCACCTTACATATGGAGGAAGCAGAGGTTTAATTAATTGTCTAAGGTCACAAAACTAATTAGTGGTAAAGCCTGCACCTACACCCAGGTTTTTGGGTTCCGAACTCCCTGAAGATTAAAATGAGAAAAAGCATATACTACACGAGCACTGCAGGTAGGAGACCGAACAAGGCCATGGCTCCTTACCATCAGAGATCTCTGGTGAGGGAGGGTTCCGCTGATAATCCAGGCCATGGGTCCTGAGCACAGCCAGGCTCACGGGAGGGTGCCTGGCTGTGGGGTGCCACTGTGACAGGTAATGCTTCGTTCATTTGTTCATGTAGCAAATATGGACTAAAAATCCTACCAGATGCCTGGCTATGGAGGCCTGAAGGATCAGTAAAGATGGGCGGGGGTGGGAGGGCATGGCAGGGTGGGGTTGGGGTCAAGGTGTAAGTGGCAAAAATAACAGAGAAGAGTTTATATGAAGATCCTAAAAGAGGTTTGGTTGGCTGGAGATGAGAGGCAGCGGGGTGATGAGAGTGAGGCCAGAAAGGGAGGCTGGCGTGGGGTAAGAAAGAGCCTCGTAACCAAGCACCTCAGTGCAGCCTTCCTCCAAGGCAAAGGGGTGGGGGGGGGGTTTCCTGGGCTACAGGGAATCCGATAATCTAACCAACTGCCTAGAAAGACCATTCTGGACTCAGCAGGGAAAGGTGACTGGAAGGGAACACAGCTGAGACAGGAAGAAGAGCTGGGAGGTTGCTGAAGGTACCAACCTATCCTGGAGTGGGGCAGCGACCTAGGAAGAGGGGAGGCACGGCACACATTGCAGGAGTAGAGTTCACGGAACATGATGACTAGCGGGGGGCAAATGGGAGAGAAAAAGGCGTCAACGATGCCTGCTAACTTTCTGGCTTGGGAAACTAGGCAGATAATGGTCCTTCCCGGAGGTACAGATCCATAAGGTACAGGAGAAAACATGTTATTATAAAGAACTGCGTGTGATACACAATGTGGAGTTTACCCGAGATACAGATGTCCTCAAATACTTTCAGTGAAGAAGAATGAGCCAACTTACCAATGGGGGTTAACTATTAAAAGCAAGCATTAACTGGCAATTCAAAAAAATTACCGCATACAGCAAAATGACAAAACTATGCATCTTTGAAATATTCTAAAATTTTAGACTGATGATTCCTCAGGGAATGTGATCGACTATTTTTGTAGGTGATATTTGTTTTCCCAGCTTTTTGGTGAGCAGATCTCTGGATCGCAGACTTAAGAGGAAAGGAACGATAACCTTGATACAAGCCTTATGCTGTTCTTTCCTTCACTAGGCTAGCTTTGGCTGGGTCCACAATCCAGCCCAGAGGCAGAGCTCTGAGGGCGAGGAAATTACAAACCTCTTCCTAGATACTCTCTCTTGTATATGACCTCATATCTGACTTTATTTTCGTCTGTCACAGATTATAAAAAAAGGGATCCTCAATTAAGAGCAGAGGCTGAATTAATTGCATCTGGGGGTGGGGGAAGATGATCGCTAATGCTTTAATACGTTGATCTACTAGACTTACACAGGAGTACGTATGGAAAGTGAAACATTTTCTCTTTTTGATAATAGCCTTGCACTGAAAGGCAACACCATTTTATTTTTGTTGTGGTCACGAATGTTAAGAACACCTTTATATACACGGTAGTTAGAAAGGTCAAGTAAGAGAATACTTTCTGATAACCAAAATACCCCATGAAAACATTTCAGAATGCGCAAAATTTACTGTCCTACTAAAACTGAGAATCCAACAGAGAGAGGAACCAAATGGTTTCTGTGGAACAAACAAATAAAAATCTTCAATCCCGCTTCCAACTCCTTAACAATCATCTTGGTGGTTTCCATTTTTGAGCTAACTTGTTCTTCTGTTCTTGAAAATTAAGAAGTTAGGTCAATTAAGATATTCAAAATAATTTAAAATATTTCAAAACTAATTGTGATGTAAATATTGCCACGAAACCAGCTAGCAGCATTAAAAACTTTTCAAAATTTTTACTTATTTCCATTTAAATATTCCCAAGATATAGAGAGCCTGCTTAGGGTAAGGTGGTGGTGGGGGGTGTGTGTGGGGGGGGTGGAATGGCCTCTGGGCAGCTCATTTAAGCCAGGCTCCAGGTGGGAGGACTCCAGCTCAGCCTGATGTCAGGTCTGTACAGTTACAGAATTACATTTGGGAAGGATGGGGAGCAGAATTGGCAGATTTCATCTGGTGCAGGGTCAAAATGCCCACCACGTCTTAAGACAGACAGCCTACATCACGCAAATGACCTATCATGGTAAAACTGAGACAATATTTATTAATATGGAAAGATCTCTTAATTTAAGGACACAACATATTTTGTTCTTTGGTTGTTCTATGCTCTGAAACCACCTGAAACTTCTGAACTGGTGTGAAGACTGCACTATCTTGTGTTGTCCAGCTCAATCTTTGCGGAACATCTATTATGCACGAGGCTCTGCTATAGACACGGGGATAGAGTCTAAACAAGATTCAGTTCTGGCCCTCAAGAGCTCAGTCTAATTTATAGTAAGAGACTCAATTTATTTTAAGGGATCTTTTTTCTTGCCCTTGGCATTAAAAAGTAAGAAAGATTTGCCCTAAGCAAACAGAATGTGCTAGAAATCTGATGAGGAATTCTATTTGGACTTGAGACAGAAGGTAATGTAGGCCACTAAGGAGTGAGGGTAAAATTATACCAAGACAGTTAACATTTGGGATTAATAAAAGAAGAAAAAAAACAGGAGAATGATGAAGACATATTCTATTCAAGCTACACAAAATAGATATGTTTGAGGGGCGCCTGGGTGGCTCAGTGGGTTAAGCCTCTGCCTTTAGCTCAGGTCATGATCTCAGGGTCCTGGGATCAAGTCCCACATCAGGCTCTCTGCTCAGTGGGGAGCCTGCTTCCTCCTCTCTCTGCCTCCCTCTCTGCCTACTTGTGATCTCTCTCTCTCCGTCAAATAAATAAATAAGATCTTAAAAAAAAAAAAAAAGAGTTCCTTGTTTAAAAAAAAAAGGTATGTTTGAAACCTCATACTTGTGATACACAAATTCCGATTCACCTTTTCAGGATGGGCACACAAGAACAACATCTAATTGTCCAATCCCACCTCTGTGCCGCACACTTCCTGGTTAATGGCACTATTTACATTCATAAACATGAATACTGATGTTTATGTATTGATGGTATGAGGTACAGATAGAATATGTCTGTGAAGATCAGATTCCAAAGATGGCAATTTTGGGACTCTTTAAACACACAGAGGGGTCAGGGACGAGTTTGGCTGGATTTTGTTATTTTCTCCTTGTCTGCTGTCCTTGTGAACTAGAGAGTAAACCCAGCACTCGTCTGGCTTGTCTGATCTGCCGTCACCGGTACCAGTGAAAGCCGATTCTCCGTCAGGTGGAGCAAGTCCATGTGCTTTGACTAGACTCTGCTTCAACCGTAAAGAGAGAGAAGAAAGGTTGTCACGTAGGTGGACAAGGGTGCGGGCGTGCGAGGGTGGGGGGGCAGGGGGAAGGTAATTCTGGAAGATTTCACCCAGGATACCGTCGGCGCAGATCTGACGGTCACAGAATGGTGCCAAAGAGCCGCCTCCAGCAACAGAACACATCTCCCGGCACATCACAGTCCTGCAGAAGCATCAACTCTGCTTGCAACCCATGTCCAAAAGGGAAAGTTCGGAGTGGTTCTGCTTTCGGCATATCTCAAGGACTAATTAAATCCTCCTCGCTACCTTCTAATTATTCAAATGCTGTGGGATTACACTGAGGAAGTCCCTGCTGGCGTGCCAGATGAAAAGGGTTAAATCACCTACGTTAATTCTGAGAATCCAGATCTAGTTCAGACCTTCAGAAAACCACCAGCGTTACCATGAATATTTAACTAGACACCACTGTGAAAATTAAAAGGGAATTCAATTAAAAGGTTTTCAAAAAATTAATTCTGACCTCTCTACATCTGTCCAAATAAATAAGCCTTCTTGAAACGTTTTCACCTAATTGCTAATCCAATAACTAGAAGGGCATTTGCTAGTTTCATTAAGCTTAACATTTTACGGGGGTTAAAAATGCAATCATTTTAATGTTAATAATAATTATACTTATTTATCTACTCAGATGACTGAGTAGATATTCCCTCCAAGCCCTCTTGGAAAACAGGGCAACACAATACGAAGCCATTTCCTACTGTTCTCTCTTCAAATTTTAAGATATACAAGTTGAAGATTATACAAGAAGGATAAAACTGACCTAAACTCATTAGCTATGATTTTCTCGTACCATTTATTTTAGTATTTCAGCGTTATCTGGTCGCTTCCTCCAATGTCTCAGGTGGCGTGATTTACACTGCTTGATTTTTTGGTGAAGGGCTTAAGCAGCAATTCTGCATTTTGTTATGTGAGGACCACCTAGACAAGATTTAAGGTAAAACCCGCTGGTGAATGTGTTACAGAAGACTGAACTGAAGTCTTGACCTTTCTCCTTTTAAACTTTATCAATAATGAAGCAGGCAAGAAAAAAGAACTTGAAGCCTGGCTCTTTACTGAGTTACTAGGAGGTTCTAACACCATGTGAGGGCAAACAGGAACGCGCTGAGCCGGGTGCTGCACAGGGAGCAGACCAGTGTGCGGAGACAGCACCACAGGACAGTAAAGAGACCAGTAAATACCTAAATTGTTTCCCTTCTTTTTGTACCTGGGAACAGAAGCCCATATCCATATTTCCTTGTATGTACACTCCATGAAAATATAGAACTGCAGAAATTCAGTCATGTTGGCCTACGTACGGTGTGGGGAAATGGATCTGTGACTGATGACCTTAGACAAACTTGACCTCAGAACCACCAGATTGGAGGGCACTGCAGGGCTGCTGGAGATCTGGGCAGCACACTGACTCCACACCCGACTCAGCAACCAGCTCTGAGAAGAGGACATGGCCTTACAGATCCCAGTGTGGTTCAGATCCTAGGACAGTTTGAGGTTTGCAAAATTCTCAACAGAATATAGTTTATTAATACACCTTCTTCCTGAACAGGAATCCAAGGACCAAGTAGCAAGGAACGATGGGCAGGGCATGAGCTCAGCTTCCCGAGCCTGGAGGGAGCCAGGCTTATGGGGAGAGTTATCAGCACTGCTGTCCTTCCTGAGGACTCTGGGAAACACCCAGAACACCACACTGCCAAACAGAAGCAGGTTGCATCTGTCTCCAGGCAAGAGTGTTTCTAGATTCTTTGCTATTAAAGAAAATCTATCCCCTGTAGATACATGAAAGAAGATGTGCGTTAACTGGAATCTTACTCTCTTATCCTAATCTTACTTCTTAAAACAAAGTAAGTGTAAAAGGAATTGATCGACTTGGTTATTTTAGTACTCAGCAGTGTGGGAGCTATGTTCCTGTCTAGCAAGTTCTGAGAGAAAAGAAAATACGTTTTTTTAAAAACGATGCTAACTCATTAATATACTTCTTTCCTCTCTGTTTCTTTCCTCACTTCCTTCAATAGGGGTAGGGGGCTATATCAATTGTAAAGGTATAAATGGAGTTAAATTACTTTTCAATACATGGGTGTCAACACTGGGGAATTTTCAATCAAGTGTTTTCTCAAATCTACTTTGTATTATATACACTCTTGGTACACACCCAATAATGACAAAAGAGACAAGGAAAATGTTACATTTTATCAAAGCATTATAATGACTGTGTTATTTGCCATTGAGACACCTGATCAAGTATCATCAAGAACTAATGTTTCTTCCTAGATTTTAACAAATAATAAAGCCATTAAAAAAAAAAATCCTTGCTATCCAATTTTGGAGGAAAGTTAACCATGCATGGCAAAGTATCTTTTTTTTTTTTTTGGTAAAGATTTTACTTATTTAAGAGAAAGAGAGAGAGAGAAAGAGAATGAGTGGGGGGAAGCAGAGAGGGAGAGGGAGAAGCAGACTCCCTGCTGACCCGGGGATCATGACCTGGGCCGAAGGCAGATGCTTAACTGACTGAGCCACCCAGGTGCCCCATGGCAAAGCATCATTCACCACCTATTTGGAAATATGAGGTCTTCCCATTTAGGGGGCTGTCCAACCAACAGAAGGCACACAAGGGACACACATAACATCTTTAGCAGCCTTTCAGAGAAAGCCTGGGGAACGTGTTCATAAAAATCAATTCAGATTTAGCAAGTTATAAAATTTATATTTGCCATTTGAAGGAAATGGTTATTATAACTACCCAGATTGTTAAGTATCCATTACCAATTACCAAAACCACATTACATACACTGAAGATAATCAGAAGGAAAAAAATAACAAACACATCCACACAATCATTTTATATAGTGACACCAGAAGAAAACTCTGGATTTTCTTGCTAATGTATTTAAGTTAAAATTTTAGCAAAGGGAGAGGGAAAGAGAGTCTGAAGCAGACTCCATGCTGAGCGCAGGGTCTGACTCGGGGCCGAGATCCCCACCTGAGCCCAAACCCAGCGTCCGACGCTTAGCTGACAGCACCACCCAGGTGCCCCTGTTTAAGTTAGAAGTTTGACTGTGTTTCCTCATTGTGGCACCATGATTCACATTTGGCTTTCTACATTTTCAAGTTCTTAAGGGTGTTATTAGTTGGAAGAGGCTGGGGGACATGTTGCTGGATGATCTAGAAGGCGTTTCTCTCTTTTAGTTCTTTGCAATAAAGCTCAGAATGGTAGGACTTCCGAATAAGGAACCTCTTACCCTTGAATGCTTGCCGAAGAAGCGGCCTCTCCCGGTGGGAATGGTGCTACGGGGTTATGGTGAGGGTTAAGGGAAATGACAAATATCTTCATCTTAGCTCTGGGTCTGGCCTGAGCAGGTTTTCAGTGCAGGATAATTTCTCTCATCCTTTATTTTCTTCACTTCCCTGACCTGGCAGCACAACGGAGGTGCAACCCAAGGCCAAGTAAAGGAGTTTGGAGAGAATTCTCCCTTGCGTGGTGCTAGCATGCTCTCCATGAACTTCCAGATGACCAGAGACCCGAGGAATTAATACAGAAGAGAGATGTGAGGTATAAGACTGATTCACAGGAGGATACAGTGGAAAGTTCAGAGAAAGAAATGCACATACTACACAATTATTAGAACATATTATAGTATCATTATAAGGCAGTGGTTCTCAAAGTATGGTCCTCAGATCAGCAGCATCAGCAATAGCTGGGGACTTGCCCAAAATGCAATTTTAAATGGCCCATCACAAGCCTACTGAGTCAGAAATCTGGGGGTGTGTGGCCCAGAAATCTCTTTTAACCAGTTCTCTAGGTAATTCTCATACACCTTGAAGTTTGAAAACCATTAGCTATCCCATCATTAGGTCATACTACAGTATCTCAATAAGGGAATTCATGTGTTAGCTATACATTAAATTATAATAAAAAAGTTAAATATGTAGAGGTAGTAGAAAATAAAAATTTCATTTTATTCCTACTAAATATTCATTTCAACACCAATGATGTATAGCTAGGACTAATCCATTTTTTCACTGGCATTACTTTCTAAAGCACGAGGTGCTGAGTTAAACATGTAAAATAACTGAAACATTTTAATTCCAATTAGAAGCAAATCGTCATCTGTACAACTCATACAGGAATAATTATAAACGTGAGGGGTCGGGAACCTTTAAATAGCAGCTCCCAAGCTAGCCACGTCTGTCTTTTGGGTGGGCGTCAGGGAGAGCGCAAGTGACACGCTCCATGGGCGGACTGGGCGAGCCCTGACTCACAGGCAGTGGGAAGTGGCCGGCACAGCCCCACATGGTGCAGTAGGCGTGGAAAGCCTGGTCTACAAAAATCACCACCAACAAAAGTAGCTTTACTACAGAAGGAGAGAAAGGAGACAGAGATAAATAAATGAAGGCCAAAGGCTGTAACCAACACAGTCATTTGTGGGGTCAATGTGTACAACCGAGCTGAAGATCAGAGTCTGCCTACGGGGGGCCCACGTGACCAAGAGCTTCAGGAAGAGCCCGTGTTCTTTCTTCCGGCTCTGGCCCTCGAGAGCCTCCGACAGTGAGGAGGTCCTCTGGGAGCTCTCTGGTTCTCAGTTTCTTGAGTTCAAGTGGAGGTGACTGAACTCGACAAGCTCTCAGGTTGGCTCTAGTTCTAAGCTACTACAATTGTCAATACAATGTCTTACTCTGTGTTTACATTTTTACTGTCTAAGCATCCTGGGATAAATAGTTGGTCAAAACAGTTAAACATACACACACTCTAACATTTTACTTCATTAGGACCGATATCCAAATCGCATTGGGAACAGTCCCTTTGGCCCAGCTAGACCAAGTGTCAGGTTACATTCATGTACAAACTGTGCTTCACGGTGCTACGTGGACACACATGCTCCTTGGGTCTTGAACTGCACTTGGTAAAACTTCACCTGATCTGCAAGAAGGCGGCTTCTCTTCCATGGTTGTTGTATGTATGTCCTTTTTTTGTTCATCTGACGAAAAAATATTATCTCTAAGGAGATGCACGGCTGACCAGATTCGTGTAAGCCTTAGATACTCAAAACACAAAGATATATAGACATGAACTGAAGACTAACCTCTTTCCTGTGACATTGGTGACTGGCTCAAGGCAGGATGGGGGCTGGATTCTGACTGGCTCCCGGGTGGCTGAGGAGGCATCTGACTGCCTGGAAAACACAGGAAGGGAAGTGGGGATGGGGAACCCTCTACATTAATATTGCAATTGTGCAAAACCAAGACACAGTCACATTTATTTAAATTTAACGATTACAGAAGGTATGGCCCCGTATAGAAAAAGCCATGGCTCCCAAAGCAGGCTACATCGTCCCTTTCTGGTAAAACAAAGAGGAAACATGGAAAATCAGACTCAGCAAATGACCTCCTGATAAGTTTCATTTCTTCCTGAAGGAGTTCCCAAGCTCACAAATAAACGAGCAGCAGAAATCTGACACAGACTTTAACGTAGCTAACAAAATCCGAGACTAATGCACTAAATTCCCCCCTCCTGAGTTTGAACTGGTTTCTAAGTGGCCAGGCATGCACAGTGGCCAAAAATTTTTTGTTGGTAAATATTTATTTGATGTAGAAATATCAACCAATTTCTAAAAAAAAAAAAATCTTTAACCAGAGATTTAATACAAACACAATAGACTTTGGTGAAAAAAAACCAGAACATACGACTATAAAATCTACATTTTATATATATTAGCACTAAAGAGGAAGTATTATTCTGCACCTTTTTTGACCTTTATTGCTAATAAAGCAATAGCATCTATTAACATCTATTTGATTTCCGTTTATTTAATGTGTGCTCAGTGTGTCTCTTCAAACTATAATGTAAGCTCCTTGAGACAGGAATCATGTCTTTTACTCCTTTAATCCCTCCATTAGCATAACAAATATTAATAAAACTTTGTTATTTAATGGCCTGTAATCTAAGCATATGAATTATGCTCAGTATAAGTATAAAGACACTTGTTATTTTTATTAAGTAAAGGGAGACAATGAGTCATGTGAAGGCAGGAGACAGGATTTTGAAATTTAAGAATCATCAGAGGTACATGATAATCACTTTCTGGCTCAGAGGTTTAGATACATTTTGACTAAAAATATTATTGAAGAGGGCAGCTGAATTTAGCCCAGTCCTCAAGGTGCTAGCTCTCATGGCATGAAGAGCTTGCTGTTTTATCTTCTCATCTTCTCCTTTGCTAAAATAAACTGAAAGACTGAAATAGATGCACATACATAGCGACATGGTGCATACGTGCAGGCATGTACCGATCTCCCCACATCACCCCCTGGTACTACAGCCGATGACCATGCTAGGTCAAGCTACCTGCTGACATCACAGCACCCACTTCTCTACGGTTCTGTATACCGCCACAGTACCACAGCTGAGTACAGAAGGAAATTAATGGATTGAACATCACCACCAATTCGCCCGGTGAAGGTCATGCTGCAGAGCCTGGGGTTTTACGCTGAACAACCACCCTCTCCTCTTTCTAACCAATGGCATCTCTGCAAGGCCAGGAGGCCTGACTCCAGCTCAGGAAGAGCGTGGTCCCCAGAGTCTCTCAGGAGTGTCACTCATTACTAATTCTGATAACGGCTACATCTGTAGCAGCCAGAGAGGCCGGAAAATGATTTTCCATCTAGATAATACACACCTTGTTGTCAGAATAGAGCTATTAAAAAATCCCAAATTGTTTTTGGGAGTTTAGGCTTCTCACTTTAAGAAAAGAATGTATTTAAGACCTGTGGATATATCTCTGGGTGCTCCTGGGTTCAAATGCCCTTCTCATTCTCAGATACAGTGAAAACTAAGACCTGAATGGACAGACGCTGAGAACCGTGGCGCTGTGAGACCACCAGGAGTAGCTCTGAACTAACAGCCACGCCTAGTGTCTAAAAATCCTAGACAAACAGTCCGGTCTCTCTTCATTTTACTCCTAGACATTTGCAATAAATTTGTGTGAGCACCAAATAATTAAACGGAAAGTAAAAAACCAACATTCTGGATGAAAACAATTTCAAGGGTGAACACTGGTCATCAACGTGGCCACAGACAAACAAAAGTTGCTGTGTCTACTCAGGGTCAAGTGCTTCCTATGAAATGCCCTCAGGCTCCCAATCTGCAGCCCATTTAGAAATGAAAAGCACTCTGCAGCCAAATCCTGACTTTTTAAAATGTCACCGGGGAATCAGCTGCACTAAGACAGTAAGTGCTTACATTATAGTGATTGTTTCTGTATGACAGACCGAATTCATAGACTCATGACAGCAAAACAAACAGTAATTCTGCGTTAATACAGGACACTACCACTTACGCTATGCACGCCCAAGGCGCTGCTCTCATGTACAATATATTAAGTAAAAGTAAAGAAAGGCTGTAAGAAACCCATCTCATGAATTCATAAAACACCGCCACATCCAACAGCACTATGCTTGTCTGGTGCAATTCTAAGACGGATATCTCTTTACGGCAACGAGAAATTTATTACTAAATCCATCCTTTAAAGAAATAAACAAGAGCCTTTTTGTGGTAAAGACAGATTTGAGCAAACTGCTTTAAATTCCCCACGTGCTTTTACCCCCTATCTTTCCACCAGTAGTTTCATAGTTACTAAGAAAGAGAGCTTCACCCTCTGAAGGCACAGGTAGAAGCACAGTCACAGCCGGTGATGAATCAGAAAATAAATCTGAGAAATATAATACACGATTAGTTTGTGTCCCTGGTCCACATAAAGAAGATAATTCAGAGCCCTCTGAACCAAATGAATTAAGTAAATACCCTCAAAATCATAGATTTTTATAGGACATATGTTTCTCATAAGTAAAACCTTTTAAACAAAATTTGTTAAGTATTTTAAAAGAGAATATTGCCATGCATAGTGAACAAACTTTATGCGAAGGCTTTAACATTAAGTCAGAGTTTTTAAAGAAAGCCATTTTCCCCTCATCTATAATGATGCGAACATAATGGAAAAAACATTACAACTGGAAAAAACTATGCTGAGTTAGAATAAATCCCACCACTTTACAGCTATGTATTTATTCTCCAATGACCATATATACGATATTGTACAAAATCCTGGTGCAACAAAATGAAAATGAAGCATCAGTAAGTCACCTGAATTTCTGCTGTTGCCAACTTAAAACTCTCAGAAGTCTGCAGCATGATTTTTTAAAAGAAATTTTAATTTTACACTTATAGAAGTTTACAACATGAGTATAATGAACTCCTATAAATCCCTTAGCTCACCTCCCCTAGTGTTCACATCTTAT
This sequence comes from Lontra canadensis, assembly GCF_010015895.1. NCBI lineage: Eukaryota > Metazoa > Chordata > Mammalia > Carnivora > Mustelidae > Lontra > Lontra canadensis. The sequence continues at coordinate 6,064,808 of NW_022631086.1, read as the reverse complement.
ACAACCATAGTATCATTATCTTAAGCACTTAACGTGCTACCACACTATTAACTGAAGATCTTACTTGAATTTCGCCATTGTTTTTCTTCCTTCCATTCTAGCATCTCGCATTGCGTTTATTTCTCCATAGTCTCCCCCAGCCTATAAAAGACCCTCAGCCTTTCCTTATGTTTTAGGACCTTGATGCTTTTGGAGAATACGGCTCATGACATAGACATGTTTCATTTCTGGTGTTGTTATACTCTGATTACTTGGCAAAAGTTGGGTATCTACCAAATCCCTCCAAAATAAAATTACTATTGTGCCCTTCGCAGTTGTATCTTAGGGAAGATATCTGAGACTATGCAAATCCTCTTACAAACTTGCTTGCATTAACCTCAGCATCATTAGAGGACCCCACCTATTACATTTATTACAAAACTGTTTGTAATGATGATCCTTTATTCTCTTCTTTCCTTTTGCATTTATTAATGGAAGTCTATTGTGAGGAAGAACTAGCTCCTCCCCCACTTTGTTTATGTATTTATAAGACTATTTCTATCCACAAAAACTCATTGTAGAAGACACACTATAGGATGACTTCCAGCAAATCACATCCTGGTGTAATCCTCACGTCTTGATTGAAGGCAGAACTTGTAACTTGACTTTAACTAAATATAACAAAAGGAACGAAATATCACTCCTAAAATTACATTACATGGCAAAATTAAAGGTGTTTTACAGATGTAATTAAAGTCTTTAATTGGCTGGTTTTGAGACAATCAAAAGGGCGATGATGATGTGCAGACCTGACTTTCAAAGAGGACCCAGGCTTCTCTCAGCAGACCTGTGTTTCCCATGGCCTTGAAGGCCTCACTTCTACAACCACAGATCATCTGACACTCTGCAGCCTTCTGAGGCCCTGAGCAGAGCACCTACTGGGCTGTGTGCCTGGATGCCTGGCCATGGAAACTGTGAGGAGGTGTATGTCTGTTGTTTTAAGCTGCTAAGTGTGTAGTAATTTGTACAAACAACAAGAAATGAATACACTCGTTGATATTTATTTTATTCCATAGGTTAAAATCCAACATTGACATTATTTTGTTCCTAGAACTGTTCCAGCATTGGCCATCAGAAGTTCCTTCAAATCCTTGGTTTTTGGAATCATAAGTTACTGCAGGCTCATTTTGCATTTTTTCTGACCTAGCCCTGTAATCAAGCACTTCTCCTAGGATTGCTTGATCTTTTTACTGCAAGATCATGTTCACAGATGAAGATCTGAGCACTAGGTGTGCTCATTATTTCTGGGATGCTATTGCTTCTTGGCCCTCTCAGTGAACAGATGTAGGAAATACACGTATGCACACTAACCCATACGTATATTCGCATCTACATTTCAGTATCTGTGTGTGTAACTGTGGGCTTATGAAAATACCTCTGTTTCCAATCCAGAATTGGAGGGTATATTTTAGTCTTCCCTCTTTCCTTATTAAGACTTCTTTTTACAATAGTAAGAAACCCCGATCTCATTATCTAAATCAATACACAAAGTAACTTCAGAATTACGCATCTACATCACTGTGAAAAAACAGAGCCATTCGTTAGAGGACTTCCTGCCATTTTGCATTCCCTTCACATCTTGACTGGCCCTAATTGTTTTGATATTTGGGTGGTACGTGAAATATTTCCATGGTTCCAGAAGTCACCAAGAGATATAAAAAGATGTGTGCTGAAGAGTCAGTGCCCCCCTCAATCCTGCTGCTGTTTCCATTTCTTCTTCTTTCCACTCCTCTTCCAGCTGCCCTCTATAATAAACAATTTTTTTAAGGTTCTGGTTTATCTTTGCTATATATATTTCTTCATAAATGAAAGGATATCTGTGGATTCTCTTACATTATTTTACCCCCTACTTGAAAGGTAACATCCTACATAGCTTTTGGGCTTTGCTTTTCTTCTTAACAACATATCCTGAAAAGTACGTTCTGTAAGTTTATAACATTTTTCATTTGAGAAATAGGTATATGGCGTTCCTTTATGTGAATATTCCGTACTTTATGCAACCACTTGCCAAATATGGGCATTTTGGCTGTTTCCAATCTCTTGCATGTGTATTTCTGTATTGTTTGGATCTACCTTTAGGGTAAATTCCTTGAAGTGGGATTGCTGGGGCAAAAAAATATGTCAATTTCCCTTTGCGAAGTTGTGAACCAATTTAAATTCTCACAAGCAATGTTTGAAAGGTCTATCTCTCTGTAACCTAAAAAAGTATGTGGTCATTTAAACCATGTTTGTCAGTCTTACATGTGAGAAACAGTATCTGAGATTTTTGAATTTGCCTTCCTGATTCTGAGTGAGTTTGACCACCTTCTCATTTTAAGAGATATAAATATATCTCTTCTGATTCATTGCTTATTCATGTCTTTCCCACATTTTTCAGTCTGGGTTTTTAATACTTTTGTCTTGTAATTTTTAAGAATTCTTAATATGTCAGGGCTATAATAACCCTTTATGGTATGCGTTGTGACTATTTTCTCCTACTTTGTCTATTGTCTTTGGATTTTATGATGCCTTTTGTAGTGGACATTTTTTTAAACAAAGGGCGAAATTTATCAATCTTTATTTTTATTGCCTGTAGATTCTGTGTCCTATAGAAAGCTCCTCTCTGTACCAAGGTTAAAGAAGAATTCACCCCAGTTTTCTTCAAGTACACGCATGGCCTCATCTTAATCTGCTGGGATTTTATTTTTGTGTGTGATGAAATATAAATCAAATTTTATCTTTTCTGATCAGAGCTTTTAAGATTTACTCTTATAGCACATTTTAATGTCTAGTAAGGCTAGCTCCCTAACCCCTTAACCCACCTTTTCTTTTTCAGTGTTTTCTACCGTTATTTTTTCTACATGAACTTTAGTATCAATTTGTCTGTATAAAATAACTTGTTAATGTTTTTACTGGGATTACAATGATACCCTAATTTCAGGAGAATGGATGACTATTGAGTTCATCCTATTCAAGAAGAGGAGAACATCTTTCATTGTTCATGTCTTCTTTACTTTTTTCCAAGTACATAAAAGTTTTTATGTACTTCCAAGTACATAAAAGCTTTGTGTATTTTATGTTAAGTTTATTCCTGAGCATTTAATCTTTGTTGCTACTAATTACAGATAGGATTTTCTCTAACTGTATGTCTTTTAGCTGTTTATTGCTTGTGTAGAGGAAGGTCATTGCTTTTATTTTTCATTTTACTTTTTCATCATGATAAGGGTTCTCTTTAATCCCCATTCCAGTTTCCCCCATAACCCTACCAACCCACCCTGCAGGAATCATCAGTTTATTCTCTGTAGTTAAGAATCTGTTTCTTGGTTCTTAGTTCTCTCTTTGGAATCCATTTCTTAGTTCTCTCTTAGAAAAAAAGAGAGAACTTTCCCCCCCTTTGCTCATTTGTTTCTTAAAGTCCACATGACTGAAATCATATGGTTTTGTCTTTCTCTGACTTATTTCACTTAGCATTATACTCTCCAGCTCTGTCCATGTTGCTGCAAATGGCAAGATTGCCTCCTTTTTTATGGCTGCATACTATTCCATTGTACATATATGTACCAAATCTTGGGCTGCTTTCATAGCTTGCCTATTATAAATAATGCTGATATAAACATAGGGGTGCATGTATTCCTTTGAATTCGTGTTTTTGTATTTTGGGGGTAAATACCCAGTAGTGTGATTCTTTGATTGCAGGTAGTTCTATTTTTACTTTTTTTTTTTTTTTTTTTTGAGGAATCTCCATACTGTTTTCCACAGTGACTGCACCAGTTTGCTTTCCCACCAACAGTGCATGAGGGGTCTTGTTTCTCCACATCCTCACCAATAACTGTTATTTCCTGCGTTGTTGATTTTAGCCATTCTGACAGGTATGAGATGATATCTCACTATAGTTTGATTTGCATTTCCCTGATGAGTGATGTCAAGCATCTTTTCATGCATCTGTTGGCCATCTGGATGTCTTCTTTGGAGAAATGTCTGTTCATGTATTCTGCCCATTTTAAATTGTACTATTTATTTTGGGGATATTGAGTTGTATTAATTCTTTGTATATTTTGAATACTAACCCTTTATCAGGTATGTCATTTACAAATATCTTTTCCCTTTTAGTGGGGTTGCCTTTTAGATTTGTTGTTTCCTTCGCTGCACAGAAAGTTTTTATTCTGATGTAATCCAATAATTTATTTTTGCTTTTACTTCCCTTGCCGGAGGAGAAATACTTAGAATTATGTTGCTAACAGCCTATGTTGGAGAGATTACTGCCTGTGTTTTCTTCAAGGATTTTTATGGTTTTGGGTCTCACGTTTAAGTCTTTAATCCATTTCAAGTTTATTTTTGTGGCTGGTATAAGAAAGTAATCCAGTTTCATTCTTTCACATGTGGCTGTCCAGTTTTCCTAACACCACTTGTTGAAAATATGTTTTTCCCCATTGTATATTCATTTCTCCTTTGTCAAAGATTAATAGACCATATAATTGTGGGTTTATTTCTGGGTTTTCTATTCTGTTTCATTGATCTATGTATCTATTTTTATGCCAAATACCATACTGTCTTAACTACTACTGCCTTGTAATATAATTTGAAATTCAGAATTGTGATTACCTCCAGTTATGTTTTTCTTTTTCAAGACTGCTTTGGCTATTCAAGGTTATTCATGGTTCTATACCAATTTTAGAACCGTTTGTTCTAGTTCTGTGAAAACTGTTGTTGGTATTTTGATAGGCCTGCATTAGATCTGTAGATTGCTTTGGGTAGTACAGATATATTAACAATATTTGTTCTTCCAACCCATGAGCATGGAATGTCTTTCCATTTCTTTGTGTTGTCTTGAATTTCCTACATCAGTGTTTCACAGTTTTCAGAGTACAGGTATTTCACTACTTTGGTTAAGTTTCTTCCTATATATTTTATCGCTTTTGGTGCAATTGTAAATGGGGTTTTCTTACTATCACTTTCTGCTCCTTCATTATTAATGTAAAGGATAACAGATTTCTGTACATTGATTTTGTATCCTGTGACTTCACTGAACTCATTTATCAGTTCTAATAGTTTTACGGAAAGTCTCCAGGGTTTTCTATATGTAGTATCATGTCATCTGTAAATAGCAAAGTTTTACTTCTTCCTTACTAATTTTGATGTCTTTTATTTTTGTATGTTGTCTAATTGCTGTGGCTAGGGCTTCTTCCAGTATTATGCTGAATAACAGTGGTGAGACTGGACATTCTTGTCTTGTTCCTGATCCTCAAGGAAAAAGCTCTCAGTTTTTCCCAATTGAGTATGATGTTGGTTTTGAGTTTTTCAAATTTCAAATAAGGACTTTATTATGTTGAGGTATGTTCCCTCTAAAACTACTCTATGGAGACTTTTATCATAAATGGATGTTGCACTTGTTACATGCCTTTTATCTGTCTACTGAAATGATCATATGGCTCTTATTCTTTCTCTTATTGTGACATATCACACTGACTGTTTTGTGAGTACTGGACCTGGACCACACTTGCATCCTGGGAATAAATCCCACTTTGTTGCAGTATATAATTTTTTAAATGTATTGTTGGGTTAGGTGGACAGATATTTTGTTGAGAATTTCTCCCATCTACACTCATGAGTGATACTGGCCTGTAGTTCTCTTTTGTTGTGGTGTCTTTACCTAGTTTTGTTATCAGGGTGATACTGGCCTCATAGATAAATCTGGAAATTTTCCTTCCTCTTGTATTTTTGGAATTGTTTAAGAAGAATGGGTATTAAGAAGAATGGGTAAGAATGGCTATTAAGAAGAATGGGCTCTGGGGTGCCCGAGTGGCTCAGTGGGGTAAGCCTCTGCCTTCCACTCAGGTCATGATCTCAGGGTTCTGGGATCGAGCCCTGCATCGGGCTCTCTGCTCGGCAGGGAGCCTGCTTCCTCCTCTCTCTCTCTCTCTCTCTGCTTGCCTCTCTGGCTACTTGTGATCTCTCTCTGTCAAATAAAATCTTTAAAAAAAAAAAAAAAGAAGAAGAATGGGTTCTTTAAATGTTTGGTAGAATTCACCTGTGAAGCCACCTGGTCCTGGACTTTTATTTATTGCGAGTTTTTTGGTTACAGATTAAATATCATTGCTGGTGATTTCTATTTCTTCCTGCTTTAGTTTTGGTAGGTTTTATGTTTCTAGGAATTTATCCTTTTCGTCTAAGCTATCCAATTTGTTGGCATATAGGTTTTCATAATATTGTTTATTTCGATGTTTTGTTTGTATTTCGATGGTGTTGGCTGTTATTTCTCCTTTTTCATTAGTAATTTTATTTGGGTTCTCCCCCCCCCCCTTTTTTTAAATCAGTCCAGTTAGAGGTTTATCAATTTTGTTGATCTTCTCAAAGAACCAGCTCCTGGTTTCATTGATCTCTTTTTTAGTTTTTATAGCATTTATTTCTGTTCTAATCCTTATTATTTCCTTCATTTTGCTGGGTTTGGGTTTTGTTCATTCTTTTTATTCCTGGCTCCTTTAGGTGTAATGTTAGATTGTTTATCTGAGACTTTTCTTGCTTCTTAGTTGACCCATTCACTGTTTAAGCCTGTTATTTAATCTCAATGTATTTGTGCCCTTCCCAGATTTTTTCTTATGGTTGCTTTCTAGTTTCATAGAGCTGTGGTCAGAAAAGATACACAGTGCGAATCTGATTTTTTTAAATTCGTTGAGACTTCGTTGGTGGCCTAATATGTAGTCTATTCTGGAAAACATTCTGTGTGCACTTGAAAAGAATGCGTATTCTGTTGTGTAAGAATGGAATGTTCTGAATTCGTCTTTAAATTCATCTGGTCCAGGGGTGCCTGGGTGGCTCGGTGGGTTGAAGCCTCTGCCTTCCACTCAGGTCATGATCCCAGAGTCCTGGGATTGAGCCCTGCTCTCTGCTCAGCGGGGAGCCTGCTTCCCCTCTGTCTCTGCCTGCCTCTCTGCCTACTTGTGATCTTGTCTGTCAAATGAATAAATAAAATCTTAAAAAAAAAAACAAAACCCTCCATCTGGTCCAGTGTGTCATTCAAAGCCACCGTTTGGTTTTCTGGCTGGATGATCTGTCCATCAATGGAAGTGGAGTGTTAAAGTCCCTTACTAGTATTGCATTATTATTATTTCTTTTATATTTGTTATTAACTGTTCTATGTATTTGTGTGCTCCATGTTGGGCACATACATGTTTACAATTTTATATCCTCTTGTTGCATGGTCCCCTTTATTATTATACAGTGTCCTTCTTTGTTTCTTGTTACTATTTTTGCTTTAAATTCTATTTTGTCTGTTTTAAGTACTGCTATCTTGGCTTGCTTTTGGAATCCATTTGCATAATAAATGTGTCTCTATTCCCTCACTTTCAATGTACAGGTGTCTTTTGGTCTGAAATGAGTCTCTTGTAGGCAGCATACAGATGGGTCTTATTTTTTATTCACTCTGTCACCTTATGTCTTTTGATCGGAGCATTCAATTCATTTACATTCAAAGTAATTATTGCTAGATATGTATTTATTGCTATTTTGTTACTTGTTTTGTGGCCGTTTCTACAGATTATCTCTGATCCTTTCTTCTCTTGCTTTTTCATGGTTTATTGGCTTTCTTTACTGATATACTTGGACTCTTTTCTTTCCTTTTTTTTTTTTTTTTTTTTTTGCATAATTTTCTTTCCTCTCCTTTGGTCAGCGTGGTTACTTTCCATTATTGTCTTCCAGGTCGTTAATTCGATCCTGTGCTTCATCTGGCCTGCTATTTATTTCACCAAGTGTATTTTAAATTTCATTTATTGTATTCTTAATTTCGATTGGTTCTTTTTTTATCCCTGTATTAAGGGTCTCACTGATGTCCTCCACTCTCTTCTCCAGTCCAGTGTCTTTATGATGACGGAGTTAAGTTTTCTATCAAGCGCATAATACTTCTATCCATTTTGCTTTGGTCTCTTGCCGTGGCTTGATCCTCTTCTTTCAATTGGAAGATGTTTCTCTGTCTTCCCATTTTATCTTACTTTCTGTATCTGTTTCCGTGTGTTAGGAAAGTCACCTACTTTTCTTGTTCTTAACGATATGAGCCTTATGCAGAGGGGTCCCGCAGTGTCCTACAGTGCTGTGTCCCCTGTTCTTCAGGGTCTGACACCTCAGGGAATGTCTCGACGTGCGTTGCCTGTGCCCTGCTTTTGAGTCTTGGCCTCTTTTTCTTTTAATGCAGTTGTCTGCAGAGGCTCTCTGCAAACGATGGGCAGCAAGGTGACAGTGATCTGCTTGCAAAATGACACCTGCCCCTACTAGAACTGAGGTCCTGTAAAATGTGCAGTCAGCAGATGTGGTATTGGCAGGGTTTGTACCAGTCTTCTGTGGGGAGGGGCCCATAGCTAGGGGACTTAGGGGAGCCTAACTGGGAAGGGCAAATCCATGGAAGTGCAGAGGGGTGGGGCTCGATACAAGCTCATTAGATAAGAAGTGTCAGCATTGGGCTGGTTACTGCAGGTGGCCACTGTTTATGCTGGGGGACAGGGAAGAGAAATGATGCCTGTCCGCTCCTTTGCTCCTGGCGAGGTCTCCCTGTGCTCTCTGTCTCTGTGGGAAGCACTCTGAGATAAGCAAATCACTCTGCCTCCCATCTGTCCCCAGTGTTTTTTAAATTGCTGGTTCTATGCCGTATCTTCATGGGCTGTTTGTCCTGCTATCTCCTTAAATGGGGGGGACTCCACTTCCTAAAGCCCTCCAGGCTCTCCCAGGGCTGAACCAGCTGATTTAAAATTCCAGGCCTTTAAGTTCCGGCTGGTTTTCAGAACTCACAAAATTTAGCTCCTCTCTTTTTCAAAGACAAACATTATGGAGATTCATCCTCTGGGTTTGTGTGCTCCGTGGTGCGCAAGTCTGTATTCTGCCTTTGTCCACACCGTAGTTTCCATCCCCGTGGAGGAGGGCCATGGTCCCAGACTCTGTTTTCACTCTTGTATCTTCTTCCATGTGGCCTCTTCCCTGCCCTCAGTTGTGGAGTCTGTTCTGCCAATCTCTGGATTATTTATGCTGATATGGGCGTTATCTAGTTGTATCCCTGGGGCAGGGTGTGCTTAGGATCCTCCTCAGCTGCCATCTTCTCAGCCAATTTTTTTTTTTAAACTTAAGTATAATTGACACATAATGTTATAGGCTGTTGCTTTTTGTATGTTAATTTTATATCCTGTAACAACACTGAATTCTACAGTTTGAGTTAATTTATCATTGTTTCTCTGGGGTTTTCCAGGCTTAAAAAAAAAAAAAAAAGAAGAAGAAGAGTTAAAAAAAAAAAAGATACTGGTTTTTAAACTGAGGCATACATACTTTACCACGTTGAGAAAGTACCTCTCAATTTCTACTGCGTTTTTTTTTTTTCTTTTAAAGATTTTATTTATTTGAGAGAGAGAAAAAGAGAGAGAAAGCGAGCATGGGCAGGGTGAGTGGCAGAGGGAGAAGTAGACTCCATGCTAAGCAGAAGACTTGAGGGGCTCGATCCCAGACCTGAGCGGAAGGCAGACGTTTAACCAACTGAGCCACCCAGGTGCTCTCACTGAGCCTTCTTATCATGATTGGGTATTGAATTTTATTAAAGGAGATATTTTTACACAGATTTATTTCCATGGTATATAGGATTCATGCAGTTGTTAACAATGAACCAACCTTGCATTCCTGGAATAAATTTCACTTAGTCATGTTTCATTATTTTCTTAATGTACTGTTGATTTCTTGTTTGCTAATACTTTCCTTGGAATTTTTACCCTGGGATAGATTTTGAGGGAAATTTTTCTAATTAAAAAGAGCTTTTAATAACTAAATCAAGATAATCATCAAAGTAAACATTTTTAATAACAAAACACTGGGATGTAACAGAATTGGGAGAAAAGAGGCTATACGTGTATGTCTTATAAATCAGTACACATCCAGCAACGTTTGCTTACAGTCTTTAGACCAAGACATGACACAGAATAAATGGTGGGACAGTGAGTACTAACAAGTGCTAAGTTCTCACAGGTGACAGAGTCCTAGTGCTCACTTAAATTCTTATTTTACTTTACTGTTTGTCTCATCTCACTAATTCAAGTTCCAAGTATTGACAGGATTGTCTGTTTTGCTCCCCACTATGTCTGCTGAACCAGACATATTATAAGCATTCAATAAATATTTGCTGAATAAAGGTGAGACAGATTACCCCAAGCCTAGACTAATAGTTAACTAAACCTTTAGTTATCAGTAATCACATAGTTTTATTACTGTTGATCAGGGATAGGCAAACTTATTCTTTAAACTGCCAGAGAGTAAATATTTCAGGCTTTGCAGGCCATATGTTCTCTGTTGTAACTATTCAACTCAGCTGTTGCAGTGCAAAAGCACCATAGATAATATATAAACAAAGCAGCATAAAGAAAAGTTTATTTACAAAGACAGGTGGTGAGCTGGATTTGGCCCAAAGGTGGTAGTTTGCTAACTCCTGTTTTAAATGACAGTTATCAGTAAAAAAGAAACATTTCAGGGCCACTTGCTCAAAAAGTCAATAAACACCAAATGTTATTTATTAACAATAGCAATGACATATAAACCTGACACATTCCCCCATATTGAACAAAGTGGACTACATAAATATATGTCAGGAACAGAATTTGGTTTATGTTGTTTTAAAATCAGATCTAGTGTAGGATATGCCGGCTTCCTCGGTACTTAATGTGAGCACAGTTCTGAGATTTAAATGGTAATGGCATTTAGCAGGTAAACTGTTAGCTAAGTGATGATTTTTGCAGTTTTACTCTCTCAACTTTTTTGGCCAGACCAAAAGAAACAAACAGATCAGTACTGACGAGATGCAATCATGTCAGTTATCCTCCATCACTGCCGTGTTGGGGGAACAGAGAAGAAGCATGAGATGAATAGCGTTTCCACATTAATCCTCTATTGAGGCTAAAACTTCCTGGGTTAATTCCTTTCTAAATGACTACAACATACGACTACAGGAATTCAATAAGAACAAAAACACTAACTCTGAACTACAACAGCCTCTGGCAGACAAATCATTCATCCCTTTTCAAATAATACTGTGCTATCTTAACACACAGTACTAACAGGCAAAGAAATACCCAGAAATTCCATTTTTCAAAAGTTATAGTGGCCAGAGAAAAGGCAGATTTCTTCCTTTCGCACTCCTGCAGACAATCATCATCACCATCATCGTCATCATCGTCACCATCATCATCATCATCATTATCAACAAAGCTAGGAAGGTTTTAGTTCTCTGAGATGTGACAGTGATATAATTAACCAACACAGCAACACTGGCGTTTGAATGACAGATCTTACTTAATGTCAATTTTGCCAGGAACCCATTCTCTCCTTCCAGTTTTGCCTCATTAGCTTACTTTGGGAAAAATGGATAAAAGGAGAACAACATCTGGAGTGCTGTGTTGGTCTTACAAGTTCTGATGTAAGTAGGAGATCACTGCGCTGGAATGTAAACAATGAAGTAAAAACCCGCTGGGTCCTTACTATGGAGAAGGCCACGTCCTACATGAGATTCCTTCATTAGTGATCCAAGCAAATTGGATTCTTAAAAGTAACATGAAATGATATGTTAAGCCACAGAAGCCTGGACAATTTTGCTGTCCAATCTTCCTCAGTAAAGACAGGAGGTACATGGGGAATCAGGGGGTGTTTGCTAGCAAAGACATGGGGCTTATTCATAAATTCCTTGAAATTTAAAAGGGTCAAAAAGATTTGTTGTTAGGAAAAAGTAGGATCTGTGAATTCATGTGAATTAAAGTGCTAACTGGTTGCTGCGGAATTTGAGAAGAAACAAAGTACTTCCCATCACTTTACTAATAACCCTACAACGATCAAGTTCTTTGCCTGGAATGCTGCAACAAAATCAATACATATTTCATTGTTTTAAACAATTGTAAATTGGCTTATTCTTCTCTTCAAGAATTTTTGGAGACGACACTAACTTTAGTAAGGAGTTAAAAAATTAACCACACTATAGAAATTATTCCTACTAACTACCAATATGTCATGACCAAGATCAACTTTCATCTTTCCTGTTCCCGTTATTCAATTCTGCTGCATCCAAAACTAAGACTCTGGGATGTTTTATTCTGATGTTATCCTCATACTTTCTTCATGTTACGGAAATCAGCTCTTTCCCAAATCTTTAATGCAAAGTCTGAGTTTTACCTGCCATAGTCTGACTTTATAGCTCTTCTGGAGGACATCTTTCTGACATTCTGCCAATCCCGCTGGTAAGAGCCCTGTAACTTCTTTGTGGGCTGTCTTCATAGAAGTTATTCCTTTAATTTCTGAAACATGAAGTACCAGCTAGGATCTTTTCTTCTGCCATGATAAAGCACAAATGTGATTTGCTTTGGAGAGGACAGTGGTGGGTTGTGCGGGTGGACTCCGTATCTTTGGTCATTTTCGGACATTTTATCTAAGATAGCACCCAAACTAGTGTGTGTGGTAAGACAGTGGAGCTCTGTAACTGGAGAAGCAAGTGTATCACTCGTCATTTTCTTTAGTGAACTTTAAATACCTGCATAAGGCCTAATGGCAACAGTGTGGGTGAAAAATGAGTTTTCAATAATCCATATACTCATCAAACGTCCTCAACTGAAGCATTTATTTAAATGACCTGAAAATCCACGAATTACTTTGAGTGTGGTATCTTTCTGTCAGTGTCTTCTAGTTCATTTGCTTCAAGAAAGAAAACTTTAATATACTCCGAAGCAGACATTTCCAATATTGAATCTGCTCAGGTTCCAGCTTAGTGGATACAGTTAAGTGTTTATCTCAAGGGCCTGAAGGTGGACATACAGTATCATGTTATTTGGTATTGCCTTGGGGTTTAGAGGGTGGGAGAGCAGCTGTAAGCAGACCACCAACACAATTCTTCATCGTGAATGAACCCCATCTCAAATAAAAGTGGTATAAAACACGAAGTAACACTCTCCCCTACCTGTGCCCTCCAGTAGTAACGAAACATAAAACCTAGCCCTCCTACTACATGAAAGAGTCAGCCTGAGCCTGGGAAGACAAACTCTTCCATGTCCTATGGCTCAAATGTTCATTCAAAGGAGGATTAGATTTTCCTAAATCCTTACTCGAGATAATGCCAACTGCTGATGTGCCATTGGTTCCTAAAAATATACAGATACATCGGCACAGCGGAGCTGATCTGTGTATCTCTGAGCCATTAAGGGAATGAGGAAATTCCCAAGATGCCCCTAGTGTGATAGAACCCAGAGAGGAGCCACACACCTCCATTCTAAACAAGCCATCCGTCACTGTCAGCTGGATTAAGCTTTTCAATTATTGCTCGTGCCGTAGTCTGAGGGTTTAAAGTCTCTTTTCTTACCCTCACGGCCAGCGTTCTGGCTAGAAGAGCCTCAAAGGCCTGACAAATAATGCACAAAATGCCAATGTGGTGCATTCTGTGGAAGAATTGTGCCTTCACAGGAGTGAACCACAAATGCCTCAGAGTTCTGTTTGCTTTTATTACAGAGACCAGCTTGGTATAATTCATTATTATTTCATCTAGCCCCCTGGATTCTGGACTCAAACCAGAATTTTTCCAATTGCCTGCTTTTATTAATTAAATATACTAAAGTTACGTCATGTCTCTCACAAGGAAGTCAGCTCCATAGTCTGATTATCTGAAACGCGTTCCAGACCTTTCTGGGTGGACACTTTCTACAGAGAACTTGAGATAAGATCTGAACGGGCTCTTGGTGTGCAATAAGTCAAGCCAGGAAATACAAGGCAACACCGATTTCTAGACTTTACTGTTCAGGTCCCTGTAAGCTTTGACTGAAGATAAACCAGAGTCCTCAAACACTTACACTCAGGAGATTTTCAGTCTCCTGTCAGAGCTTAGTCTGGACTCTTCCCAAGTGGCCTAGAAGGAGCGGGAAAGGTGGTTTCTGGTTTTGCAGAAGCACGATTTTCACTCATGCCCTATGGGTACTTTGTGGCCTGAGCAATGTGGCTCCCCGTGGCCGGCCATGCCCCTCCGAGCCCCGTTCAGTTCAGATGGTCTGCACTCCCCCCGGGCCACCAAGTTACTCCGGTGAAGGAATTAAACCATGGTTGTGGAGAAAAGAAATGGCCAGTAAATCAAAGGCAAAAGTTCAGGGAAAGTTTATTGACTCTAGTTCATTTCAGGTATGAAGCCAAACCTAGGAAACCAGTGACAGGACTAGAAATGTGATTTGGTGGAAAGCAGGAGCCACTTGCATCTTTGGGCGTCTTAGGCATCTCGGAGGTCTTCCTTATGAGCCTCAGAGATGCCCTGAAATATACACCCTACCGGACTGAAAATCAGCTCCCGGTCCATACTGTGCATCCTCACAGACACACCCTCTTCCCAATAGATTTCAAGCTCGGGTATCCAATCGGAAGATCTGTGGGGGTGCAGACAAACCCCTCGGGGTGGGAGAAGTATACGTGTGCTCTGATGCAGCCCAGCGTGGCCCAGGAGGTGTAGCGCCCCGCCCCGCCCCCGGCACTCCAGGGCCTATGAGGAACTGGTAGGCTCTGCACTTGACTCGGGCACCACACCAGACACAGAAAGCAGGACGGCTACCAGCGAAATCTGCTCTAATCCCTGCTTTGATGTAAAGTAGGAGGCAGGGGAGGGGAAACCAGATCGAGCATGCAGTTTATATCTCTCTCACTAGGACAAATTAATAAAAACAAAACCTAATTTCCCCCCACTCTTACCCATTCTTATTCCTCCTCAATATTTTTCCTCTTTCTAAGATTCCTTTTTTGTTGGAGAAGCTTAATATTTGGCTGCCTTCTGAAGAAATGGGTATAGTGACAGATGAAAGACTTGTATTCATCGTATAATTCAGAATAAGGGAAAAATCGACTGCTGTGCATTTAAGATTCTAACAACCTTGCAATTTTGTATAGTCGTTTCCCCCACCCGTTCTTTTGAAGAAATCTGCTTTTATTCTGTTAATAACTAACCACAGTTGCAGCAGCATGGATCCGATTAGCAGTTCTTATGGTACAAAGGGGAGAGGAAAAAAAAGCTGCGAACAGGGTTGCCAATTTGTCCACCTGGGCCCCCAGGAGAAAGATTAGATGAGGCGCCTGCCTGCTCCCTTTTTTCCACTGATCGCTGCTCTGTGCTGCCTGAGAGAGATGGGCCTTTTTAAAGCCAAGGCACTTTCTTTCCTTTAATAAAAGTTTCCTTTGCCTCCCTCCTCTCTTGTCACAGATTTCTCACTCTGGGTCCCCACATGTCATGACAACTCTCAACCGCACACAGGAGGAGCTGTGAAAAGTGCCACACGCTGACACGCACGCACGGGAATCACCCCATAACCATGCCAAA
The DNA here is from genome assembly GCF_010015895.1 of Lontra canadensis. NCBI lineage: Eukaryota > Metazoa > Chordata > Mammalia > Carnivora > Mustelidae > Lontra > Lontra canadensis. The sequence goes on along the minus strand of NW_022631086.1, from coordinate 6,049,450 downwards.
AACCCACACGGCAGTGCTCAGGTGCCTCGTGGGAACCAACACCTTGCTTCGCAGACCCGGGGAGGGGGGGCCACGTGGTCAGGCTCTGGGCCTTTCTCTGCTGCTTGCAGACGAATGATAACATAGGAAAAGATACTTGGCTATTAAAAGATAATTTGGCTATTAAATATTAGAATCTGAGGAAAATAGCACAGTATCTTTAAATATGGGACCAACAGATAAAACACCAGAATTATAGGCAACATGGTTTCTTTTTAGATTTATTTTTTTTTTTAAATTTGAGAGACAGCAAGCGAGCACTGGGTGGGAGGACGGAACAGAAAGAAAAGGAGACTCCCCACCAAGCAGGGAGCCTGACGTGGGCCTTGATCTCAGGACCTGGAGATCATGACCTGCACTGAAGGCAGACGCTTAACTGACTGAGCCACCCAGGCGTCCAGCAACATGGTTTGTATTTATTTTTTATGTAGATATGGAACTGTGGCATAGCAGTCAAATATCCTAAGCATAGCGTTCAAGTGTTGTTGAAGCCCAGGTTCCAGCTGCATGAGCTAACACTCCCTACTCCGTGTTTATCTGGGCAATGTGGACGCCACCTACTTAGGAGATGGGAATATTATCAGCGTAATGACAAAACTCCCCACAGCCAATCTGTTCTTAATTGGCCATTTTCTTTGAAAATGGAGTTAGTTATTAGTAGTAGATATTTAAAATAATGAGATGATGAAAAAAGCTGGCTATCGGACAACTTCAGAGTTATGCTATCATATTTAGACGGCACAATTTCTGTGCATGATGGACTAAAATCAGGCAGGGTCTACATATGCAGAGGTCTGGTTTAGACTGACAGCTTACACAACTACTATTTAAGGTTCTATTTCTTAGGGAAAAGAAAGTAATTTGTCATAGTGGAATCTCGTTCAGGAGCAAGGGAACAGAATGATCCCATAAACTGTGAAAAACAAAGGGCCCAGGGCACCCAGCCCACAGGAGGAAAGGTCATGTAAGTGATCAATTTTAGAACTTACTTTTCTTGAGTTCCTGTTTATTCTCAGTGAACTGGAAGCTCTCTAATTCGGTCAGCACTTACTGAGTGTGCCCTGATGCGCCAGGCATTATGCGTGGCACCTGGGGTTAAAAGGAGGCACTGCTCACTGCCCTCGACAGGCCCCTGGGCCAGCTGCAGGACCACGGAGGGACAGCTGGACTCTCTTTCCCGTGGACGGTTCTTCGGGACTTAACAAAGGGAAAGACGCTGGAGTTGGATCTTCAAGAATAAGCAGTTTAGCAGGCTAGTGAGGGGTGTTATCAGGCCAGTGAGGGGCGGGATGGATATTCCAGCCAAAAGGAATTCAGCTCCAGGAGCAAAAAGCTGACATAAAATCACAATCAGTACTATCAAAACATGGAATACTGAACTAGTTCCCCCTTACTTCTTTTTCTATGTATATAAAGATAGATAATATATACGTGTATATATATTCATTTAAATTCAATTAGCCAACATAGAGCATGTCATTAGTTTCAGTAATTCATCAGTTGCATGTAATAGCCGGTGCTCATCACATCACGCGCCCTCCTTCATGCCCATCACCCAATTACCCCAGGACCCCCACCCCCCACCTCCCTTCCAGCGACCCTCGGTTTGTTTCCCAGAGTTAAGAACCTCTCATGGTTTGACTCCCTCTCTGATGACTTCCCCTTCAGTTTTCCCTTCCCTCCCCTACGATGCTCTACACTGTTTCTTATATTCCACATATGAGTGAAACCATATGATAACTGTCCTTCTCTGACTGACTTATTTCGCTCAGCATAATCCCCTCCAGCTCTATCCACACTGATAAAAATGTGTATATATATATATATACACATATATATATATACACATACATACATATTTATATATAAGTATTTGTCCTTTGTCCTTTCTGATGGCTGAGTGATATTCCATTGTGTGTGTGTGTGTGTGTATAAAGATGGGGTATATATATATGTGTGTATGTATATGTATACATATATGTGTGTATATATTATATATACACATATAAATAAAGATGGGGTATATGACCCCATCTTCTTTATCCATCCATTTATATGGCAGTTCCTCAAGAAGTTAAAATTAGAGCTACCCTCTAATCCAGCAATCGCACTACTGGGTATTTACCCCAAAGGTACAAATGTAATGATCTGAAGGGGCATGTGCACCCAGTGTTTACAGCAGCCATGTCCACAACAGCCAAACTGTGGAAAGAGCTGAGATGTCCATCTGTCTACTTCTAATAAAAGGCACTGATGCCACAGGGAAAAAACAAATAAACAAAACCAAAAAACAAACAACAAAAACAACAACAACAACAACAACAAAAAAACAGAACAAAAAAACATATATACTGAGGTTCAGCTCTCAAAATATAAAAGTTTTTGTCTTTTTTTCAAGTAGAATTTAAATGACATGATTTTTGGATTCTGTGTGAAATAGATTTTAAAAAATTGTGAAACTAGGAAATCTATTAATTTCTGAATTAGGCTTAAGCAGTTATTTTATCACAAGAATTTTCTTCCTGTGACATTATAATTTCAACTGAATCACAACCTATTTATAGGAAGGTAAAAAAAAAAAAAAAAGGCAATATACTGCCCTAAAGAAATGAGCCATTTATCCATAAAACTTCCTATGACCAATACATACACAGATCCAACTCCGTCCAAAACGTGCCCTCGGGACACTTCGAGGAAAGCACAAAGCTGTCCTGGATGCAGTTGGTTCTCTCCATATTCTAGAAAAGCTTTCACTCTCCCTGGTTTTCCACATACACCACTAGCTGATCCTTTCCCTGTTCAGTCTACATTTCTCAGCTCCCTAGGGTTCAGGCCTCAGAATTCTTCTCTCAGTATTTCTCACATGGTTACATAAAGAGTCACCTGGAGAGCTTTCCTAAAAAGTACTGGTGGAGGACGGCAGTCAGCCCCGGAACGTGGCGGCTGTGGGGCTGGGCCTTGCACCCACTCTCTCTCAGGATGTTCGGTCAGCCAGTGTTGGGAAGCAATGACCTTCACTCATTCCCCAGGTCAGCAGTTCCCAGACCACAGCTTCAGCACCAACTAGGAACCTGCTAGAAATGCAAATTCTCCAACGCTAACCCAAGCCTACTGCATCAGAACCTGGGTGTGGGGCCCAGTCACCTGCTTTCCCAAGCTCTCCAGGTGGTCCTGATGCATGCTGGGTGCCCTAGGAAATGTCACTGAGAACCCTGATGACTCACAAACTTACTTCTGCAGCTGAGACCTCTGCTTAGAATCCAATCCAGATTCTTCTTAGAACCAGCCGCCTACTCAAAATCTCCCTTTGGATGCCTAAGAAACATTTCCAATGTAACATGTCCAAAACCAAACACTTGATTCCCCCTTCAAAAACTTGTTCCTCCTTTGTCTTCCACTGTACTGAAGCCAATCTTAGGGGTCAAAATCAAAACCCTTCTGCTGCTCACACATCCAGACATGACCAACTTCCCCTAGGCTAATGAAGTAGCCCCCTAAGCCCATCTCTCCGTTTCCACCCTCGCCCCCTACAGTCCACTCAGCAGCCAGAAGGATCCTTTTAAAGCCTATATTGGATCATGCCATTTCCTGCCTTCTCTACCTGCCACGTAAGTTCCTAAATCCTAATCATAACCTACAAGCCCTTTGTAAGCTGGCTCTTGATCACTCTCTACTCTAACTGCCTACCCATTCTGTCCCCATCTCTCCGCCTCTTTACTGTGCTCTAGCCCCAGTGACTGTGTCTCCCTGTGTCTCCCCCGCCCAGCACACCAAACACACTGCTGATTGGGGGCCTGTGTGCCTGCTCGCTGCTCCGCGTGGACACCTTTCTCCCAGACATGCACGTGGCTTGCTTCTGCCCTTTGTTTACTGAGTTCCCGGTGTGAATATGAATTTCTAAGAGACACCTTCCCCAATCACCTCTATCTAAAAGAAGCAACCTCACTCCCCCTGCCCCCACCATGATACCTGACAATAAATTACATACTTATTTGCTCACTTCCCAGCTTTCCCAGTAGAATTTAAGTTTCATGAGGACAGGGCCTTTGGTCACTCGCGTTCAAGTGCATTTCCCCCAGTTCCTAGAAACATGCCCGCAAAAGAAGATACAGTCAGCACTTGGCGGAATTAATGAATGAAAGAGAACGGTAAGTGAAGACGGAAGGAAAATGAGCCATTGGGCCAGCTGGCCTTCCTCAGGAAATCACCTGATTTATCCAACAGCAAAAACACAACATGCTCCTTTTCAAAAAACCACCCAATGAATTAATACATTTGGCATCCTCAGCAAGGTCACATTCTTGGCATTCAGCTGTATGCATTTAATGTAGTTTGCAAGTACAAACTCCTATGTCACTTTCTGTTTGGAAGGGAGAATATCAACATTAACAATCCCTGGTTATATCATTTATAAACATGCAGATGTGAATTATTAAAGATTAATGCATTTTAGGATTGGTGTCGGCATTCCGTTTGTCTCATGCCGAAACCAATTCTGTTCTTCATTAGTCAATGACAACCTATATCACCCTGTTATGGAAGAGAAATCAAAGGTGCAAGGGTGTGAGCTGAGAGGAAGTGATGAAACTGATTAGTAAGAGACTGAACGGCTATAATCAATCAACACATCATCATAATCCTGGCTCCAGGGTTACGGGAACAGAGAGAAATAAACATAACACCCACCGTAAAAGGGTTCTGTTCCTTTCACAACTGGTATCTATTCCATATAGAAAATACGGTAACACAGATCAGAAGTTTGTGAAATCAGCTTTAGGGGCATCATCTTGACTTTTACGTACTATTCATTTTATCATCATTTTCCAAAATACGTAGTTGAACGATATGGGAAACTTTTACTTCCAGGCTAAGATTAGTTCACAAAAGCTCTGGTCCCCTCCATTCTGATTCCTCGCTCCCCACGAAGACAGAGAACAGCGCAGGTCAATGCCAACGGCATTTCACTGGTCGCGGCGCACTGCTGATTCAAGGAGCAACGCTCAGTTAAGCCCAAGTTTAGAGGGCGGACAGTCTGCTCAGCTCAAGAACTGAAATCAGTCAACAAGGTGACTGAAGTGCTTCTTTTGTGAACATTGTAAAAAAATAATGGAGAAGCGGGTGTGGACTGCTGGATCAGTCACAGCTAATCTCACAGAGTGGGAAGGAGACACAAAGTACTACCCTGGTGACACAGGCTTTTTCATGTTTTCGTATGCAGAAGACCAAAGAAAGGCAATGGAAACTGAGGAGAGTTTAGACTGAATTGCATAACTTAATTTTAACTGAGAGGGGGAGCAAAACCACCTGGAAACGTGTATTTTGAGAAAATCTTCATGTTCTCTTATTTCTGAATGTGGGAGGAGTGCAAGAGGTTTAATGTGAAACTGATTGGGAATGGAAGAGTTGAAAAAATTTCTGCTTTTCCCCAATTACCAGGATACCTGACTTGGTCAGGAGGGGCCTCAAAAAAAAAAAAAAAAGGTAGCTCAGAACCAGGGGGCAGTTGCTTCAAACGCAAGGATCTGGCGGCAGGTCAGCAGTGGGAAGCCTGCCCTCTAGAAACAGCAGGAGAATACCCAGGACATCCACAAAGTGCTGAGTCTCTGTAACCTGGCTCCTGGTCTGAATTTTACATTAGTGCCCTAAAGGGGAAGGCTCCAGTACCTTAGCCCTATAGAGATGCAATCCCGTCTCTCTCAAAAACAAAATATATTGTTGCTTTCTTAAATGTTGCTAAGCATCATTTGGAACGGATCTGAAATTACTGTTTTGTATAACATACAAATAGTTTACTTTGTAAGGGAAAAAACTGGCTGAAGTTCTCCACGGTTTGTAGAACTGCTGAATTGATGTTTTCCAGGCTGCCACAGATTAAAAACATGGATGCATCAATGGCATTTTGTGTTTAAGGATTTTTTTTTTCCCTGCTCAGCTTGCCAATAAGCAGCACGCATCTTCCTTGCAACAAGCTGTTGCAGGATTTCCACTTCGACAGAAGCCAAAAAGGAGCACTTGATAGATGTTTTAAAATAAGATTATCAGGTAGGGGGACTGTGCATGCTTTCAAGTAAAAATGTGTCATTCCCTGCAGTGCCATCCCTGAGAAGCTCCTGATGGGACCATGACAGGAAACTGGTTTGGAACCACTTACACAGAATAAAATAAACTCAGAATTTTACCCTGAGTTTTAAGCAAAGATAAACTAAAAAGTGGAAAATTTCCTTACTTAGGATGGGTTAGGCTTTCAGTCCTAACAGCTCTAAAAATCCAAGGGGAATGGATTTTAAAAAATCGAGAGATATGGCTTGCACCCTCCGGTGTTCATTTTATAGGTACTAATCTTGACAAATTAGACCAGAAACTATCATTTCCTCTCACTAAAATCCTTCCTGTTCACTCCAGCCTATGACTAACTCCTAAATGCAATTCATTTTTCTCTTTCCCATTATAGCATCCTTCCAGAATCTGCTTGTCTGAATGTCAAATTAAGCAAGAAAATTAGTTTTTTGACCAGAGTATCTTCTTGTTTGTGTCTGTAGCTCACAGACATCTTTGCTCTCACTTGGGTAAGTGGAGGGTAGAAGCAGGTGAGGGCTGACATAGGCTATACCACAATGCTGCCCCTGAAGAGTCATTTTCCATATTTAATGGAGTATGTGCCACCCTTTCTGGAATTCATTCTTTTAGGATCTGAGATCTTCCTGAGGGGTACAAATTCTTTAGGACTGGTTGGTGTGCCGGATCGCTCACCACCCAGGCACTGACATGATAATGCTTCAGAGAATAAGGCTTAACGGTGAAGTAACCGGTGCTTTAAGACAGTGAAAGGGCTATCCCTGGCAAACCAATTCTACAGGCTCTTAAAACCCGGGATCCTTCTCGAAGGACAGCAGCTGAAGGTATTTGCTGGGTCTGAGTCTGCACAGGTCAAGGGGCACAGAGGGCCTGTGGGGGCGGGGTGTGCACCCCCTGGGAGGCTCCCGGAAGAAGCTGTGTCCTGGGGGGCCATGTGCAGAGGTGACCCCAGGGACATGCTCCAGCTAACTGCACAGAAAGGGAAAGGAGAGCTTCTAGAAGAGGGAAGGCATGAAGAGCTAAAGATGGGAGCAATGAGGACCGCTCTGGAAGGATTAATGAAAGACTTCGCTCCACCTCGCCCTCCTCCTTCACGGTCTCTCACTCTCAAGCAGCCCTGACCCACAGCCTCTCACGTGCGCTTTCTCTGTCTCACTTGCTCACTCTTCCGTCTGGCAGTCAGGCTGGGGAGGGGTGATGTGGGAAGGGAGACCTCAAACGGCAAGGCATATAAAACTTAAAGAGAGGGTTTTACTTTCATATTTGAAGAAACTTTATCTCTGTTTAGGATGGGGTCTTTGACTGGTCTTATAATAAACACCTGGGATGAAGCCAGAAGGAATGGTCATGAAAACAAATATGTATTCATCATGATCCTAACATGAATACAGAGATTTGTATCTTTGGTCATAGCCTGTTATAATCAATGGCCCTTCTGCTGTCAGATGAAAGATGAAAGGGTCTTAACTCCACCTAAAATTGGACTTGGTGCAGATGCCAATTCCAAAAGAAAAGAAAGGATTAGGAAAATCTATTCGGAGATTTACAGTTACTATCCTTAGATCTCTGTTAACAAAACTAATGAATATTCTCAGCAGTCTGAACATTTGAAGTTTTTATAAAAATGTTTATCCGGGGCGCTTGGGTGGCTCAGTAGGTTAAAGCCTCTGCCTTCAGCTTGGGTCATGATCTTGGGGCCCTGGGATCGAGTCCCGCATAGGGCTCTCTGCTCAGCAGGGAGCCTGTTTCCTTCTCTCTCTCTCTCTGCCTGCCTCTCTGCCTGCTTGTGATCTCGCTCTGTCAAATAAACAAATAAAATCTTTAAAAAAAAAAAAAAAGGTTATCGGGCTATGAACAGTTAATTTTTGCCTGCCCATCACCCCTCCCCACTGTATGTTCACCCTTCTTAATATTTAAACACTTTTGCTGCTTACAGCACATGGAGGAAAAAGCTGACAAAAGCCTTTGGCCAATAAAATAAAAATTAAAAAAAAGTTGGGCTTATTTACATTTTTGCTTTGTTGGTAAACTGGCATGGTTGGCTCTGGAGGCAAGACAAGTGAAATTAACACCCACTAAATCTTCTGGCAACAGCAATGCATTCTGATGTGCTGTGTCAGCTTCGCTACGTGTTAGGACGGATGAGGCCCAGTGTAAGACCTACACAATACATTCAAGACCCAATCGTTTATTTTCCTAAACCCAAGGTAAATAACTCTAGGATGTGAGCCAGTAAGCAGCAAAAGTACAACGGGATCATTTTTTAGAAGGGAAACCACATGTCTAACATCAGACCTTTCAAATCAATTGCACCCGACATTAGATTTGCCTGATTTAAATGTGTATATACATGCACACTACCCACTGGAAAGATGAAGATATTTCATTTCTGTCTCTAAATATAAATACACCAATATAAAGAGGAGGGAGAAATGAAGACAAAAAGTAAAAACAAGAAAATGTATCATGGCACCGGGGGAATGCAGAACGTATGCATTTTGCTTCTCCGACGCTGGTTTACACTGAATGACCAGGGCTGAAATTCTTCAACTTCTAACTATAGACTGCTGCAGGGCTGGAGCCCAATAATGTGCAAACAAAGGGAGAATCCATGTGGCTACTCACCATAGAAAATCTCCATCCTGCTTTTCAAAAGAACGCAGGAAGGAAAAGCCCCACTGAGCTAGGGATGTGCCAGGGCCGATGCGCTGCCAGCGTGCATCACAGTAGTTGTTCCCATGACACTCACAATGTTTGTGAGGCAGCGGGATAGGAGGGCAAATTTGCAGTGGGTGGAGAAATGGTTTAACGGGCAAGAAACAGATTCAGCCATTCGGGATGCTTTCCTGGGCTTTTGTTTATCTACCTCTGTGATAGTTCTCATTAACTGTCAATTTCATTTGCCAGGATAGAGATGGAGAAAAATGATTGCTCTTTTTTTTTTTCAAACACTGGGAGGCCAACAGTAGGAAGAAGCCCCCACAACAGTTTGGCTTTACCCCATTGCAGCTATCGGCTACACACCAGCTGCGCATTTTAACAATGACTTGCCAGAAAGACAATGATTGAAAGAGTCAATCTGTGACACATGGAGAGGCAGGAGCAAACTAGAGCGGGAGGTAATGGGAGACAAGTGAGGTCAGAAAAAACAAGTTAGTGCTGGGAACAAGAGGAAGGAAAGGGGCGAAAAGAAAGCACAAGATTACAGACAGAAAAAAAGGGGGATGGAAATTCCAAACAGACGTTCCTAAAGCAGCAGTTGGAGTCTCCTTCCCTGGCAGGATATCAGGCGATCGCCACCTGATACCCGTTCTTCACTAGGACAGACTCAGAAGCAAATACCGTACATCAGATCTAATGTGTGGATTCACAAAACTCCAAGATGAGGACCAGGGATGGGAAAAGGAAAAGAAGAGACTACTTAATGGGCCTAATTATTCTCTAAGGGACGGTGTCTTTGCATCTGGTTAAATAAGAAAGAACCATGAACTTCATGACCATGTCTAAAACATGGTTTTATTACCTATGCCCAAGTTCACAAAAATACATTAAAAAACAAAACAAGGGTACTATAGGCTATGTGGAGGGAAAGAGAAGACCAAAATTTTTTTCAACAAAAGCCTGAATGATTTTTAACAAAGCCCCTTCAGATATAACATATAAGTCTTATGATGAGCATCTATCCAAAACCGATGTTTGAACATCCCTGGGCTCAGCTTTGGGGACAGAGGAGGAGAAACAGGTAGCATCTGGATGTAAGCCATAGAGGATGACCACCAAGAGGTCCAGGGCAAGCATGCGGATAGAGGTGTGGCTCCTCTGTATGAATTAAAAAAGGGCGCCTCTTCCTACAGCAGAGTAGCCTGAATTTCACCCTCATTTACCTTACCCCTCTGGGCCATGTCGTTGTTCAGTGAGCAACCTGTTCGACTGTGCCTGGCCACTAATAAGATGGTACTGATCAATTAGTTGATGCTGTCTTCATACATGCAAAAGTGTGAGAAATAAGCCTGGATTTTAAAATTACCTCTATCGTTAAATTATTTATCAGACTGCCTGCCCATCACATCACACAACCATCAATTTGCCTATGATCTAAATGAAGCAAGGGTATAGATTCTTGTTTTCCCTTTGTGTTCTGGTCTCCCCTGGGCCTTCCCATACCCAATGCCCAAGAAAATCAATCACTAACCTACATCTTTTTTTTTTTTCCTTTCCTTTTTTAAGTTAGGAGAAACATGGATTCAACTTTGTGAAACCACATATTGTGCGTTCATGGATAGCTCAAAGGCAGTCCTACTGAGTGACTTCAATAAACACAGCAAGTCATCACCGGAAGCTTTACATGCGTGTCTTCTGCACTGTACTAGAACACCACTGGATTAAGAATCCGAAGACTCGCTGCCCAAACCAACTGTGCTGCTCTGGACAGTCATCAGGGGAGCAAGCCTAGATCTAGGTCCCAGGCAGTAGTAACCGTAATCACAAGAGCTAACATGCGCTGAGTGCTCACCCTGCGCCCGCTTTAGGTGCATTAGTACACTCAAACTTTACAGGAACCCTAAGACAGATGGTTATTACCTTTATAAATGCAGAAACTGAGGCACGGAGAGGCTTAGAGGCTTGTCCAAGGTTACACAGCGAGGAAGCGAGCACCAGTATGAGGTGGTGCGAGCAGAGGATTACAGAAGTCCATCCTGCTGAAACAGTATCGTGATTCCACGCAGGAGAAAAGACAACAGGTGCCGAAACCGCTGACCACATTTCTCAGGTCACTCCTCTCACAACAAGAACACGAAAGAAACGTTCCATTTGCCGTGCTGTCCTCCGTGGCGCTCAGCAAACACGGTTGCGGATCTACTTGAGGAGCGTTCCTCCCCGCAGATGGACCCCGCGCAGGGTCGGTCACCCCTTCCCCGGACCAGGCAGACAGAGAGGGGCCGCCTGGCGTGGAGGGAGAAGTAAAAATGGCAGCCCTGGGCAGTTCGCATTTCTGATCCGAGTTTAAAAACAAACTTGATGCTTTAAACAACATTTCCAAGGAAACTGAGAACTTTCTACTAAAAACTTCCTTTCCCAGGAAGCGGGCAGAGAATCCTATTCCGGCCCCCACCTGCAGGGACCCTAAGGCTCAGGCCTCCGTGGCGTCTGCCCGGAGCAGCCACGGCCTGCGCATGCGCACGACGGAACACAGCCGCGCACCCGGAAGCCAGTGCCCCCGCCGAGCCGCCTTCTCCAGGGGCTGCGCCCTCCTGTGTCGTAAGAGGGATCTTTTCTTGCCGGGTGTGTTCTATCCACATCAAAACCCAAAGGGTGAAACGGACGCTTCAGGATCCCCCGCGGAATGATAAACGTATATGCGCAATTCATCAGACTGTGAATTACCCATGTCAGGAATTTTAAAAGAAAAACTACAGTATCTTTACACCTCAGAAAAGTTTTCATTGAAGTTATTGAGAAAAGCGCTTTCGACCCTATTTAGAAAACAGTGCTTTCTTCCTCGACAAATACGGTAGCTTACATATGACTTTCCTATGTTTAGGTAGGCGATGCTTCAAAAACCATCTCATAACCAAACACTGCCTCAGGAATTCTGAAATATAGAGTATTCATAGCTTTAAAAATGTTAAAAGCAGATAAATCCAAGTTTTACTACAATCTCTGTAAGCACAAACATTATTGAAAGAAAGGTTAACATCGAAACGTGCTAAATTATGGCTGTTATCTAAAATATGGATGAATCTTAGAAACAGAATATTTAGTTAAAAAAGTAAATTCTAGGAGACCATTTACAGTACGAAGGGGGTAACCCCATTTCCTGTTGTGCCAAGAATCTTCCTAGTTTATACCTATTGTCCCATGATTATTAACAGCAACCCTTTCCCTGCCTCCAGACTGTCTCAGCTCCGTTGAAAAATGATACAGTCATTCTAAGCATGTTTCTATAAATACGCGTCTCTAAATCTCAAAACTAAATAAAACTAATGATACATACGCTATGAATTTTTATACTAAATTCTTGAAAACAAAACAAAACAAAACAAAACCCAAAAAGAATTAATAAAAATATTCAGAGAGTATTTGAGGCAGGGGAGAGGAAGAAGCCTAAAGGTAATGGAGGAACACATAGGTAGACACAATTAACACCAGTGATACTTCAATTCTTAAACTGGACGGGGCGGGGGCGCTTATGAGTATTCTTTGAAAGTTATGTCTCATGGTTAGCATGTTCTATATGTTTATATACATATATTTATATATAAAACATCCCATCATAAGCATTTTTTAAATATGAAAGAAATAAAATGGTAAGAAGGGATAAAACTACCATGTATGCTTTCAAGAGAACAGAGTAAACTATCGGCAAATTTATTAGCAATTTAATATTAGTTCTAATGGGTTAGAAAGAGGCATTTTCTGGCAGGCGCTTAGATCATGTTAGCAAAAGTTAGAAGGGAAAAAATTACATTCAGTTTGCTAATACAAGAAATGGGTGATGTTGACCTAAGAAAGCTGGACGCGACAGACAAACAGACAAGCCTATGTACACGATAAAGGAAACAGAAGATACAGAAGCAGTAAGACCACTGGAATACGAATGCCAAGAGTTAACTGGAACGTGAACTCCTGTCAAAATCAGAAGGTCCGTTTCTATCAGTAACAAGGACTCGAATGTGTGCAGGCCAAGTAAAACACAGTTGAGTATCAGCACGAAACACAGGCTACCAACGATCTGCCATGGCATAAATTGAACAGAACCGTACAAACTGGGGCCAATCCTTGCGCACAGTCTCGCCTCGGTGGCACTTACCAACAGAGCATCTTTGTGAACAGAATCATTACAAAACATGCTGAGAATAAATAATTTTCTAGTATGGGGTCAATGTCCAAACCAAAAATATCAAAGTAACTGGTGATTTTACTGAGTGTTTATATTCATTAGCTGAGTATCTTTAGGAACTGGAACTCTCAAATGCTTTGGTGACAATTCAGTTATGCTTCTACTCCACGGTCCCATCACCAGGTTTTTCAACAGTAAGAAAGCAGTGGCGTGCGTGTCGCTCTTGACGAACACCAGGTCTGTTTCTACCACACAGTAAAATAGTAATTACTGAGCAATGAATACCTGGAATACTAGCAGGAGAAATCGGGCCAGACCGGGACTGGTTGCTGCCCACGGGAGAGCCGACGGGAGAAGGCGATGGGCCCCCAGGGATGCTGGAGAGATGGGGGGATGCGTGTGGAGAGAAAGGTGACTGAGCCGGGTTGCTCTGATCCCCTTGGCTGCTCGTGGATCCAGACGCACTGACTGCTGAGCTCAGAGTTGCCTCCGTTCCCGTGGGGAGGTCATCGATGGAGCCAGACAGGTCCTGAGAAAGACAGAAATACCGTATATTTATGGAGTAACACACTCAGACGCGTACCTGACCAAAAACCTACTTAAAAGTCGTAACAGTGCCCCTTTCAGAGACAGTTTTTCTAGATAAAGCCCAAAATTCAGAGCATGGCCACTTGTTATTAAAGACTTTCAGGGGATCTCTTGTGAGTTGAACCCTAAAATCCGTTCTGGCCCCCAAAAGTAAAGTTGTACCTCTCTTTCATAAAGCCATCCGACAGCTTTCCTTTAAGCTGCCAGCACCTAGTCCAACACACCTGTTCAAAGAGTCACAGGAAACAGCACTTGAGGTGGTGACTTACCATCTGAATGGAATGGTGGCTTCAACACACTGAAAACCATTGTTCTGGATCCTTCTATTTAGAGTCAACATTGAAGGACTGTTTGAATCTCAAGCTATAATATTCTAATGGAACAGCATTTATTTATTTATTTATTTGAAAGAGTGCATGTAAGTGAGCAGGGGGAGGGGCAGAGGGAGAGGAAGAGAGAGGGAATCTTTAGCAGACTCTGCGCTGAGCATGGAGCCCAACCTGGGGCCTGATCTCACGACGCTGAGACAAAATCAGGAGTTGGACGCTCCACCGACTGAGCCACCCAAGCGCCCCCCAGAGCAGCAAAATTTTAACCAGACCTTGTGAGGAGAAATTCTTGCCTTCTAAATAACTGTAAGTGCCATTATAACAAAACAGTGATATGTATATTTTTATATGATATTGTGAAAATAAATCCCTTTGAGGTGAGGTTGGCAGAAATGAATCCTTATGTCATATCTTACTTCTTTATAACAATTTTAAGCAAAACAAACAATTTTTAGTGCCAACTAATTTATCCGTAATACCCTGTAAGGCAGTTATTAAAATCACCCTTTGACAGATACAGAAACTGCAACTCAGCTAGTCAGTTACTTTTGAAGCTTACCCCACTGAGGACAGAACCATCTGCTAAAGGGGACGAAGGGAGGCTGAGGGAGGAGAAAGGAGAAAATAGTCTTCTGTACCCTCGTCAGAATGAAAGGAGAGACTTTAGCTTGGCCTTCCTCACTACTGTGGCACCAGGGCCCAGAATGGGTCCCTGCCAGCGGGCGCTCGGTCAGCCAGGTCACTAAGACGCTCCCAGGTCACTAAGAGCCCGCAGATCCAGGCAGGGCCCGGAGCTAGTGCTGGCTGGGCTCGAAAGGCTGAGTTGCAGTATAAAATTATTTGTCTTGATGATCTAGGACTAAATGCTGCAGAATGGGATCAGAAATGCTGGGTGATGTTACTGTCTACCAAGCATATTCAGTTCTAATTTATACCCTCGACTCATTCAACTTTATTAATGTTTAATTTTACCTCACTGCTTACTACTGGGACTTCTAAAAACTAGGGCTTGGAAAACTGGTGGAGGTAGATGCTTAGGATCTAAAGAACAAATCTAGACCAGCAAATACAAAAGGGAGCAGGTAGAGCACAGCTGGTTACAACACTTCAGGGCCCCCCCAAATGTCACAAAGCAAACTCAGGATGAGGATCCCAGTCTCCTGGAAAGTATATCTGTTAACCATCTGCCATATCATATAATTAACTTTTTTTTTAACAGCAAAATTGCCAGTGATTAAAAAAATACGTTCTAAATAGCTATGTAAACCTCACAAAAATGAATGCCACAGAAAAACAAAAATTTCTTATGCTAAGAAGAGTGACATCTAAGTAGAGAGTACTCTTAAATGTCATATAACTGTCCTTATGAATAACGAACATAACAGTAACAGCGTAGACTGAACCCATCACCACTAGAGAAAGTATCATTAGATTTCCAAAATGAAATATGGGCAAACGGAATCCTATTTTCCTAATTCAGAGAAAAAATATATAGAGACATTTCTACACAGGGCACACAAGTTGTGTGATTTTGCACATATTCCGCTGGTAAAACACTGTATTTGATTTGATTACTGGGTTCAACAATAGTTCGATTCAGACTTGGAACCGGACACAGCTTTTGCGAAGGAGGGTCAGAAACAGAGGGAGGTTATTAAGCAAGTGACATGCTATGTACAGCGTAGAAAATACTCACACTTCAGAAATCAAGGCAATTATCTGAGTTTCTAGAAACAACACTGAAGCTAGCAGAGTGTACACGTGCACACATACTGACTTGCTGAAAGAGAAAACAGGGCAAGTTCCAGCAGTCCCGCCCTCCCTCCCCAGGCAGACGGCTGACTGCTTGCGTGCAAGGCCTCAGGGCCAGGATGGGTGCAGGGGTGTGGAAGAGTGGCTGGGGTCCTGCGTAATTCTTTAAGCCCCTGGTCCCGAGGCATTCCTTTCCTAACCTGATGTAACCAATTCATAGAAGTGCGGAGGGACCTCTGGCCGGGGGCTCAAACTGGGCCTTGCCTATTTTTGCTCTGCCCACCAGCAGAAGAATGACAGAAGAAAATGACCAAAGAAAAAAGTCAAGGGTAATTTCAGTGTCTGTAACATTTTACTGGAACACTGTCCCCGCCATTCCTTTAATGTATAGCCCATGGCTGTTTGGGGGGTACAACAGAGACTCTGACAGAGATCTGGGGCCCACAAAGCTTAATATTTGGGGCCCTTTTGGAAAAAGTGTGCCAACCCGATTCAGGGAGCTGCAGTATTTGTGGTATGGCCTCTCCTGCCTTCGCCTGTTCCTTGGGGTGAAGAAGAGAGACAGGCCTCCGTTGAACTGTGTGGTGACACGGTACCTAGAAGGAACTGCAGAAGCTTCCCCAAGAGCAGGGACTGACCGCATGTCTGCATCCACCGGGAAAACAGTGAGTGGGAGCCAGAGAGAACTGCGTCCTCTTTGAAGAGCCCTGAATAACCCAGAGAGCCCCCAGCGAGGCTGGCTGGTGGGCCCCAGGTGCAGGCGCACTCTCTGAATACCTAACGGATGTGCGTCACTAATAAACAAAAGGTCAATCAGACAAGAATCAGTCGGGGGGGGGGGGGGGATAGGATTTGATGCTTCTTTAGAGAAAAAGAAATTGGTAGATAACTAGATATGAAACCATTATCTTTTATTATAGTACATATGGGATTAAGCAGAAAAGACATAGATTCGATTTTTAACACATCATTATTTGAAGTTAAATAATCTTATGCAAATCTTTCTTCATTAAAAAAAAATTACTCAGAAATTTGTAAAATTCTCCGCACGACCTATAAATTCCTTCCCTGTCCTCCCTTAAAATTCCAAGTTATGGTTGAACAAGTGACACGCATGGGTGTTAAGAAGCCTTCATTCAAGCTGCAAAAGCATGAAAAACATTTCTGTTATTCAACAAGCCGATTGAGGAAGTACCAAGAGAAAAATATAAAAACGGTGGCTTTCTTAGTGTTCACATGTCATCAGAATTTCAGCGCTGACTAGACCTCAGTGTAACAGAAGAGTAATAAAAAGATATAATTTCTATATTACTATTACACATACACGTAACTTTTATATGTAAATTATAGAGAAATATTCCCGCCCTGCAGACACTTGGGGTATCCATATGTACAGCTATCTTAAAACATGTTAATAAAAGAAGTTCAACAGTGGTTTAAACACTCAGCCTAGTTAACAAAGAAGCTCTGTAACTAATACTCCTCTAGAGGACAATTTAGTCAGCAGGGCACCAACTCTATTCTTCTTTTATAAGTACTATCAGATCTATGATGCCTGGAAAGAACAGAGAGACCTTACTGCATCTCATTCTAACCAAGGCACCTTCAAGCTACAGTGCTTCCATTTATCTTGCTGGAAAGCTGGCAGGTAAGGTAATTGCAGGGAGGACTCTTTTAAGGGGCTGGAGTCCCCCTGCCCCACGGCATTCCTGGCATCTTTCCTTTGTGTTGATGGAGTGACTGGGGAGGCAATGACTTCACGGGCTCATACACAGTAAATTCAGAATTTTGCTAGGACAGTCCAAGTTGGTAAAATCTTGCTCTTAGGTTGGGTTTTTGGTATCTGATAGCACTCGGGATATTTAATATTTTCTAGCACACCAAAAATAATATAACTTCTACTGTCGATGCTTAATTTGTTTTTGGAAAAATCAATGCCTTACAAAAGAAAAGCTTGTTTTCCTTTAAAATTTGATTTAAATGAAAGTTCCCCGCCAAGACCTTCCCTCCATAAACCATCCTCTCTCCCCCTTCTGCCCATGTAAAATTTTCATTCTAAGCCAAGTGACAAGTACAAGAGATTTCACTGCACTTGGAATGAAATGCCACCGGGGAGCAATAACAATCCTATCAAGACTCTGACAAGAGAAACACTTATGAATTAACATAGACCACAAATACGTTCCTGATTCCATACAGTGGGACAGGGAGGGGAAGGGCAGGGACAGAGGGAAGGGGGAAGGATATGGGAACATGCTGGGAAGGAGGAGCCCAGGAAGAATTTTTAGAGACCTACCTATATGCAGAACAGACATATGACATTATAAATATTCTCTCTCATGTCTACATATTATCCATGATCCTCTCTAGAAATACCATTGGCATGTTCTGACTTACTACATCGAGAGGCGTCTTTGGTTTGGGTGGAATTCAGTTTATCTAGGAAGTTAGCTTCCTCAAGGATAAGTTCCATCCATCCTGGTGATGCCTTACTGTCAAAGACCTGGGAATAAGTCAGAAAATCTTACTCCCTTGTTTAATTAAACAAGTGGGTTTTTACAAAAGCAAATCAACTCCGAAATACTCTAAGCTGTGGTCCTCAGTACAATTAGCAGGTGGCATCGGCTCCATCTCTGACGGAGCACGGCAGAGCGGCACACACATTCGGGCATCTCCCGCTCAGAAGTGCCCCAGGAGAGCAAGAGGATAAACACTGAATTAGAAACAGAGAAGATATTTCAATCAATGAGACCAGTTCAGGTCTCTTGTTTAAGGATTTTAATAGGATACAGTTAATGATTTCTCAGTGTGACTTCCCATGGGTTTGATGCACAGGTTCAAATGCCAGTTCAATGGTCTTTTAAAAAAAGTCTCTCAGTCATCTTCAAAAGCAGGAATCGTGTCTCTTCTCTTTTTTAGAATATTGAGCATAAAATTCAGGAAGGCATTTTTGCTTCTTCTCTCTCCAGCTAGACCCTAACTTTCTTAGGGGCCGTGTGATTCCTTGTGCCAGGTATGGTGTTAGAGAGAGGATGGCTTTCACGGGTCGCTGGCGAACGCCACTGAATGGACGGGCTCCGTGGCACCACACCAAGTAAGCCCGCGTGTGCAAGTCTTTCTAAATATTCACCACAGATGCTCTAGTGAAAACTACTGATTTCACTATTAAAATTTAGCAACAAGTTCTCAGCCCTCTGTCTCCAGTTGGCGTCCCTGAGCTAACCACCCCCGGCCTCATTAGATGCTTAGTTCTTTAGAAAACTGATATTTCACACACGGTGAAATCACTTCATACCTTCCAATCCTATTTCAGAACTATCATTTTGGACATGTGGTACAAATACACCTTGAAACAGATATTAGAATTGAGTCAGTAATTGGACTGACATAGACACAAAAGGAAAAAACCTCACGGTGACTCTGTTCACTCTGTATGATGTGAGCGGGTTTCTTTTCCGCAAAAGCCCGTGTGCAGCCCACCAAAGTCCCTGCTGCTTTCATTTGTCTAGACAGCAAATGAGTTAAAAGCTTCGGCTTCCTGTCTCAACGAATAAAAAAATGCAAAGGCACAGAAAAACAGAATCCATGAAAAAAAATCGCTCAAAGCAGTAATTTTTAGGCTCTAAGAGCATCTTCTTTCCAAGTTATATATATCACTTTCTATTTAAACATGTCCAAATAACAAATATTTATCTCTTCATTGTATGTGACAATATATACAACACATAGCCTTAAGATGTACGAGGCCAACTGGGAAAAAAAAAGTGTTTGATGTTAATTTAAACATAGTCACAAGCTCCACAAATGACAAACCCCTAGCCAAAGCCAAGGATAAATGCAAAGAAAATTCATGAGTCAAAATTCATTGTAATGATATAGCCAAGAACCGCTTTCCTTTTCTCAAGCCAAGATTCCATTACGGGTAACTCTCATTTTAATGGGACATTTATAGGGTAATCAACTACACTGATACTTCACAAAAGCAGGATTCAGTGTTAAGCGTGGTATCATAAGCAAAAATGGTTAAAATGGTCATATTTCCTTTGATTTTTAAAAATCAGCACCTAAAATAGAAGCTAGCCCCAGAGGTCCTTGGGTTAGAACTCCTGATATGAAATGTGCTGCCGTTCTAAATTTAGACGTGGTAAACAATTTAAGTATGAAATATGCATCATGTAAGGGAATTTTTTTTTCCACTGCAGAAGCCCCAAGGGGATCCTAAATTATTCTCAGTTTTTGAACTCTGCCCAGGGAGATTCTCTGTTCTCCCACTATTAACAACAGTCTCAAGATGTTATGTAGGCCAGGAAGAACAAAACAGACCCTCAACGCAGTATGGGCAGTCTTGAACTTAAAAATTATTTGGTAAGAAAATGTATTTATAGTCTTCTTTTCCCTGCATGGAATTTGGGATTCACTTTCATCTGGAAATAACAGCATCCTGCTTGGTTCCACTCCCAGGATTGTGCTCACAAATGGTAATGATAATGAACATAATCATCATGATTTTTTAGCAACAAATGTGACTACCATTGACTTCGCATCTTCTAAGTACCAGCGATATTATGTACATTTTCTTATCTGATGAAACTACAGCGTCTTATTACCTCCCAATCTTTTGTTCCTTCCAAAATGTTTTTTAACTGATTTCATTGTCCAGCATAGCCAAGAGCCTCCAGACCCTTCCTAACCTCAAGCCAAAGCCCAACTTAGTGCTGAAAACATTCAACAAGCTCATGTGTGAGTAAAGGCCACCCCTTCATTATTCCAAGAGCAATGCCATCTTAAAGACAACATTTATTAATACAAATGACAGACTACCGGTGCGATTAAAACTACATAATAAAGGGAGGATAATGAATAATTTGGGGAGAGATTTTGTACTGCGCCTACCCTATCTAAGGTCTGCAGATGGAGCTGGGGGGTGGGTGGGTAGGTGCGAGGAGATGGGAAAAAAAGGTAGAAGGCAGTTTTTACTCATGAATGACATTTGCTATTTAAACGCTGGCCTATACTGGGATCTGTAGACTTCAATGTCCCCTTCTCATGGAGTCTCAAGGAAAAGAGACAGCAGAACGGATGAATTCTCAAGGAAGGAAGGAATTTTGTGATGGAGAGATGCATCGGTAAGAGAATGGACCACAGGACTCGGGGTCCTCAGCCGGCGCACAGTGGCCCAGGGGCTGCTGTCTGAGGTGGGTCCAGATCAGGAGTGACCCTGCGCTCTTTGGGCGAGGCATGGGCAGGAGACTGGAGGCAGAGAGAACACTGTGGAAAGGCAAGAGCTCTGGGAGGGACGCCCCTGCAGGAGCAGAGAGGAGAGTGCACCGGGAGGCTAGGGAAATAAAGGCCAAGGGAAGGAGGAGGAGGGCAGCTGTGAACCACCTCTGTCTGCCAAAGCCAAGCAACTCGGGCTTGCATTTTTTGGAGCCAGGGAGCCAACGGAGGTCTAACAGGTGACTTCTCATATTGCCAGAGAAGGAAAAGGAATGGAAAGAAATGTTAAAACATTTTGAAGAAAAAAAAAAACATGGTTTCAAGTGTTTATGAACAAAGAAGGCTTTCACAACATGATTAAAATTACAGATACCACTAAGAAGGAACTTGTAAAAAAAAGTTTTTCAAGATCTATGTATCTTAGCATTATATAAAATTTAACAAATAAAGGGACAACAGCAATGGTGGCAAATGCCTGCACGACTAGAGTCCAGGGTAGTGAGGGGCAAGTCTTCTAGACTGCGGGAATCCTGGGGGTCTCCACACCCCCTCATTTAAGTTCCGTGTAACAACCAATGGAGAAATGAGGGGAAATATTTACACCTGACCCTTTGAAGAGCACAGCCGTGTCTAATAACTAATTATGAGTAACATTTGGCTTTAACAGATTTCTATTTGTTACATATCCTACTCCAAAACCATTGGTGACAAGTCCTGAGACACATAGTTATGGGGGGGGTTCAGCTAGTTATACGCAGGAGGAGGGCCATGGGTTTATGGGTTAGTGCTTTACAAATACCAATGTCAGGTATGAGACTGTGAGGTATGAGTGACCCATGTGCTTTGAAAGCAAATTGACAAACTAACAAGATCTATAAATATGTAAGATTTAGAGTTTGTCTACTGATACCAGTTTTTATTGCTGAAAGCACATCATAAATCTTAGTAACAGAAAAGCAATCAACACCACCTTTTGCGTCTCTCATGGTAAAAAAAAACTACTGTTTATCTTAGAAGTACAATGCTTAGCACGTCAAAATTCTGAAAATAAAACTTAAAAACAAAAAGGCATGAACCCTCAGGAGACATTTATTTCTTCAGTACATACCAAGGAAATACTTTAAAATGGTAAGACCTATAGGAACTGCAAATAAATTAGCAACTTGGAAAAAACAAAACAGAAAAACACCCAACTCACAAACTGTACTCAGTCTACATGGAACAAAGGAAGTCTTACTTACACTATACTAAAATTTCGTTATTCTGACATTTTCCCTTCCCATGAACATATGAACACCCATGCTTGCTCTAATCCCTCCCTGGATTTTCAAAAACTTTTTATTCTGAAGTGACTTGAGACTTATATGAAATCAGTGAAGTGCGGAGCGTTCTTCTGAGCCCTGCTCCCAGGCTCCCCCATACAGTTAACACTGTATGTAACCAAGGCACACTTATCCTTCAATTTTTGTGTGTTTGGTGTTTTCTCATGACGAGGCCGACGTTATAGATCCTGGGGAAGAATATCACAGACGTGAAGTGCCTTTCACGAGGCATCCTATCAGAGGGTGACAGAAACGTGACTTCTGAGAATGATGTCACCTCTGATCCCGCGGTTAAGGTGTCGTCTGCCCAATTTCTCCATAGCCACATTACTCTTCCCCTTTCTACACCCTATTCACAAGAAGCGAGTCTCTAAGTCCAGCCCATGCCTAAAGGAGGGGAATTAAGGTCTACCTCCTAGATGCGTGTCATAGAATTTGGGGGTGCATGTCAAAACTGCACAGAATAAGTAAATGTGTGGGTGGATGCAGCTGAAGCAATAAAAATACCCTATTTCTCCTTCAAGTTCTGCCCACTATTTTAGCATTTATCAGTGGCCCTTGTGTGCAGCAAGGTGCTCTAATGTTGATTTTCTCTTTCCTTCGTTCCTTCTACATTTACTATTTGGAATTCTTCTGTAAGGAAGGACAGTCCTTTCTCCATTAGTTTCTGCATGGCCAAGGCAGTTACTTCTCTTATATACGCCTTTTGGTGTAACCGAACTTCCCCTATACTCTTAACAACAATAAATGAAAAAAAAAAAAAACCCAGTAAGTGAAATAATACTTCCAACTGTGGTTTCATAATTAAAAAACATCGGAGAGAGAAAAACATGCACTTTGTGCTTTTCCAGACACAGCTCGCGGGAGTGCAAGTTAGTATAACCACTCCGGACGATGTGTAAGCACACCGTGAAGCGGAAGGCGCACCTGTCTAACGACCCAGAAGTCCCCGAGTCAGTGCGTACTCTGGCCCATGTACACAAGGAGATGTACACGCACAGAGAAACAGAGTTTCAGCTGTAACAACAGAAACTGGAGACAAACTAATTCCGGCAATAGGAATTAGAGACATATTCAGAAAATGGGGTACTACACAGCAGTGAGACTGAATGAGCTAGAGTTAAAAATATTTATATGAAGCTCACAAGTAATGCCGATGGAAAGCAAACCAAAAACCCCAGTGCAGTAACAGGTAATCAGTGGAGGAGAACAGAGACGGCAAGGCAACAGAGTAGGGAACCATCCACAGGGCAGCGGAAAGGTGGACAGTCCTTGCAGCAGAGGTATGCAGAGCCGGGAAGAGCCCTTGGGGGGTGGGCAGCACTGCTGGGTCAGAGGGGACATGGAAAGAGAAGAGAGAAGGTAGAATACTGTCACAGTCCTCCCTCCCTCCCTTCACGATAGCCGCCATGCTACCAGGTATGGCCTCTAAAGCCCGAGCAACCTGGCCTAACCAGAAATGAGACTTCGTACTCTTTGCTTGGGGAAGCCCAACTGCCTTCCAAGGGCCATCCCTTCCCACGTCGGTGACGCCGCTCTGCCACGGCCACCAGACTGGGCTGCACGGCGGCTTCCCTGGGGGTGGCGAGCCACACTTACCTACTGCAGAACTTCCGAGGGTGGGTTTCGATGAACGGACAGTGTGTGCCACGTGGGAACTCTGGCGTAAGAGGGCTTAACTGCAAACCCCAGCTTTGCCACTTATTAAGTGACCGGGTGACATACTTAACATTTTTGTGCTTTGCACATCTATAAACTGGGGAAAATCCTAGTAGTACCTGCCTGAGAGCTTTGAGAATTAAAGCAGAATTTTTCAAAAAGATTTTATTTATTTTACAGAGAGAGAGAGAGAGAGCGAGTGTGCACAAGCAGGGCAGAGGGAGAGGGAGAGGCAGGCTTCCCACTGAGCAGGGAGCCCAATGCAGGGCTGGATCCCTGGGACCATGACCAGAGCCGAGGGCAGATGCTTAACCAACTAGGCCACCCAGGCGCCCCTTAAAGGACAAACCGTAGGTAAAAGGATGGGTGCAGTAGGATCCCAGGGAGCGTGAGCTATCGTGACTGTGAGCCACAGGGAGAGGCATGAGATAGCCTGAACGGTGCTCATCGGGGGTCCAGGGAGCAGTGAGGTCCCGGGGATGGCTGGAATAGTGAAGGAGGAGAGGGAAGGGACTCCTCCCCCATTTTCCTCATCCTAGTGGGTAATGACAAGGGCTCTGCAGACCTAAAACCAAATCCAGTAAGAGGCAGGAACTGTTTGGTTTTTTTTTTTTAAGATTTTATTTATTTATTTGACAGAGAGAGATCACAAGTAGACAGAGAGGCAGGCAGAGAGAGAGAGGGAAGCAGGCTCCCTGCTGAGCAGAGAGCCCGATGGGGGACTCGATCCCAGGACCCTGAGATCATGACCTGAGCTGAAGGCAGCGGCTTAACCCACTGAGCCACCCAGGCGCCCAGGAACTGGGTTTTAAAATGAAAGCCCCCAAAGTAGTAAGCAAAAGAGAAGGGAAATTCTGTATGGAAGAGGCAGTTCTTTTCATTTCTCCGGTGCCCTGACTGGATCAGTCATTCACAAGCTCTCTAAGGAGTGAGACAAGGACCGCCTGCACTCGGTTCATGAACATAGACTTCCTATGATATTTCTATCAATGAGGTTCTAACATATATTTTTACTATCAGAAAGTGACTCACAAGAGAATGAAAAAAAAACAAACCCCATAATGACTCACTATTTAAGAATTACCAATAACACAGTGCTAGCACAGAGAGATGACCCTGCTTCAGGAGAAAGGGCTGGACGTGAAGGGGTCTGAAGCTAGGGGCCATCCGTGATCAGCTGTGGGCAAGACAACTTAATCTTTTATTCAGTCACCAAGTGGGGATTATCATGTTTATTTTGTCAGTGGGTCAATATAATGAATAAAGCGAATGGTAAGGAAACTGAAGGACATCACCTTTAAAACAGAAGATGATTTCCTGGTGCTAAGTTATATATTACACACAGGATTCAAATTACTCCTGCTTAAAGAATAAGTTAAAAATAGAATTAACAATCTACATCACAATCCACATCAGCTCAAATTCCAATTTCCTTCTTTTGAATGATTATCTCCTCTTCAAACAATTATGCCAAAATATCTAAAAACGAGTTATTTCTTCAGTATTTACAGATACATTAAAATTATCTCATTAAAAATAGAAAGAACTAGTCGAGCGGCTTCAATAGAAAAGAAAGCTGGAATTTTCGTATTTTCACAGAAATTATTTTTAAGACTTCTGAGTTAATTTAGGAAAAGAGTAGAGAATCCAGAATTTGTTTTTTTGTTGTTTTTTTTTTAAACAAGATGAGCTGGACTACATTATAGATGGAAATGTTTTGTGAAGGTTATTTTTATATTTTAAAATGAAATACAACACATTCACTACCTCCCTCAAAAGCCAAACTTAAAACATGAATTTTTCGTGTTTCAGTTACGATTCACAGACTCACTTAGATAAGAGGTTTCCGAAATGAGCCCTTTTCCCTCCAGGTGCGGGGGCAGCTGGTCACTTACCACCTCCAGTGGCGGCACTCAAGTGCAATTTTACATGATAATTTTTCCTGAGAGCATAGAACCATCTTATAACCTATTACTTCAAAAACTGCTTCTCAAAAGGAGGTGGTCATAAACCTGTTCAGGGTTTCATAGAGAAACCTGCAAATGCCAATAATGCTGGGGGCGAGACCACTGCCTCTACTGCCTGTCTCACGGAGGGTAGTGGCCTGCGGTCGGTCTGGACGGCCAGCCTGTGCAGCCTCAAACACGTGGCCTCTCCGCAGAGCCATGAAGGTGCCCTCGTGCACTGGGGTTACTGAGCCTCGCGTCACTTGAAACACGTGCCAGGGCCTGCAAGGAGAAGGAGCAGTTTTCTCTGATGGGCCCTGTGGCCCACTGCTAGCCCCCGCAAAGCCAGCGTAAACAGATTAAGACACAGGATTCTGAACGGCGGGAGAGCAAAACTCACATTGCCTTCGCTTTCTAAAACCTCCAAGCAGGGAAGGGGTTTCAGTAACCTGACGTGCAGGCCCATCACATTGCCTAATTCCTCTTTTATCCCAGTAAATCGTACGTTTTGAAATAAAATTGGACTTAAACTCTAGTCATCAATCTGTAGATCCCTGGAAAGTGCCATAAAGTCTTCTAAATCGCTACATCATATTTGCCTCCTCTAATGAAACTTGCTTTTTAAGGCATTCAATTGATGTTAGTTGGTTGGGGACTTTTTTTGTTTTTGACCTTCATATTATATCAGACAGTGATGTTTGTGGATGCAGTTCATGGCAGTTACAAAGAATCTGGGCTCTGGGACCAGGTAGCCCTGCTTGACCCCGCCCCTCTTTTGTAAATTTCACTGACTCTGGCCCATAACTGAGCCCCCCAAGCTCCCACCGCTCATCCGTAGGTCGTGCGTGCGGGGATGATAAAGGGAACTGGCTCAGGGTGTTGATGGGTGAGTCAAAGGAGTTGCCACACATAGAGCACCAAGCATGCTGCCCACCCACCAGGTAATGCTTGCTAAGTACCCGCCAGAAGGTGGGCTTACAGTCATAAGGGAGCCGTCAAAATCATGAACTCTGGAGCAAGAGCAGTGTGAAATCCAGTCCTAGGTGCATCACTTCCTGTACCCAATCTTGGGCAAGATATTTAACCTAATTGAGCCTCCCATCCACCATCCCCCCAAATAGGGAAAAGAATCCCTTACGCTGTAGTGCCTCAATAACCAGTTGCTGTCTATATGAGGCCAACATACACATAGAAACATGAACACGTTTCAGACACATGGTTTGCTTTTTAACACTCTTTGTAATCAAAATCCCATTTTGAGACCAGGATAAAGAATTTGCAAATGACTTCTAGAAAATCATCTCACTTAAGGAACAGGATGAGTAAATAGTGGCATGAATGCATCCTTCCATTCTTTGTAACAAATATTTACCAGATAATTATGTGCCAGGCAAACAGTTATGTTGACAATCAATATTAGATTAAGTAAACAGCCTTTGGCACTTTAGAAAGTAGCGTTGCCGATTATAAACATGCACGTGGACAAGGGGTTGGAAAAGGTCATCAGGACAATCTGTGAAGCGGTGGTTCAGTGCTTTGCTCTGTTACTTCCTAGTGGTGTAGACCAGGCAAGCAGATTAACATCCTCAAGCCTCAGTTTCACCACCTATAAAATGGACCTCTGTCTCAAAGATATGGAGAGAATTGAGCTTAACAAAGAATCTATTTAATAAATATTAGCTATCATAATCTTTATTATATCACATAGTATGGGCATAAATTTAAAAAAAACCAAGAAAACTAGATGTTAAGATGGCAAAAAAAGTTAGAAGCCACCTAATTGTCAACTTAGTAGTGGGTTATTGAAAATGTATAACAATTATTAAAAATATATATTAAAAGTGTAATTTTTATAGAAGAGACTATTGAATAAAATCAGGTAACAGTAAAAGACATGATCTACTTATGTAAAATATATAAAATATTATATGAATACATACACATTTATGTGTATATATAAAATATGCCTGTGTACCTTTTTTAATGCCTAAGAAGTATCAGCTAATGCTCAATACAATTTTTCTTAAATTTTATTTATTTATTTGAGAGAGAGAGAGAGAGACAGAGACAGAGACAGCTAGAGAGGGAACATAAGCAGGGGGAGTGGGAAATGGGAGAAGCAGGTCCCCACTGAACAGGAAGCCCAAGGTGGGGCTGGATCCCAGAACCCTGGGATCACGACCTGGGCTGAAGGCAGATGCTTAACTGACAGGCCACTCAGGCACCCTGATGCTCAACAAACCGTTAGCAGTGGTTATTTTAGGTGATCAAATATGGGAGAATTTTTTCTTTCTTCTTTACACTTGAGCAGATATCACTTTAAAAAATGGTGAAGCTTTTTTTGCAAAAGAAAGAAAACAAAAGGGGACACTAGAGATTTGAACAGTCTTTCACACAGAGCCACAACAATAATTAACAGAGTATTAATTTATGCCCACTCTAAGGCAAATGACACATGAACTTTAAAAAAGGTCCATTCAAAAAATGGGTAACAGCTGAATAGTAGTAGCATGAAATCATACCAGTATTTTCAGAATAGATGTGAAAACAATGCAAATGTATATGGTAAGGAGATGAAAAACCAAGTTGGAGGAATAAATTATGCTCCTATGCATAGTTTCCACATTTTTTAGGATCAGATTTTTTTTTTAAGATTTTATTTATTTATTTGACAGATAGACATCACAAGTAGGCAGAGAGGCAGGCAGAGTGAGAGGAGGATGCAGGCTCCACGCTGAGCAGAGAGCCTGATGCGGGACTTGATCCCAGGACCCCGGGATCATGACCTGAGCTGAAGGCAGAGGCTTTAACCCACTGAGCCACCCAGGCGCCTGGGGATCAGATTTTTTAAAAAGATTTTATTTATTTATTTGAGAGAGAGTGAGTGCACACACATGGGTGTGAGTTGGGAAGGAGCAGAGAGGGACAAGCCGACCCTGTGCTGAACGTGGAGCCCAATGTGGGGCTCGATCCCACAATCCTGAGATCATCACCTGAGCTGAAATCAAAGCCGAATGCTCAACTGACTGGGC
This sequence comes from Lontra canadensis, assembly GCF_010015895.1. Taxonomy (NCBI): domain Eukaryota; kingdom Metazoa; phylum Chordata; class Mammalia; order Carnivora; family Mustelidae; genus Lontra; species Lontra canadensis. The sequence continues at coordinate 6,020,650 of NW_022631086.1, read as the reverse complement.
CTGTAATCAGGCTAAGATTTTTAACAGAATTTTCCTCATGGTCTCCATTAGCAAGTCTGTACATAGTTGAGCAAGATGGCTGAAGAAAATGTTGAAAATCAGATAACAGGTAAGTAAAAAAAGCAATAATACAAAGATCGATTTTAATAGTGTGGCCTTTTGATACAGCAGGCCCCAGCCTAACAACACAACCCTCTCAGCAAATACAGACCCAGGCGCTTCTAGGTAAATAGGTCCTACAGAACTTAGTCCCCTGCAAGACGGCCATCTTGAACCTGAAGATTCTTGGAAGAAATAGAAGTCACATGTCTCTTGATACTTAAAATGGAATATAAATAGCTACTTTGTCATTGCTGGCAATACTGAAGAAACAGGACCAATTACAGAAATACTGAATATGCTTCGGACTTCCGAATCTCTTACGCTCTGCATAACTGCATACAGCAAACTCCTGTCAAGGGTCTCGCTTTAAGAGTTACATGTTCTACATTACTGATCTTCTTTTACTTCTAAAGAAAATTATAATTTTTAACACCGTTCTCTCTGTGAATAGATGCTTTTAAATTTCCTACTTCATTGGGAAATTGTGGAAGAAAGCAAACAAGGTAGAATAAACAGGTTCTTAAAGTATTCAAAGGCAGCTGAAATAATAATAGCCAGAGTATTATAAAATTCTAACCTGGTGGTAAATTTGTTCTACGGAGCCCACTTTAACTCTCAGAATGAGGACCCACATGAGAGCTTCCAGGGGCGCCATACTGGTCTGTCCCTCAGTTTGTAGAACGTGATAGGACTTCCCATGACTTGTCCTTGTACAGAACAGACCTCTCTCTCCTTGCCTTCCAGGAGCCTGTCCTCCTCTGAATTTTCCTCAGTGCTCAAGGAGGTACGACATTGTATTAAGGGGGAAAAAAATGGATTTTGGCTCTGAGAATAAACGCAATATATATATATTTAAAACCATGTATATAAAAATTGGTGAAAACTACTTATGAATTAAATAAAAGAGGAGTGAAGGAAAATGTAAAACTGCAACGAGCCTCGCAATCTGTTAGGAGCTGAACGAGTGCCAGTTTGTGGGCCTCGGGGCTCAGTAGGGTTTCTCTGTACAGTGCCAAACTCCAACAATATTGTTATGGTTAGAAAGGAATTTCTCACAAGAGCTAACAAAGGCAGAAGGTCATAAATAAACCCAGCAGGATTGCCTTGTCAGTTCTCATTATTAGCGCTGCAGGCACTGGCTTTTCTATGGGCTTCTTACAGGTTCATTTAAGTGTAAGAGTTCCTCCTTGAAAATTCACAAACTCATAAATAAAATGGTTCTTAATCCAGCAAACAAAAATCCTTGAAAAGTAAGTAAGAAAATAAGGAAGCGAGTAAATAAATAAAGGACAGAACCACGGCCAAGGGCCGAGCTGGGCCTTGCATGTCCGAGAGCTGAAAGACTGTAACTCCTGGCCTTCGCACGCCACCAGTGACCAACAGGACGCTCTGCTTTCTCGCCATGAAAACAGTCTGCAGAAGGCTCTCCGGGCAGGAAATGAGGCCGAGCTCCCAAACTGATGCTGACATGTGTTATAAACTGAGGGGAGCACAGCTGTGTGATCATTACTGCAATTACGAAGTGACATTTAGTGTGAACTTTATTTTGCTGAAGTTTTTACCTAGTAACCAAAAAAAGGGGGTACGAGTCTATTAACGATAGGGAGGGATGCTGATTTTCAGCCATTAAAAAACAGGAACATATTAGTGGGTCTTTAAAGATGGACACTGCCTGTTACCTAAGCCGGATCTACTACATTTTGGAGCTCTTATCAGTGCCTCTGAATAGAAGATTTAGTTCTGAAATATTTAAAAACTGAGATGCAAATCTCAATTCTTTCTCAATTTTATATTCCTCTAGACCAAGAAGAGCCGAGAACAAGCTTCCAGATTATCCCAATACAGATACTAATTCGAAGGAGAAATGATCTGATAAACTTGATTCCATTTATTAGTAACTCGAAACAAGAATACACTTTCCTTCAACAACAAAAATATATTTTATAGTGTCATCTTTTTTCTTTAAAAAGAAAGAAACAAAAGTGGTATTTTAAAGTAATATAGCTCATTATTCCTAAAAACAGACAAGAAACACTTCAGAAAACACAACAGAAAATAAAAATCCTCAGTAGTGCCACAATGCAGAGCTAGCCCAATTCTAACATTCTTGCCGTACTTCCTTCTGGTCCTTTCTTTTTTTTTTAAGTATTTTATTTATTTATTTGACAGACAGAGATCACAAGTAGGCAGAGAGGCAGTCAGAGAGAGAGGGGGGAAAGCAGGATCCCCGCTGAGCAGAGAGCCCGAAGTGGGGCTCGATCCCAGGACCCTGGGATCATGATCTGAGCCGAAGGCAGAGGCTTTAACCTACTGAGCCACCCAGGTGCCCCTGGTCCTTTTTTTTTTTTTTTTTACGTAGAGCACAATAGCTGATCTTTAAACTTGATATTTATGCAAAACCAAGTTAGGTACCAAGTGACCTACTTGCCACCCTCCATCAAGAAAGTGAACCTTTTGTTTCCCAAATGATTTTCAGGTTTATAATTTCTGTGTCTTTTTAATATAACTGTAAATTTAAAAAATTACAATTAGTGCTCCACATCCTCCCCCTTCAGCGACCGATTAAGGGTTACAGAAGAACAATGTGGTTCTCATAGGTGGGGATGCTGGGATGTGGTTTTGGGTAGTTGTTCAGTCAGTCGAAGAAGCTGGGCGAGGAGTACGCACTTCCTTTGTAGCCAAAGGAAGGTATGCTTGCGGAATTATCACTGGCTTGCAGCCTCTCATTACCTACCACTTGTGATTATTAGTGTCAAGCTGATATTGAATTCTTCCCAGAGAAAGTCTCCACGTTTGCTTTAGATTCTGGCAATTGGTCTATATTCTCAGCATTCAAATGGGATTGCTCTTGAAGAATCCACCGTTACTGTTACAAGAGACATGAGCAAATGCTGAAAAGAGGGGGTTTAAGTGTCCAAGAATGGTAAGAGGCTCGGACAGGGTTTACTTTACATTGGCGGGGAAAACTATGTTTTTCTAGAGAACATTATCTGAGATGCTAAGTAGCGACAGTAAGGGCAGCCTGGTCAAGAAGCCCGTGCTGTTACATCTCCGGCAGTAGCAACCATCACAGCACGGTTTTCGGGGAGCTGCTCTTTATCGCTGGTAGCCCATGGTTGACAATGGTAGGCCACAAAGACACTCCGGAACTTACGAATGAATATTCTGCCAACAGAAGGACATAATAAACACAAGGTCCCCAAATCTGACCCAGGCAGAAGATGAGAATCGTGTAATAAAACAATAAAAGTTTTAGACTATTTTTAAGACTTCAATAGCTAATCCATGCTAGTATTAACCAAACCACACTTCATCAATCCTTAGAACTGTGTAGCAGATGTTAATGGGGCTCACGCAAAATATTTCAGGTAGAAACATGCTAGAAGCATTACAACATGAGGAGAGCAATAAAATACGTCACTGAGATATAATACTCGACATGGTGACTGTGCCATACGCTAAGGTTAACGTGCGGTCTCCTTCAACGTTGCTAAAGAGTAAATCTTAGAGCTTTCAGCACAAGAAAAATAATTGTGTAATGAATGTATAGTGATAGATATCAGGTATTAGACTTTTGTGATCGTTTCTATATATACATATATATAAATGTTGAATCAGTATGGTGCATACCTTAAACTAATATAAGTCACTTACATCTAAATATACATAATATATATATTTTATATATGTATATATTTTATATATAGCATATTTTATATTTATATAAATATATTTATATTTATATCCTCTATATAGTATATATAAAATATATACATACATCTATATGTATATACACGTACACATATACATATATAAAATATATAATATATATGTATACACACACACACACACACACACACACACACACACACACATATAAAACAAACAACACGGGGAGAGCAAAGTTTGACTCCTTTGGAAGAGAAACACTTATGAGGAACTGTTAGGAACCGTACAGAGTTTTCAGAACTAAAACAAAAGCCACAGTAAACACTTAAACTCCAGTCTTTTGTTTTTAGAATGTGAAACTGAGGACTCGAGAGACTAAATTATTTACATCAAAGCTGTGCCTGGGTTCTACAGACACAGACTACATTAGAACGCAGCTTTCCAGGTATGTTTATTAACAAAATGTTACCACTGATGTTGACAGCCTCATCCCAGAACTGAAAGGACAAGGCGGTGGTGAGGGGGGAGGAGCGAGGGGAAGAGGGGGAGAGGGAGAACAGAGAGGAAGAGAGAGAGGAAGAAGGGAGGAACGGGGAGAGGGACGGCGGGAGACAAGAGGCGCTCGCATGTGCACTGGTCACAAGAGGACCCCTAGACCTACTGAAGTGAATTTTCAAATAGTTGTTATTTTACACTGTGTATCTAGGTACGTGACTCTATCTCAAAATCCCATTTCGTTTAGTAAATAAGGACATGACTCTGTGAGTGATAAAAGGAAGAACATGCAAACCCATGTAGCATCTCCAAATTGGAGATGTCCCAATTTGTGTAATAGCAGGATACAGTTTAACAGATCCTTTGGTGATTTAAAACAGACCTTTTGTTTTCTCATTTCTAGCCTTTGGTGGGTCTCACATAATGTTTTCTCTAGTTCTCCGATTTCTCGAACTTACAAACGCGTTCACTCCATCTCCTTGCGGGTGAGTCACAACAGCTGTCACACGCCGGCCCATAAACAAGGGACATCGAGTGGCATAGCAGAGGACGGCCAACTCCCACAGCCACAGGCCGAATCCACACATCCGCTTACCTTGTGACCTGATCTGGGTAGGACGCCTGCCTCCGACACAGCAAAGGAATTCATGATTAAATTCAGAGGGAATCCAAACAGCAATAAGGTCAATGTATTTTTTCACTTAAACTGATAAAGCATCTGATTTTTTCATTCTGTCTGATGACTACCCACAGGATTCACAAGAGGGAAATAGAAGAGGAGCAAATTGTGAAGACAGACTGTTTTGTGAAATCATAATCCATGAAATATACCATCTGTGATCTAGCACAGTTCTCAACCTACAATGGATCCCTAGTGCAATCTGATATGATAAATAGTTTATTTTATAGAGCTCTGAGTTCTGAAGGATCTGTAATTGTTTTAGGTCTTAGACATAGGGGATACAGCGCAAGCTGAATTTAAATCCCCGAGAACAGAGGAATGAACTGCACCTATGGAAAAGCTGGTCATGTGGAATGCACAATGACATATCGTAGGACAGAAAGGCAGGAAGAAGAGGAATAAGGAGGACAAAGAAGACAGGAGAAAGGAACAGCAGAGAATCTGAGAACGACAAAAGATGCGTGACAAGTGTCAGAAGAGTTCCTGATGAATGAATGATCAATGACCACATGTGGGAAATAAAGCCAGACAAGGAGACAAACCTTTTGGCAGATGTGACAAATAATATTATTAAAGATTCTGACCTATCACTCCTGAGCTAAATAGTGTGGGAAATTCTACACGTGCATTTAGGCCAGGGAGCACCTTTGTGAGAAGCAGGAGAAAGTGGCCTTGCGGGCGGACGCAGCCCCACGGAAGCACGGTACCTCTCTGCAGAAGAACACTGCACCCCTTTTTCTGAGCACCAGCCCCGTCTGTCACTGCCAGCAGTGAGTCCTAGCTGTATGGTCATCGTGACCCTCCAGGTGCCACAGATGCCAACTACTTCCCTAGTGAAGGAGGAGCAGTGACAGCTGGGGTTAGACGCTAGGATTAGAAGGGTGGTTTTTGTGGTCTGAATTTAGCTCACTTCTTTCTTCTGCTAATTACTAGCCACTCAGCTTTATATGCATTACCTGACTCTCAGAGGCCTGAATTTCTTCACGGACAAACTGGTCTAAGTGGTTAAATAATGATATAAAAGAAAGCACTTGGAATAGTGCTTGGCAAAGAGTGAGAGTGTAATAAATGGTAGCTATTACTATTTTATTTTTTCATCCAAACCATTTTGTCACTTAATCCTGACAGCAGTCTCATTAGGTAGGGTCGACCAACTGTATTTTAAATATAAAAATATAGGCAAGAGGGTCAGAGGGTGAGGCGGTCCGTGACCCCAGTGTAGTGCTCGGATTTCAAAGCCCATGGTATGTCCACTACTCTGATCCTTGTTCTTCTCCTTCTTGTCATGGTTCCTAGTCCCATGCCAAACAAAGGAAAAGATAAGAAAAAAGCCAGAGTGAAAGAAAAACTGGTACTCCACCAGTGTTTCCAGAAGATTGACTGTTTTTCTTGAAAGAAAATCATTGAGCAATCCCAGTGAATCTTCTTTGTCTCCTAGCAAAAAAAACCTCTTAGTTTTGCTTTGATAAAAAATGAAAATCTTCCCCCCTGCAATTAGCTTCCAGATTTTCCTCTGGAACAGAAAGTAGCAAAACACCACCAGCAGTTTTTCAACGAGAGGACTAAATGTGATTTATTCTTTGGAAAAAATCACAATCCTGAATCCAGATATAAGCTACCTGTTAAAGACCATAATAACATCATGCAAGCAGGATGGTGTTTTGGCCCAAAAATGTCATTAGAATTAAGACTTCCTTCATTTAGATATCCAGTGGAAGATATTTCAAAACTAACATGCATTACTTGTCAGGACAAATATAAAATTCTCAGATTATACACAATCCTCAGAAAATAGTAATTACGTAAGGAAGAGTACTACAGACCCACCTGAACAGAACTGAACTAAGAAGTCCCTTCTCTTCTAAAATTCTGGAAAAGAAGCTAACTTTTGAGTATTGATTTCCAATGCAAAGGAAAGAATATTCTCTTCTGTGACATCTGTCACTTCTAAAATTTAACAGCTACCTGACTGTGAAAACCGATGTTCATATACACACTTCTTGAATGAGGTATTTTCTTTGCACAAAACTTTTTAACATTTTTAAGTGGAGAGGTAAGATTGTTTCCTGCAGAAAGACTAAGTGAAGAATGGCCTCCTATTAGTACCCACGGACTCCCCGAAATACCACTGGCTTTTATTCAGGGTAGTGGTTATCCTTGGTGGGGCTGAGAGACAGATGGACATGACGTACAGCAGGCATGAGAGGGCTGCCGAGGGCCAGGTGGTGTCTTCTGAACTGGACACTGATGATACAAGTGTGTTCGCTTGAGGAAATGTATCAAGCTGCACACTTCTAACTCGTGCCTTTCCCTTATATTTACATTATACTTACATGATATTTATATTGAAAAAATGGACTTTGAGACAATAACCCCAGAGTCATTTGTCACCACAGAGGAGAAGGCAACGAAATAAAAGAAAACAAATCAGGCCATCTCTGGAATCCTTACAGCCCTATCTCATCTTGATAGATTAGCACGGACACGTGCTCCAGTCTTCTTCATTCTCCCTGAATATACGACCTGCTTTCAGAAAAGCAAGAGTCCAATTTAAACAGAAGTTCCTATGGGTAGGTAATGGTTTGACCCCTGATCCCACTACCACAATTGTTCCAATTCTCTAATGATTTCCCTGCAGGGTTCATTTACCAGTTCTGGGTCAAAGACCAACATGCCCATGAAGTCAAGGGTCGACCAAAGAAGTGCTTGATGTATTTGAAGAGAACTGTACCATAAAGGCACATTTCATCAATTAGAGATGGGTTTTGAATTAAAATAAAAGGAAGTCTAAACCACAATATTGTCATCATTTACGTTGACACATTCGCAGGCATACACTATTTATGTGGAATGATATATCCCGACTAAAGTACAGAACCATTATTATCCAAAGCTAAAGTAGTATTAGCAAAAAAAAGGGACAATTTTACTTGATTATCTTTAGTAGTATTATATTTGAGAGCTTTCTCCATTTGCCTCGTAGAGTCTTCTTTAGGTTTCCATTAATCTGAGCTTCTTTTACTTTACTTCTTCTACTTTACTTCTGTTCCTCAAGACTCTGAATACGGTTAACGCTGAATTAGATAGGGATTCAGGTAAATTTCCCCAAATATGATACACTAATGCTTTAGTAATCGTTTTGCGGAAGCACTACCTTATTGCTTTCACATTCATAAACACAACTACTTGCAAATAATAATTTCTTTCTTAGTTTAAACAAAAATGCCTCAGTACAATATACGCTGAAGCTGGTGCAAAGCTCTATCTGAACTTGAAGGTGGGGTAATTTTTTTCAAATTAAATTCAGTTCTTAATAAAAGAACTAAAGAGACATAATTCCCTCTACTGTTATTTGTATAGAAAAGGAAGGAGAGGGGCGCCTGGGTGGCTCAGTGGGTTAAGCCTCTGCCTTCAGCTCTGGTCATGGTCTCAGGGTCCTGGGATCGAATCCCGAATCGGGCTCTCTGCACAGTGGGGATCCTGCTTTTCTCTCTCTCTCTGCCTGCCTCTCTGCCTACTTGTGATCTCTGTCTGTCGAATAAAGAAAAATCTTAAAAAAAAAAGAAAGAAAGAAAGAAAAGGAAGGAGAGAGAAGACACCAAAAGGGAAAAGAAAAAAAAAACCAACAACAAAAAAACTAAGCGAGAAGAGAGGGAGGGAAGGGAAGAGCTCAAGCTGGAAGAGGAGAGGGAGGGCAGGAAGAGCTACTGTGAAAGACGACTTGCCACATGCAGGAGGCAGGACAGGCAGGATTCGATTATGCCAGGGCCACATCTTCACCGTACCTTTCATTCACACTAGCAGTTAGGATGTGGGGGGGCAGGGGGGCTCTTGGGGCGAACAGCAACTGAGGAAGCATCTGGAAGCCTTTTCTGTGAATCCGGCCAGCATTGTCCATTTCCCACTTGACTACACTTTGGACTGGGTTACAAGTACTTATGAATGAGAAGGTCTGGAAGAATGAAAGTTAAAACAAAAGTCTTCCTAGTGAGCAACATTACCCTTGAAACACAAAAGAAATGCTCTGAAGAATGTTTCTACATCATTAGAAAAACAGAACATAGCTTCTAAATGTTTGACTTTGCTCTCTAGAATTACAAATGGACACAACTAAACAAGCTTTCTGGGGAAATGGGCTTCAGATTCTCAGTGTTTATAAATACGTGAAAAACAACTACTACTGTTCAGCAGATACATGTAAAATTACCTTAAAGAGCAAGGTCAAGTCCTAGGCTAGCAATACCCTTCTATATTCGTACCAGTTGTACTGATCTCCCTTCACAAAAACTTAATCAAATGAAGGGCTGATCAACATTAGAAGCAAAGAAAAAGGAGAATCAGAGGTTCCGCAAGGCAAAGCTGACGATGGGAGAAGGAAGCCAATGGCCATCTCTGCGTAATACTGAAGCATGGAAAACCAGCCTGGCACGCCTACTGGGCAAATGAAGGTGTCTGGCTATTCCAGTCAAACACTACAAATTATTTAACTATTCCACATCCTGATGCCATACTCACAAAGCAACCTCTTCCTGGGTAGGTCTGCCACCAGGAAGACCACTCTCTGCCTTGCCAAACAGGGCGGCCAGTGAGTTCTTTCCATAGAGATGGTTCATCCACGTCTTGGTACCTTCCTGGCAAAATTGTTTTCTGAACCTCATAGAATAGAGACTCAAACCCTGGACTTATGATGCAGGTTTGCTAAACTATTGTCACCCTGTGATGAATCAGGAAGAACTAAATTCCACTTGCTAACATGTGGGCCATTTGGAAGTTTTAGAAGGAACACATTATTAGATCTACTTACTGGCATTAATTTCATACATGAACAACCATTAAAAATACAATTAGGAAGTCTGCCTTAAGGAAGTAAGAGTTTAATAAGAGTTTTACATTTTAGGAGTGCCTGGGTGGCTCAGAGGGTTAAGCCTCTGCCTTCTGCTCAGGTCATGATCTCAGGGTCCTGGGATCGAGCCCCGCATTGGGCTCTCTGCTCAGCGGGGAACCTCCTTCTCTGTGCCTACCGCTCTCTGCCTGCCGCTCTGCCTGCTTGTGATCTCTCTCTCTCTGTGTCAAATAAATACATAAAATCTTTAAAAAAAAGTTTTATATTTTATATACTTTTTGTTAACTCTCACTAATATCTGGTAAATTACTGTTCTGTCATAGACTCAATTCTCACAGTGATGTAGAATTAAACTCACTTTGTTCAGAGCAATCACTAATAAAACAGGACAACCATCTAAAAACAAAATTCTAACAGAGAACAAAATGGCCCTTATGATAGTAAGCATCCTGACAGAGTGGCAAACACTGGAAAAAACACTAGCTGTGTGTCCTCTAGTATCAGTACCTAACCTCTGAGCCTGTTTCTTCACTTGTAAAAGTGCATTATACCACCTGCCTCTTAAGGAAGTGTTTTAAAAGCACATGGGAAATACTTTGCAAAGGAAATGTTACTGCTCTCCCACTTTCTACCCTTACCCAGTATGCCATGCTGGAATGACGAAAAGATTGATAGGCCAGGAGACATTCTGTCCTGGGGCACTTGTTATGGTTAAGACTCAAAAAAATCCTTTTTTTAAAAGGATGAGCCACCATATGAAATATTCTGTATATTCTTTAAACCCCAAAGCAAGGACAGCCCAGCTGGACCCATCAATCCTCATTCTGAAATGAAACTTATTTCTTTAAAACACTACCAGATTAACAGATGCTTTGCATAAAACAACCAACACCAACAGAAAAAAAAAACAAGGTAATAGAGAATCCTGGTCAGACCACTGTTACCAGCTTCTCATTAACCCTCCATGTACTTTTCAGGAATATACCAGAAGGAGCCTTAAAACCAAGTTCATGTCTACAGCAGCTGACAGCAACTAACAGACAGAAAGACGGAAGTGGAGGAAAACAAGGGCAACAGAGAACAAAGGAATCAAATGCTGTAGTGATATATTTGGAAAAAGAGAGTCTGCTTATCGTGATGGCTATGTTGAACATTTGAGGATCTCTGAAAAGGGACAGTCCACATGGGCTATCTTTAGTCCTTTCTTATTTCCTGTCTCACTTTTGCTGCTGCAAACTTCGTGTTTATTAGCTGCTGGAAAATTTTACTATGGTGTCTCTCTCATAAAAATATTTTTCCACCTACAATATGTTAAGAGCTTGGGAAGTCTCTAGCACAGACTTTTCATTTTAATGGTCCTTAATTGGGTTGCCTGAAAAACAAAACCAGATTTTATATATTGTATAAAAGTACAGAAAGGGTTGAATCAGCTATCTTTTAACTGCTGGACTATCACTTAAAGAGTGGCACAGAGTAGACACTCTGTATGGATGGACAAGGGTTATCAAATAAGACCTCTGTGTTCCAGATAAACAAATCTGCTAGCATTAAGTATGTGCCATGCAATATTGGGACATATTTCTACTAAATTTTGATTTACTAAATTTTACTAAATTTAGTAAATTTACTAAAATTTGATTCACTGTTCACGTGGGGAGCACGCACAAGCAGGGGAGCAGAGGCAGAGGGAGAGGCAGGTTCCCCACTGAGCAAGGAGCCCCATGTGGGACTCAATCCCAGGACCCTGGGATCATGATCTGAGCCAAAGGCAGATGCTTCACCCACTGAACCACCCAGGTGTCCATCATTGTTACTTTGAAATTCAAATTTAACTGGGGGATCTGATTTTTCTTCCTGAGTCCGGAAACCCTCAGATAGATGGATGGAAAAAGTCAAAATAACTGGGAGTTAAAATATCTGAGTCCAATGCCCAGATCTACCACCAGTTGTGAGATGTTAAGCAGGTGACTTACCCCTTCGCTGCTTCTGTGTTCTTCTCTAGGAAATGGGGATGAGACCTGCCACAGCTACCTTGCAGGGTTGATGTGAGCCTTAAAGAGTAGGTTGGCAGCACCAACAAGCACAGAGCCTTTGTGGGTGCTGGGTACTGTTCCAAGGGCTCTCCATGAGGAACTCATGCAACCTGCACAACTTTTAGGTGTTTACTGTTATTTTCATTTAAACTTTTCCTATTTATATATTCATGATCCAAACAGTGACCAGGTAAATTCAAATGTAGCCAGGCACCAGAGTCTATGTTCTTAATTTAGTGTTGTAGAAATAACAATATCTGGGTGCCTGGGTGGCACAGTTGATTAAGTGTCGGATTCTTGATTTTGGCTCAGGTTGTGATCTCAGCGTTGTGGCATCCAGCCCCTCTTCGGCTCCGTGCTCAGCCCCGAGCCTGCTTGAGTTTCTCTCTCCTTCTCCCTCTGCCCCTCCTGCTTGTGCTCTCTCTCTCTCAATAAAATAAATAAGTCTCAAAGATTTAGATAGAGAGCATGCTCAAGCTGGGGGAGGGGCAGAGGCAGAGAGAGAAGCAGCACACACGCTCCCCCCTGCCCCAAGTGCCAAGCATGGAGCCTGGAACTTATACATGGCTCATCCCAGGCCCCTGAGATCATGACCTGAGCTGACCATTGCTGATCATGACCATCGCTTAACCACAGAGCCACCTAGGTACCCCATAAATAAATAAATCTTTGGGAAAAAAAAATAGTACTTCTAGTACTATGTTGAACAACAGCGCTACCTTATGACCCAGCAATTGCACTACTCGGTATTTACCCCAAAGATATAGATGTAGTGAAAAGATGGGCCATCTGTACCCCAATGTTCATAGCAGCAATGTCCACAACAGCCTAACCGTGAAAAGAGTCAAGATGCCCTTCAACAGACGAATGGATAAAGAAGAAGTGGTCCATATATACAATGGAATGTTACGCAGCCATCAGAAAGGATGAATGCCCAACTTCTGCCTCAACTTGGATGGGACTGCAGAGGATTATGCTGAGTGAAATAAGTCAAGCAGAGAGTTAATTATCATATGGTTTCACTTAACATAAGCAATAGCATGGAGGACATTAGGAGAAGGGAAAAATGAAGGGAGAGAAATTGGGAGTGGGACACGAACCATGAGAGACTATGGAATCTAGGAAACAAACTGAGGGTTTTAGAAGGTAGGGGGTGGGAAGATGGGTAAGCCCAGTGATGGGTATTAAGGAGGGCATGGACTGCATGGAGCACTGGGTGTTAGACGCCAACTAATGAGGATTATAGGGATTAATACAACACAATTAAAAAATAATAAAATAATAAAAATAATAAAATAATAAAAATAAAGTAAAATAAAATAAATAAAATTAAAAATATGTTAACATGGATGTAAAAAGATACACAAACAGGAGATGTTCTTAATACTACTAGAATTAGAAGAAATTAAACTGCGGTCAAAACACATCAGGTCATCTCATCTGGGGGACAGCCTGAGCGAGGAGCTGTATGAAGAGATGCGACCCACCCCTCGCCTATCCAGAGGCTTCCTTGGAGTGGGGCTGGGGAACATTTTTTAAGAAGGCTAAAAATGAAAAAGACCAGAGGCTCCACGGGGAAGAAGCTGTAAAAGATCATTTATGAGTTAACTAACCATAGATGGACAAAATTAACCTTGGTGTGGACAGGGATTTGCTGAGATGGAAAGGAAGGACAGAGCTCAGAGAAGCTGAGAAGAACAAATTAGCAGGGGGTTAAGGACTGAATCAAAATTTGTAAAATAAGCCCTTGGTAGATATTTATTATCATCTCAGGACTGTGAACGTGTGGTAAGGCAGCATGGTGGGAGTGAGAGTGCGAGGAGAAAATGAGAGAAACAGAAAAATACATGTTTCAGATTGCGCCCTAAGGATATTAAAATGCTGTAAAAGTAAGTTTAACCCTGTATTTGTAACCAGGTAGAAACTTTTTCGTTGTGTGTGAATTTGTCTTTAATGAAAACTATGGTTTAAGAAAAATTACTATAGAAGCAACTGAATGTCAGAAAATGATTTTTTCCTTCCAATGACCACAGACCTTGGGATTTTACATCTATTAAACCAAGTCTGTAATGCACATGTTCATACAGAAACAGAGTATATGGTAAATAAGTCTTCTTATTCCAGATAATTACTCAATCCTAAAAGATATCCAATATGCATACTATACATGATTATAAAGCAAAAACCCAACGTCCTGTTTTAACATCACATGTTTCTGAATCCAACGCTGAGACGTACTATACGTAATTAACTTTAAGAACTGTTTTTATCAACTGATGGGTTGTCTTTACAGATGTGAACTTATCAACGTTCAGTTTAGTGTTAGTATCTAGACAAGGAGCTGGCAGCAAAGTTCCTGTTTCACTAATTACATTCTTTTTCCAAAAATTCACTCTGCCTGGGTGTCCAGGTAATTGCAATTAAGGCAGGAATCTGGTAATTAGAAATTCAAGTGCCCTGCCAGGAACAATACACGTCCTCTTGACGTGCTACCCACAAGACCTAATTCACTTGGAAAGGACAGACACTGATGTGAAGTGACACTGTAGATGTTGATTAAGCAACAAGCACTGAAATACATTTTTTCCCTCATTGTTCTCCCTAAAACCAAATGCACTGTATCTCATTTAAGCTCCCAAAAAGCCTTCTGGGAATTCTCAAACACGTAGGCAACAGCAGAATCGTTAATACCGCGAGAGCTTGCGTGCTCTCACGAAGTCTTTCCAGGCCAGGAAGGAGTCCTTCATGGCTGCCAGGTCAGCCAGGCAGCAGAGTCAGGGTGCGAGGAATTAAGGGTCACTGTACCTTCCAAATCATTACAGCCCAGGCTTTTCACAGGACCAGGCCATTGAAAGGATTAATAAATGTTGAAGGAATGGTTTTAGAACGTGTCCACAACCTAATCTCAGAAAACTTTTTGTAAAGTGTAAGAATAAACAGCTTTCACTTCCCAACTGACTAATTTCCATTAAATTAATCAAACCGTATCTTCAATAAGCCTCAAATTTTATAGTGTGCTACTGACTATTTACGAACAAATTCATTATGCAATGAAGGTTTCAGGCAGGAAGGCAAAAACATGTAACTTTAAAACTATCCCTTTAAAATGCAACGACTTAGCTTGGCTGATAATTTTATCTAAAACATTTTCTAGCTAATGGAGTAATTTTACCAGTTTCTTTTATTACTGACACCACATAAATCTATTATATAACAAGCTGCTCTAAACAATAATGTAAAACTTTAATTTATACAATTTGCTATTTCCTAAGCAATTCCACATTTTCTCATTTCGTTCTAAAAGGCTAAAGATATACAACTAATCAGTAGATCCTTTCCAAATCCAGTCTTGTGCTTTAAAAAAAAACCAAAAAACAAAAACAAACAAACCAAAAAAAACCCAACCCCCTCCCCCCCAACAACAACAACAACAAAAAAACATTTCCAAGCTATAGCACCTCTGGTTATGTTGAAATGTGATGAAACATCCAGGCAAGGTGTTCGAAGTCCCCCAACCTCTTTCTGACTAAAGTCTGGTCAAATCTGTCTCTACTTCCCTGCCTGTCTGTGACCCTGTTCTCCAATGGCACCATGTCAAATGCCATCCCAAAAGCTGCATCGCCCCAGATCACACTGCGCTTCTCCCCTTTAGGGGCCTTGCTCCAATATGGCGGTCTGATTTCTCTAAAGGCACTAGAATGCCAATGCGAGTGAAAACCACGTGTCAGTTGTCCTAGTCTCCTCCGTGCCCAGCACAGGGTTGGGGAGCTCTGAGTCTGCGAGCTACAGCTGCCTCCTCTCTGACCATAAGGCCTGCTCCCTTTTACCAGCAGCCATCAAAGGGCAGCCTGCAGAATGGCAGCAAAAAACCCAGTACGGGGATCAACATCAAGTAGTTCAACAAACAGCTGCTAGTGAGACTTTAGAAAGAAGTCTGGTGTGGGGCAGGCAGGTGTGCGAGCGTACCCCAACGTCCTAACCCCACTGGAGGCAAGGGGAGGGTGCTGGTTCAGAGGAAGCCAGGGGGTCAGATGGAACAAACACTTGGCTGCTTTGGCTTGTATGTAAGTGGGCATTTGTCTTGCCATACTATGGCCACAGCATTTCTGAAATGCTGTGGAGTTTGTCCATCTTACAGTCACACAGATTCCCCCAAAGTGTGAATCCATAAGACACTCCATTATAGGTCTAAAGGTCTGCAAGAGAAACGAAATTAATTAACAATTTTCATGCCAACATGAATAATTCCTCCGTTACATTAGAAAACCACCCCATTCGGGGCACCCCTGATGGCTCAGTCGTTAAGCATCTGCCTTTGGCTCATAATCCCAGGGTCCTGGGATCGAGCCCCACATCAGGCTCCCTGCTCGGTGCTAAACCTGCTTCTCCCTCTCCACTCCCCCTGCTTGTGTTCCCTCTCTCACTGCGTCTCTCTCTGTCAAATAAATAAATGAAATCTTAAAAAGAAAAAAAGAAAAGAAAACCACCCCATTCTAGCTTTGGAGTAGACTGTTGGTAACATCAACCCTATCTAAAATTAATCCTTCTAAACTTCTGAGTCTAGAATCAAGTGTAGTATATAGTTTTTATTTTTTTAAACTGAAGTCTTTGTCACATTTTCAAAATCCAGGTGCCTTTTAAAGCAAACCATTAGATCTGCTTCACATCTGACTGCTTAAACTTGGGGCCCAATAGATTTCCTCCACCAAAAGGATTCAAACCAAAGTACATAAAAATCCTATTCAAAATATATTATTTTTTCCCCTAAAGTAATTCTGAAAGGAATCAGGTGTTGGCAAAGAAAATCAAAATATCTTCCCATGGATACATAATTTTTTTTTTAAAGATTTTTTTTTTTTAATTTATTTGACAGACAGATCACAAGTAGGCAGAGAGGCAGGCAGAGAGAGACAGGAGGAGGAGGCAGGCTCCCTGCTGAGCAGAGAGCCCGATGCGGGACTCGATCCCAGGACCCTGAGATCACGACCTGAGCCGAAGGCAGAGGCTTTAACCACTGAGCCACCCAGGCGCCTCCCCATGGATACATAATTTTAAGAGGATAAGCTTGATTTTTTAAAAAGACAAAAGATAGTTTGGGTTTTTTTATTCATTATATTTTATCTGGCCATAATCCATAGAATTTGTAAAGAAAAAATACTGAATTCTTTAACCATTAAAACAAAACTGGATTTCATAAGCCACATTTCCCCTTATATATACTCCAAAAATGATTAGTCAAATCTGAATGTCAAAATGGTGACTCTGTAAAATATTAAGAGACAATTTTTTTTTCTTAGCATTTCAAGTCTATAAAACTAACCAGAATCACCAGACTTCATGTTCTATAATTGGCATGCCTGTGAAGATTCCTGAGATCATAACCAAACATATGTACTGGAAGGAGAAATTGAGATCATCAAAACCTTTCCACAGAAGCACTGGAAACAGAAATGCAGACGGTTCTCTACCTAACCCAGAAGGACATCAATTGCACAGTTAGAGTTTACAGTGAGAAATTACTTCTCTTGCTCTAGAGCAGAGCCTCGGGAGCTAACAATACAAGAAATAACACTGCTGTTATGATGGGCGGCTCTGCTAATGGTGCTTATCATTTATTTTCAATGTTGTCAGTCAAATATATCCTAGTCTATCCCACTTTCACTTTTCCATTTTTAAAAAATTCGAGTACAGGGGCACCTGGGTGGCTCAGTGGGTTAAGCCTCTGCCTTCGGCTCTAGGTCATGATCTCAGGGTTCTGGGATCGAGCCCCGCATTGGGCCCTCTGCTCGGCAGGGAGCCTGCTTCCTCCTCTCTCTCTCTCTGCCTGCCTCTCTGCCTACTGTGATCTCTATCTGTCAAATAAATAAATAAAGTCTTTAAAAAAAAATTTGAGTACATTTTGAGTACATGTAGAGAGACGTTTTCAGCCTTAAAATCTGACAGCAACTGTGAATCACTAACTGTGGTAGGCTGAATTCTAAGATGACCCCCAACATGCCCAGCCCCCGGGTGTCCACATTCTGCCCAGTTCCCTCCCCTAGAATGTAACACCACGTATATGCCAATGCTTCTGTGCCTAGGCCTCACTGTAGGATGAAAGGGATTTTGCAGTTGGAAATAAGGTCTCTAAACAGCTGACTCTATTACTAAAGATTAACCTGGGTGGGTCTGACCAAATCAGGTGACGCCTTAAGACAGGTGGGAGAGCCCTGCAGCAACTCTCCCTCTAGCGCAGTATTGTGGGGAGGGCCCCATCCCTGGAGTGCCTCATGGCGGGTACCCAGCAAGAAAGTGGGGGCCTCAGAACTAGAGCCACAAAGAAGCAAATTCTGTCAACAACCCATGGGCCCAGAAGAGGACCCAAACCTCACACGAAACAAGAGCCTCAACCATAACTCCACCTCAGGCTCATGACACCCTGAACAGAGGACCCAGTAGCTCAACTGCTGACTCATGGCCACTGTGAGATAATAAATGGGTGTGTTTTCTAGTCACTAAATTTGTAGTAATGTGTTACTCAGTGGTAGAAAACTAATACATTAGCCACTCACCTTTCCTTTCAAATTGAACCAGAAGGGCCCCCTGTAAGAATTTTTAAAACTTTCCTTTTTTATAAGTTAGCTCTCTATCTTTATCAAGAATGTTGTAATTCAATTCAAGGCAGAAAAAAAATTGCAAAAAGATATTACAGCGAGTGCTCACGGCTTGAAATTTAAGGTAGTTATGTTAATGTTCTCTTTTTTAAAGCAAAAACTGTGAGCAGTTATTCCCAAGGGAACTTTGTGCAAGTTCTGTAGGTTCGTTTATGTGACAAAGCACAAACCAAAACCATTACCTTAAGAAGAAAAGCAAAGCCACAAAACTAGACAGGTACGCCAATCAGTAGTCTAGTAATTGATTAACGACCCGGATCTCGCCTAGTGGCACATGACTGAGGGTCTGGCTTGATGCGAAAGGAAAAGTCATCTTGGTATTTCTTGAGAAAACGAACGAGTGGTAAAGAAGACAGGAGAAGGAAGGAACAGAAACGGCCTCCCCGTGCTCGCAGCAGCAGCGGCGCCCACCCCGGGAAACCCCCCTGGGTGTCCTCCTGAAGCCCCCCAGGGCTTCTCGAAGCCCGCTCAGGGCTGAGTGGGAGAGGCTGCTCTCGGGAAAATCGAGAAAGTCGGCGCCTGCTTCCCGACGGTCAGCTGAGCTTCCTCCTCAGCACGCTGGTGCTCCCCGCTCCTCCAGTCAGAAAACGGAACGAAATACAGAAGCGAGTGATGAGCACAGCGTAGACAGGGAAAATCCCGACTCTGGAGCCAGGCATGGCGGAGGCAGCTGGAGAAGATGGCGGAGAGGAGGCACCCGGAACGCACGTCTCTGCGTCCTGAGCTGAAACCAAACGTCTAATGTGTGTCTTCGGTTGTAGTGGTTTCTGCTGTAGCACCTTGAGTGCGCCCACTTGTCCGAGGACACTGCTCTCCCCCTGCCCAGCTCCACAGGGACAGCGGCCTTCCAGAAGGCCGCGCTCACCAGGCCAGAGCCAGGTCCATAGGCCTAGAGCGAGAAGCCCGGGTGTGGAGGCCGTCCTCTCAGGAGCCTCCACTGCCTGCCTTCCACGAGAGGGAAAAGGACCACGTCATTTCTCCAGCCTTCCCTGGCAATAATCCTATAATCGTATTTACAATTTTATCTTAAAATAATGGAGCCACATTATTTTAAAATGTGGTAAGGCATCACCATTACACACACACACACATACTTCAACTGGACAGTAGGGATATTAGAAGATGCTGAGGACATTTAAGAAAGTTCGTTCTAGGGGTGCCTGGGTGGCTCAGTCATTAAGTGTCTGTCTTTGGCTCAGGTCATGATCCCAGGGTCCTGGGATCGAGCCCCATGTTGGGCTCCCTGCTCGGCGAGAAGCCTGCTTCTCCCTCTCCCACTCCCCCTGCTATGTTTTCTCTCTCTCATTGTGTCTCTCTCTGTCAAATAAATAAATAAAATCTTAAAAAAAAAAAAAAGTTTGTTCTACGCCGCCTTGTATTTTGAAGACAAGGCAATTTCCAAGGGAAAGAACTTAATCCAAGGTAAGGAATGGTGACATCACAGTGCCCAGGCCTCGGGCTGTACAGAAGAGCAACTTCATGCTGACATGAATCAAATTTACAGTGAGACACATTATGTCAAGGAAACAACAAAAAGCCACAAACATGATTTTCTTTCAGACCATATTAAACAAAGCAAACCTTTCAAACTTAAGGACCTCGAAGAAAGAATCAGTTTTACATTCAAGGAATAAGACTTACAGCCAAGATCTAGGCACAACATCTCAGGATTGACTAACTGCCTGGAAGTTTCTAGTACTAGGAAAAAAGACGTACAAAATGGAATCGGGTTGTTTACTTCCTCTTTCTATACCACCGATGAGAAAAAAATCAAGACACCACCACGACCCTGTGGGGCTACCGCCATCTTTCACTGTGCGGTTAGCTTAATGTGGTACAAACCAAAATGGGGTATTTTAAATCGGTGTAACAGACGTTTGTAAAACTCTGGTACTGTTAAGTACCACTAGGTTAAGTACTGTTGTTGCCTGCTAACGAGTCGTTGTGTTTGTCCTGACTTTCTCCATCTCATTTTAAGTTTTTTGAGACTAACTACGTCTTTTCCTTTGTAACTCCTACTTTGCCTTCCAAGATGGGTATAGAAGCATCCTCTGAAGATCCTATCTATCTGAGAGAGTAAGGGAGCTGTAACAGTCTACTTCAGAATTCCGAGAAGGACAGTGATTAAAAACAGTCATACGGAAACTGCACTTTGTTTCAGAAGGAATGTGCGGACGAGGTGCCAATTATACTGGGGGGAAGAGATCAGCTCCGACAAAACTTCTGTGAGTAGCAGAGTGTAGCATCTGTCTACAGTTGACATCCATTCCAATAGGCATGCTTTATTCTAGACAGATCCATTACCATTCAATAACCCGGTGGAAAGCCATTCCCTGATAAATTCTGCTATACTAGACGAGTCACACAGGCTTGGGGACGTTGGACTGTCTGGAGATAATTCAACAATATAGGAAGGTCACTTTCTTCATTTGACAAAAAATACAACTTCTGCTATTCAACCTGGATTTCCACTGCTCCATCTACAAGACAAAACAGCACAGTTGGGGATAACACTTTCCTACATCATTATCCAGTAAAGTATGACGCGCTGGGAAGCACACGGCGTGCATGAGGCCTCAACCTTCAGTTGGCGCACGGCCATTCTGACGACTTAGTCAAAATCATTACCTGTTAAATGCACAAAACCAAAATAAAGCCAAATACTCACACCAAATCACATAAGTAATCACGCAGATTACAACAGATTATTCTGAAGTACTTCTTTGAAATACAGACACAAGATCATATATGGGTGTGACAAAAGGCAACCATATGAAAGGGAAAATACTACTCTTCCCTTAATTTTTTCCATAAAAATACCAATACGTAAATGTGTAGCATATGAGGACTGTCCTGCCATCTGAGGACTGACTGCCTTGGATCCTGGCACTCAAGGAGCAGTTGTGCACTCTCTCGCTAATTATATTATTACATTCTCCTCCTGTTATAAATATTCATTTTTTTTCTTGACTTCCTCTGGCTGCCTGCATTTACTGAAAGGCACACAGGCGCAAGGAATGTAGATACCTCTAAGCTAACGTTCAAAAAGGTAAAAGGCATGAAATTCAGAATCGTTGCACGTTATGTTTCTGTATAACCTAAAACAGAGCAGGAATCCGAGAGGTTACAAATCATAAATATTGTCGTCTCAAAGAGAAACAATTCCTTTACGATTCTTTTTTTGCTTAATAGGAGGATCTATTGTATACGCTCCTTCCGATTATTATTTACTGAACTCCAAGCTGCATTTTCTGTTAATATTTAAGTTGATAAAGCAAGCCGCCTGGATCTAGTTCCGTTGTGCTCATTTCTATCTGCTCCTTTAGTCTGAGGCACATTTTCCTTTATTTCACTTTTCCACAAGCCATAAAAAAACTCATTTCTAATTCATCCGTTCGTTCAGCTTAACCTCTCTTCTCAGCAATTAAAGCACTCTGCGCATCCCTCATCTATCACACAGCCAGCTAAATAATGCATTGCGTCCCCCGCTCATCTTTTATCATCCCAAATGACAGGTATTAGCATATCTCCCCAGTCAATTACAGTGCAGCAGAATAATCACAGCATAATTGGGCGAAAGCCACTCTAATCACCAACCCTGCAAACTCGCAGAATAAAAACTGAGTGGCAGTTCAGACAGGCCTTGCTCTTGTCCATGACTCCAGCCAACAAGCCTGGCAGATCTCCATTTCCTCCCCTTTCCAACTTAGCCTTTCGGGAGGTCAGCCTCTCCATAGGTCCCATGTAAAAGGAAAGAACGTGTACATACGTGCACGCGGGCGGGAACTATTTACAACTTGCGCGTGCTGTGTGCTTATTAATACTTGTGATTCTAGATGTTTGCACATACTATTAAATAGCACAGAAGGAAAATTTCTGTCAATCAGAAAACAAAGTCCTGTCGGGAATATGATGTCATTAGAAGTTCTATTTGGAGCTCATATTAAGGTAAAACAAAATATTAACTTGTTTATAAAGATTACTTATTTACTATCAAAACTGAAGCCTTTCACGTGTCTACATGGTGAAAGTGTCTTCTGCATCTTTTGTTTTAGTGATGATTTACTTATTTCAGAGAAAGAGCGAGCTTGGGAACAGGGGGAGGGGTGGAGGGAGAGGGAGAAAAGGAGACTCTCTGCTCAGCAGGGAGCCTGATGGGGTCTTGATCCTAAGGATCCCGAGAACATGACCTGAGCCAAAATCAAGTCAGTCAGATGCTCAACCAACTGAGCCACCCCGGCGCCCCCTAGCCTCTGTATCTTAAAAATCAGGATTTCCCAGCTTCTTTCTAAATTACTCATGTATTACAAGAAATAACTGTAATTGAGTATGTATTGTTATTCTTATACTACAATAGCACATCACAATTTTCTAAAACTTATGACAATATTAAATATAATTTAACACATTAAGATGATTGAAGAAAATAAGTTTACTTGTTTATAAGGGACTAAAAATTAAACGAGACAATAATAAGACCATAATGTGAGGAATTTAGAATTACAAATTTAAGATATAATAAATATGTTTTTAAGTTCTGAGAAATGTTCAGGAAACCATGAATATTTTTAGAATACTTTTATAACTTTATTAATTTTACCATGATATTTAATATGCAATATCCAGTCTAGGCCTAGATCTAATTCTCATTTTAAATAATATGTATTCATTTTCTACTCCATTCTTCTCCTCCTCTCCCCCTCAATGAGATACAAAAAAAAAAGTCATTCTGAAATGAAAATTTAATTTGAGGAAGAGTGGAGGGAGGTTTAAGAGGAATTTCTTATAAAAACGTACGTGGCTCCTTAGGAAGCAGCCAATTAACTGCTTGAAAGTGCCGTGCCTGGCTGGAAGAAACTGAAATTTTCTGCAGGATTTCGTTTGCTCTGTCTCAATCACAGAGAGCAGGAGGCCTATGGCTCCCTGTACTTCTTTTCCCTTCCTTCCATGCTTTTCACCTGCCTATCTAAGACCAAGGGAAACCTGCCCCTGAGGTGGGCTCAGGCCTGGAGAGAAGGTGCCCCCTCCACCCCAGCACCCCCTCCCCCACCGCCTGCCAGCCAGAGGCCAGTGTCAGCAGGGGGACAGACTCCCTGGACAACGTGAGCAGCGAGGACCAACAGCCAGTCTCGGGGACTCGACGCACAGGGACGCACGCTGCACGGAGGCTTGGGCTGTGCACAAACGAATAGATCAGACATGGCAAAACCCTCTGCTTAGTGACAGGACACAACAGTAGCCAGGACACAAACAAGATTCAGGAAAGTATGAAAATCAGCCATTTTTTCTGAGAAACAAACGAGATCTATTTATTACTTTTATTATTCAGAACTTAGGAGATTTTCAACCTCTATGCTGTCAGACAATTCAGACACTAAACAATGATCCAGTATCAAAAAGCCAACTGTCAAAAGACCAGAGTACAAGCAGAATTTAGACACAACAAATAGTCTCCCAGACTTTTTCTTGCTTTCCAATCCTGTTATTTTAAAATTATAATATGAAATGTTTTATTTGCATTATTACTTCAAGAACCCTGCATGTATTTTTGTTGGCATATCTTTGCAAATGTACCCACAGGATACATTACTTCAGTTGTAAAATGGTAATGTTAGTGCTTTTTGGGGAGTATCTGTTACACGCATTTATCAGTGGTACATCTGGTATGCAAGTATTAATTCAACAGGTTTTTTTTTCCTCCAAATCTGATTTCTGAAAATCATCTCCTAATATATTCTTTAATTCACATAAATGTTCTACTTGGCTTTAAGCATCTTCCAACATATTGGCTCTTTCAACACCAGTCACTTTGACATTCTCAACTGACTTGCAAAAATTGACATGGCTTGGGTAAAAGCCAGATTTAAGGCAGGAAGAGGGGAGGAGGAGGGTTTTCACCATCTGAAGAAACAAAACTGGCTTTAAAATCTGGCATCGGAGAGAACCTAAAACACACACAATCAAAATCATCCCTCATCTCCCCTCGAATAATTTCTTTGCTTCCTCCCAACAAAATCTTAAGCAGCTTGATGATTATTAATATCGTCACAGTAACTCTATGCTAAGGAATTTTATAGGCAAGCCCAGAAACATGCCTCTAATTATCTGTGCACATCTCAAATGAACAGGTGTTTGAGGGTGGGGACAAGGAGAATATATGCATTTTTATTATTACTAGAGAATTAAGTTCTCAAAAAACAGTGCCAAAATAATGTCCCTGGAGAAAAATGGAGTCAATCAAACTCCAGAATATACAAGTCAATAAGCTTTCTTTCAAGGGTAACTCCTTCCTGCCTTAAACAGGTCACTTCTCAAATCCACAGTACCCGGGGCCATGTTTAATTTCTAACATCCTTGAAACAAACAAACAAACAAACAAAAACAACAACTAACAACAAAACAATGTAAGTCTGACAAAAGCAGGCATGAATTGTTCTGCATTAAGCTCCCCTTCACTCATTTTCCTATATTCACCACCGTTAGAGTAAACATTTCTGCACAAATGCACTTACTAGATCTAGCGACCCTGCCATGCAATCAGGAAAGCCATCTAACCAGTCTGACCTCTACCATCACCTGACCACGTGAGTACTTGGTCTAGGAGAAAGGGAACTCTTACCACACTAAGAACATACTTGCTCATGATAAAATAGTTTATTTTTTATATAATGTCAAAGCATCATATGGAAACCTCACACACTCCTTATTGAGTTATGTAGCTTACTGGGTACTTTGATGCCGATTAAACTCTGCAAACATCTCGTGATCACCTAATACTTCAAACAGTGTGCACATACACATTCCAATCAGGATAAACAGCTTTTTAAAGAAAAATAGTGTTTTCACTGTTGAATACAGATCTAAAAGGATATAAGAGAGCCCTAATTCTCTGAATTAAACCATATGAAATCGCTAACATCAGACTCTTTCTGGGTTGTAAAAATGACGACCCCGTAACGTTCAATCTCAGATACAGTTCCATTACTGGGAAGACTAATCCCAAATACTGCTGTGATTCTGTGTAAAGGGCGCTGGTCTGGAAGGCAGAAACCTGGATTTTTGTTCTACTTTGCCACTAAACAGGGCCTAAAATATGTCACTTTACATCCCTCAGCCATATTCATTATGAAAAAAAAATGAGATTAATATTCTGGGTTACTGAATCTCCTCTTTGAGAAAATGATGAACAAATAATTGACCCACGAATCGAAGTTTCTAGAATTAGTCAAGGTAGCGCTGAAGATTAGGAAAGGAGATTAAATGTGGCAGGAAATAAAATTCCTATACCCCTTTTAAAAATTTTTGCTTTATTTCATAGAAGGATTTGTTTGTAGACAAAAGATACTTATGTTTTTCTCAAGATGATGAGAATGGCTTAGGCTGTAAACAGTAGAGGGGAAAAAAATCGTAAGAATAACAAATGAGGACAGAACTGAAGGTATGACTTAATGACTACAAGAAGAACTGTAGCGTTTTAGGACTAAAAAGAACCTTATCAAGTCATCAATTTTCCAACCTGTTACCAGGACTTAGCATAAAATACAGGTCTGCTCACTTCCAGTTAAGGAGTCTTAACTACAAAAGAGGACAGAAATGCTATTCCATATTTAATCCAAATTCAGAAACTGGGGAAGACCTCAACAACTCTCATGCAACCCCTTATGGCACTCAAGAACTTTAACCAGAAAGTCTGTGTCTGCTGTCTCTTAATGGAGCACGCTTTGGCCTTCATAGTCTTTCGTCTTTTCTAAATTTTATATTCATGTATTCCTCTAAAGGCAGAGTTGAAAAAGAAGCTAAAACAGTCCTTAAAAAGATAATTAAACATGACAAGCAAAACTGCACCAAAATAGTAGAGGTGAATATAAATGGAACATTTCCCCCCAAATCTTTCCTAAATAAGAATAAAGCAGATTTGTTTTAAAATCAAACATGCAAGTGTATGAACCACCAGCAGATGGCAGAAGGAGAGGCTGGGAAATTCTCTAACAAAAGAAGGGAGCAACTCAACATGGATTCCCAAATCACGACTTGAGAATTGCTATGGATTTTTTTTTTCCTTCTCCAGTCTTTCTTTCACGGAGATACAGGAAGTTGTCTTGCTTCACCAATATATATTCTCTAATTTTAATTTAGAGTCAAAGACTGAAGCAGTAAAGAGTAAACTTGGTCCTCTACTTCTCTAAACATTTCTAGTAGATTTTCAATAAATAAAAAAATTTAAATACAAAAATAAATTCTTTATATTTTGAAAAGTATTCTGAGTAAGATTTAAACTTTGAAAAGTAAATATGTGCTGGTTTCATTTCAATAACACTGTTACCTTAAATGTATTTTCACCTAAGTTATATTCACACCCACTTAGCACGTTAGCCAAGTATAAATTCAATAGAAAACACACACTGGTCAGAAAATGCAAACAACTGAGAAGAACCTGAGTTACTGGAGCTTTATAAGGAAAAAAGATACATGTTTTTAAACCCAAGATTAATGTATGCTTTCAGGTGGTGACATTAACAAAAGTAAGGACCTTTTAACCGATTATAATCTCCTATGATGCGAAACTAAACATTCTAAATCTAGAATACTGGTTTTTTTTTTTTAAGATTTTATTTATTTATTTATGAGAGCAAGCACAAAGGAGGAGAGTGAGAGGAAGAAGCAGACTCCCCGCTGAGTAGACAGCCCAACTCCAGAGGGGGCTTGATCCCAGGACCCTGAGATCATGACCTGAGCCAAAGGCAGATAGATGCTTAACAGACTGAGCCACTCAGGCCCCCTAGAATACTGTATTAGTGTTCCCAATATAATCCCAAGCATATCAATGAATGGCCCATTATCGGAGTCACCAAAAGAATGCCTTATTTCATAACCATGTTTAAAAGCTTTTTGTGAAATTCCAGTGGGACATGCTGGCATGGTGAGGTGGTGGTGGTGGTGGCTGTTATTATTATAACATATATATTTGTACCTTACTACAGCAGCAAACTCCTTCTGTTCTCTACTTATCTGCTCTACTCCTTGGGGGTTTATCAATTAAATAATGGCTATTCTGATTGTAAAATGTGCTGTGTCTTGTTCTTATGAATTCTTGGAATTTTCTTTTCTAGACCAGCTCCGGCCAACACACAGCTATTGAAATGTGGCTATTAAAACTGAAGAAATGAATTTTTAAATTTAATTTTCATTAATTTAAATTTAAATCGCTACACAAGGCTAGTAACCACCAAACCGGACAATATAGTTCAGGATGACCAAAATAAACAATGAGAACGGACTGAGCTGGAGACCTGGCAGGTGAACCGGTTAGAAAAGAAAGAAAAATGCAAGTGAACATCGTCCCACTTTTCTAGAAGGTCACATTTCCGGTTATTTACCCAAAGGAGCACATTTGGAGATAGACTACCAGTGCTTTGTTTCGGTTCCTCCTTAGCCATTACGCGAGTTATGACAAATAGTTACAGACTGCATTATAGCATTTTACATTTCGATGAAGGAGGGAAATATAGATGATCTTCATGATGCTGAGATGTCAAAATCCAGGATTAAACCCAAAGGTGACTTAAGTCACTGCCCAATATGATTCCCCCAGCTATACAATTTTCCACAAGCAAAAGTACCTTATTTTAAAAAAGACAAATAAGTTTTGTTTTTATTTTATGTGAAATTATTTTCAGAAATGGCTAATGCCTTTGTTATAATAAGTTTTATATGTTGCCTTGGAATCCACAAGAGTCAGTTAAAGCAATAACACTACAGAGCAGCACACAATGAGATCCGAAAGGAGAATATACACTTGCATCCCTAGAATTTCTTCCTGGCGTAAGATTATCCCAAAAGTTGCGTCAAGAACGTAAGGCCTGTGGCAGCAAAGGTTTACTATTCTCGTGGCATTGCCTGCACGTAACATGCACATTCCACAAGTATTTGTTTGAATGAAATGCTGTGGAATGAAACAGAATGAAATCAACGAACATGACTGCAGAACTTGGATTAACAAAGATAAATTTAAATTAATAGTGAGATAAACTGGAACCAACTGGTTTTCAGTCAACCAGAACCACTCGACAGCTTCCACATTAACATTGAATACATCTCCTTCCAGCGGGGCTCTAGAATACAGAATGCCAAGGCTAATACATTAACTGAGATAATGGGAGACTCAGTGAGAAAAAAACCCCTGAACAGAAAAAAAGGCAGTAGTAATATGTTAACATCCCAGGTTTTCTGCTCTTAACAATCAGAATTGTTAAATCATCAAAAGAGCTCTAAATAATCAGCAACACTTATTTACTGGGAGACAAGCACAAGTCAATATGGATATAAAAAGATGAGCAAAATGAAGTCTCTAAGCTTATAATCTTGCTGGAAAAAAATGCCACATAATAGGAGTTGGGCCAGGCCACACCATGCTGTTTCCCATATACAGATCAGAAGTAAGTTGGCAAAGAGAAAATTCCAAGCACAGCTGACCGCTGGAGAATATGTGGGTTAGGATGGCGCATGTGAAAATCTGTGTGTAACTTCTGACTCCCCAAAACTTAACTACTGAGTAGCCTGCTGCTGTCTGGAAGCCTTCCCAGTAACACACCATTGATGAACGCGCATTTTGTATGTTATGCGGATCGTGGAGTGTATTCTCCCAATAAAAGAAGCTAGAGAAAAGAAATGCTATTAAGAAAATCTTAAGGAAGAGAAAATGCATTTACGTACTGTATCACGTTTACGAAGAACGACTGCGCGTTAAGTGGATCTGCACGGTTCAAACCCATATTGGCCAAGGGTCACTGCCTGAGTATCCTGCCATCTGACCCGCCTTACCTGCAGCCAACGGCCTGAAGTCTGGAAAGGAAACTATAAGTGCAGGGCAGGACATGGAGGGAGTGGGGAAGGCGGCGAGTGCCGTGTAAGCTCAGAGCTGGAGAGCTCAGAAGTCTGCAGTACTGAGGGAAGACATCACAGAAGAGGATAGTACGAACTGAGACTGGAGGGTAGGATGACTATGAAATGCAACAAGAGGACGGGAAAGTACATGAAGGGAAGGCAAGGTACAAGGCTAGGTTCAGAAAGAAGGAAGTTAAAAGGTCAATACAGTTATGAGGCTATGTTGGGGATTAGGAGATGAGCTTAAACTCTGATGTTATTTTTCTCTAAGATATTTAATCAGCATATGGATAAAAAGGAATACATCAGAGCACACAAATTTAGTATTTACTTCAAAAATCTGATTTTTAGGGGGCGCCTGGATGGCTCAATCAGTTAAGCGTCCAATTTTGGACCAAGCGTCTTGGTTTGGGCTAAGGTCACGATCTCAGGCATGGAGCCTGCTTAAGATTCTCTCTCTCCTTCTCCCTTCGCCCCTCCTCCCACCCTGCCCACTGGCTTGTGCATGCATGCCTGAGCATGCGCTTTCTCTCTCTAAAAAAAAAAATCAAATCAAATCTGATTTTTAGATAATTTAAACTTAGACTTTCCTCTAAAAGTAAATTTTAGGTGCCTAAAACAAATACTAAAAATTTTTGCCAAAATAGGATTAAAAGGTGAGTAATATTAAGTATTGAGAGGAAATATTAAATGTTTTTATTTAAATATTAGGAAAAATTATGAAGTCACTAAAATCCTTAATTCTATGTCCACCTTTGCCAGTAATAAGCTATGACTGTGGGAACAAAGAATCCTTTGACTTTCAGCTCCCTACATCTCTAATATGGAGGAAGGCTAGACCAGAGGATCCTGAAGACATCCAGCAGGAGTAAAATTTTAGGACTCTAAGACGGTATAATTACAGGAAAAGAAAGAGGGAAAATGCAGAAAGGAAGAGACGAAATGAGGTGTAGGTCCCGCAATAGGGTTTTAGAGAAAAGGCCTTACTGAGCTTTATACGCCCTCCTTAGGGTTTGGTTTATAAGGTGCGTGGGGGGGGGTGACAGGTTGGCATTTTGCTCCCCCAGCAGGGGCTGGGATCCAGAACTAACAGCCTGAAGGGTGCCCACGAGTGGAGGGCTCTGTCACCTGTGGGCTCCTGTGATGACCTACAGTTTCATCGTTCTTCTTCTCGTTCTTTTATAGAACAGATATGCTTACCCTTGATTTTTCTTACCATTGGGTTTAAAATGACCACCCCACATACATTTTTTGGGTCAGAGTTTCTATCAAAAATTATAAAAAATGAGCATAAAGTGCAGAATTTCTTTTTTTTTTTTTTTTTTTCAAAGAACATGCCAGCCATAATAACATATCAAAGTAATTTCTGGATGTGTGGAAGTTGAATGCCCATCTCGAACCAGAAAACTAATCAGCTGATGATATATAAAACACATTTCCGTTCACCCACCTTTAAAAGGAAAAGTCTTTAAAAGTGATTTTGGTAACCAAATTGTATTATAGCCCAAACAAGTAAGTACTAAGAATTCACCCCAGGAAAAATGTTGTACTGAACCAAGGAGATATTTTTAAATCTTTGTCTAGGTTTTATGCATATTCATTCATTCAGCAAGAGATTCAAGCAGCAGCCCTGGAGCCGGGGGTAGAGGTGCCACCACGAACACCAGGGAGGGAGAATCCAGGACTGAGGCCAGGAGGAGCGCGATCCGGGGTGGCTGTGGAGAAGGAAGCCTGGAACTCAGGGTGGCGCACATAGGAGGAAAATCAGCAGAGCGCAGTCAGGGGAACCAAGAGAAGAGGGCATGGGAAGGAAGAAAGGGCCAACTGAGGCAGATGGCTACAAAGAGGCAAGTCAGATGAAAGGAAGGACTGGGACCTTGGCAAGAGTGGCAGAATGGGGCAGAGGTGAGGGCAGGTGAGCGGAGATGGGAAGTGAGGAGGCAGGTAGCTGTGTGGACCTCACTGGCTCTTAGGACATCCCAGAAAGAGAACAGGCTTTGGGGCTGATCTTCCTGGTTCCCACCCCACTTCTGTTACTCATTAGCTGTGTCAGATTCTATTTCCTTCCCTAGTACTGAGAATAACAACAGCCCTAACTCACAGGGAGTGGGTTAACTACAAATCTTGCTTCTTTATGAATCTTGACTTAGCTATCCACAATAAGCGAGAAACAAAAGATATTCATGATCATGAAATTTGAAAGTAATGTATTTAGATTTTAGTAAGATCTCTTAAGAAATTCACGGAAAAGTTATAATTATCTAGTCTTTCTTTTTAAATGACCCAGGAATATTTTACTAACTTCCCTTTTACTTCTCTACTATAAATCTCTTTGTAGAACTCATAAGCAGCAAACTTTTTAGTCTTTTCTATGTTTAATAGCATAATTTTATATATATTTCCTTAGCTGATTTATCACCTCATTATCATTAGCAACTTTACTTAGTGCATTAATGACACAGAAGACATACTTATCTTGTAAAAAGAACTAACCCATGTTGTCTGCCTCTATGACTCCTAATTTATTATTCTAGAGAATTATAAACTTCTTAATATGTTTAAGTCTTGATGAGAACTAAAGTCAAGATCAGTGATGTATAGTTTGTAGAACCTTCCTTTGCTAATATATTCACTCATTTTTTTTATTTTGAAGCATCTCTCTTCATTACAATTTTTATTTTTGTAAAGTACACATGATTTTAAATTAATTAAGCATCCTTCCAAACTTGTATTGAAAACAAACTCCAGAAAATCAAAGTTGCCTTACTTCAGAGGGAAAAATGAGAACCACTGGAAAACAGCTGGAGTGTGTACCGTGGTATTGTCATTAGCATTTCAAATTCTAAGTTACTTATGACTAAGAAAGGCCCAATAAAATGATGAATCAGGACTTGAGAAACTAAGAGTTGCAATGTATAAGAGCATAGCGATCTCTCATTAGATTAACTTGAAAAAAAAAATTAATCTCAAAGTAGCGTGAACGGTCATGAGAATCTGGAATGCCTGCGAAATTGCTTCCTTGGGTCACAGTCAGTACACTCACACACAAAAGGCTGTTTGTATCTCTGGGTCCCAATGCGTTTAAGTTACTTTCCAGCAAGACTGATGAATTCATGCTTCCATCTTAAGTAAATATGAAGCTTGCAGACTTAGGAGGAGAAGCATCCAAGGGGTGAGTAAGTTGATAGTGCCAAAAAAATAAAAAAAATAAAAAAGGCAAAAAAAGAGCAAAGGCACATTAAAGATCAGCACTGAGAGGATCAGAGACACACAAGGGGCAGACATGCACTCCAGCATTCTACTCATTCGTGAAGGTGATGTCATTAATATATTTCCATGGAGCCAGGT
Source organism: Lontra canadensis (assembly GCF_010015895.1). NCBI lineage: Eukaryota > Metazoa > Chordata > Mammalia > Carnivora > Mustelidae > Lontra > Lontra canadensis. The sequence goes on along the minus strand of NW_022631086.1, from coordinate 5,987,941 downwards.
ATCTGAGTTCTTTTTCCCATGGCACAAAAACAGGAAAAAAAAAAAAGCGTCAATTATGAGTAAGTGTTCAGAAACATGACCAACACTGAATACCCAGACCTTTTAAGAAACAAGATAAAAATGTATTTGCTGGGGCGCCTGGGTGGCTCAGTCGGTTAGGCAGGTCATGATCTGGGACTGAGCCCTGTGTTGGGCTCCCTGCTCAGCAGGAGTCTGCTTCTCCCTCTTTTCCTACCAGGCTCGTGCTTCTCTCTATCAAATAATTAAATAAAATCTTTTTTAAAAAAGTATTTGCTGACATGCAGATAATGAAGCAGTAACAAAAATTCAAATTTCTCATTTTTAGTTACAAATGTCAACACCAGGGTAACCATACGCAAAGGTGGAAAACTCCCGATTCTTTGAAAAATCACTAAATTATCAGGAAAAATTTCAAACTACTGTCTCTACAAATTGAATTGAAGACTGCAAAAGCAATCTGCTAGTTTAGCCATAAAACAAATGCAAAGCCTTTTACACAGTGGGGTGGACCATGAGAGCTGCTGGTACAATAATCTTCGTAATACTGCCGCCGACTCAGTAAGTATGAAGGATTATGGAGATGAGTTCACAAGAACTGACCCTACAGGTTTATCAAATATGCAATGAATATGCTGCATGCATGCTGGGCATTAAATAAAAAAATGAAAAATTCCAATGATGACGATATGTTAAACACAGCAAATATTACTGAATTAGCTCTATTTCTAACTAGAATTTTCTTTAGTCACTTTTGACAGATACAGAAATAGAAGAAATGTGTTAAGGCAAAACTTGAGTTCGCTTACCACATATTTCAGTATTTATAAAGTCTTATCTTTTTATTTTTAATTTGTATTCGTTTATGATGTAAACCTTGCTAAGCTTATAACCTCAGGACGGCTTTGATTTTGGTAGTATTACAATGTCATCCACCTCTAATTGCAGCACAACTATTAATCTGTCCTAATAAAATGCCAAGTATCCAGAATGGAAAGAAGAGAAAAAATTGGAAAAAATACAACTAATGTTTCGTTTTATGCCAAAGATGGAGCACATGGAGGAGTCAGGAGGAGTCATCACCCACACCGTGTGCTCTCAAGTTTCCAACAGCTGTTCTCAGCTTCTGACTTCCAAAGTAATGGATGGCCCCTACCCTGTACTTCTGTACCTCTACGTGAAAATGAAGTCAGGATCCCCAGTTAAGTGCCTCTTACCAATTTACTTTCACAGTTTAAGAATTACTAGCAAATATGTCCAAAAGGCAAGTCAATCCGATAAAAACCCAACAGGTCTGGAAGACTGTGATTCTAACATCTGTGACTGCTCCACTGCGTGCTCCTTCTCCATGGAACCCACCATCTCCTCTTCTGGCTCATTCTCGGCTCCTACTTCTTCCTCATCCTGCATACCCCAGTGATCACCAGGTCCCGAAGACTCACTGCCTAAGGACTTCTTTCCTCTCCCACTCTGCTGGCTCAGGTCTGCACTGCCCTTCCCCTGATGCATTCAAAGGCCCTTCTTTGGTCTCTGGCAAATCCATCCTCCACAAGGTGGCCAAAATCACCTAAGTTGTAAATCCAACCACTACTTGGCTTAAAATCTTTTAACAGCTTCACATTTTCTATAGGATAAAATTCAACTCTTTAACCTCCTCAACCTCCGATCTTATCACACAGGCAAAATTTAACTACTTTTAGCTCCCTCCGATTTTTTCACGGTTGTCCTCTGACCTGAAAATAGTTCTCGTTTCTCTTGTCCTCCTCGATTGCCTAAATATAATCCACTCTCTCAAGGGATCAAGCTCCTAGAATGCCTTCCCACTCGGTTCCTCCCACTCCTTCGAGCCTCCGCATAGCTCTGGCAGGGAGGCAAGGACGCTACAGGACAACTGATCTCTTTATAGGCCTCCCAACGGATCGTGAGCAACTGAAGGGCGGGAATTGAGATTTAATTTAGTCGTGACTGGAACAGGGGGACTCAAAAAATATGTGAAGCAGGGATAACAAATAAATGGATTAACGAAAGTCGAGTGGCAAACCGAAATAGTGCTTCCGTAATATTCCGGGTGGCACTGCAGTGCCCCCCCTGGACTGGGAGCCACTGAGTAGATCCTGTTCCCCAGCTAATCCAAACTTAAAGGTCAGTTACTACCAAATGAAATTCTTGTTTCCTGTACTGTTTCTTATATTCCCGACATCAGAGAAAGAAGGTAAAGGAAATACTACCATAGTCTAATCTGAATGACAACAGAGGGGACATCTTGAACTCTGGAAGATTTCTAGAACCTCTGCATTTGATAATAAAAACAAGTTCTATCTGTTGAGGCTTCCGATCCACTCGCGGGAGCTGATGAAACCTACCCAAAAAGCTACATCAGACTACACACCTTGAGTCCAAAGGCGGTATCCTCCGAGGTCAAGACTTCAACCTGAAATCATAAGGAAAAAATAATTTAGGCACTCTCAAAAATGTTCTTCGAGTCTAGCCGCAGATGCCAGAGCACAGGCATGGCCTGGAACTAAGAGTCTGGAGAAAACTGGTATTCAATTTACGTCAGGCATCAAGAAAGAAAGATCTGGGATTCTCTTCAAGAGTTGACTGGGGATAAACACAGGTCATTGCCCTGGGCTCCAGATTTAAAACAGGGCGAGCGCCTATCAAATTAATGCATTTGCCATCATGTCCAAGTGGTGGTGTAAGTTCCTCAAAATGATCTAGAAGTCAGAAGAATCAACTTTCTCAGTTAAATCATGAGATGCTGCATATATGTTGTGATCTTTTACGGACAGTGAGGGGAAAGTTATGCTTCGTAAAGCAATTTCATCATGCTTATGAAGCTGCTAGTAATTTCTTGTCCCGCTCCCATCAGAGTGGGTAGTCCTGAGTCTCTGGAATGTTGCAGAGCAAGAGTGCCTGGAAGCAATACTCAGGAAAAGGCAGGCAGAGTCTAAGCAACAAGTTGTGAAATGATGGCAAAACTTCAAAATTGCCTGTCAGTCTTGTGCATGAGAAGACAGAGCTCATTAACATGAATTTAAAAAGCTGCATGGAACAAGACGTGTATTGATAATTACTGTTTTTTAAACATATTATTCAGTCTGGTTTGTAGAGCTTTTAACTTTGACTACTACAAAGTACCAATGTATTATGGAAAAGAGCAAGGAAAGAAGGCAACGGAATATGAATATTTTTAAGTGTCTGCAGAAGACAGGGGGCGGGGCACTAATATCAGACTTGCCGGCTACACTGTGAGTTTTCAACCTTTTAAAATCAGGCCTTTGTGGTAGGTGTTTAAGCAGAAGGCATACAGGCCTATCGAATGTATCTTGCTATAAAACAAAATTGGATTCTTCCCTTGAGGGAAGGAAATTCAGAAAGGAAGATCATTTCAGGAAGATTGTCATCCAGTACAAAAGTAAAGGGGTCAAAAGAGAAATGAGCAAGAAATTGTATTCTCCAACTGCTTGGCTGAAAGTGAGGCTCCCCCACCACCTGGTACCTGATAGAGACTGGGGCATAAAGCAAGAGAAACACATGATTAGGTATTGGGAAGATGACCAGCCTCATTTTGATGAAAACCATATGTTGCTGATACCAAACATGAAATGTTGGGTCAACTGTAGTACAAAATCATTGTAAGATTCACTGGTAGTATGTCTGTTAACACTTTGATTTCCAAAGCTAATTGTTAAAGTTAGAAGCAAGATCATCTTATAGACTTTGTTTCAGGGTGGGGGAGGGGGAAGCAACAGTTTATTGGCAATTTACATGTTTGAATTTCCTAAATCCTGTCTTTCACAATACTAGCTTACTAACCTCAAACAGTTTTACACTGAAACCTCTAATCAACATTGAAGACTTTAGTTAAAGCCAAGGACAAACAACAAATTCGCTGAACCTTAACTAAAGTAAACATCATATGACATTTACTCTTAAATTATATACATAGATCATATCTGCATATATTAATGTTAGGTACACTCACCCTTTTGATGTGATATTTTAACACACACACACAATTATTTAACAATATATTAGAAGTTTAAATCTGCAAAAACCATTCCCAAGGGAGTTCTGTGTTTGCTTAACATATTATAAAAGTCAAAGTAGCAAGAAAATTCAAAAGCAAATAGAAATCAATTTAAAGATATGGCTTCGATATATTTGAACACTTGAGATAACAGTGAAACCAAAGTTTTCATGTGGAATTTAGGAACTGTCCGTGTGGCTACGTCATTAGACAGACACACAGACAGGCAGGCCTTGGAGACTGGAGGAAGGAGGTGGATCTCAAAAGGTCAGCCTCATCCTCCACCCCAGGTCCTATCTCTAGGAAGGTTGAGGAGGTTTGTGATTCCTTAGTATTAACCAATTTCATCAGACCAACCTAAAAAGTGTATTTTGTTTTATTCAAAAGCACTATGGTTTAATACACATGCACTCCAGTTCTACTGAACTGTATTTTGTATTTTCCGTTTCTGAAGGACTTTATATTTCAAGTCCGACACAAAAACAGTTGATTTTAAAAACATGAAATTAACTCCAATTTCATAAAAAATGAGGATCAATGTCATACAAAGGTTTTCATGTTGGATCTAAGAACACTTTACCTAAGTTGGAAGGAATCCCCCTCTAGTGGGAGTAAGGGAGTATTTCAACCTTCACATACAATTTTCAGGTAGCAGTCATTAAACTTAACAATCAGCAGAGATCAGCTGAGCTTTTTTCCCTTCATCATCAATTAAATCTAAATCTTTTAAAAAAGAAAATCAGTATTTTAATTTCACAAGCCTAAAACACCTATAATTAATTATATATATATATATATATATATATATATATATATATAATATGTATATATATATGCACATGCTAGGAGTAGATTTGTATCTATTGGTTGGGATTTTAGTTACTAACCAACCATTACCATCAAATTTAATTTAGCTATAAAATAGTTACAATTTGAAGCTATAACAGGAATGTACAACTGGAAAAAAATTAGTATATCTCAGTGGAAAGACTTAATAATGTACTGGGAAGAGAAAATGCTGCCGGTTTACACTGACCTGACTCATTAACAAAGACTTTCTGGATATTTACCACATGCAAGACATTGTGCTTAATATTACTGTAAGAGCTAAAAAGTGCCGAATTTTACTCAGGTATGAATACCTGAATGAAATGTACTTAAACATTCATTTAAAAACAAATTCATGGGGCACCCGGGTGGCTCAGTGGGTTAAAGGCTCTGCCTTCGGCTCAGGTCATGATCTCAGGGTCCTGGGATTGAGCCCCGTATGGGGCTCTCTGCTCAGCAGGGAGCCTGCTTCCCTTCCTGTCTCTCTGCCTGCCTCTCTGCCTACTTGTGATCTCTATCAAATAAATAAATAAAATCTTTAAAAAAAAAATAAAAACAGGGGCACCTGGGTGGCTCAGTGGGTTAAGGCCTCTGCCTTCAGCTCAGGTCATGATCCCAGGGTCCTGGGATGGAGCCCCACGTTGGGCTCTCTGCTCGGTGGGGAGCCTGCTTCCTCCTCTCTCTGCCTGCCTCTCTGCCTACTTGTGATCTCTCTCTGTCAAGTGAATAAATAAAAAATCTTAAAAAAAAAAAAAGAAAAAATAAATAAAAACAAATTCATATTTGGAAAGGACCAGATGAGATGATTCGCGGTGTCATTTTTCTTTTCAAACTTCAGTTTGGGAAGACTTAAAACCAGCTGTGTTATAAAAACCACCCAGAAGAAAAGGCCACAGGTTTTATGCACTGTAGAATTAGGATAAGACGCCCGGTGTTCTCTCCACACACAGGCTGTAACAAATGCAAAGACAGAGTACCCGGATGAGAAGCCCCACCAGCATCGCCGGAGAGAACTTGTCAGGGGTCCTGAGCGGCAAGGTGTGAAGTCCAGGAAAAGGCCCTTTCCACTTCATCCTGTTATTTCAAATGATGCTACCGTCAACACTGTAGAACACCATTGCCTAAAAGGATTCCGTCTGTAGAGAACTTTAAAAGTCATCTCTTCTCTCCCACATAGCCTGCTAAGCCCGACCTGCATCAAAACCAAAGCGAACCAGGGGCGCCTGGGGGGCTCAGTTGGTTAAGCAGCTGCCTTCGGGTCAGATCATGATCCCAGAGTCCTGGGATGGAGACCTGCTACTACCCCTCCCCCCCGCTCAGCAGGAGGCCTGCTTCTCCCTCTCCCTGCAGCTCCCCCCAATCCCCGCTTGTGCATGGGCGCTATGTCAAATAAATCAATAAAATCTTTAAAAAACAAAAATCAAAGCAAACCACTCTAACCTCTAATCATTCCGTCAAGCAAATCAGGAAAATGTGAATTCATGAATCTGGAAGTGAAAGTGGTTGGACTCTTCTTTCTTGAATCACTTCTGAAGTCCTTTCTAAACTTTCACTTCTAAAGCATAAGATACTAATATCCAGCAGCGCTTCCATTAAAATAAAACTAGGCCAAAAGTATGTCCCATTTTAATGAGAAACATTTTTCCTAAAGTCAGGATCACACTGTCACAAAAAGTAAAGTGACAGTGATGGCATATAATCGTATATGAAGAATCTTATTCATAATTAAAGGAACGCAAATCCAAGCTCCTAACATTATTCTACTTTTCTCACCACTGATTACCAAGATTAAAAATGTTGATAATTTCAACACTGATAAGGGTACGGGAAATCCCACCATGGCCTTGCACTCATTATGAGAACGTATGTTGGAATAGTGTGCAACACAGCAGTATCCATCAAAATGTATATGCACGTGATTAAGTGCTAAGCCAATAATTCTACTGATATCCAAGCGCAAAAATATTTACTAAATTGTTTACTAGAGTTGTTAGTAACAGCAAAAAGCTGAAAACATCCTGCAATCAAACTACTGTCAACAAGGGAGTGTTTAATAAGTCCTCATACAGCCAAGCCACAGAATACAATACTTCTGATAAAAAGGAGGTAAATCTATGCATGCAGCTGAGATTTCTATGATATTACATTAAGTGAAAAGAATCAGGACAGTGTGCACAGTAAGCTAACAACTGTATTTTTTTTTTAAAGTGGGGGTGGGTTATATGCTTGATATACTTGGACCATTTCTGGGAAGATATGCAAGAGACACATCGGTGATTACCTCAAGGGAGAAAAATCATTCACTGTATTTTGTCTTATAATGTTAACAAGTTTTTTCGCTATGCACATGTGTTTATTGTTCCATTAAAAGTAGTTAATAAAATAAGTCAATAACATAAAAAATGTCCAGTGTCAGTAATAATCACAGAAATGTAAGTAAATGTCATAATCTATTTGCTAGAGAAATATATCTTTATGATCTAATTTATGATCAACTGTTCATAAATTATAAAGTATGTGTACTATGCCATTATTTGAAAAATAATGACAAATAAGAACAAAAATGTACAAAAATTGGGGATGGTTAAATAAAGTGTGGTATTTCATATGCTAGACCGTTACATAATCATAAAAAACTCCCTGTTCGTGAAGTCTTCTATAACATAAGAAAACGCTTATAAACATGTTAAATTTTTTAAAAGCAGAATTAAAAACAGGAATTTGACATTATAAATATTCACATCTATCCATTTGCTTCCTTCATGCCTTCTAGCTTCTGTGCCATGCGGAAAAATGTCTTCCCCACTCCAGGATTTTTTACATACTCATTCATGTTTTCTTTTAGTATGTTTGACTTCCACTTTTTCCATTTAAGTATTTGGCCCATCTGTAATTTATTTTGAAATAACAAGGGGAAGAGGTGACTCAGCTTTAATTTTCCATTTGAATAACTATGTGCAGAATGATCCACTGTTTTCTCCAGTGATCAGAGATACCACATCTTTACCATAATTAAACATTAAAATGAAACAAATTTTGCCCCCAGTTCCAGGTAGGGATGGGAAAAGCACAATTACCTGCGAGGTCTTCAACCTAAAGAGAGATGGGAGTTGAGGGGAGGAAACTAAATATAGTCACCAAGACCCTGAGAGACTTTGCAGTCACAGTATCTGTCCACGAGTAAACCACTGAGAATTCAGATGCTCTTGAAAAAAATAATTTTTGTCTAGATTGGTGTTTGAGGAATGGAAACACTGTCCTACTTACAAAGATTGCCGTGTCTGCTTTGGTTGGGCCAGAAAGAGCAATATACCATTAATGAGAAGCAGACGTTAATAAATAAATTGTTTCCTAAAACCATGTCCCCGGATTGATGACAATTTAAATTGCAGGACAAGCCTCTCCCTCGCCGTCCCCACCTCTCTCCCTCACATTCCCCACCACAGAGCAGCTAACACGGGGTTGCAAGGTTTTATTTTAGCAAGTGAGGAAGTTGTTTTGTCTTTTTATTATTACTGCTTGTTATTTCTATTACTTTTCAGTATTTTTTTACATTTTGTAATCCACTGAAAAAATGAACACTTAAAAGAAAAACCATGTAAAACCCTGCCAGTATTCTTCTCTTATTAATTCTCCTCATTCTCCTTATTAGCATGAATGGGCCACATGACAACTCAAGGACACAGCTTGCTGAAACCGCTCAGTGTTTGGTTAGCTGGTAAGAGAACACACAGTGATGTCTTCTACTGCTAAATGTTGCTGAGTAGAACCACCAGCCTCTGAATGTATTTAAAATTAACTAAAAACCTGTCTCTAGTTAGGGAACCAGTAATATTAATAGCAATGCTAAATTTCACCTCTGCAACCAAACAGCATTTCTACTATACTAAATACAGTGTAATAAGATTTCAGGACAGACAGTGGACATGTTATAATTATGCTTTTGACTACAAGTGTTATGCTCACGTCATCTCCTACACTAGGAGGTTAGCTGTGTCTTCATATCCTAGGCTATTACATTTAAAACAAAGGTTGTCAGCATTAGGGTCAGACTCTTCTAATTAGGTTCTCTGAGTGAGGATACCTTCACTTGACATTCACAAAGCAATCACAAACTCATGATGGCTCCGAGGAACAAAGGCCTTGAGTGTGAATCAAGAGTGTGTACAAAGAGCCAGCACTAAGCAATGTGAGCTTACAGCCCCTTCCACCAAAAGGTGAAATCTATTATTTCTTTACTCCTTTAAGCTGGGCTGGACATGTGATCTGCTCGGATCAACAGAGCACAGTTAAGAATCACACTGTACCAACCTCAAGTCCAAGAATCAAAGGCAGTGAATGCAGACTTCTAATCCCTCTCTGGAAAGTCAACAAGGTACCACGTAAACAAGCCCAGGCGAGTCTGTTGGAGGATAAGAGACATACTGGTTCTGCTATCACATCACCCTCAGACCAGTCCACTCCAAGAGGCAGAGCCACTTAGCTGATCAGGAGCTGACTGAAGGAAGAATGAGCCCAGCAGAAACCAGAACATCTCAGGCTCAAACAGAACTCTCCAACAGGATAGTGAGTTAAATAAATGGGGGCTGTTCCAAGCGCGAAGTTATGGGTTGGTCTGTTGCATAGCAAAAGCCAACACTCTGTACGACTGGACATCAGGGAACGCTAAGTGTCACAGATCCACTGGCAGAGTTCCAGGCAACAACACTATGATGGTAAAGGCAATTCTAAAAGATCTTGCATATCTACATACTAAGGCCTCCTCCATCTCTAGTCCTATTTGAAATTTTCCAAGACCATAAAATTCTGTCCTAATTCTTCACTGTGGTCTATAAGCAGCTGAACAGTGGGGCTTCTGCCTGGCTCACTGATCCGCAATCCCACCTCTGTCCCTCCATGCACAGTGTTTCAGCTACACCGGCTTCCTTTCCATTCCTAAAAATGGCCTTTTTTTTTTTTTTTTTTTTTTTAACCTCAGGGCCTCTGCACTTGCTGCTCCCTCCTCCTGGAACGCTCTGTACCAGATCTTCCCATTTTTGGTTCCCTTCACATCACTCCTACCCTCAGTTTAAGGGTTGTATCCTCAGAAAGCCCCTCTTCCTCTCTGGTATAACGTGCTGAAATTTGATTGTTTATCCCTAAAATGTAAACCTCACAAAAGCAGGGACCTTGCTATCTCATTCACCGTTGTATGTTTTTTTACCTAGAGAATGCCTGACACAGAATAGAAGCTCAGTGAGGGAGTATTTTGCTTTTTTTAAGTAAGTAACTGTTGAAGGAATAAATGTATACATGTGAATGGGTTGAAAACTGTAACGCCATCAAAATATAAATCTGTGGGACGCCTGGGTGGCTCAACCAGTTAGGCGTCTGCCTTCGGCTCAGGTCGTGGTCCCAGCCTCCTGGGATCGAGTCCCACATCGGACTCCTTGCTCAGCGGGGAGCCTGCTTCTCCCTCTGCCTCTGCCTGCCACACTATCTGCCTGTGCTCACTCTCTCTGTCAAATAAATAAATAAAATCTTTAAAAAATATATATATATAAATATGTTATGAACCCAAATTTGATATAGCTCACTCTGTCATACATGTAAATATAACAAGATTTAAAACACGCTCCACCTCATAAAACTACGTACATTAAAGTCTTATGTATGCACCATTAGCTGATGATACACATCCTTGCATTACATACTGGTGTTATTTTAAAAGTTTTACTATATTTAATAATTACATATATGTGTTTGATGCATTTGTCTCTCTAGCCAAGAGTAAATTTTAAATTCCTTTAAAAAAATTTTTTTTTAAATTGATGGCAGTGAAGGCCGTCCTTCAAAGGTAAGACTTTTCTCCCTATTCCTGAATTAAAACATAATGATTCTCTTCACATGGTACTGTACCAAGAAATGACTACAGCAAATATTTTACAAAGACCACATATAGCTCACAGTCATTCCAAACTGAATTGGTAGAAGTCAGTTTCAGTTCTGCACTCAGGCTGGTTGACCACAGTACAGCAGGTGGTTACGACTGCCCTGCCCGTGCGGCAGGTCATCACTGTGAATACCAAATGGCGTAAATTCTCCTCAAGAACATCGGCACTTAGCAGGCTTCAGGGTCACCGTGCCACGCCCATTCCAGAGATGACCCCCTGGATACAAAGTGCAACAGGAGTTCAAGTATGAGCACGTAGTGACCAACGTATGTACAGGTCTGGGGGAACTCAGAATGTTATACCCAAAAACCATCACATGTAGAAAAGTTCATCAATTCTGTACTTCCAGTGTTTATCAAGAAATACAGGCTGCAGAATCATGAAAAACATAGATCAGTGCATCTATGCATGATTCATTTAGCTCTCCTAATACAACGTGTGTGTGCAAATAATGTAAATTTGTGAACAAAACTTTTGAAAACAGATCATACTTCCAATAAAAGCAATGCTTTCATATTCACCCTTAGATCTTTCTATAAATCATATTTTATTAAAGTAGAAGATACATGTACAGTAAAACACGAATTATTCATTACACTGCATTTCTATGTGATGACTTGAAGTATACAGATGAGGCTAACATCTACTTCTTATTAAGATTTTCTGTACTTATTGGGGCACCTGGGTGGCTCAGTGGGTTAAGTGTCCAACTCTTGATTTCAGCTCAGGTCATGAGCTCAGAGTTGTGAGACTGAGCCCTGTACTAGGCTAGGCGCTGAGCATGGAGCCTGCTTAAGATTTCCTCTCCCTCCCTCCTCCTCTTACCCTCCCCACAGCTTATTGTACGACACACCCCTTCTATCCTTCAAAAAAAAAAGAAAAGAAAAGAAAAGAAAAGATTTTCTATATTTATTCATAATTTCTAGGAGGTTTACTGAAGGAATACATAAAAGCTACAGGTGTCCAGGCAGTCCAAAAGCTAAAAGCTTTTAAGCACTAAGTGGTATTTTATCTAAACTTCACAAAAATTGAGATAACTCTTTTTTTTTTTTTTTCTTAAGATTTTATTTATTTGACAGAGATCACAAGCAGGCAGAGAGGCAGGGGGCGGGTGTGGGGGGGGACAGGCTCCCTGCCGAGCAGAGAACCCGATACGGGACTCGATCCCAGGACCCGGAGACAATGACCTGAGCCGAAGGCAGAGGCTTTAACCCACTGAGCCACCCAGGTGCCCCATAAATTGAGGTAATTCTATTATCTCATCTCCCACTATATCATATTCATTGTGAACTATCATAATTCAACACCATTTTAAGCAACACCTCCTTGTTTACCCAAGTATCTACATACATTCATATATAAATTGATATAAAATGTAACACGTTTACTATACTACATAAATTTGCTGCACTACAGTTTGAGAAATTCAAATGCTCTAAAAATAAGCCAATAATATTAACTTTTTTTTCTATTTTTAATATCTCATAATGAGGACATTTTTTTTATCTTAAAAATAACTAGAGGGACACCTGGGTGGCTCAGCCAGTTAAGCAGCTGCCTTCAAGTCAAGTCACGATCCCAGCGTCCTGGGATCAAGTCCTGCATCAGGCTCCCAGCTCAGCCAGGAGCCTGCTTTTCCCTCTTCCCCTGCTTGTGCTTTATCTCCCTCTCTCAAAAACATAAATAAAATCTTAAAAAAATATATAACTAGATTAACCTACTAAGGTAATAACACTGAAAACTCAGATGAACTACTATTGACCATACTTAACCCCCTTTCCCAATCCTACCCATCATCAAGGCTGGCTCAGAAAACCAAGTTGAAACTTATTATAAAATCAGTTTGCAAAAGACGTTCTACAGACGGGCTGTGCAGACCCACAGATAAAGGCCCATGGGAAAGTGTCTCTATGTGTATCTAAAGGTAGGGAATACAATAAAGATGATTTAAAATGATTAGATTACAATGAAAAGGTGTTTTAAAAACAAAAATGTTTTTAGATCAACAAATTAAAACTTCTATTGCTGCCCTGAATAGCTGTTTATACATTATTAATTTGATTAGGAGTCACTGGGTTCTTTTTCTGATACCCTCTCTGCTGTCCATGTGTCCCCTGACCACCCTCTCCCCACCCCGCCGCCACCTCCTCTCCTCCACTGCCCGTCACCAGGTTTGCATGGAAAAAAAAGGGGGGGGGGGGATGTAAAAACCTTCTTTCTTGCTGTAAAATTCTTCTACCAAAATACACATTGTGTTTAAAATACAGTGTTTTTGAAACACTGGAATAATAACAATCTCATTTTTATTACCGTGTATCTTTTAAGGCCTTTCAAAGTTTAAATTAAGTTGTTTAGGGCTATCTTGAGGGTCAAGTTGGAACTGAGAGGCAACTTAATAAAGAGAGGAAGAACCTAAGGTTAGTTATACTTAAGTTTCACCATAAAGCTTTACCTTTTGCTTTAAATCTTACTCTTGTTTTGGATCGGGCTTATTTTGCAGAATCTACTGATTAAATTAGGTAGGCCAGTAACTGTAAAACTGAGAGAGAAGTCTCTAGGGAAGCCAACCAGTTTTCAGTTCTTTTCATAGTTCTGTAAAGTGGTATTCGTCCAAACAAGCTAGTCGAAACTGCCCCCCACCAATCATGTCACCTCCTTCGTCCCCTCACAGGAGCTGTTTCAAGCAGCCTCATCTGCTGAGGGCAACAGGAACACAACCTCTAAGCCAAGAATGTATGTATATGAAGGAAACTGAGGCTAGTACAGGAAGTTCTGGAAGGGGCAAATTAAGAAAAAAGAGTTGAAGTTTTCAAGGCAAGTAACTGTCACAGACCACTGTTCGACTCTGGCCCCTCTTCCTCTCTCCAAAACAAAACAAAACAAAAAAAAACAAAAACAAAACTGTACAAGAAAAAGAGGAAGCCTTCAAAAATAGGTACTGGTTGTGTGAAAATGTTTTGCTACTGGGTTCATTTTAATGCCTTTTTGACTTCAAAATTGTACAATTATTCATCTTCCAGAATGAACATAAAGGCCTCGTCTCTAAAGAATGTTGAGTCTTCAATAGTCACAAAATATTGATAATTCAAGAGACGGGACACGTTAGTACAGAACAAAGTCAGGGAGAACGTTATGAACACTCCTCTGCTCACTGGAGAGCCGGGGTCTGAGGACAAGGGAGCCCCAGGTCCGACCGGAAGAGCGAACAGAGCTGAAAATCGCCACAGCTGTGGTCCAAAGAGGGGCGCCACAGATCTGAGAGGAGGGCACCACACCTGTGACACTCACCTGTAACTGCTTTAAGATAAGCTGCCTCCTGTCAAGAGGCATGTGTTGACATAAAACAGTAAAGTCACTCTCTGAAATCCTATTGATGTGGTGACAGGGCTCCCCTGAAGAAGAAATGACCGAGGAAGAAGTCTCGGATTCTACCGTAGAGAGCAGTCTTACATGGCCACAAAAAAAAAAAAAAAAAAGTAATTTGTAAAGAAACATGGGACTCGACCTAACCGTGACAAAATAATAGAGCCACTCTGGAAAAGAGTTTGGCAGAGAAGACAAAAGTGACCTTATCACATGATCCAGAAATCCCACTTCTGGGTGTCTACCTGAGAGAAAGGGAAACATGTTCACGTGGAAGCTGCCATGAGAATATTTATTGAGGCTTTATTCATAATTGTCAAAATCTACAAGCATTGCAAATGTCTATCAATTAGCGAAGTGATAAAACTACAGACTACACTCACCAATAAAAAAGAAATGAACTGAACATGAATGAATGTCAGAAATGTTATGCAAAGTAAAAGAGGTTATCAAAAGGTTATCAACTATATGATTCAAAAGGTTATCAACTGTATGATTTCGTTTCTGTAACATTTCAGAAAAGGCAAATCTACAGGGAAAAAAAAAACAAATCAGTGGTTGCCTGGAGTTGGGTATGATGGAGGGAGGGCCTGAGTACGAAGGGGCAAGGGAAACTTTTTGGGGTAATCAAAATGTTCTATTATAACTATTTTCAGATTCTATAAGAATACTTTTCTTACATGTCATCTTGTTTTACATTTCACAATGTAGTAATCCATAGTACTCAGAAAATGTTACCTTTTTACAGATAAAAATTGAAATAATACTCCACAGTTTCTTATCCTCAAAATGCCTTTGGTTTTCATTGTATAGTACACATTTTGGCTTTGGTTTGTTTTAATAAAGTGTTCTAGATCACAGAATTGAAATTTTCAGTGGATAATTTCTAGAGATTTCTGCCTGATTTGGGAATTGCCAGATTTTTTTTCTTCGGGGGTAGGGAGTTTAGGTTTTTTGAAATGTTTTCATCAGACAGAAACTACTACAGGTTGTTTCATGAAGTTAGAAAGGAATCATGTGTCTAATAAAAATATGTTGTTATTCAATAGTGTGGCCTATAAATTTGAACTCCTCAACATGGAAATCAGCAAATTAACTTAAAAACTATAGTCAAGACTAAAACTAAAGTAGTATGTACAAGTTCAGACAAGAAAATATTATACAACCTTCAGACGTGAAGCATGATACTTCCCTCTTCACAATCGTACCTTTGCTTTTAGCTCAGAAATCTTGAAGCTTGGTTTTTAAAAACTGAAATCTTAAAAAAAAACTCTTAAAGGACCACATATTTACATTTGTTTGGTAAGTCAGCCTCACTAACTCCAGGAGAGTTCCTGAACTTATACCAAGAAACCATTTTCTACCTAAAAAGTAGCAAAAGCTTGAAATACAGTTCCAAGATTGAAAAACTGAATTTTTAATGTGTGAAACATGTGCTCTCGGCAGGTTTTTTCAACATTTTTTATTAAGTAGACTCTGTCTTGTTCATACAAGCTCTTCATAGGTTTTTAAACCAAAATGAGGTTTCTGAAATAAACAATGCACAACCAAACTTGAAAAGAAACTAGTTACTTAACTAGTTTTCTTTATGTCATGTTTCATTCATTTGTGTCACGTTTTAACGGAAAGTTTATAAACAGTTTTGGCCAAGGATTTCCGTGCATTTAAGTTTTGTCTAGGCCAGTGGTTCTCAACCAGAATCAGTTGTGTGCGCTCCCTCTCCCCTCAATCTAGGGAATATCAGACAATGTCCAGAGACAGTGTGGGTCATCAGAACTGGGGTGGGGTTTGCTCCTCGTGTCTGTTGGGTAAATATCACAATCAGTGCACAGAATGGCCTCTTCACTACAATAAATTATCAGGTCCCAAATGTCAACGGTGCCAGGTTAAGAAGACCTGGTCTGGACATGGAAAATTACAGCTACTAATGATTAAAAGCATTAAGAACAGAAAGATCTTGAATCAAATCTTTTCAGCAGTGTTTGGGATGAACATTACTCAGTTGCTAAAACAGTTAAGCTGCATTATCATTGTGTTCACAGTAGAAGGGCCATAGAGAGGAACTTCAACAAAGCAAAGTACCGCTTAAGTAAAATGTAAAACAAATTTTTCCTCCAAAAAGCAGCTTTGGAGTTCAGTGACAACCCTGCACAGGCAGATAAAACTACTCATACGAAATGTGAGCTCAATGTCATATTTCACTTTTTTAAACCGGGAGAGTTGTTACCGATTATGATTAACAGAAATTCACTATTTTAAAAAAGAGGAAATGGGTAAAAGTTAAAAGTAAAAATAATAACCTCTGAGATAACTAACTCTTGTTAACTCGTGTGTACATGCATGCACGTGCTTGTCTGCATATGTGTATTTTAGTCCTATCTATAATCTGAAAGTAAAATGAGTCCAATCAGACATTTGCTTAAAATCTCACTTAAATTATTTACTTCAAGAGTCCCTTTGACAGCCGTGGGGAGGACGGATACAGGAATCTCATACTCAGCTAGGATATCAGGCTGGCAAAGTTTGACTTTAGAATATTGCTGTAAACCAGGAAAATGCCTAGAGCAAATAGAAACTGTGCAATTGAGGAGACCGAGTATCAATGACTATCCAAATAGGTACGTCTTTTGTGCTAAAGCTTAACCGGGTTACAATTTTTAAAATCCAAGACCTTCCAGGTAACATCACAATGGTAAATCCTAAGTAAAGCTTGATGTACCTGTTCAGATGTATTTTCACCAACGGAGCTGGGGGAGTGTCAATTACTTGTAGAGTACAAGGGAGGATGACAGACGAAATTGGTTTTGATTCAGTGAATGTTGTACCGTTTTCAAATTGCACCAGCTTATGTGAAAGAGTTTGTCCTGTTTTCTTTTCCAATTTTAGGTATCATTTCCAAGATATACAGAATATCAAGCCGTTCCATTTAATTCAATACAAAGCTAAGGAGGTAAACATTGTCAACCCCAAACTCACACACCTAAATCAATTTAACCACTATTACACAAGATTGCAGTAGCCTAAAACCTTTTAAAAATCGCCACTGATCTTATCTTACAGATGGCTCCCAACCAGGGTTTACCCTGACAAGGCATTCCCTCTCCCTGCTCACTATAATGTGAGGAGGGGTGGGGATTACGACATTCTATCCGGGCATGTGACTCCCCTCTTGCAACAAAACACTCAAAAGAATTTTGGATTTAATTTAATTTAAAACCGAACTGGCAAGTGTCATAAGTGAGCAACAATTTGATCAAGGTTAGAAATGACCCTGAAACAACCTATTTTTTTAAAAATTACATCTCTTGTTTGTATACACAAGTGAAAATACAACGCATATTCACCAATACCACACTGTAACTGTGTAAGACACAAAAGCAGAGAACTTTAATCAGAACTACTGGAACCCGTTTCTCTTACAATCTTCTGAACACACAGAGGCAGAACTCAAAACTATATTCTCATAATAAATCATCAATTTAAAATTCAAGAGTCCCCAAATTAAACTGTGCTAACTTTAAAAATAAAACTGCCAGTTATTTTACAGCAGAAGGTAATGGAAATAGCAGCGAATTGGGGCCCCTGGGTGGCTCATTGGATTGAGCAGCTGACTCTTGATTTCCAAGGGGTTCATGGGATCCATCCCGTAGGGGCTCCTCTTTGAGCTTGGGAGTCTCTCTCTCCTCTGCACCCTCCCTCCTGGCTGCAGGTGTGCTCACCAAGCTCGCTCTCTCGTGTTAAGAAAGAAAAGAAAAGAAAAGAAAAGAAAAGAAAAGAGAAGAGAAGAGAAGAGAAGAGAAGAGAAGAGAAGAGAAGAGACGAGACCAAAACCCACCAATAGCAGAGAATTGCAAGTCAGGCCAAGCAAGCCAGAGCAAAACCACAGGTGACTCCCTAAAGAAGAGGAACATTCTTTTATAAAGGAAAGCAGGAAGCTGGGAGGGCTATTACAAACAAAAAGTAAACTGTTGGGAGGTTTAGTGGCTTCTCACTGAGTTAGGACAGTCTCTCATAGGCTAAGCTGTTGCTATGGGAGGAGAAAACCTTTTTCCTTCTGAGATAGTGAAGTCCTAGCTAAAGCGGGATGGATTTGCAAGGTATGCCTTTGGGGTAATCAGCTGATCAGAAGTGGTGGGCAGCACTCCCCGACTAGCCTCTGGATTCCATTTTAAAGGGGGTTTCCTTTCATTTATTTTCAGTTAATTTGAGTATGATAGAGAGTAAGCAGAACTCCCGCTACCAAAGAGTAAGCTACTTATGTAAGTGGTTATCAACAGAGTAAACAGACTTTAAAAATTATATACTCCATTGAGTGGAATAGAAAAGTTTACAAACCAAGTGGCCATCACGGCTTACTAGTTGAATTAAATGCATGCCTTAATCTACTACAGTTTTACCTACAGTTTTCATCTAGCTTAGCTGAAAATATTAAAGGTGCCCAGACTGCAATACTTGCCTTAAAACTACTACAGAAAGTGACCAATGAGAATATCTAATGAATGATGTCTGACTCTCTACCAGAGAAAGGCTGAAAAGCAGAAAGGCAATATTCCGAAATGATTTGTAAGTTTCATTAAGAAAGGAAAATACAGGCGGGAGACAAAATTTGACGAACTTGGACTTTTCTCAGCTTTTTGAAGAACGCTGTGAGCAGGCCTTCCCGCCAAGGAAGGTCGATGAGCGTGTACTTCGCCCCAGATTATTACACAAACGGCTGTTTAACCCGGTCCACACTCGGCCAGTATGGCTCCCGGCATCTGAACCCAACCCTTCGGGGCCCGGCAGAGTTCTCGCAGGCTTCGGCCTCAGGCTCCACCTGCCTGCCGACCCCGCCCCTCACCCTCCAGCACAGAGCCCCGCCCTGCATTTGGAGCCCGGGCGCGGAGCCGACCCCACCTCTACGCTGCAACTCCGCCCCTCACCCGCTGGCCCCGCCCTATTTTTGCCCACTGGGTTCTGAACTCGGGCCTCGCCCCAGCCAGGAAACCCTGGCTCCTCGCTCAGAAGGGCGGGTCCCACCCTCCACCCTCCACCCAGGCTTCGGCAGCAGGGGCCCGGCTCCGACCCTGCCCCCGCCCGCAGGCCCCGCCCCCCGCCAGCTGGCACGTGACACACCCTGGTTGGTGGCCAGGCCTCGGAGCTTCCACCCCGCCGCGGCAGCCAGCCTCGCCCCTGCTCTGCGGCCCCACCCCACGCTCAGAGGCCTGGCCTCTGCGCGGCGCCTGCCTCCTTCCTCCCCGGCCCTCTGTGCTTTTCCACCACCAAGCACTTGTTGTAATTGCGCAAAAACGAGTCGCAACCTCCTCCAGCCCGAGAAGTTGGGAGGCGGTGTTTCTCTGGGGGTAGGGGAGGAGGAGTGGACAGAGAGAGGCACCAAAGGAAGTAGGGAAATAAAGGCACGCCGATTTTGGCAAGCCACACGGGAGGAAGTTAAGGGGCAAGTGAGGCAACTGAGGGTAGAACTGGCTAGAAACGGCACAGGACAAGCGTTCTCCGCCGTCGCCAGTCCAGCGCGGTGTTTCATGTAACTGTCGGGCTGTGTCAGCAGAAACTTCACAAAACCGTGTTTGACAGAGCGCTTGGCGCCGCCTCGCTAGGTGCCCGCTTTCCGAGCGCCTCGCGGATGGCCGGAGAGAAAGGACCAGGGGCCTTCCAATTCGGGGAAAATGGCCACGGGCGCCCGGACGCGCGACGGCGGCTCCGGAGGGGAGGGCGGGACGGCCCGTCGGGCCGAGAGACACCCCCACGCCCTGCCGTCCGCCGCCCGCCTCCGCGCGGGGGAGCGGGTGGAGCCGGGCCGGGGGCGGGGCGAGGGCCGCCTGCCGGGAAACCTGGAGCGCGGGCGGAGGGCGGCGCGGAGCGGTGCCTGCTGGGAGCCGGCCTCGCCAGAGCTTTGTTGCACAACCTCGGCCCGCGCCGCCCGGGCCGCTCCTGCGCCGCGGCCTCCGGGCGGCAGCGCGCTCGTGACGCCCGGGGTCGAAGGCACCGGGAATTTCTGAACTTGCTTAATCATTCACCTGCCCCCCCACCCCCCGCGTCAGGCTTCTTTTTTACACCTTCTTCCTGCAACACCGGCTTCTGACAGCGCCAAATCAAACCCCGGGATGTGTGCACTGTTAGCGCAGTTGAAGGAAAGAAATGCGGGACTGCTTTTAATGTGCAGAAAAAGAAAAATACTATTAGGGCTGGTGGCTAGAAATGCGTCCCCTCCCCTTCAAATAGTCTACAAAGCCCGTCTCTGGCAACAAATAAAAATAGATAAACTATTCGGGTGGCGAATGATTAAGTCTGAAGCTGACAGCCGGGCCCGGAAGGGAAGAGAAGCAGGGGAGCCACAGGGCTGGGGCCGCGGAGCGTCCAGGAGACCCAGGCGCGAGGCCGGGGCCCTGCAGCGAGGGGACTGCGAGCTCCGCGCTGGCCCGCGGCGGGCTGCTTCTGAAAGATCATCCTCAGCAAGTCTCTGAGGGCAGATATTTAAAGTTTTGGTTTTTCCAAAATGCGTATCCAAATGTGTTCATGATCATATTCAGCAAACGCAACATTCTGTCATCCATTGAGGTATATATAATTTATAGCCACAAATGCCAGATTATTTCTTTTTGGAGAAAAGGAATCAAGTAGATCCATAAAAGAAAGCACATAGAGTATAAACGCACAGACACTAAGAAAATAATTTCCTGAGTTACACACAAGAGTTATGTGGAGGGAGGTAACAATGGTTTGAGGAAAACTAAGAAAAATCAGAGAAAAATGATTTGGAGGAAACATTTAAAACACTACTAGGCAATATTTTGAAACTCTAGATGAATAAGAGAAATGACTAAAATTAGGCTTCATTGTTGTTTATAGGAAACCATTTCTCATTCAACTCTACCTACTGTTTACAGTACCAACAATATCCGTGACAGAAAAACATCATGGTGGTGTATACACTAAGAACTCAAACATTTACAAACCCTTAATCAAATTTTAAAGTTTGGGATTTTTAAAGAGGAGCTTATTAAATTTATCTTATTTAAACATCTTACTTTTAAGGTACCGATTTACAATTACAGGGCTAGGTTTGCCCACTTACCTCTTACTTTTTAACTTTAAATTAAATCCCTTATGAATTTCTGAACTTGCACCAGGCTGTTAGAGAGTAATGTATATTAAATGATAGTATTTACAAGGTTAAAAAGCAAGAATAAAGAGAACTACCCAAGTCCATATTGGTCAATTCATCAGTGAGGAAATACTCCCATTTATTTATTTATTTATACTCCCATTTATCCCATTTATTTTCCGAATATTACTAATTATCCTAACAACATGCTTTGCTAAATGGTTTTCAATCTTATTGCAAAGCTTTTTAAAACCTCAGAGAGTTATTTCCTTAAGAACAAATTTCTTGTTTTATATGCACTATCCCTCTCTCCTGAAATTACCTACTTTGTTTCTCCTCCTATCCCTCTTACAGCTATTTTTTGGTCTTTTGCTGCTTTATAGTCCTCCAAATTGTGCCAACTGGTTGGTTGGCAGGTTGGCAGTTATTTCCATAAGAACGCATGCATCCAAGTCAAGAGGAAAAGGCAGGGAAATAAAAAAGAACACTTAAGGGACCTAATGAGATGCTAAGATGCTCTAGTTCAAGAAAGATAATGGCTGTATGTGAGAGGAGTCAGGATGACATCCTGGTTTTCAACTTGGTGGGCTGAATAGCAGCATGGTTATGTCATTACTAGCAACTAAAGAGATTTGTCTGGGGCTGTTTACTCTGGTATGCTTCTGGCATACCCAAGGAGGAGACAGCCAGCTGGCAAGAGGAAGTACAGGTCACTCAAGACTGCATACCATGGAGCCACAGGCAAGGAGAAGATAGTTGGGTTCATGGGGGGTGGATGCCTGAGCTTTTTAGAGAAAAGCATGCAGAATCAGATGAGAATAAACCCTCAAACAGAACCCTCAGTGAGCACCGAGATGTAAAGGACACAGTTACTCCTTCCTTTGCTGGAATCAACAGCCAGCTAAGTTAGAAATACCAGGACTTGGGGCACCTGGGTGGCTCAGTGGGTTAAAGCCCCTGCCTTCGGCTCCGGTCATGATCCCAGGGTCCTGGGATCGAGCGCTGCATCGGGCTCTCTGCTCAGCGGGGAGCCTGCTTCCTCCTCTCTCTGTCTCTGCATGCTTCTCTGCCTACTTGTCTGTCAAATAAATAAATAAAATCTTAAAAAAAAAAAAAAAAAAAAAAAGAAATACCAGGACTTCAGAATTGCTTTTCCTCCATATCCAGGGAGAAACAGAAATTAAGAGCTTGGACACAGTAAGACTACCTGGGCCTGAATTTGACTCGGAGCAATGGCTTTGTATTCTTGGGCGAGTTTCTTAGCATCCCTGTGCCTCAAGCTCCTCAGATATAAAGCAAGAAGAGTAAGGACAGCAAGTGGTTGTTAGGAGAGTTAAACAGCAAATATCATCATCTAGTCACTCCCCAATTCCGGTTTTTCGTATCCATCCAAGCCTTTATTCCTGTTAGCACTGCCTTAGGAGAGGGCCTTGTCTCTCCTTTTAAAACCCAGAATTCTGTGAAACTGGTTTCCTTGACACCAGGCTCTTTCCCACCCATTATCTTTCGAAGTGCTTGTCTTTGTCTTCAGCAAACACAGATTTGAATATGTTACTCTGCTCAAAATCCTTCAGTGTATCAAGAGAACTGGGTGCAGGCTCCCTACCTTGGGAGAAAGGGCCCTGGGGAGTCTGTTTCTCATCTGCCATGCGGTTTCATCTCCCTGCACTCATTCCTTTAATCACCCTCTTTGGTGACTTGTGTGCTGAACCTACTCTATTTTTTTCAGGCCTTTATTCACATCGAGCCCTTCACTTTCCCTCTAATTTTGCCCTTTTGAAATCCCCACACTTCCTTCCAAGAAGACTCTTTTGATCCCTTCACTTCAACAGACTTTACTGCACTTTGTAAACTACCGGATTGAATTGATTTAATCATGTTATGTAACCATATACATGTCTATTTTCCTCTTAGCTCCCTGAAAACAGGGTCCATCCATTCTGCATTTATGTGTATTATCCAACACGTAAACCCCTAGAAAGTGTGCTACACAGAGTAGGGACTAAATCATAGAAACTTAAAAGAGAGAGGATGGAAATCAAACATTCTCACACACCAGCAATACAAATCCTTAGATATTATAAGTAGGAGTAAGGTTGAGACCTGAAGATTCTCTTTCTCATATATATATATATAAGGAATCCTTAAATAGCTGTATTTGAATAAGTATCTTCAAGAAGTGGAGGATTTTCTTTATCATCATAAAAGAGGAGGGCAGTTTTGTTTTTGTTGTTTTTTTAAATTACAACTTATTTTTGAGCACTTTCCCCCCCTAAAACAGTCAGTTTCCATGTTAGAAAATATTTAGGCTCTTAGACATTTGTACCACACAGAAGGAGCTGGGCTATGTTTACTTTGAACTTCAAAGCACCATCTGAGAAGGTGAGGCATTCTAAATGCGAGATCCTCCTATGGACTGTCCTTGATCAGACTGACAGTGCTTTGTTTTCAGATGAATAAGGTCTGGTCTCAGGAGAGAGACCAAAAAAGGATAAGAAGCAACCATCTAGAGGAACATGAATTTTTATTTTATTGGAAT
The DNA here is from genome assembly GCF_010015895.1 of Lontra canadensis. Lineage (NCBI taxonomy): Eukaryota > Metazoa > Chordata > Mammalia > Carnivora > Mustelidae > Lontra > Lontra canadensis. Next base: position 5,964,122 of record NW_022631086.1, on the reverse strand, counting down.
TCCACTAGCTCATTCCTAAAAAAAGGTGCTAACCAATTAATTACTTTATTAAATTGGCTACTTAAAATCCATCTTGGAACAAGGTAGAAAGTAAAAGTATGTTTCATAAAATCCAATAGTCATTTTTATAGAAATTATAGCCAAAACAAACAGAGAACATCTTGTATTGGTCCCCAACAGATGTTATACTGGTTGCAAGTATTACTTCTGAGTAGCTCAATAAATGTGAATTATTTCCCCAATCTGCCCTTTGCAAAATTCTCTGTAATCAACAAAGATGGCTTTTAAAATCACCAGAACTGTTGCTGGATTGCCAGAGGCTTCCGCACTGGGCAGTGACATTAGTAACCAATCAGTAACAAATCCACAAGCAGGGACAACTCATTTGGGGTATGTTGTGGGAAGGGGTTGTCTTCAGTCTACAGCAGTGCTGTCCGAAAGAAACATAATGCAACCACATATGTAATTTAGAATTTCCTAGTACCTACATTAAGAAAAGCAAAAGAAAAACGGTGAAATTAAGAAGATATTTTCTCAGACCTGAAATACCCCAAATACTATCATTTCAACATGTACTCAATATACAAATGAATGAGATATTTTACCTTTCTTAATGCTATGTCTTCAATATCCAATGTGTATTTTATAGTTGCAGCGTATCTCAATGTGGACTAGCCACAGTTCAGCTCAACACCCATATCAGATAAGTCAAGATATGTTGGTGGTGAAGGCTGGAGAAGACTGGAGATTGGGTCATGTAGTTTAAATTTATACTGAGGAGGCCTTTTTAACTAAAGATACCACTGCATAAAGGGTATCCGTGATTACGATATAAAAGTAAAGTACAAAGCATTAAAAGAGGATCTATAAAGATTAACCTTGTAATGGTTCTAATAATGCAAAAAATTGCAGCCAACTGCACAAGTGCACAAATTAGTCACATGTCTTGTGAGAGACAGAGGGGAAAGAACCATTTCTATAGACCCTTCCCGGGACCACACTGGGAACTGTGACTAGTTGTGAGAAGTCTCCAGTGGCGGTCGAGGGGCTCTGATCATTCTGAGACAATCTTCGCTATTTTAAAGGCAGTGAAGCAGCAGCAACCTCACTGGAACCTTGCCTTCCTTTGGGGAGGGTGGTTGGAGCTGCATGTAGTGGTTGGGCAGAGTAATGCTGTGACGGGCACGGGGACGGTGGACCCCCTCCTACAATTTTATTCCCATGCCAGGGATGACAGCCGCAAAAGGAAGACAGAAGGACAGCAATCGCAGTGTGAGTGAACACCCGCTACACCGCAAATCAGGACACCCACCTACTTCCGGAGAAACAGGCTGTTGAGGTGTTCGGTTCTACTGAGTGGGTCACCTTTCAAATAAATCCAATCAGCTCCAGAAATATCAATGTAAAAACATTACCTTCTTCATAGAGCTATCACAGACACTCCTACCACTTTACCTGAGCAATCCCACCTACTCCTATGGCTTCAGGAAGCAAATATTTCAATGAATCCTAAGGTTTTATCTTCATCTCCTCCCCTGGAGCCCCAGGACTGACCAGGTTTCTCCGAATGCATATACCAAACAATCTCATAAAGATGTTCCCTCAAAAACCTTGAATTTAACAAGTCAAAACCTAAAATAAATTTCTCTTATCATCCCACTGATCTCAAACCAACTTCTGTGTTCTCTTTGTTCAGCCGATGACAAACTATCTGCCTGAACCTGAAACTTTGGAATTTACCCACGCCTCCTGACACTGTTCCCACCAGAAATCATAGCGCCTTCTTCCCTTCTGCTTCAATTTCAGCTCTTGTCACCTCTTTATTCTTCACAGTACAGCTGAAACTTAACTTACCAAACATTGTCGAAGGACCTACTGTGTGTCAAGCATTGTGTGAAATACGCTGGATATGAAAGATGCGTATGGTACCCACGTTACCTCCTCTTTCCCAATCTGGTATCTCAGGTTAGCCAACTCCTCCTCAAAATACTGAATGATACTGATCTGTTTCTTTGTATTCTACCTTAGCCTGGAAGTTCCTAGGAGATAGAGACTGACGTGTTTGGCTCTTCCTTTTTTTATCCTGGCGTAATACAGGGACAGCACAGTATTCAGTACACAGAAGGCAACCCATAAACTCTGCTGAATAAAGAAATGTGCATTTGGCTTCAGTTTACAAAGGAAACTTAACTCCTCCATTGGTGATGCTATCTAAAGGTTTATAGTTAACTAAAACCTAATCTTTTCTTCAGTTTTAGAATTCAGATGATCTTCCTTCTATCAAAAAGCTGTTTAAATCAGTGGAATTGATAATATCATCCCACTTTGCATTACACAAGGTAATGATCAGAAATCCAGAAATTTTCATGTGAAGTTTTTACATCTATACAGCCGAGTACATGTACTGGTAAGATGGGGGGAAAATGCTTATTTCCATAGCAATGCAATTACAAATAAGTCTTAACCCACATTAAGTACAGAAAGACCATCTCTTCCGTCCTTTAATCACACAGGACCCAAGTTACTGGTGATTCATAGCATATCTCTCCTTAGTTTACAACTCACACAGTAGCTAATTTACTAACTACAGTATCAGAGTGCTTTGAAAGACTTGAAACTGAGTTTACCTAGCTTACCATGGGAGGAAATTTCATGAAAGAATATTAGATTAGCTCACAGAGTTGGTTGTGGAGAACGAGGATTAGAAAACAAGTAAGAGACAAGTGAGAGCAGTCAACAAATAATTTGCCCAGAATGTCACCCCCAGCATTTCTAATAATTGACATACAATGCTTCCAATATGTGCTAGACTCCTGACGTCTGTATGGCTTCCTCAAGCAACAGTGGCTTCTAGATCTTTAAATTCTCTCTTCTAGCTTATAGATGGCTGCCTTCTCTCTCTATCCTCCCACCCCCCTCTTCTCTGTGCTCAAGCTAAGAGGACTCTCTGGTGCTCTTTCCTCTTCTTAAAAGGATATAAACCCTAACAGATTAGAACCCTTCCTTTATGGCCTCGTGCAATTTCAGTTCCCTCCCTAAAGGGTCTATCTCCCAATAGAGTCACATTAGGAGTGAGAGCTTAAACATGTGAATTTTGGGAAAAGCAATTCATTCTTTAACACCTGCCATCTATAGAGGACCCCTTACCACTTCATGTCTGTTTACCCCTTTAAGCCTGATTTCCCTACGATAAAAGACTATATTCTCTCTATCTTTGTTATACATTAAATATGGTCACAAAAATGCTTCCACATTTCCAATGACACATGGGATTTCTTTCCCTTCCCTTTTAATTTGGGCAGATGCTGTAAGGGTTTTGACCAACAGATTAGAGTAGAGGTAACATTGTTGCAGGTTCCAGGTGGAGGCCTCAAGAAACCAACAACTTCTGGGGTCCCTGGGTGCACAGCTGGTTAAGCACAGGACTCTTGATCTCAGCTCAGGTCTTGAGCTCAGGGTGGTGAGTTCAGGCCCAGGACTGGGCTCCACACTGGGTGTGGAGACTACTTAAAAAATAAATAAATAAAATTAAAAAAATAAATAAAATAAATAAAGATAAAGATAAAGAAAGAAAGAAAGCTTCCACTTCCTATCTTTTATAACAATTCCTTTTGTATCCAAGCCTTCACAATTCATGGAAGCCCAAGGATAAGCTAATATTAATATTAAGGAAGCACCACGGAAGAACCCACATGGGGAGAAATCCCAGCCGCCCGCTCTCCACTCTGACTGCTCTCAGGTGACAGCTAGCAGCAACCTGCCAGTCAGGTAAGTGCATCATCTTGGAAATGAGGCCTGCAGCCCGGCTGATACCATGCAGAGAAGGGTAACGTTACCCTGGATGAATCTCAACAACATACCATTCTTTGTAAAGCCACGAAGTTATGGGGGGGGCCTTGCTACCAATAGATAACTCTCTGCCCTCTGTGCTCAGGTTCTCTGTGCTCATGAACACAGCGTCTGAAGCATTCTGAAGTTAACATCTAATGTATAAAGGAATAATGAACACACAGGGTTCCACGCAAGAGGAAATGAATATTAAAGGCATGTTTTGATACACAGCTTTGCAAGCTCTGAACTACTGGCTTGACCGGAAATAGGACATATATAATACTACAAGGTAGATAAGAACAAACGACATCAAAATTGAACCAACAAAATGTTCTGGTGAACTGAAAGAGAAAAGCATAAGGCTGAGAAGCATACACTTTAGGAATCTTGAGGTTGCAGGTGTAGAAAACCTGACTCATATTGGTTCAAATGCTCTAGGAAATTTACCAAATACCATAAACGTACAGTCCTGGAAAAGGGCAGGGTCTGACAGTACAGCACGCAACTCTTGTCCATGAGGTCGAGAGTTCAAGCCCAAAGTTGGGCATGGAGCCTATTTAAAAAACGGAAGGGTAGGGTTCTGGTTGGTGGTGGTTCAGTGACTCAGCAAGGTCACTCAAGACCTCCTTTCTCCAAAATTTCTTGCCCTCTTGTGTGGTGTCCGCTAAAGCCTAAATCGGCATTCCTTGTGGTCACAAAATGGCTGCCGTAGCTGCAGAGAGTTTCTATGCTTCCTTTCTCAATTTCCAAGAGAGAAAGGGTTTCTCTGCTGGAGAGTAATGAGGGTACTTTCCCAGAAGTTTCCATCAGATACGTGCTAGCATCTCAGGCATTTGCCTATTCACCAACAAACTGTCTCTGGATTCAGAAGTGGGAAATACAATGTTGTTTTTCCCCCAAGTTTCATCTTTGTGGGGTGGGGGACAGAGACTACCCCCAAGAGAAAAGAGATTATATGCTGAGCCATCAAAAACAGAAAAATCCAACAAATATTCAATAACATTGTCAAAAATATCATGACGAACAAAGGTTTTTGTGTGTGTCCATTAGCAATGCACAAAGTCAAAGCATTGATCTCAAGGAAGGCAATGAGTGTAAGGTTCCTACAGTGCTGGCTGGCGTTACCGAATATACCCATGCGGTTGGCTCCTTTAATAGATTTTCGCTTGTCACTTCTGTTCTGTTCAGGTATGCCACTGAATTCCCTTTGTGCTGACATCTAATTTGGCTACAGTGCAATCAGTTTCTAGTCAGCACAGAAAAAAAAAGTTCATGAGATCGTGTGCAAGCACCCCTCAACTTTCAATACCCTCTCGACCAAACTTCTGTATTGGTATTTAATATGAACGTTGGGACGCCAGGCTCGCTTTGAGCAAAAACACACTGAAATTCTTGGCTCAGGACAGACGCTATCTTCAGTAATAGTTACCTAATCTGGTAAATAAATGCCTTTTGACCAACCAAATGGGAGTTGATGTAAGGCAGTAATAGTGCTCCTAGCATTTATTTTTATCATTAGGCTCAACTGAGACCTCGGTTCAGGGGGGCAACAGTTTTGTGTTTTTTTTTAAATTTAATTTATTTGACAGAGATCACAAGCAGGCAAAGAGGCAGGCAGAGAGAGAGGAGGAAACAGGCTCCCCGTTGAGCAGAGAGCCCGATGTGGGCTCGATCCCAGGGTCCTGGGATCATGACCCAAGCCGAAGGCAGAGGCTTAACCCACTGAGCCACCCAGGCGCCCCCTGGGGACAACAGTTCTGACCCTGCATTCTTTTCCTGCCATCACTGCATAAAGTGAGAACCGCTGAGTCAAAAGGCTTCAGAAAGAACCAGCTCTAAACAGCAAGGCACAGAGCCGCTCATTCCTGGGAATTGTCTCAGAAGACAAGTAGCTTAAACCGAGATCCAGCCCTGGAGGCATGGACTACCGCTATGAGACCATGAGATGCCCCGGGCAATGTTAGAACAGTAAGAGGACTAGCTCAAAAACTTCACGTCCTTTTTAAAAACACCATCTCTTAAGGTTTTCTACTGTACATATTACTTGGGCACACTTGTTGCTTTCATTGGTATTTTACAGCGATATTGACAAGCCTGAAAGGAAGAGTACTGGATATGGAGAGTACTTCTCACCACATCGAGGAGGAAAAATGGAAGCTCAGTAGGTTAAATGAGCTGTCTGAGACCACAAACATAGTTATTTGAGAAAATCAGATGAAACCTTAAGTCTCCTGACCTTAGGTCAGTGCTGTCTGTACTATACTATATCCATTCCAATAATGTCTTGCTCTACATTTGGTGAGAATTAGCTACAACCTGAAGAATCTTTAGGTTAGAGCCAACTAGTGACCACCGCGGCCAGGTGTGTATCAGCAGCCTGTTGGTACCGGGAGCCCTTAGCTAGCCTCCAATGCACCTTTCAACCGGCCAAAATGTAGCCCACATCTCTAGCAGGTATTCCCAATCTAAGTGACTTTGTTCCTGTTCTGCTCCACTGGTCTGCTGAGAATGGAGCCCTTGTCCTGCGCTGCACTCACCGCCACCCCCGCACCCCCCACCCCCGCACCCCGCATTCCCCCACCCGCCTGTCCCAGCTCCCTCTGGCAATCAAGACATTCCCACCAGCTGATAAGGAAACGCCCTGCCCAGATGGTGCTGCTACACCTGCTCCCGACACAGAATGCTCCACACTCTTGACAACTTTGACTTCTTGAAATTTTTACTTCTGGACGCATTTCTTGGAGGCCAGCTCTCAACTAAATTAACTAGCCTCTTTTCAGCTGAGCTGGACCTTTGCCCTTGTAACCTACTTCATGCAGAATAGTTTGAAACCCTGCATCTCTCTTAGCTTTTATTTCTTAGAAACACTTTATCTCTTTCAAAAACATTAATTTTTACTCTACAGAGTGCACCACTAAAAAAAGTGAGGTTAAACTGTAACACAAGAAAAACAGGTTAAATATGAGAAGAACAGCAAGGGTGGTTCAAGTAATGAATTTAACTAAAAGAGCTAAAAATTAGGGGGGATCATGGATTTATAAAAGCCTTAAAAAGTCACATGATATACTTTACAGATGTCTGGATCTCATTTCCAGAGATTCTGCTGTAAGTGATCTGGAGGGTGACCTGGGTATGAGGAGTTTTAAAGCTCCCAGGTCTTGCTAGTTTCTCAACTAAGGCTGAAAATCACTGCCAAAAGTAAAATTTGGCTAGAAAATGTTCTAGATCTGTACTGTTCAATAGAAATATAAGCCACAAACATGTTCCACATGGAGAATTTAAAATTTTCTAGTAGTTTGTATTAAGAAGAATTTTAAAAATTCTAATAAAAATTTTATAATAATGAGAATAAAAATAAAAAAATTTTAATAATCTATTTTGCTTGACTCAATAAACACATACTAGCTTTTCAACATGGAATCAATATAAACAATGTATTAATGAGATATTTTACATTCGTTTTTTCATGCCAATGTGGTATCACCCAACCTATGCTGGATGGTTGCTTTTGCAAAACGAAACCTTTGCACTAGCTCAAAGGTAAGAGGACTATGAGTGGGGGACCGGCTCCAAGGTCGACCAAAGCTGTGGGGATCATATACCGCAACACCCTCAGCATTAGCAGATTTGGATTACAGGAATTTCCAGATGCCACTGCCTCTCCCCCAACCCTGAATTCCACCTCTTTGAGAACCAGTTTCCTATTGAACAGTATCCTCCTTCAAATAAATTCCCGATATTTCTGTGCTTCTGATGGGGAACCTGCAGTGGCATCCCACGTGGGCACGGACGGTATAGCATCAAGGTTTTCCTTCTATACACAGAAGTCCAAGCGCATCTCACAAAGGCTTCAGGTCTGAAAACAAGTGACGGTAACAGAAAGATACCCTGGATCACATTTCTCTACCACAGGGGACTGTGACTGCTGCGACCAGTCCTGCCAGCCAGGGCCTCTAAGTCCCCGGAGCAAAGCTCTCAGACTCCTCTGCGGTTCTGCCATAAGATAAGAGCTCTCACAATCTGGCTGCACCAGAAGCACACGTGAGTGGACTCGAACCAGCTCTCCATACCATCTTCCCCTACTGCACCGCTGAGCAAAGGAACCGCCTCTCAGATGAACAAAAAGCAAGAATGACTGGTATTCCCTTTTTAAAGACCACTGGGTGGGCCAGGGAACCTGAGGCAGAAGTGAAACAGAGGCAGCTTTAGCTTCTGCCTCCCTCTGCCCCTGGCCAGCTGGGTGAGGAGTCCGGGGCAGACGAACCCACGAGACAACAGGCAAAATAATACCTTTGTTTGCAAAGCTGTTGTGAGGGCTCCAAATAATAAGTAAAACAACGAGCAAAATGCCCAGACCAGACTAGTGTTCAATAAATGGGAATGATCTACCTCTGAAACTAATAATATACTATATGTTAATTAACTGCATTTAAATAAAAAAATAATAAAATAAATGAGTGATTATTAAATGTTCAAAGTAGAGAACAGGGAGATTAAATAAACAAAAACACATAAGCAGCATCTGCAGTGAAAATTATTACTGAACACTACTAATATATAAGCCACTTGCATTCCTATTTTCCTCTAAAATACCCATTTCATAACAGTAAGCACCCAGAAGTCCCGTGAATGTCAGTAACCCTCTTTGGAGTCATAAATCACAGAGCAGCAAGGCCTCAGTAACTTCTGTCTCTGTTAATTTGGAGTGAGCTCTGATACAAAGGTCTCCTAAGTTGATCAATATTGCAAACAAACCAAGAGAATTGAAGCGACTTAAGTTAAAAACTTGATCGCATTGTTTATAGATTTCCATAATCAGAACAGGTCTAATGATGTTTTAAAAAGCCCTGAGATGCTCTCATTGAAAACAGTTTATTTTGATTTTTTTAAGGTTACCGTCAGACTAGTGGGAACCACTCCCTCTCCCGCCTTGTTCACTGGTTTGTTAAGTTTTTTCGCTCTTCTGTTCTTTCAGTGGTTTTCCTTGACATTTTACCACACATATGGAACTCAACAAAATCTCCCTTTCTGGACAGTAAAGGGACTTCAGTTGCCATCTGCCTCTTTCGGGCTTACATTCTCTTGTTGAACAACGCTGCAGTTCTTTTACTGTTTAATTCCACAGATTAGACACAATTTTTATACAGTTTTATACAATTTTTATACCATGTTTGTTTGGCTTTACCTGTACTTCTGCCTTCTACCTGCTTACTATTCTGTCTTACCTCTCAGCCATTCCTTCTGGGATAATTTTTCTTTCTCTTGAATTACATCCTACAGAAGTTCCTTTAGAGGAAATGTAGAGGTCTTTCGGGAATTAAACTCAGCTGTTTCCATTTTGTCCTAATTCTTGAACAAAACCCGTGTAGATATTTTTCCTCCTTCTGGATTCTACAGGACTACAGAAATTTGCTACGAATTCTCGCTATTTCTTAATAGCCGTCTGTTCTTTTTCTCTGGCTGCTTTCAAAACTTTGTCTTTTACAGTCTATAGTTTGATAATGTCTAGACATACATTTCTGTATGTAAATTTGGAATACACTATGCTTCCTAGATCTGTGGATTCCTTATTTTCATAATTCTGACAAATAACTCTAACTTTTGAAATATGCAACAGAGATATCAAGATAGGGTAGTACAGAAAGACCATGGTAATAAATGTTAAGGTATTTATGCATTTAAATTCATTTATAATAGAAGACAAATCCTTTGATACCATCTGCATTAACATCTCATAAAAATAAATAAAACACATTACAATTAAACTATGGACCACTGTTGTCTATTGTGATATGGGTTTTCTTTGTGATGACAGAGAATTCTTTCCTCTTCAAAATATATTTATATTTTCATCTTATGCTTCATCATGAAAGTTCCCACAGCATAAACTGATCTAGCACTTCACACCTATTAAGCTTTCTTTGCAATTTTTCTATTAGTTCATCTTCACTAATCGAATCACAACCACTATATAATTTGTTCTTGGCTCTAACTACCGACTAAAGGTATAGGATTCACATGGAAGGGAGTTTATGATTGAACTACAATACTTCTGGGGCGCCTGGGTGGCTCACATGCTTGGGCGTCTGCCTTCGGCTCAGGTCCGGATATCGGGATCCTGGGATCCAGCCCCGTGTTAGGCTCCCTGCTCAGAAGGGAATCTGCTTCTCTCTCTCCCTCTGCCTCTCCCCCCTCACTCACGTGCTTCCTCTCCTTCTCTCAAATGAATTAATAAAATCTTTTTTAAAAAGAACTGTAGGGGCACCTGGGTGGATCAGTGGGTTAAAGCCTCTGCCTTCGGCTCAGGTCACGGTCCCAGGGGCCTGGGATCGAGCCCAGAGTTGTGTGTGTGTGTGGGGGGGGGGTGTCTCTGCTCAGCGGGGAGCCTGCTTCCTCCTCTCTCTCTGCCTGCCTCTCTGCCTACTTGTGATCTCTGTCTGTCAAATAAATAAATAAATAAAATCTTAAAAAAAATAAAAAGAACTGTAATACTTTTGCCATAATTAGAGCTCAAAGGAATTGCAAAATGCTTAAATATCAATATAATTATCTTATAATTATGTTCATTTTTTCTATTTCCTTAAATATCAATACTCCATATGTTCAATGGTAAGAATACAAAAATCCTTGCTAAGGCACCAAAAGTTTATTGTACCTGCACTGAAAACAAAAGGAAATGATAAAGTTCTAAAAAAAAAAAGAAACTGAGAATGGTTTCCCTATTTACTTTGGTCCATTCCACACCTCTCCCCACAAAGCAACAGTTTTTAAAAACGAGAAACACACATCACAGGGGAAGAAAAAGTAAACTCTGAGATATTCTGGTCTTTGGATCTTCTTCAGGCTGTTGCTAAACAGGTGCAATTAAATATGCAGGTTCTTTGTTTTTCTTTGTTAAAAAGTTAAACCATTAAATTTTCTAGGTGGGTGGTTTCACTTATCATACTCTACAAATTTCCTACAGAACTGAGAAGAATGAAGTAGCAATTTCATTGTGAAAAACAAAAGAGGTCGTGCCTACTTCTTACAGTGCAGGGTTAACCACTCGGGGAAAGAGTTTTCACTTCCACGCATGCACAACTTCCATGTAGATAAATTTACACAAGTTGCTTTGCCTAAACTGATCGGAAGCTCTGCTGCATTAGAAGACAGTTATTTTTTGCAGGCAATGAGGCCAAAATACACGAATGCTTACAAAATTAGACAGCAGTCTAGAATCTATACTGATCAATACTAAGAATAGCTCTGCCATATTCAAAGGTACCTAAAGATGGAGGGTGGGGGAGAGAGAGGGAGAGAGACTGAAAATCTCTGAGTGGAAGCCAGTGAATTAGCAGTCTGTGTGTTATAATTTTAGGTCCAAACAGTTCACTACGCTTCATTTTAGAAATTCTTATTCCAGGATTCTGGAACGTCCTTTTTATGAGAAGGGATAGGAATTCCTAAGATTGTCCCATAAATTAGCAGAGCATAGCTCCTCACCATCTTTTGGAGAACTGTGGTTGGCCACCTTACATCATATTCTTTGCTCAACAGGAGGACTGAAACAGAGACAATGCGGGCTGGTGGCCTGTGTTCCAATCCTGACACCATAGGGCCTGAGCTCAGGGTTATTTAACTTCTCTGTAAATTGGTATAATAAAAAAAAAAACAACTGTACCATAGGCTGTTGTGAAGGACTACACAAATTAATACATGTGAGGCACTTAGAAAAGTTATGTTCACTAATATTAGTATCATTAGCAAATAAGCATGAATTAAATGTCTGAAGTCATGTGCTTTTACCTCACCATAAACAACAATGAAGTTTATGGGATTTTTTGGTGCTGATCAGATAAAGCTTCTGTATCTTAGGTAGTGTCGTAGAGCAAGTACTTGCAGACTGCTGAATACAACTATATAGACAGAATATTCTAGAAACAAGTGTCTCTTACTAGTCCTTTCACCAACAGAAATCCATTTTCCACGTTCCATGCCATCGCCTAGTTGAGGGCCAATTTTTCAGTTGTTCCATGCTTTCTCAATGGCCTCCTTGCCCCTCATCATCCCATTCTACTTCTATTGCAAGAAGTCCTAACGTCTAACAGGCCTTAGGTAGCAATCCAGGTTTCCTCACTGGCACCCCACTACCTATGTGACCTGCATCACCCCCCTTGATGGAACCTCAATTTAGTCAAAACAGAATGACTAACTCTTCCAATAAAATCCTGTGTGGTTGCCTATCCACAGCCAACACCTGCAAACACGGCAGCCTCTGCAAATAATGGCCTCTTCAGTTCAATGCCAGGCAGGTCTTTCTTCTCACAAACCCACAATACAAAGAATAACTCCAAGGCAAAGTAAAGACGAGTGCCTGGTATTCACCAATCAGGGGAAAAGCCAAATAAACCGTATTTGGTTGTGATACTCCACTAATTTACTGACCTTCTTTGAGACAGACTATACGCTATTCTTAAACACAACAAAGGAAGCCCAAACATCTTACTATGGGAGGCAGTGTTAAGAGGATTTAGGAGGAACATGGGTGTCGGAGTCAGACTGAAACCCGCATCAGCTCCCAGTACCCACCCCATTTACAAACCCGGAGACCTCAGGTGCGCCACTGGAAGAATGACAGCGAAGGACACACACCGGTCATGGTGTCTGGGAGAGACCTGCAGCACACAGGGCAATGGGCGTTGGCGCCGCTAAGTGAGCCATGCTTCCTAGGAAAGGCCTCTCCGTCTCCCACCCAACTCAAAAAGAATGCATCTCCCGAAAATTCTTACAGCTAACAGTAGGAACCGTAATCATATGAATCACTAGCCTAGATACAGGGTTCCTGTATCAGGAAATTTTATCTCAGTGAAGGTGAACAGATCAGGGTACAAATCCAGGTTTGCCCAGGGGCTTTTTAACCTCCTAAATGGACAAGAGACCAGATTATTCTCCTGGATTCCTGGGCATGCACTGTATTCCCCAACCACTCAACTGTACCACAGCCCAGGGCAGGCAAGGCATTTATTACCAGATCAGAAAAGGGAGGGACTAACGCCCAGCCTATCACTACTACCAACAAACAAACAAACAAACAAACAAACAAACCATGAAACAAAATGAATGACAGCAAGCAAACACCACCATGAAAACAGAACAAAATGTGACTCCCACTAGGACACGGGGGCTGTAGCATCGCCGGAATGCCTACAGACCTTACCAGGCTGGTGGAAATGTCACTTTCCCCCTGCCGCCTACCCTAGTCCACAATCATTCCAAGTACCACACTTCTTTTTTGCCCTTTGAAATAGCACTTACCGTCCCTTACTCTAGTTACTGTGTAGGGCTGGACTTGTTTATACCAATTAGACTGCAAATTAAATAGGCTCCTTGCTTTTCAGACTGGGGTAAGCCAAACTGGAGCCTCTGGCACAGCAGACGGGCATTAATGTGGGACGGGTGATGAGTCTGGGTAACCCTTACAGCATTGAGGTGAAAAAGAAAGGAAAGATGATATGGATACGAAGTCCCTGGAGCTACAAAGCGAAAGGTGGCTCGCAGGGGCAGAGGGCCTAGGGTGGGGGGTGGTAGGCTTGAATGGGACCAGAATTTCAGTTCAGGAAGACGAAGAGTTCTGGAGATGGATGGTGGTGGTGGCTTCAGGACAAGGGGAAGACATAACGCCATAGGCAGGTAAAGTGGTTAAAATGGTAAATGTTCTGCCATGTGTATTTTACCACAATAGACAAAGGGAAGGAAAGGAAGGAAAATGAGGAGGAAAAGAAAGGGGGGAAGGAGGAAGGAGGGAGGAAAAGAAATGAAATGAATGCATCTCTTGTTAGTAATGCTTACTTCCCAGATGGAAATGGTTCCATGAGTTCTTTGTGTAATTTAAGCTTTTAGAAAGTTCTCCGCTTTGGTCCGCCTTTAACTATTGTTGCAAAAGTTCCCTCAGAACTTCTAATATATTGATGTTCCAGAAATTCTTCTTTGTAAATTAATTCTCTTTTTAAAATAACACTATTACTCATTTCTTAAAATTCTCTTTCTTATTTTATACTCCAAATTCTAGGGCTCCTCTTTAGAATTAGCTATATATATTTAAGTCTAAAACCAATCTAAACAGAAACTAAATGGTTTACTTTAAATTAAACACACTTTCAGAGTACACTGAAACCATTAATGTGTTTAAAAGAAATTCAGGTTTTAGGGTCCCTAAAATTGTTAGCTGTACTCTGGCAGCAACCTCCAATATTTATTTAAAGAAAAAAATTTAAGAGCAGAAACAACATATTCTGAAATTCTTTTTTGCTTCATTATGGAAGTAATTTAATATAAGTGCAAATACAGAAAATTTAGAAAACTGGGAAAAATTACTGTAGCCTTAAATTTTAATTAAATGCACATTTTCCAACTTCTTAGAAATTCTAATAACTATTATCTTTACTCATATAAGATTTCCATTTGAGGGAGTGTGTGAAAATTCATTAAACTAAAGCCCCTTGTACAAGTCCATTAGGTTGCTTCCAATTTTTCACTAGGAGAGCGAGAAAGCTATCTTTATGCTCAGAGTTCTCCCTGCCCCCAACATTCTGGATTATTTCCTTAGGACTGACTCTCACAAAGTTAAAGGAGAGAACCACTTCTCTCTGGTGCTTGACAAACTGCACGACCATGTGAGTCGTGCATACACATGGCCCGGGAAGACACAGCCTTTTCCTTGGGATAAGTGATAACATTTCCTTCTATGCAATAATAATTCAGGATTTAAACATGAAAAAAAGACCCCAAAAACCAAAACCAAAACCAAAACCACAACAAACAAAAACCCAAAAAACAAAACACTTCTGGTGAGTGGATGTTCTCGTGAATCAAGTCCTTTCTCCATCCTGAAATGAAAGAATTCAGTCTAGAAATGGCAGTTTCATGCGAGAAGCCTCTTCGTGGAAGAGGTGATAGCACAGGCTCCTCTTTCGTCCCTTAAAAATATTACAAGCTGGGGCGCCTGGGTGGCTCAGTGGGTTAAAGCCTCTGCCTTCGGCTCAGGTCATGATCCCAGGGTCCTAGGATCAAGCCCCGCATCGGGCTCTCTGCTCGGCAGGGAGCCTGCTTCCTCCTCTCTCTGCCTGCTTGTGATCTGTCAAATAAATAAATAAAATCTTTAAAAAAAAAAAAAATGACAAGCTGCTCTGAATATTCTGAACAAAGTAAAATATTTTTCATTCCCATTACACATTCTCATGCACATTACACATGTTGATATCCTTCCAACGTTATAAAAGTTGAAGGCGTTTCCTAATGATTAATAACTGAAATTTTTAGAACCGTATTCATTAGTAACTAGCTTAGTTATTCTCCTAAGCATTTCCAAAGGATGACTGCTTCATCGGAACGGAAATTGGCACTCCTTTCCAATTACATAATATCTCTGTACTACTGTAATATTATAAAAAAATAATATAATTTGGCCTTATGCTACAATTCTTTAAATATACATTTTCTCTTCAGAATGGCAATTTTAAAGCTGGGGGTGGGGCTGGAAGAGAGCGTATCAGACACTAGTCCACATCAGCCACATTATATCGAGTTACTGTCTCCACCCGCATTTATTTTAATAAAATGATGCGTAACACACTGAGGTTCTGACAGAAGAGCATTATTAATAGACTGAGAGTGTAAAACCGGGTATCGGTGGTAGAGCCCAGACATGGTTCCAAATGGTCTTTACATCAGGTCTCTGAGGTAAATCTTTTTTTTTTTTATTCTGAGGTAAATCACTCTGAGGTGAATCTTTTTTGAACTAATATGTGCTGTGAATTTCTACAATAGAAGACAAGGTATCACTGAACTCTCCATGGCATACCAAATGCAAAGGATTCTGTTTTGTTTGGATCTTTTAATGGGGAAACAAGGAAGAACAGAAGGAAGAGGGACGGGAATGGTCAGGAAGACTAGAGGGAAACTGGAACAAGCAAGCCTCTTTGCACATATTTCCAAGGCATAAAAGGCAAAGTTAAAGCTAGTAATGTAAAACAAGCCCGGAGCTCAATTCAGAGATGAGGAGGTAGCAGAGAAGAAAGAATCTGGAGGAAAAAAGGTGAAGACAGACCATGTTTTTATTTTTTAAATATTTATTCATTTATTTGACAGACAGAGATCACAAGTAGACAGAGAAGCAGGCAGAGAGGGGAGGAAGCAGGCTCCCTACCGAGCAGAGAGCCCAATGCGGGGCTCGATCCCAAAATCCTGGGATCATGACCCGAGCTGAAGGCAGAGGCTTTAACCCACTGAGCCACCCAGGCGCCCACAGACCAGGTTTTTAAAAGGCATTTTTAAGAGATTTGAAGTTATGTCATTAGTTAAATATATTATGTTAAATTCATCGGCTAATAAAATGTAGGATGTTGGGATTTCATCTTCAGTTAAAGCTTAAGTTAACTAATTGTTGATTCTTCTTGGAAACTGGTAAAGGGACCTCCTTGTGAATCAAGTCTTTCCTAATTGCCCTTTTTGGTGAAAATGGATCTTTTGTGTCAGAAATGCCAATGAACTCTTTAAACATACAGAAAACATAGGTAAGGATAGATTTTACTGTACTCCAGATATTTCGCTCCCAGGTTTTCTAGTATCCACTGCTGAAGATTAACAAAATTAGTAAAACAATATAGTACTAAAGTGTGTGCTTTCTCAAAGACAGCTCCTAATTCAACCTTACAGAATTACTCTAATATCAATACAAGGTGGCTCAGTGCATAAAGCCAAATTCAATTCCACAACTGAATATATTTCTAAATTTCAGATAACTATCATTTTTCTGTGGGCTTATAAAAGAGACCAGTTTTATCTTTTATTCCAACTTATATTTTAAAATTTCAATGTCTGCAGAATGAAATAAATATTTAATCTCCTTACTTTGTCTCGGTGTTCCTTTGAGTCTTTATGTCAAAAATTACACTTCATAAAATCAAGCAAAATGATGGTATTTTATCTCTTAGATCTCTGTGTCTAATATTTGTTCACAGGAGAAACAAAATGGCTTCACTTAACATTTTAGGAGCAATGAAATGATTACTCTTGCTAAACATTCTGCAAACATAACTTACAAGGCAATTTAGAGTTCAAGCTCTTTTTTTGGCATATGCTTAGTTTCCCAAATTTGAGACATTTCAATGGAAAATGTCACGGGATGTGCCCTAATGTTAATCAATAGCATTTTATCACATAAGGACTGATAAAAGACAGAGTCAGAGGAGAAGCCATAAGGCTACTTAATGTAGCTGCAATTTTCACTTTACTCCAGGATGCTGGCTGCCTGTGGAAAGGGAGAGAAACAATAAATGGACTTGCACCTTTTCCTATGTTTCCTTATCCTCTCAGATCAGCCAAGTCTGAAGGCTAGTTTTCTTCCCAACTCCTCCCCCTCCTTCACCTTTCACCTTTCACCCTTCGCCCTTCAGCCAATCCAATCTGAGGGCGGTGGCGACTATCTGGACTTTGTTTTTCTCCAACTCCAAGGTTGCCGCCTAAACCAGACTGCTACAGTCTCAATTCCAATATTCTACAATTTCTCCTCTTGCAGAGCCGTCCTGGAACGTTCCCTGGGTTGGGCACTATAAAATGGAACACGGGACCATTAATGTGATGCTCACTGAAATGCAACACCACAAAGCCTGCGTGGACATGATGGCCATACACAGGAGTCCCACCAAGACCGTCTCCTCCAGTCCATTCTGCATCCTGCAGTAAGGAGGATCTCTCTGAAATTCAAATATACTCAGGTCATATTCCAGATTAAAATAACATTTCAATGGTTTCCCATTGCTCTCAGGATCAAGGCTAGACTCTTCACAAGAATTTAAAAAGCCGTGGGGTGCCTGGGTGGCTCAGTGGGTTAAGGCCTCTGCCTTCGGCTCAGGTCATGGTCTCAGGGTCCAGGGATCGAGCCCCGCATCTGGGCTCTCTGCTCAGCAGGGATCCTGCTTCCCCCTCTCTCTCTGCCTGCCTCTCTGCCTACTTGTGATCTCTGTCTATTAAATAAATAAAATCTTAAAAAAAAAAAAGAATTTAAAAGCCCCTTGTTGACCTTGCCCTAGCTTATCTTCCAGCCTTTACATACAAACCGAGCGTTCCACACCTCGCTTCCTTCCCCACAGGACAGACACTGTCTGACTTGGAATTCCTGGATTATGCCACGCTCCCGGGATTTCTCTGGTCTCAGCTCTTCCCTCTGCCTCGAGGACTCTCCTCATTCTGCTGCCCGCCTATCTGTCCTACAGGTTTTACACCTTACTTAGATGTCTTCTCTGACTTAAGATTTATACCCTCCATCCATGTAATCCCATATTTATTCTTAATGTAACACTTTATCAGTTTGTATTTTCCCTGCAAGATATTCTCCCCCACTAAATTATACAGTAACTGGGGGCACCTGGGTGGCTCAGTTGGTTAAGAGTCTGTCTTGGGCTCCAGCCATGACCCCGGGATCCTGGGGTCCAGCCCCAGACTTAGCTCCTTGCCCAGCGGGGAGAGAGTCTGCTTCTCCCTCTTCCTCTGCCCACTGCTCCCCCTGCTTGTGCTTGCTCTCTCTCTTTTTCAGATAGAGATAAATAAAAAAATCTTTAAAAATAATAATAAGTTATAAAGTAACTGGAGAGCAGGTCTGTTTCCTGTCGTTCGCGGAGTTTCTCTACTTCTATCACGTAAGCAACTAAGACAGGCCAGCTGAACTACCTAATGACCGTTCGCATGCGGGCCGGATTAAAACCTCCAGCCACTATTTCACAATTCTAACAATTAGTTTCATGTTTTCCGAAGTCCTTCCAAAAGACAAATTTAACACAATCATAAAAAGTATCCAGAATGAAGAGCCCTCAAGAACTAGCAAATGCTTCTGGTTCGACAGCAACAGGGCGGATTAACAGAGTTACTGTACTCTTCTGCAAATGCAGAGCAGATTTGTGTATTTTAAGAGCCAACTTGGTATCCTCAATATTGCATAGGAAATGTTTCACCCTCCTAGAGAGCAGGAGGTTTTTAGACTCTAAAGTGAAAGAGAGGGCTTCTAAACATTAAAAAAAAAAAAAAAAAAAAAAAAAAGTAGAAGGAATTAAAAAAAAAAAAACCCTACAAAGATGCCATTGGCTGAAGTTCTTTTCAAAACGGAAGGTACAGAAATATGCAAAATGAACACAGAATACTAAACTTTCAAAAAGTCACATGTTTAGCTTTTTAAAGTTAACCAGATACCTCAAGGTCTTGAGCATGTCTCAATTAGAAAATCTCTTTCTTATTCTGACTCGGCAATCAGGAAACTAAAACGGAGCTTTTCTGAGTCGTGGTTACTAAATGAACGCTAGCATTTCTGCTACTTCACAATTGACAAAGCACTTTTGAAACAGGCAACCCGGCCCCTGGCAGAGTGGGAATCCCGCTTGACATCCTGCAGACACAGGGACAAGCTCCCTGTCCTCACACCCAAGGAGATGGGGAGATGGATCCTCGCCTCCTGCTGGTAAAGCCTGCCACAGATCGCCAAAAATCTCTCTCCCCAGGACAATTCCTGAGGGACCCCAGGAGCAAGCACTCATCTCCCCAGGTCAGCACTAAGTGAGAGCAGAAAAGCTAACACAATGGGTCACCTGGACAAGGACGGGTACAGGGCACAGGGTGTGCCCTGTTCATAGCTGGTGCTGCAGGCTCCTAAGCCCACTGATATAAACACTTCCACTCCCCCGGGGGGTTGTGTCTGTGTGTGTGTGTGTGCACACGCAACCTAAATAAAAACTCAAATATACTTTAGATACAGTATTTGCATAAAATACCAAACAAGGCTTCCCGACTTTGTTGGAAATTCATGATAATTAAAGTGTTAAATACTCAAGAATGAAAATTTCAGCAATCTTCTTCCAGGCCCTTCAACAAATTAAAGCAGTGATCATGAAGTCGCTGGTTCTCATAGTCAGTCTCTTAGGCTGCTCTCTCCATGAAAGAAGACCTACCTGTTCTTTCTAGGAAAGCATAAGAAACCCCAGATAACATGTACAGAATAATCCAGAATGTCCGGCACCTGCCGAGGTTTAAAAATGGTTCAGATAAAAGCTGAGATCTCTTCTTTATCCACATAGACTGGGAGGGACCCTTAGCTTGGACTTCACATGATGGTTAGGCTACCCTGAC
Organism: Lontra canadensis; assembly: GCF_010015895.1. Taxonomy (NCBI): domain Eukaryota; kingdom Metazoa; phylum Chordata; class Mammalia; order Carnivora; family Mustelidae; genus Lontra; species Lontra canadensis. The sequence goes on along the minus strand of NW_022631086.1, from coordinate 5,944,139 downwards.
CTGCTTAAGGCCTACTTCGCCTCTGCGCAGCAGTTTCCTCCCCTGTAAAAATAGGAGGCTACCACCTGCTTTTCTGGGTTGTTCCAATGAGATCTTTTAAAAAGAACCTGGGGTTAGTAGGTGGTTAGCCAAGTTTTTAACCTCTACCCTCCATTTCCTTACTGTATGGGATTAAGAAAATAGCCTTGGAGATTAAATGTGTATCAAGTTCTGAATGACCATAAAGAGAGCTATAAAAATGTGTTCTTTGTTACTTAAAATGCTATGAAATGGTCCCGCAGCAGTCATCTCTAACCGGGGCATGCCTTATTAGCAATAGGTGCTTGGAAAGAGAGTAAATCCATCATAATTCCTGGAGAAACCGCCCCTCCAAAATATGCTTTACAATGCTGCGAAGACTTAACATCGCTCTTCATCTAGAGTGAGGGCCAAATATCAAGCAAATAATGATATGCAAAAGCAAAAGACAAAAAAATCGAGTGATTTTATTACTCAAAAACATGACATTGTGCAATATTTTCAACGTGTCTCTGGTTCACAGTACGCACTCCCATCCCCATTATAAACAGACACAAAACATATCTCCATTTGATAATTAAGAAAAGTTCCCAGAGGCAAAGCAGCCCCACATTTTCATGTGGTTCACACGATTTTGCTGGAGTCCTATTCAGAAACCTAACACAGGAACTCTCAAAACTGTGACTTACGCTAGAAAAACTAGCTGAAGAACAAGACCCTGGCCCTGCCGCGCTCTCCCCAGCCCACAGGACCTGGTTATGCCCCCTGCCCCCCGTGCCACTCCAGTGTCAGGACCTGTTCCTTAGCTCATCCCCTCCTCCTGGGATTCTGTCCCTTGGACCTTTGGGTTTTTAGTTTAAAGGTTTATTTCCTCAGAAAGATCTTTCCAGAACACAGAGCATCAACTGGCCAGCAGCTCTCTCGCTCTCACATGGCTGTTATCTAATTCCATGCACAGCAATCATCACTTTCTGACATTTTCTTGTGTATGTTTGTTGACCGAACTACCTTCTTCCACCAGAACACAAACTCTGAGAACAGCAACCGCGCCTGACTGCGTTCCTAGTGCTACACTTGAAAGCAGTTCCTAAACGTTTGCTGAAAAGACAGGCCTCTGATGTGGCTCAGGGGCACTCGGGTGCTCACAAACCCAGCACACCACACAAGCACACCAACATGCAAACATCACAACCAAATAGCCCGGTGTAGATGGGTTCCTTTGGCTCTTCACTTCCAGAATCAGCATGAAACCAAAGGCAGAAATAAAAGACAGAATGAGGTGTCCTGAACCCCCGCAGGAGAGCAACTCTCTTTAGTATTTCCTGATTGCAACAGTAATAAGCATAATACTTTATGGGGTGCCTACGTGGCAGCCTCTGACACAGGCTCCTCTGACGTTCACGGAAGTACTATTAAACACACAAGGTTACCTTCATTTTAGAGATGAGAAAATTGTCACTTAGAAAAATCAAGAATCCTCTCCCATGTCCCATAACTAGTTGGTTGCACAGTTGGACTTCCTGCTCTTAACTACCATATCCTAAGGAAAAATAGAGAAAATGCGATCCTAAAGTACTAATCCTTACAGTAGCTCCCCACACGTGAACAGTGCCCACAATCCACTATGCATTTCGTTTCCACCACGTGCACACTCTGGGACTGCTTTCCTGGCTTCCTGCCCGTGAGTCACTGGCCCAGAAATTCTGTAGACCTGCCATACGAGGCTCACGGGACAGCTCAAGAAAGGACAATGGAAAATTGTTCCCTCTCCCACCCCAAATTTCTCCCAACAGCTCTGCTGAACGACTTGGAACATATCCTCCTACCACTCAAACTAGCTAAGAGTGCACAGCAATTTCTTCTGAAGAGTCATATTTCTACAATAGTTAAGGAAAAGAACGCTTATTTCCTCCTTTTTGGGCAAAAAAATATAACTCAGAGTTACTATTTTATCACGGAAGACCAGAGAAAACGTAGTGGTTGATTTTCCACTCCGCTACAGCTGAATACACCAAAAGTTCAAGTGCAATGTTGCTTTTATCACAACTGTCCTGAGGATGAGGTGGCATTGAGTGTGAGGTCCCGGCTGCGGGGTCGGCCAGCTCTGCACCCCAACAGTCCCATTCCTCCTGTACCTCTCAGAACCCTCTCAACTTCTTTCAGAAGGGAACGACATGAGGAGAGGGAGGAAGACCAGAACAGGTTACAGCCGGTTCACATTCACATTACAGGTATATTCAGAGCTGCTTTCTGTCTACACCCAGAAGCAAAGATGTAAGAATTACCACACTGCACAGACCTATAATCCACTCTCTAGTATTCTGTGACCAACAGGATTACAAAAGTGACAATCTCCCAAATGACACAGTTGCTTTAAACAGGGAATGGAAAAAAGTCAAAATATACCCCCAATATCTTCCCGGATCAATTAATTCACACCCATGATACTAAAATTTATGAATATTTTGCTAGTGTTCCCATTTTCAGATAAATTATTTCCTGGGACAGTAGTATCTTCATTTTGTATACTTTTAGGCTTCTAGGTAATTTAAGCATAGTGCATTTAGAGCCAAATAACTTCGTATCAATTTTCAATAAAAGAATGGTTAGCTATTAAAATACATTCCTTGCTATTAATGTAAAATTAAATGTAAAGTTCTAGAACTCATGGGCAGGGGGAATTCTGGCAGGGAGCAATGTGGTACAATGGAAATAACAGTAAAAAAGAGGTTAAAATACATGTGTTTAATCTTTTTTTTTTTTTTTAAAGATTTTATTTGACAGGCAGAGATCACAAGAAGGCAGAGAGGCAGGGGGAGAGAGAGGAAGAAGCAGGCTCCCTGCCGAGCAGAGAGCCGTTGTAGGGCTCGATCCCAGGACCCTGGGATCATGACCTGAGCCAAAGGCAGAGGCTTTAACCCACTGAGCCACCCAGGAGCCCCTCTTTTTTTTTTTTTTTTAAAGATTTTATTTATTTATTTGACAGAGAGAGAGAGATAGTGAGCGAGGGAATACAAGCAGGGGAAGCGGGAGAGGAAGAAGCAGGCTTCCCGCTGAGCAGGGGGCCTGATGTGGGGCTCGATCCCAGGACCCTGAGATCATAATCAGAGCTGAGGGCGGAGGCTTAACCCACTGAGCCACCCAGGCACCACGACCCCCCTTTTTTAAAATAATTCAGTCTTTTTTTTTTTAAAGATTTTATTTATTTATTTGACTGACAGAGATCACAAGTAGGCAGAGAGGCAGGCAGAGAGAGAGGAGGAAGCAGGCTCCCTGCTGAGTGGATAGCCCGATGCGTGGCTCGATCCCAGGACCCTGAGATCATGACCTGAGCCTAAGGCAGAAGCTTTAACTCACTGAGCCACCCAGGTGCCCCAAATACACGTGTTTAAATCTCAGCTCTACAACTTGCCATCTGAACTTTGTAAACAAGAATTTTTCTACATCTGTTACATCTTATATGGAATAAGGATGAAAATGCCTGCCATGTTGACCTCCTGGCAATCGTACATATTTCAAAAGAAAATTAGGTACATTCTGAAAACTATCAGATGCTACAGAAGGGTAAGAATTGGTGACGATGACAAGGATAGAGAATTGTCTCTTGATACTCAAGCAGAAGGCATGCCCAATGTATCATCACAATCTCTAGACATTCACAGAATAGGAGATAAGGTGTTGTAACAGACTGTAGGCTTCTTAGAACATGAGAGGAATCTGAAATACAAAGATAAACTTCTCAGGGTTTGAGGTATACCTCGTATCCACCCCCTAAATTTTGTCAGAGAGGAAAAAAGTCATGTTTATACAAACGACTACTGTAATATGCATAGTAAATCACAACTTTTAAGAACAACCATTTTATACCTATTTTGCTGTTTCCCAGAGACTACCATAATTCACATGTGTTTGTGAAAACAGATTCAAAAGTAATTCCCTGGTTGGGGCGCCTGGGTGGCTCAGTTGGTTAAGTGTCTGCCTTGATCAGGCCATGATCTCAGGGTCCTGGGATCAAGCCCCACGTCGGGTGTTCTGCTCAGTGGGGAGTCTTCTCCTCCATCTACTACTCACCCCCTCCACTCACATCCCCTCTCTTTCAAATAAATAAATAAAATTTTTGAAAACAGAAAAAAAAAAGTAATTCCCCGGAGAATGAGATTATTGAAAATTTATCTGTCTTAAGTAACACTAATAATCTTGTCTACTGGGATGCCTGGGTGGCTCAGTCAGTTAAGTTTCTCCCTCCGGCTGAGGTCATGATCCCAAGGTCCTGGGATCCAGCCCCACATCTGGAGCTCTGCTCAGCAGGGAGCCTGCTTCTCCCTCTACCCCTCCCCCAGCTCAAGCTCTCTCTTGCTATCTCTCTCTCTCTCTCTCTCAAGTAATAAATAAAATCTTAAAATACTGCTACTTCCTTTAAAAAAAAAAATCATGTCTAGGCCTACTTAGCTATATGCAATTAAATGAATGTCTATTAATGGCACATCCCCACCCCCCCATATCATATGTCATGTTTTCACTGTGGTTTAAGTCACCGTAATGAATTACCAGGGTTATCTATAATATGGCCTCTTTTGGCAAAAGTGGGGATTAAAAAGAGAAACAATCAATGAGGAGGCCAATTTGATTTGGACATTAACACCACTGTGAAATTTTAATTCCAATTCACAAAATTTATTAAGAATTGCACAGCTAAAAGCTAATTCAATATAAGGCTTAAAATTCACACCTGATAAGGCTTAAAATTCAAACCTGCTTGGAAAAACAAAAACAAACACGCTTGATAAAACTTCCCAAAACCCAAAACGCAGCCTAGTAGCCATTCTCACAATCCTAATATCCTCCGTCTCCAAACACATCACCATTTACAGAACAGTTTATTTTGATTTACTATTTATGTATTTTTTTTTTTTTTTAAAGATTTTACTTATTTGAGAGACACGGAGAAAGCAAGCAGGACCAGGAGTGAGCGCAGGGGCAGAGGCGGAGGGAGACAAGCAGACTCCGGGCGGGGCAGGGAGCCCGCATCGGGGCTCTCTCCCAAGATCCTGACCTCGCGGCCTGACGCTTAACCGGCTGAGCCGTCCAGGAGCCCCGGGATCGCATGTACTTCTGATTTCTCAAGCAGCCCTTTGAGAGCAGACATTAGAACGAAGAGACCCAGCAGTGAAGCTCTCGCCGCGCGGGCTCGGGCTTTGGCTCCGGAAGCTCCGCACTCGGTCATCTCACCAGCCTGCGGGACCACGACTGCGGGGGACCGCTGGCTACAGCCTTCTAAGACCCCCTTTCTGAGGCTCTGGGAAATCTCAGAACACTCAGCCCCCCTTCCGGTGCACCAGACCCACAGGCCCAGGGAACGAGATCCACACCTGGGCCCCAGCTCAGCCCTGCAGACCCCGATGGGCCTGGCCGCGCACGCAGAGAACACAGGCGGCAGCGGTTCGGGCCCCACCTCCTCCTCCCAGCTTCTGAACAAAAGGAAGAACAATGCAGATTTTTGTGGAGAGAAGCTACTCGCAGTCCTTGAGTGTGAGGCAGGGATACAGGATTTAGTCCTGACTTTTGAAGAGCTAAGAATGACGAGTTCCAGCTGCTGGTGGCGGGAGGTGTTGGGGGGGGGGGGGAGACCGCGAGCTTCTCAGCACCGACCCAGTGAGCCGGTCCATACAGGGCTGCAAGCTTTGGTAACATATTCGCGTGTAACGTGTCGCATGCAATATATGAGACATACTTACACCAACTGATCATTCACTGCTTATCTGAAATTCAAATTTAACTGGATGCCCTATATTTAATCTGGCAACCCTAGTCCTACACCAGTGACACAGTAACACATTACCAGGTTGCAGGCGGATTCTCCAGCAAGTCTGGTGACAGCTGACGAGTAGCGAGGGGAGCACTAACAAGGATTTAATCCCCTGCTGCCCTGTCCGTGAGCATATCGTCCCAAGAACTTGGTACCAGCCATATAAGTGCAAACATGCTCAGAAAGGCTGGTTAATTGGCAGGTTTGAGGACCTAGTCCTGAGTCATTCAGTTCCCAGCACAGGGCCCCGGACCCACCAGAGATCAGACACATGGCACCGCACAACCACACGTGACTCAGCAACCAGCAAGCACCCAGTCCTTGCAAGGCAGCCTGCGGTGAGGAGCTGCCGGAGCCCGGCTACCCGCTCGGAGCAGTCTGTCCATAAAGCATCCTATTACCTGGTTCCCAAGTTGGCGCAGCGGATGGGTCAACTTGTGACACGGGGTACGGGTTAGCTATTTACAAGCCCTTCCGTTTCCTTGGCCCTTTATGTACCTTAGAGGCAAGCAGAGCTCCTTTTGGTAAGAAAGTAAGCGAGAAAAGCAAATGAAACCAGTTCTTCAGGGACTTGTTTGTAGATCATCTCAGCCGCCTTGGGAGAGACAATGGCTTCCCATGACCTCATTAGTCTACAGGTGGCCCTGGAACGCTGCAGCCTGCAAGAACAGGGCACAGCCCACCCCCTCCTGTCCTGCTTGGGTGCGTGGGAGAGGGAGTCACCGAGAAGTGCAGTGACCTCGCCTGCTCACAATCCTACACAGCAGAGGGGTGTCCCAGGGAAGACTCAGTGCAAAGCCCATCCGACTTCTCTGCCCCTTGGTACGCTCAGGCACAGCCTGGTGGGGGCTTGGGGCTCAGGGTAGAAGACCGTCTGCAGGCACTCCAGAGAGAGAGGGAGAAATCCCAGGGCACGGAGGTGAGAGGACAATGTCTTGTTCTGAGGGGAAATGGTGAATCATACTAGGCAGGCCCCGTGTGGTCTGGGGCACGGTTACTGACTTGCTGCGGTTCGAGGGCCTGGTCCGCGGAGGAGAGAGGAGCGCACAAGGTGACCCAGAACAGGGAGCAACGATAAGAGTTGTTACAAAGAACGGGCATGTGGCCTTCATCACATCTTCAAAATTACACAAAACACACAAACAAAAAGCTGCTTTTGATTATCCAAGTACAAGGACTGGGTTTTCACTTGGAAAAGGATTTTGTGAATTTTTGTTGGTTTGTGTGTGTGTTTGTTTAAATATCATTTCCTCCTGTGCAGGGAGTGAATCAACAAAGGTACCTCATCCACTCCTCGTGCAGATCTGTAAACAATCAAATAGCACGCTTCGGAGTCAAAACTTCTGGTAGCCTCTGTTTTGCTGAGATCACAGGATTAAAACCCACTGGAGGGGCACCCGGGTGGCTCAGTGGGTTAAGCCTCTGCCTTCAGCCCAGGTCATGGTCCCGGGGTCCTGGGATCGAGCCCCACATCGGGCTCTCTGCTTGGCGGGGAGCCTGCTTCCCCCTCTCTCTCTCTCTGCCTGCCTCTCTGCCTACTTGTGATCTCTGTCAAATAAATAAATAAAATCTTAAAAAACAAAAAAACAACCCACTGGAGCATTCTGCATTAAGATAACCTACCCCCTCCCAAATAAATACTTTTAAAAAGAGAGAGAATGTGCACAAACATACATGATGAGCAGAGTCATGTATTGACATTAATAGAAACAAAAAGGCAATTCAACCTTTCAAGTCAACTGACTCATGAAGGAAAAATATAATTTGAGTAACTCACTACTTCCACTGTCACTGTATCAAATATTCTCAAATAATACTTTAGAAAAAGCAAACACAGAAATCCAAGGGAAAAAAAAACACCCAAAAGTGAGAATGTGCGTCTCAATTTCTACACACCAGATAAACTTCACGTTCCTGCATAATCCCTGTTGTCACGGTGCAATGGCCTTTTGTCAGCCTAGGACATTCAATAAATATTGATTTTATAATTTGAATAAATATCAACAATTATATTAGCTATTCAGTAAATATTGGATATAGGACATATTTTACAAAGAGCACTTTTGGAATTTGCATTTGATTTTATAAATTGTTCATATGTTTATCAACAGAAATTTAGAAGTCAGTAATTATTTCAAAAAATAAAAGACGACTGTTTCTGGCCTTTTTACAAAAGATTTTATTTATTGATTTGAGAGAGAGAGTGGGGAATGTATGGGGAGAGGGAGAGAGAATCCCAAGCAGACTCTGTCCGCAGTGAGTACAGAGCCCAACGCGGGGCTGATCCCAGGACCCTGAGATCATAACCTAAGCTGAAACCAAGAGTCAGATGCTTAACTGACTAAGCCACCCAGGTGCTCCTGTTTCTAGCCTTTAACAAAGAACAACAGTTCCCACCTATGCTTGTTAATGAAACAAATATGATTTCTACTGCATTCAAAAAACTCTGAAAGCTGAAATAGTTACACTAAGTAGCTTTGGCACTCTCATTCAGTATACGACTTCATCGTGGCCACTATGAAGAATCAATCTTTCAGATTTTTTTTTTTTAATATAACATTAGGACCTTAAAAGTCTAAAATATTTTATATCCAAGCAACATGTCTATCAGCAAACTAACATAAACGAAGTAACAGAAACATCTCCCCAAACAGGGGATGTTTCTGTGCCAGAATCACCACACTGTGTGTCAAAAAGTAATTCTGCTAAAAACCTGAGGACAAAAAAACTTTGCCTACCTTTTGCTACAATTAGAATCCTCACCACTGAGTAGATACTATACCTGCGATCTCAAATGGTCAAACAAATGATAACACTTCAAACCTCTGTATGAGGCATTTGAATTTTAGACCAATTAACAGTTTTCTGATTCACTGAATACTGCATTCTGAATTTGCTTAAGATTTTTTAATCCAGGGGTGCCTGGGTGGCTCAGTCAGTTAAGAGTCTGCCTTTGGCTCAGGTCATGATCCCAGGGTCCTAGGATCGTGCCCCATGCCGGGCTCTCTGCTCAGCGGCAAGTCAGCTTCTCCCTCTGCCTCTCCCTCTGCTATGATTGCTCTCACTCTCTCTCAAATAAATAAATAACATCTTTAAGAATATATATATATTTTTAATCCAAACCTTAAACTTGGCCACCATAAGGTTGACACTGTTACTGCTCTCCACTCGGCTCACTGAAGTCCCAGACCACTGTGGTACCTAGAAGCCCGTTGGGACTGCCTCCTCCACAGCTATGCCGACTCTCTAAGGTCCAGGGTCCTCAGAGCAGTAACAGACCACGTCTGGTCTGGAGAGCCAAGGCAGCTGCTGCAAGTCTTAGCAGTGAACAGGCCCAACAGATGGGAGCCATTCTGAAAACCTCCCACTCCAGAAGGCAAGGCCCTGGTGCTAGCCTTCTGTCCTTCTGCTCACTGGGCTCCTTTTCTGATCGGGAAAACAGAGAACTCACAAACATGGACACGGGAATTGAAAACACAAATTTAGAACAAAGCTGGAGAATCATTGAAAACAAACTAATGATCTTCAATAATCAACATCTATGAAAATAACACAAGAGTAAATGGCTTTTCATTTTTTATTATGATTACGAACAAATTGGAAGGGACATTTAAATCATGATGAGATGTTAATATGTAAGACTTTCCTTTGGCCGGGTTGTTTCCCCTTGAACCTGAAAACTTGGAATGGAGCAAGAACTGCCATTTTACCAGTTTCCCCAAATGACAACACACACACACAGAACTGCACACAAACAAGCATATATACAGATATGCATGCATATCTGTATTTAACTTTTCACAGCAGAAAGCAGAAACCCAAGAGCTAAAAATGTAAGCTCAGTGCAATTTCCACTGATGTACTACCTTGTAGAACTACTATTATATGTTATATACCTTATTACATATAGTATATATACTATATATAACATAAGAAAAATTTCTATTGTGGAATGAAAATGAAAATTAAGTATCTGTGCTTAAGGTTACTGTTCACAAAGCAGAGAGATCTTTGTAACTTTATTGGGTGTTCTAATGTTTTGCTATTAAATTGGGATTACAACTCTGTTATGTATCTTTGGACAGTTTTCAATATTAAGGACTTAAAAATCTATACTTGAATGAATATGTTTGAGAAGCAAGTTAAGGTACCAAAATAAAGAGCAGTTTACAAATACTGCATCTAATTCCAACAGAGGTTCTAAAGTACCAAAAATGTTAGGAGAAACAAATCCAGACACTTAGAACAATTACTATTAATGTGTATGAAAACAGTAAATTTCAATTATTCTTGAAGAAAATAAATTTAAAGTCAGTATCCTCAAAACATATTCATGAAAATACCCTTTAGGTTTTTGAAATTCAAGACAGATAGATTACATGGAAGAATGCACTTTTCCCCTGAAACACTGAATTCTACATGGGTATAATATCGTGGATGATCCTGGATTAATATATAGATGGATCTAATGATTTTCTAACAAGCATCATGACAAGGTCAGCATAGTTGTTTCTGTGGGGCCACGCTGCCACGCCTCGAATTCTGTGCCTGCCACTGGTACTGGCTGTGCAATGTGGCTGAGCTCCTGTCCCTCAGAGCCCGAGGATAAAATAGGGCTAATAACAGGCCTCAAAGGAATGTCCTGAAAATTAAATGAGTTAATACATGTACAATGCCTGCAGAAGTGCCTGGCTCATAAGTCAACCCTCAGTCAATGTTAGTTGTTGTTACCATTATAGTTATAATTAGTAATCATCATGGCTGTGAAATATGATTAGCCATGAAAGCCATTTGTGACATGTAATTATGGTTAGTAAGTGAGAGCAAAAGCATAAAATAAAACAAAGTTAAGGAAATCTGCCCTGGCTCGCTATCTGGTTCACGGACTCCACGGTTCATGAGACTCAAAGCGCTCAAAGGACCAAGGCCAATTCTGCTCGTGTTTGTGCTCCCAGAACAGCCAGCCCGGCGCCTGGCAAGATAGCGTTTGCTCCTCGAGAGGTTACTGAATCACAGGTAAATAAATACCTTCTGTATAAGAAATTTTACATTTTGGGGCGCCTGGGTGGCTCAGTCGGTTCAGCATCCAACTCGTGATTTCAGCTCCAGTCGATCTCAGGATCACGAGATCGCTCCGCAGGGAGTCGCTTGAGAGCTCTCTCTCCCTCTCCCTCTGCCCCACCCCCCACTGACGCTCTCTCGAAAATAAATCTTTTTTAAAAAGGAATTTTAGGGGCGCCTGGGTGGCTCAGTGGGTTAAGCCTCTGCCTTCGGCTCAGGTCATGATCTCAGGGTCCTGGGATCGAGCCCCGCGTCGGGCTCTCTGCTCAGCAGGGAGCCTGCTTCCCCCTCTCTCTGCCTGCCTCTCTGCCTACCTGTGATCTCTGTCAAATAAATAAATAAAATCTTTAAAAAAAAAAAAAAGGAATTTTACATTACTCCCTATAAAGTTAAGAATCAAACCAACTGACAAGAATTACAACCCAAAAATTGTATGTAGGCATAGCCTACACGCTCAGATGTCTCTCATTAAATATTAGATCCCTATTTCTTATCGCTCCCCCACGGGGCAGTGATATCATCTGTGAAATGAGAACAACAGCAAACACTACTTTACAGCTCCGACCAGCACCTCTCCCGACTGCGCATGTCTTCCGTGTGCAGCACGGTAAGGGAAAGGCAAGCACTACCTTGCTCACTTCTCAAGCAGCCCCGGGACGCAGACCATCTCCGTCTTACAGAGGGGGAAATGGAGGTTAAGAGATGTTAAGTAAATTGGCCACAGTCACACAGCTATTAGTGAGCCAACTGGGATGAAAACCCAAATGTGTGACCTCAGAGTCTGTACTGAAAAGCAGTATATTCTGAGTAAAATTTGAACATTTCTTCGCTTTACGCGCTGGCTCTGTGTAGTACGGCAGGATAGCTTCCCACAGCTTCCAACCACTGAAGATTAACATGCATTATATCTTGTGACTGTCAAAATACATCATTATCTTTTCTCTTGCTTGGGATCTTCATAACCATAAAAAGACATAATCTTCACTTCACCTTGAATACAGGATGATCCTCTGTAGCAGGAACACCAGTGGCCATGATCGTATGTGCTAAGAGAGCACAGAGAGGCAGGGGAACAGCAGGGCCGACCTCCTTGGAGGGGTTTTGCAGAACAGATGGGATAGTCAGGTAAGGGGTAAAAGACTCAAGAGTAATGATGATTCTACATCCAAATGGGAGCTAAAAGAATTGGGAGAAAGTACCACCATCAGGGATCTCCATTCCTAATTGGAGGACCAGGGAGGCAGAGGGGACAACAAAAGCCAATAGAGATATATCAGATCACTTTGACAACATGACCCTCTGTGACCATGGGGATCAGAATATACATGAGCAAAAAAGAAGAAATCTCCCCACCCGTGTGACACATTTCTCTGACTATACGAATGGACACATCTACCTGTCGTTAATACTGGCTGCTCCATTCTAATGGAGGTGCTGGTCGGGGTGACAGCCCTGGGACTGGTCAATCAGGATCAGACTAGCTCCCAGTGCAGAGAAATAAAGCAGGAAAACATCCATGTCACTATCAGATGGTAGAGGATGCTGGAGAGTATAACAATGACTAAGGCACTCTTCAGCAATTTGCAGAAACAAAGACAACCCAATGGGTGCGGTAATTAACAAGCCACTAAGCTTGCAAATGCGCTCAGACACACAGGCAGTGAAACCACCACAACTGGAGGATGGAGAGCTTCTCCGGCAGTCCCTGGCTACTTGCTGGTACAACCATTCGCTTTGGTAGAGACAAGAGAATGTGCTGCTCCCATTTAAACTGGGGAAGCGGTGGCCAAGAGACAGCCAGGAAGACTCCATGAGGGCTCTAGCCATCCTTCCCCTCGCTGCCACTGCTCTTTGCCACTGGACCCCGAGATCAGCAGAGCAAACGGCTCGCACATTGAGAGTGCTTTATGGGAGCGGACGAAGGTAGAACAAAATATGAGTCTCTCCCATAATCTAACAGAGGCACGCCCGTGGAGGACGGCACAAGCTGGGCACGTGCACATCAAGTCATTAGCCTGACAGTGAACAGTCGTTAACATCTTACTGGTTAGTTCTTTATTCTGTTCCCTCCAGCTTCCTTATCCGTGCCCAGTCCCCAGGCTGAAACTAGGGAATGCACAGCTAAAGCCTTGGGCCATAATCCCTAACCTTCAGCCCAACGCGTGTTCTACAAATCCAGATTTTCCACATATCAGATTTTCTTATAGTGGGCAAGGAGGAAATAGATACAAATATTAGCTGTAATTTTCCCTGTGGAATGGAAGGAAATCTTTCCCCCTGCCTTAGATTTTCTAGGGTTTTTTAAAAATTACTTATAGTGAGTAGCCGGTTTGTGTTTTCATCATGTTTAATCGCTTCTTACTACTGTTATGCTGAGTGTTTTCCTTCGAAAATGGTAGCCCTGGCCTTAAAAAAAAAAAAAAAAAAAGCCAACTGTGGTCTGTGTAAAAGGATCTAAACGTCTTTAATAATAACAGTAACAGCAACAGCCAGAATTTACTGAGTGATGACTGTGTGCCAGGCTATGTTTTAAGTGCATTGCACGTTCACCCTAACCTAAGATCTAGGTATAACTGTCTCTTCTGTCATGCAAGGAAACCAAAGCACAAAGAAATCAGACAACTGGCATGAGTGGCGGAGCCAAATTTGAACCCAGGAGCCTAACTGCCAGGCCTGGCGTATCTTCTACTGAAGTTAGTCTGCACAGGGCATATACTTGGAATGATGCTTAGAAATAATCAACCCAACTCTGGAAATTTAAAAATCTTTTTATTAAACCCAAATGAGAAGAGACACAAGACTTTGTGTTTAATAAAAAACTAGCACCAATCTGTCTAAGAGAGAGGAAGTGCCCCCCCTCCCCAACGATCAGCAATGCGACACCATCCCACATTGGTGCTGCAGACACAGCTAGTTATGGGGAGGAGAGGAGGGCCAGGGGGCCGACAAGACCACCCTAAATCCATGAGATGCTAGGGCAGATGCAGAATTCAAATGAGAATGAGGTAACTCTGAAAGAAAGGGTAAGAAAGCCCCGTGGATCTCTTCCCCACAGTGTGAATCTCGACAGATCAAAGCCAGAAGGCTTCCAAGTAAAGGAAATTTGGCAGAAAATGATAAAAATTGACAGAAAAGTCATAGGAGGTAAGAATACTAACACAGAAAATTACCCAGTGCAATGGGACATCTCATCTCAGAATCAAAGTCATATAATTTCTGTTTTGGCTTTCCTTCAGTTAAGTAAAGCAGTTCCCGCAGGCTGATCCGAGGTGAACGGGGCAGGACACAATCACGTTTCTAAGGAGGATTGGGACAGTATCATGACATTTAGGTAAGAGTTCTCTTGCAGAATTAAGTTTTGCAACGATGTGCAGATGTTTAAGTTTTATTATCAATATGGTTCATGCTTTCAGGCTATAAAAAGTAAAATGCAATTAAACACGGTATGTGCACAAAAGTTTTAATAATAAAAGAAAAGTAATTCAAGACATGGTAGTTGTTTATATCTATAAAAAGAAAAACTTTTAATATATAGGAAGCTGGATACAGAAGTAAATTAACAAAAAATAAACAGCCAATGTTAATATAAAAATGTGAGTTAAATGAGGTCGTTAATGTCAGTTAAATGGCAAATGATCCATTACAAGCAACGTTTAAACATGTGCCAATTAAATACCAGCAGACAGCCTTTTGCAATTCGAGCTTAAAGATTGCTTTTACTTCTTTCAGATTTGTGTATGGTCTTTTCAAACATGAGCATTTCCTCTGAATTTAAAAACCTTCCTTTACACTCTACACACAAATACTAAATAAGACTTTGACAATTAAGTCTATCAGAGCAGGAATAGTATTACACTGATTTTAGAAATGAGACCATCCAACAAGTATCAATTTAGATCAGCTGAGTAATGTTTACAAAACCACAAGACTGTATTCTCACTAGTCTTTGCTTCTTTCTTCTTCTAGGACTGCTGTCAATATAACATATGTGACCCCTTCAGGGCCACAGTCAGAAAAAAACTCAAAATGTCTGAAATACATGGAACCTTTCTTTCCATAAGAACTTTAAATACATTTATAGCAAAGTTTAATAATATCCTACGGTTATTGAAAATGAAAGTCTTCACTCACAAAAAAAAAGTCTCTTTCCGAAATGCACTGTTTCACCTGAGCTAAAGGTTCTCATTTCTTCCCAGTTACTATAATGGCGTTTCGCCACAAAGGCTTCTACCTGTACCACCCACTGATTCACACCCTGCCCTTCCTCCAAGCATTCATAGACAGCCGCATCTCCTCACTTTACTGTTTCCAGTAACATCCCAGTAACATCAAGTCATCTCAGTACACAGCACCACCCCAAAAAAATTCCTGAAAAGCCAGTACCCACCAGCGATCCAAGGAGATCCCAACCCCAATGTGGAAAATGACTGCTTTTGGACAATTCTCATTTATCCAGATTATTTTTTTCTTACAGAGTGATGTTCAGGAATGGTAAAAGAGTAGCAACAAGAGCACTGTGGGCCAAAAGGAAGGATCCGAAAATTATATTTTGAGAAGAGACTTAAGGAGAAATTTGAAAAGACACAGAAGTTGAAAAGAGAATTAGTTCCAATGAGTATCAAACTAATGTGACTGACCACCATGACTTATTCCTACTTCTGGGGCTTGACCATACTACCTTTGCAGGACAAACATGATATACTTTTCCGTGTCTCTAAGCTTCTACCCGGATACACCACGAAGAGACCACCAGCCAATCCGCAGCTGCCCTCTGCCCTCCTCCCAACTCCAGCCAGGGTCTTGTCCATTACCACGTGAGTGATGCCTAGCAAAACTTCCTCCCTCCTGAATTCCTGACCTACAGAAATGATAGAGATAATAAAATGATTGTTTTGAGTAAATGAAGTTGTAAGGTGGTTTGTTAACTCAAACAATATTACTAACAATAAATGCAGCTGGCAAAGCCCAGGAAGGGAGGAAAAACAATTTAGCAGAGAGAAGGCTACTGCTAAATGTCTGAGGCTATGAGCAAGGAACAAGCCAAGATAGCCTGGAAAGCTCAAGAATGGGGATCACTAGACAAATCAAGAGAATTAACTGAAATGCTCAGGGCTCACAGGGTGGGGCGGGCTCGTGAAACAGCACCACGCCATGATAGTAAGCGCTGAACACGGGGACCCGAAGTCCCCTTCTTTCATTCAGCTCCAGAACGTCAGCAGCCCAGCTCACACACTACTCACAGCACTGCTCTCCAAGCAGAAGACTCCAGGTACCCTCTCTGGGAAAAAATCAACTACTCCAGAGAACAATTTTCACATATTAACCTCGGGAAGTTCCCCGTGAGAAAGCTGGAAAGCCGGATGATAATTTGATGACCCTCAAGAGAGGTCTACCAGTCCACAAGCCCGGCTTGCTCACAAGGAGGGCGTCCAGTCCACACTGCAGCGCTCTACCCTTAAATATGAGCACTTCCGAGTACTGCCTTTGGCGTAAGAGAAATTACAAAAATTAAAAAGAGTAGTTCCCAAGAAACAGAGATAATGCAGGGAAAAGTGTTTTGGTTTTTTTTTTTAAATAACATTCCATTTCAGAGAGGAAAAAATGGTATGACATCCACAAAATAAATAATGCCATAAAAAAGGAACAAAATACCAAGAAACCCCACTTTGAAACAAAAATAAAGAGAAAAAATAATAAGCATGTTGGAAAATAAAGTCAAAGTTATCTCTCAGGAAATAATAAAGGAATGGAAAAATTAATAGAGGATAGAAAAGAATCAATCCAGTAACCAAATCCAACCAAAAGGAATTTTGGAATTACAATAGATAAAGGGAGAGAAAGGAATTATCACATAAATATTACAAAATAATTGCCCAGAAATGAAGAATAGTACAAACTAAGTGCCCAAAACAATGAAGAACAAAAAAAGACCCATAGAACCACATAGCATTATTTTAGAACATGGGTGAAAATCATTATAGCTCCCAAGGAATATGGGGGAAAAAGTCACATATAAAGAAAAGGCCACTCACCAAAAAGGTATCTAATTTCTCAACAGCTATGAGGCATTTAAATGCAGGAATATCAGAAGTTAGGTTTTATTTATTTTTTTAATTCTTAGAGAAAATTGTTTCCATCCTAGATAACTCTTATCTAGTCTCACCAAACTATTTAAATGTGAGGGTATAGTATAGCTATTTTAAAAAATACAACATCTAAGGGGTGCCTGGGTGGCTCAGTGGGCTAAAGCCTCTGCCTTCTACTCAGGTCATGATCCCAGGGTCCTGGGATCAAGCCCCACATTGGGCTCTCTGTTTGGCGGGGAGCCTGCCTCCCCCACCCCCTACCTGCCTCTCTGCCTACTTGTGATTTCTGTTAAATAAATAAATAAAATCTTAAAAAAAAAAAATCTAAAAAATTTACATCCCAAGCACACTTTCTCATGAAGCTACTGAAGGATGTGTACAATCACATGACATGACTTAGAACATGACTTAGAACAGAATATCCATACATAAAAGGCAGAGAGTCACAAAAATAATGAATGAGCATCCCAGGAGATATCTATATACGTTTAAAGTAACAACCACCCCAAACTGCGGGAAGAGGCTCTGGAAATCCAGAAGGTATGTCTCTTAGGGAAAAAAATATAATAAACTTGAAGAAAATCATCTGACAGATGTGAAAGTATGAAAAACTATGTTACAGCTTCACTGCTGGAGGAAACAACCTCCAAGTTGTATAGGATACAACCTTTCTAGGATACAACCCTAGAAAGACATAGTTAGATATTCAAAGAAAATAAACCATGAGAAAAAAAAAGAAGTAAACTTTAACTCCAGGTAAAACTAAAAGTTATCCAAGAAAGGAAATGTAATTATTGTATAGTACAATACTTACCTTAATAGCGAACAATACTTAAAAAGATTAATAATGAAAACAGTTATCTGGCCTTTACCGAAAAGTTGAGATATGATTACCCTAAAAGAACGAGGAAGAACGGGAATGAGAAGGTTTAAAGCGGCTATAATCCTCATCTATGCAAGTCATTAAATAATGCTAAATTAAAGAATTTAGAAGATAGTATATATTGATTGTATGAATGTGCATTCTTAAAAGAAATACAGATATAAAAAGAACTTTTTTTAAAAGATTTTATTTATTTATTTGACATATAGAGATCATAAGTAGGCAGAGAGGCAGGCAGAGAGAGAGGGGGAAGCAGGCTCCCTGCTGAGGAGAGAGCCTAACACAGGGCTCAATCCCAGGACCCTGGGATCATGACCTGAGCGGAAAGCAGAGGCTTTAACCCACTGAGCCAACCAGGTGCCCCAGAACATTTTTCTTTTTTTTTTTTTTTAACACCACCTATAGTTACACTTCTAAATCTGGTCTGTGTTTAAAAACTCAGATTACCTGGGTTACAATATACCCTAGGGGAAAGGGACCTATGTGCCTGTAATTCATTTTTGTTTTCTAATGCTTGGTTCTATATACTTGGCATGAAGAAAGGCAGAGATGCTCCACTTCCTGATTTCAGTTAATTGGCTATTAATTACCTCCATTCACTTTACTACCACCCCTCAAAATAAAAAAAATAAATCAATCACCTGCCCTGTCCATGTCCCAGTAATGTGCACGTGTGGGCGAACTTAGAGACCAATGGTGCTTTCCAGCCGTCAGGACAGCACTAGCATCACACATAGGATTAGACAAGGGACGATGCCTGCTAGAGGTTGCCAGAAATCAGATACCTTTCTGGTTATTGCTACCTTTCTGGTTACTGGTTTACTGAATGATGCAAAAACCGTGGTTTCACTCAACTGCCTGGATGACAGAGATCTGTACTGAAATATAAGTATCAAGATAAATATTGACTAGATTTACCATGAAACTGTTTTTTCCAGTAAATAAAAATGATGTAATTTTAAGATCCTCCCTAAAATAATGAAAGGTTTTCTCTAGAAACATCAGCTGAGATCTGCCCATTTCTCTGTATGATGCGTGCTTGCTGCTACTTCAAGCTAAAACCTCAGCTCCTGGTACATTGGAAAAGACTGTCCCTTCTGAGACTTACAGGCCCCGTCCTGCTAACCAGCCAGGCCTCTCTGGTGTCCAGAAGGCCCTCCCTCCACGGTGCAACAATCCTCACCAGGTCCTACCATGCCTGGGCTAACAGCACAGAATGTGTTCCATGGCGCTTCTCATGGAGGGCCTTAGGCAGGCAAACCAGACTCCTCCTCAAGGGCAAGCACCATGAATTTCCTCGCTTTATCCCCAATAACTAGCAAACTGCCTGACACAGAATCTCAGTAATTCTTTTCCAGATATACTAATCAAATTATAACAATGTCATAATTATGGATCTAAGCATTATAAGAAATTCTGATGAGTGTTTAATGAGCAATACTAAACTTTCACAGATACTTTCTTTAGACTCTTTTAACTGGGGTGGGGGGTGGGGGTAAAAAGGAAAGGCCACACTGCAATCAACGTTTAAAAGGAAGAACCAAATGACTAAAAATAATTCATGTTTGTATTTCATGCAAATCTCTAATGTTCCTGGACCACTGCCAAGCTGAAATTCAGGTAGAGCAAGTAGTAATTTCCAATACTCTTAGCAGCAAAGAAAATGAGCCGCACCATCCTGTCCTCCCAAACTCCCACACCTGTCACTGGGGTAGGTAATTTCTACCCATGGCAGATATGGAGAGTTTACAGCTGAGTCGTTTGTCTAACTACATATTCTGTATAAGGCAGAGAGGACTCATTGGACTCTGATCCATAAAGCATAAAAGTTTCCAAATAGGCATTTTAGCAGTTACTTTAGATAGGTATTTTATTACAACGTGATAACAGTATATAATTGTCTTCACAAAGTTGGGATTCCTGTCAGCTGAGAATTTTAAAATGATTCCGTAAGCAGATAAATACAGAAACAGTAGAGACAGAACTACAAAATGGAAAAGCTAAATTCTTAAATCATAATCAGGTAACATCAACACTACTAATACCTTCAGGATTACTTGCTTTACAAACTGAGATAAAGCAACAAAGTCATTTAAATCTTCTTTCATTCATTAAGAAATTCAACAGCATTAAAAATGGGTTTACTGCTGTTTACCTAAAAAAATTAATGTACTATCATGAACACTTGAGTCAGCTGCTCTCTGGAAGTAAAATGGGGCAAAGTGTGAAACAGAATAACACTTTGATTCTGCTATTATAAAGAAATCTGAAAAAAATATATGTAGCTAGAACAATATATCACATTTAAATATATACTCTACTGGAAGGCAGAACTTGTGATTCTCCAAAGGAAATGGTTCTTTTTTAGACTAACAAAGCCCCAAAATTACATTCTCTTTTTAATTATATTAATGAAGATAAACCTACAATGGCACCAAGTAAGTTTTTAAGTCAAGGTACCGTAACAAAACAGCACAGGAAAAATAACTTTTTACATACTGAAACACAACAATCTCCAATAATTTGTATCACAGAAAAACACACTTTTTTCATGGTGTTGAGATGGATTCTATCCCATATACTGGAACTTCCATGTTACTTTATTCAAAAACTATACTAAAATGATGTCTAAAATATGTTTATACAGTAAAACTCAAATCAGTAACAAAATATTTTTCTTAAAGATTTTATTTATTTGTTTGAGACAGAGACAGCATGAGCTGGGGGAGGAGGGAGCAGACTCCCTGCTGAGCAGAGAGCCCCACGTGGGACTCCATCCCAGGACCCTGGGATCATGACCTGAGCCAAAAGCAGATGTTTAATTGACTGAGCCACCCAAGCACCCCAGCAGTAACAAAATTTATGGAAGAAATCACTTCTTCTCGATACCACTTATTAAGAAATCTATGTTTTCCCCTATTTTTAACTTCCACTGTCATAAGTTCATTTCTTTCATAGGTACTGCATTAACTTTCCCCTATAAGAAAAAAACACACCTGGACAAATATGTAATGCAACAAGTTTCAAGACGCTGAACATCAGGCAACAAGGACAGCAGTTCCTGAGAGGAAAAAAGAAGGGAATCCTGCGCCCGCCCAGCTTACTGCCAAGAGCAAGTTTCTAGGCCCCAGTGTGGGGTGGAGAACAGCAGAGTTGGGGCTACCTTGAGGGAATGGAGCTGGGAGCCCACAGAGGCCAGGAGGGCTGGTGTTCCAAGAGTACAAAAAGGAGAAAACTTCACAGAAAGGTCTCATGATACGCAGTCTCCCCTCCAGTACTTGGCAGGGTAGCGTTCAGGCCATGTGTCTGAAAGAACATCTAAAGATAGGCAAAGAACAAAAGAATTGGCAGGATTAATCCTCACAGCTCACACAGCAATTTCCGATTCATACAAGTCAAAGTGGAAAACTCTGTGTAACTCCTGAAAGAAATCTGACTCAAAAGTGGGACAAAAATTAGTGCTAACCAATGCACAGGTCCCACTGACCAAAGCCTACAAGTAAGGCTGAAAAGGATCAAGTTGTTTCCAAGTAACGTAACTGGGTCCCACATCATGGATGCTTCTACAACTATATCCACATGTACATACAAACACGCATCCAAAACTCAACAAGGTAAAGCTTACGACATCTGGCACCCAATAAAAAATGACCAGAAATGCAAGAAAGCAGGAAAATATGATCCAAAGCAAAGAGAAAAAAAATTAATCAATTAAAATATGCACAAAAATGACAAAGATGATGGAATTGATAAACAAGAATATGTGAACAGTTATAAATGTATTCCAACTGTTTAAAATGGCAGAAAGGGGCACTAGGTGGCTCAGTCGGTTAAGCGTCTGCCTTCGGCTCAGGTCATGATCCCAGGGTCCTGGGATGGAATCCCACATCGGGCTCCCTGATCAGTAGGCAGTCTGGTTCTCCCTCTCCTTCTGGCCCTGTCCCCAGCTTGTGCACACACATGCACTCTCTCACTCACTCTCAAATAAATAAAAATCTATAAAGTAAAATAAATTAAAATAAAAATAAAATGGTAGGGAAAAAAATGTACATCTTAAGTAGAGATACGGAAACTATGTAAAACAATCCAAATGGAACTTCTGGAGATGAGAACTACAATGTTTAATGTGAAAAATACACTGGATGTGTTCAAAGGCAGGTTAAAAAAAACACAGAAGACTAGTAAACCTAAAACTGAAGACATGATACAGAAAGAACAAACGCAGAAAAATGAGACTCTGGGAGATGTAACGTATACATACTTGGATGCTGCAGAAGGGGGGATGGCACCCCGAAAAAAAAAATCCGAAGAAACCATGGCTGACAATTTTCCAAATCTGATGAACTATATATATAAATCCACAGACCCGAAATGGTCAGCAAACTCCAAGCAAAGACACAGGAAGAAAACTACAGCCATACACATGACTACAATCATCTTACAATTAAATGGCCTAAAGCCAATGATAGAAAAAGTCTTAAGAGGGAGTAGGAAAAGCCCTCACCTTACATAAAGATCAATGAGATAAGAAAATACTTCTTGTCAGAAACAGTGAGAACCAGAAGACAGTGAAGCAGTATCTTCAAAGTACTGAAGAAAACATACTGTCAAACTAAAATCTTACATTCACTGAAAATATCTTTCAAAATGAAATGATCACATATTTCACACGAAAAAGCACAAGTGATTTAAAAGACGATAAACTGAACTTCAAAATTAAAGGCTTTTTTTTTTCTTCATTAGACACCTTTAAGAAAGTGAAAAGATAAGCCACAGACTGTGAGAAAATATCTGCCAGTTCTATCTGCCAAAGACTTGTATCCAGGAAACATAAAGAACTCTGAAAGCTCAGTAAGAAGACAGAATAACCCAATTTTAAAATGAGCAAAAGATCTGAATGGACTTCTCACCAAAGAAGGTATACGAATGGGTGATGCACACCTGAGAGGCTGCTCAGCGCCATGAGTTATTAGGGAAGCTCAAACTGAAACCCCAGCAGCACCCATGAGAATGGCTATAACAGAGAGACAGAAGAATCGAGAAGATGGGGGCGCCTGGGTGGCGCAGTGGGTTAAGCCGCAGCCTTCAGCTCAGGTCATGATCCCAGGGTCCTGGGATCGAGCCCCACATCGGGCTCTCTGCTCAGCGGGGAGCCTGCTTCCCTTCCTCTCTCTCTGCCTGCCTCTCTGCCTAATTGTGATCTCTGTCTGTCAAATAATAAATAAAATTTAAAAAAAGAAAAGAAAAAAGAGGAAAAAGAAGAGAAGAAAAGAAAAAAAGAGGAAAAAGAAAAGAAATGAAAAGAAAATAGAAAAGAAAAAGGAAAAGAAAACAAATCAAAATAAAACATAGGTCTGCAGAAACTCTTACACAGGACAGTTCCTGGCAGAACCACTTGTAATAACTGAAAGGTGAAAAAACCCAAACGCCCATCAAATGGTAGATAAATACAGCAGACAGTGGGTACACCTACCACAGCAGCAGGCCCGATGGGAGAAGCAGTACACTGACCTTACTGGGCTCCCAGGCCGACGGGGAAGTAGGACAGCAGAAGCAGAAGGGAGGCTGTCATAAGGTAAAAACCTGCATCTGAAACCCTAAAACAACACAACAAATGACACCAACACATTCCTCTGTTCCAGGTGATGATACTAAGTTAAAACGTATCTGCCAGTATCTAACAGAAGGTAAGCTAAATGGTTAAGAGCTTTTTATAAGTGCTTTCATTTCACTGGGCTTTTTAATCACCTGAATTTCACAGACATAACAATATGTCTTGTGCGAAGAAGATGGCAGAGGATAGTATTTGGGGATGTTTTTTGTTCTGTGTTGCACGGTTTTCAAGGAACAATTTAACCTTTATCCTCTCTAATCTCAAGCAAGATTACATTTTCCTCTCTGCCTCCACACAATTAGCTTTTCCTGTACATTAACCAAACAAGGTTATTTACTATAAAATTATTTGGTAACTGTAATTCAGTTGAGTTTTAAAATGCGGTATGCTGCAGAAACAGAGTCAATAATGCTTCCCTTGTGAGAAACTGAGAAGTACGAATGATTCGGGGACTCACATGGCTTTGTTATTACAAGGTTTATAAAGCTAAAGCTCCCAGAAGAGTCTGCATGATTTAAAATCCTGAACTGTAGTCAGTCTGAACTTGTTTATACTGCACAGCTTTATTCAGATTAAAAAATAAAATGTACGTAGAAATGACTAAAGCATACCCACAGTAAAAACTCAAAATTCCAAACTGCATTCAAGTTTTTACTTTGCTCCTCCCCATAGGCTCTGCTTTTTGTTCTTCTAAAATCCTAGGCACAATCCATCCCTGGATGAATAAAATATCTTTTTCGAGTCCACATCTCAATTAGCCCAGCAAAATGTCGTAGAAAAATGTTCCATGAAGAAAAACTTTGGAGATACAGAGAGACTCTCTGTCCTGGTCCTGGTAAGAACTCACCAGGACAGTCAAGAAATTTGGCGGTTGGAAAAACAACAAAAAGATAGGGACCACATTACCCTTTTTCATCATAACCACAAATATATATCTATTTCCTCCGCTTTTCTATTTGTTATCGAGTAAAATATGTCACTAAAGTGGCTATGAAGGAATTTTTAAATAAATATGATATAACTACTGAAATAAATTAGTAAATGAAACTGAACCAAAAACAAATTGGGGGGGGCACTCATTTAAGACAAATAAACCAGTGGAATGGTTGTGAGGAGTTAAAACTGTAAACTAAATGGAATATTCTGTATTAATTTCATGTGCCTCTAGCCTCTATTTAATAGTGAGAATTCTGTAAAGCTTAAAAAACTGAGTTCCTTTTAAATCAACAATAAAAAAATTGATTTCACTGCATAAAAATAAAAATATATGTGCAGAAAGATGAGCAACTTAGATACTCACTAATAAAATAAACCTACATATCCTATTAAAATTCATTTTAAAGTAATTCATAGGAAACAATAAAGCACAGAATTTGAGAACCAGAACGGATATTAAAGCTCATTTAGTTGGCTCTTTATTACATGAACTTATAAACTACACTCACTTATACCAACACTTGATCAAAACAACCTGAGAGGACAAGAGAAACATTCTATATTCTGCTCTAATCTGACAGCCACCAACCACATGTAGCTATTTAAATTTTAATTCATTAAAATTAAGTAAAATTTAAAACGCAGCTCCTCAGTCCCACCAGCCGCATTTCGAGTGCTCCCTGCCAGGCTGCACAGCACAGTGGTAGACTAGAACTTTCCACTTGTGTGAGTTATGTCATGCACTTGTAATGGATGCCAGCGAAATAAAGTTTTCACTTATTTCTATGGTTTTCTATTTAGCCTCTTTAAAAGCACCAAAATATTTTTAAAAATCCTGGAACTTTAAAGAGTCTTTTTCTTTTTTAATGGAAATTTCTTACCAGAATTCTTAGGCTCACTTTTTTGGTGGGCAATTTGTTAGAAGATCATCTGTCTTGAAGAGAAGTACGTCTGAATTGTACCCAATCCCATTTCTAATTTCTGTAGGTTCCTGGGGCTAGATTCAATTGAACATGAAATGTCTGTAATTC
This sequence comes from Lontra canadensis, assembly GCF_010015895.1. Taxonomy (NCBI): domain Eukaryota; kingdom Metazoa; phylum Chordata; class Mammalia; order Carnivora; family Mustelidae; genus Lontra; species Lontra canadensis. The sequence goes on along the minus strand of NW_022631086.1, from coordinate 5,918,704 downwards.
AAGTACTCACTTGAATCCTAGGAGAACAAGGGTCTAACTGGAAAGGTAAAACAGAGACAGCCTCCTATTTTAACAAACATTAATGGGTAAGAGAAAGATGTCAGCTTAGAATCAAACTATGCTACCCAAGTTCTCATTGACATGCTTACTAATAATGTCCACCTTCCACCATGAACTAGGAAAAATTCTTCATCAAAGTTACAGGACATCATTAAAATAAACACTTAATAGATTTGCACAATTTTTTTAAAAAGACTTTATTTACTTATTTGTCAGAGAGAGAGAGAGAGAACCCAAGCAGGCAGGCAGAGCAGGGAGCCCAATGCAGGACTCAATCCCAGGATGGGATCATGACCTGAGCCAAAGGCAGTCACTTAACCGACTAAGCCACCCAGGTGTCTAAGATCTGCTTGATTTTACACTGAGAGGCCAATACGAGGGCACCAAGTGAAGTGGGTAAGCTCACTACCAGCCCTCCCTCATTCACTGGTGCCACTATAATGAGCAAACCCGGCTTCCCCTGGCCCTTCCACTGCCTTCACCCTTGCCCCACCATCTACAAAATAAAGCTACCAACCTCGGCCATTTACTTCTTTCTGATTGTCAGTTCCCCAGACATCACAAGTGCACAATAAACATTTGAGAACTGTTGCTGTCCACTACACAGATACAAAGCTAAAATTCCTTCTAGAATTTCAATCTTATACAATGGATTGTTTTAGGCTTTTAATGTACTATTTAAAAAATTTTAAACTTCAGGGGTGCCTGGGTGGCTCAGTTGGTTGGGCGACTGACTCTTGATTTCCGACTGATTCAAAATCTCTGGGTAATGGGATCCTAGGCCTGGTACCTGGCTCCATTCTTAGCAGGGGGTCTGCCTGGGATTCTCTCCCTCTCTCTCCCCTGTCCCTTGGCTTTCCCTTCTCTCTCTCTCTCTCAAATAAATATTTTTAAAAAACTTTTTTTTTTCCAACCTCAGAACTGTATGAACTAAGGAATGTAAATCTTCCCTAATCCATTCCCACTCAGGGCAGAAAACTAAGATGGAACCCAAGATTCCTGGCTCCTGATATACATACCCTGTATAATCTTCTCCCCGTGATACAGACAGGGCCTGTGAATATGTTGGGATATTACACCTTTGATTAAGCTGCACTATATGGCAAAGTCAGGGACTTGGCAAATAAAATGAAGGTTCCTAATTGGTCTGAATTGATTTAAAAAGGTGATTCTCCCGGGTGGGCCTGACCTAATCAGGGAAGCTCTATTTAAAAGAGAGCGATTGGGGCGCCTGTTTGGCTCAGTGGGTTGGGCCTCTGCCTTCGGCTCGGGTCATGATCTCAGGGTCCTGGGATCGAGTACCACATCGGGCTCTGTGCTCAGCGGGGAGCCTGCTTCCCCCTCTCTCTCTCTGCCTGCCTCTCTGCCTACTTGTGATCTCTGTCTGTCAAGTGAATAAATAGGATCTTTAAAATTTAAAAAAAAAAAAAAAATCTTTGAAATTCTTCCTTTGAATTATTTAAAAAAATAAATAAAAATAAAAGAGAGAGATTCTCTCTAGCTGCCCCTGAAGAAACAGGCTGCCATTAAGTTCTATGGCTCCTCTGCCAACAACCACAGGAGCCTGGAAAAGGACCCTAAGCTTCAGGTGAGGTCCCACCCTAACTAACACCCTCTTGTCAACCTTGGGAGATCCTGAGCAGAGGACTCAGCTATGCTATGCCTACATTCCTGACCCTATGGGATCCATGAAATAATAAAAGGGTTTAAGCTCTAAGTTAGTGGTAATTTATTACGTAGCAATGGAAAACTAACACATAATCAAGCTCATCCCTGCTTCCTATGGGATGTATCTCATTCAGAAATTTCCTCTGGATACACACACACACACACTTGTCTGTACAACTCTGTTATATTGTGCTAACATGTTATTATCCCCATTTTAAAGATACAGAATTTGAGGGTAAGTGACATGGGGGGAAAATGACTAAGTCCTGCTGTGGTAAGGCATTAGTCGGTTCTTTGCATTAATTAGTTCATATAATCCATCAGTAAGGCTAGGAGGTTCATTGTATTGATGACATGGCAAATCCTAAGAAGTCATAATTTTTCCAAGATCACAAAGTTAGTAAGAGCAGAAACAGGAAGATTAGAATTTGAGTCTATTTGATTCCAAAGCTCAAACATTCCAACAATTTTCAGTTCCTATTCTGTGATGATTATTCTTTTTCTTTAAATGATTTATTTGAGACAGCACGAGAGAGGGTGTATGCACAGGAGTATCAGGGGGGAGGGGCAGAGGGAGAGAGAAACTCAAGTAGACTCCCCGCTGAGCTCAAAGCCCAAGAGGGGCTCAATCTAATGACCCTGAGATCACCACCTGAGCAGAAACCAAGAGCGGGATGCTTAACTGACTATGCCAGCCGGGCTCCCCTCTGATGACTTACTCTTCATCAGAAATAAATTTCTAAAAAGTTCATCAACAGTGAATTTAAAGACATGTGAAGGACGGATGGTAATACATCAGTAAACTCTATCGTTCATATGTATGATGAGCACCAGAGCTCCACTGGCTAAGGAACCAGCAGCAGAGAGAAAAATCAGGAACCAGAGAAAATGAGAGGTCTACACTTTCACACAAAATACAAATGGTGGCAAAATTATGTTTCTCCACTAGGGATTCTGGAGTAGGTAAGCGGGATGGGCAAAGCAAGGCTCAGAGAGAACCAAGGCCAGCCTGTGGATGTGTACTCTCTCAGGTCAAAAACATCACATACTGTAATTCAGCTTAAGCAAGACATAAACACCCTGTAGAACACAGGGAGACAAGAGCAAAATCCAGAGGCAGGTGAAAGCAAAAGGCACCCAAAATGTTCCACCATATCTGTGAGCACAGAGAGGGAATCCAAGAGAGACACAATACAGAAGGCTAGTACAACCTTAAATAATGTTCTACCACTAGCCACAAACAGTTGTTCTATAACCCAAAAGGATATCTTTGCAAAGTTGTTGACTAATCCCCCAAATTTGGCAGTATTAATGAAATATGATTAAAACAGTTTAGAACAAACTGTTAATATTCCAAAGTTTAAAATATCTTAGCAGACTTACCAAGCAATCTTGACTCAAATAGTATATTTCATGTGTTACAGAATAAAATGTATGACATTTTTTAAACCAAAACTAATGTTCTAAAAAACCAAAGCTTTTATCAAAGTAAGTAAATACAAGATTCTATATAATGTCTACATTCTGTGTAGCTCTCTAATCAACACTGAGAAGGCAAACATTAATTTCTTTATAAAGTATGAATCGCCTTAACCTAGAATTGGCTTGTCTGATCCCAGTCTATGCATGAAGACGTTACAGAACAAAAAATAAACAAGACAGAAGAAAACGGAATTGAAATTACTGAGCCTTCTAAGTTATCAGATATTTTCTCTTCTTTAGAAAACAAGAACATAGGGATGCCTGGGTAGCTCGGTAGGTTAAGCGACTGACTCTTGATTTCGGCTCAGGTCATGATCGGATCTCAGGCTTGTGAGATCCAGCCCCCTCCGCCACATGGGCTCCAAGCTGGTCGTGCAGATTGCTTAAGATTCTCTCTCTCTCCCTCTCCCTCAGCCCCTCCCCGCAGTTTAAAAGAAAACAAACAAGAATATTCAAGTATGTTTTTAAACTCCTATTCCAATAAATGTTCCATAGAGTAAGTTCTCTGGAACTTACTCTCTGGAACATAAAGCTTACACATAAAGCTCACATATATTAAGTCACACATCTGTAGATAAAGAGTTGGAAAACTAATGACTAGAATAAAGCTGAACAAGGTTAACTAACTTGGCTTTGGCTAACTACCGTATGTAAAGGAGCTGTATTATTATGAGGCCTTATTTTTTTTCCTGACACCTCTTTTCAATAAATGCTGACAGCTCTTTTCAATAAATGCATAAAATTCCGGCTCACCATGCCTACCATGTGAATTCAGCAGCTTAAGCAAAGTTAATTCAGACTACACTCCTTTCTCCAGCTGGTTATCTTAAAACATGTACCAGCACTCACAGTGAGACTCTACCATGAAAAATCCCACAATACAGTACAAATCCAACCGCCACCCATCCTCTGGCTGGAAAGGGATACACTTTGGCTAAGACCAACAAACTTATTCAGAATAGAAATGTACATTCATATTAAATATCATCTGGGAAATTCTGTTGACACCAAAACACAAAATCAACTGAGATACAATAGCAGCGTATTAACGTCATTGTCCATTCTTGAAATAATTCACAAATAAGTTACACTACTCAAGTTCATCTCTAAAGTCAAGTTGTTTAGGGGTGCTCAGTCAGTTAAGTTCCTGCGTTCAGCTCGGGTCCTGATCCCAGGGTCCTAGCATCGAGCCCACATCATTGCGCTCTCTGGTCAGCAGGTGGTCTGCTTTTCCCTCTCCCTCTGCCTGCAGCTCCCCCGCCTATGCTCGCTCTCTATTTGTCAAATAAATAAGATCTAATAATAATAACAATAATAATAATAATAAAAGTAAAATTTTTGGAACCTGAAATATATTTTCCAGAAATATACCAAATTGAAATTAAATTTCTCAGCCTATGAACAAAATCACTGCTACCGTAAGCTAACTATCCTTTACAACAGTGCTTCCCCTAGAGCAAAAGTCACAAGCTTCCTGTTGAGTGCCTGCTCCCCACGAGTCTGGGCTCCGCTCACAGGTAGTAAGAGATCGACTACCAGATGCTCCTATCCCTTCCCTCCAAGCAGCTAGCACCGAGCCTCAAGCCAGAATAACCATTAAGAACAAAAACGAGCTACCATTTACTAAGGGGCTGCATGTGCATGATCTCAAGTTATCCTGCCAATAACTTGTAAAGAAGGAACTTTTATTCCCATTTTCAGCAAGAGAAAGAGGTGAAGTATGAGTCTAGATTGCTCAGGTCACAGAGCCAGAAGCGGGGGTGCAGAGATTCAAACTCAGACCCAGCTAACCCCATGCTTGTAACTCTATCTTATAACCACTGGAAGTGTTAAGAACTTTGAGATTATAGGTAGCCCTACATTCACAGAATTTATTTCTAAAAACACGTACAGAACAAAAGAGCAAAAGGCTAATCACAAAGGGGGTTCTGCGCCAGACACAGCAATGAGGGTGGGGATGAGAATGATGAAGAAGGAGGAGAAATGCTTAATTTGCACTTTGCTTCCTAAAACATAATCTCCAATGAGGATTTATTTTCTGGTTAAAGGGCAATGAATAATCAGTGAAGACAAAGATTTTCTAGATTCATTTTCTTCAAATGTTTCACATCTTGGTATTACATATTTCAGACAGATTTCTTATCACTAATACTGTCAGTCTCAATTTCCCACTCAGCAGTGCCTGGCTGGCTCAGTCGGCAGAGCCATGAGTCCCAGTCCCATGTTGGGCCTAGAGCTTACTTTAAAAAGACAAAACAGAACCCATTTTTGTAAAATGAGGGCAAAATGAGCAAAATATCCGGATATACATATCAATTTACAACACTCAGTACTAAAACTAAAATACTGACTATCAAGTAGCATTATCAGTAACAATAGTTTAAAATAATTATTTCCAAGGGAGCCTAGCTGGCTGTCAGTAGAGTGTATGACTCTCAGATCTCAGGGTTGTGAGTTCAAGCCCCACACTGGGTATAGAGATTACTTGAAAATAAAAATCTACAAAAAAAAAAAAAAAAATCATTTCTAGGTAATGAGTAACATCAAGATAAGATGTTGTCTGGCTAACAACGTGTGAAAGCGAGGCCCTGTGGCAGGTCAGTCTCCTTTACTAGGCCACAGCAGGAATACAGAGGGAACAGACAGGGAGGGACTGGGAAAGGCTGCCGGTGACTGAAGGTGAAAACAAGGACAGTCCTTTCCCAGGACATAAAGAACAGGAAACAAGTTCAGTGCCCTGAACTCTACGCAAATGTGAACTTTACATACATCTACTGTAAAGATTTACTTAACTGAAAAGAAAAATAAATTTTGAAACTGAGCTTCCTATGGGATAAATCAAGGTTCTTCATGACTCTCATTTCCACTTCTGTCAAAATACCCACAAGCCCCCAAAACCACATAGAGTATCCACATTTCAAATGCAGTTATAAGTTAGTTATACGGATCATTTCAACTCACTGATCAATTCAAACATTAGATACATTCAAGGGTCTAAAGCTCAAATTTTCACTGTAATAACAATAATGAATATACACATGCTTTGACCTATAACAGCAGATTTGGAAATTTCTATTTCAAATGACATATATAAAGTAAATTCATATTACTATATTTTTAAAGCACTGAAACAGATTTTATGTACCAAACTACACAGATATATACATATTTTCTCCCTTCTCCCTGTTCTTTTTTACTCATCATTCAGAGCAGAGAAAATTAGTCAAAAGAAGGAAGTACCAGGAGCCAAAAAAAAAAAAAACCTAATTTCCAAATTAATCATTAACTTGGGTGACAGCTGATTTATCTTCATGACTTTTTCATACCTATTTAATGGTATTTCCTATAGTGATCCTTGTCTTAATACTGTGAATATTCTTATCTGAAAAGCCTAGGTGTGTGTACCTATATGTGTGCACGTGTAAAGCTAATTTGTATTCGGGAACACAGCTTTACATGTTCAAATATAAGGTATATTTTGAAAAACAGATTACTCTGACCCCTTCAGAGTCCCTCAAAAGACCAGGTTTACATCTCTCTACTGATGATTGAGATGAACTCTCTAAGCAAGGTTATGAAAAAGACAACACATCAACACTAACTAACAGCAAAGACAAAGAAAATGAAACAGACTAAGATATTAAAGGAATTTGAAAAAAGAGGTTATTAAAAGTTACCTATGTTATATTGTGATAACTTTTCCCCAAACTGAAACCACACTTTCTAAGCAAAATAAGATTAATAAGATTTTAAAGAACGTCCTTTTTCTGTTTCAAGTTTTTATTTAAATTCCAGTTAACATACAGTGTAATATTGGCTGCGGATGTAGAATTTACTGATTCATCTCTCATGCAGGACACTGGGCTCTTCCCCTCCTTAATCCCCATCAGCCATTGAGCCCATCTCCCTTTGAGCAACCCTCAGCATGTGTTTCTATAGTTAAGAGTCTGTTTTCTGGTTTGGTCCTGTTTTTAAAATCTTGGTATACTGTGAACAGCAATATATCAGTTAAGTATTACCTGCCCACTCTCAAGTGGGCATAAACTTGAATTTCAAGTGAAGAAATGGTTAATTTGTTTGCTATAGGTCTGTCCTGTTGAATGATAAATTAATAGTACATACAAACAGAGACTCATCCCATTTACCAGAAATAAAATGGGCAGCACATCTTAAATAGCTCAGGGATACTCTAAGTTCTGGCCCTCGTGCAAAGGCCAGATATCATCCAGTTCTGCTAGTCCAGCATCAACAGTAAATAAAAGCAAAGCATATTACAAAGGATATGTGTATCCCAGTAATTTTAAAAAGAATGTCTTGTCTACATCTTAAACACAAAATTAGTTACATAATCTGAAAATTCTCAGAACTTAGTCAAGATTATTTCATTTTTGTATGATGTGCAATGAACTCTGAATGTATATTTAATTACGACTTTTGGATAATGAAGCTAACAAAAAATAATTTTACTATCTACAAATTCCAAACGAGAGATAATTAGCAAACTATAACTCTACATTAGGCTCCAAACTGTCAAAACTTTACTTGATATAACAGAGCTGGAAAAAGAGGCTATCAAGCTTTTCTTTCTGTTTGTATTACAGTAACTTTTCTCCTAAACTGAAACCACAAAGTTTTTATTTTAAACTTAATGAAAGTTTATTCTAAGCTTTCTATAAGCTATTAATACATATTCATGAATTAAAGTGCAAATTTAGTTTATTCCATTAACCCCTGCTACCCTGTGCAAAACAGCCACAGAATAATCAACAGTAATTTTTCTTAAATGACAAACTCTTTCTACACTGTTAAGAGAAAGTAGAAGGGAGACTGAGCAAGCAAGAGAGCTGCTGCCCCAAAACCAAGCCTCACTCTGCGGAGGGACAGCAGTGCGCCTGGGAAGGTGGAAAACACCGTCTCCTATTCTTACCAGGGGCTCGCCTGGGTAAAATGGAGAAATCAGCTGTGCCATCACATTCAATAGAAAAATCAACAAAGTAATGGCAGGGAAAGCACTGGTGAATGATGTTATTACTTTGAACCTCTAAAAAATATTTTAAAAACGAGAAAGTCTTGATTATACTGCTGTATGCAAGGCGGGGGGCGGACAGGAAGGGCATAACTGAATCTCAAAACTGCTGCTAACCGATGTCTACCACATGGGGAATAGAATACGCGTGTAGATATATATCCAATGAAAAAAAAACTTATGAAATATTCATTTGAAAAGTAATTAAGTCGTGCAATTGAAAAGCTAACCTTTCACAAGACAAAAATCATCATGCAGCTCTGAGATTAACACATTTTTATGTCCTCTGGTGCTTATTACAATTTATTTAGCACCTCATCTACGTTGATACTTGGACTGTTCATATATTTTTCATTTCCTACAAGCCAAAATAAAAAGAACCAAAGAATCACTCTCCCCAAATACCCAAAACAAATCTTCACAGACCACATACACAGGATATAAGTAGAACTTCAGTAAATTTTCTTAAAATTTGTATGAAGAAGAAACCTGTTCAGGTAAGAGATTTCGTACTTCCATTGACGTTCAGCTGTTTAAAAAGGAGGTGGTTTAAGAATGTATCTTCTTTTGGGCGCCTGGGTGGCTCAGTGGGTTAAAGCCTCTGCCTTCGACTCAGGTCATGATCCCAGGGTCCTGGGATCGAGCCCAGCGGCATTGGGCTCTCTGCTCAGCAGGGAGCCTGCTTCCCGCTCTCTCTCTCTCTCTCTGCCTACCTGCCTCTCTGCCTACTTGTGATCTCTGTCAGATGAATAAATAAAATCTTAAAAAAAAAATGTATCTTCTTCTTTTTCAAAATCGGTAACTCCAAATTTACAATTTTTACACACGGAGACATACAGACCCATACACACGACCTTCTATGACCTGAGCATACACATAAAAGTATGTTACCATAAAAGAATTTAAAACCACAAATCTCTCAATCCTATCCTAATTTTCCCTGCACAAAATATCACATTTGCCTGTCTGTAGTCTCAGCACAAAAACATGAAGAGATATTTTTTTGGAGGGGGAGGTCAGAGGAAGAAATTAGGATTTTAGGCTTCGATGGCCTAAACAGACTATTAGCTTCCATTCGGCTATTAGTCAAATAAGCAGAGTGGTCTCTAAAGTGTCACCAACAGACAGCGATAAATTCTCAAAATGAGACTTAGCACCTGCTTTTCTCCTGTGGAAGGGAATGAGAAACAGCTGACTCAGCGCATGCAGTCTATCCATTCAAGTCACATCCCACGGATGTCACAGAGAGCACTGACAGCTCACAGTCCTGGCGAGCCAAAGGTCAGGAGATGAGCTGAGAGGCCTGCAGCTGAGTCCATGACAAGCCCACCCCTTTTGGGAAGGGGCCAGGGGGGAAAACTGAGGATGACCCTCCCCACAACTGTAAAAGTCAAAATGCAGAGCCTTTCTGGTGTCTTCTAAGAATGAAAGAAGAGATGTGGAAACTGAAACAAAAGACTGGTGTGCGAGGACCCCTCATTCACGTGAGGTATCTCTCCATACTTGGCGAGCACGTGTTGGTGCTAGAGGAAGGCACAAAACACTGCCACGGAACCCAGATTTAGGCCACGCCAGTTTGTGCTTTGCGTGATCTCTCATCCCTCTCAGACCTCTATCTCCTAAGCACATTAAAAATCTCTATTTTCAAAACAAACATGATACAATTTCTGTAAACAGGGAGAATCTTACATAAATACACCAAAAGGAAAAAGTTTGTTTTAAGGAGTCTTGTTTATTTAAAAAACAAACTTCTATGGTTCAGACTTAAAGTAGCATTTGATCTAAAAATAAATAAAATAGCATTTGAACATTCTTAGTAAATACTACTCATAATTTTTTTTTGGGGGGGGTCTAAGTATCATTTTGAACCTGAAAGCTCAATATAACAAGGCAACTTAAAACCGCGATACCTAATTATATGGTATATTTAGGTTTAATACTTTCTTACACAGGCTTATTCTGTATAGATGCTATGCGATCATCTAAAATGAAGGCATACAACTATACCTGATAAGAAATTACATTACGTTTTCTAAGCAGGTTATAAAACAGTACATAGCTGATATGACCCTGTTTTTCTAAAAGAAATGAATTACCCGAGAATTTATGGAAAAAAAACATCTAAGATACAGAAAACAGTAATCTGAACTTTATAAAAGAGTATATATTACCCATGTGGTTAGAATAACCAATAAAGCTCTTTTTAAATAGAGAAAACACTGAGCAATAGGTTTCTTTCTTTCTTCCCAATCTAACTCTAAGTTAGAGTTCCCAATCTAAGTCCTTATTTGATGCAAGAATACAACAGAATTAAATAAAATAAATCCACTAAAACAAACAGAACCTACCAAATTAGTTATGTTAACTATATAATACTACTAATGAAACTGACATGCGTACAGACTTCTGAAAAACTACTTTCTAAAAATAAAAAATAAAAATAAAATTAAGAACCATGGCAATGCATTTTACTTCCATTTTATTTTGAAGTTTCAAAATAAAAAGGTAAAAAAAAATCTGAATCTACTGAATTATCATTTACCCTTTTATAGTATTTTTAAAGACTATATATATACATACAAAATTATATACATTACATACAAAATTATCTGTGAAATAAATCAGTACACCCATTCTTTCTAGTAAAAACAGAGTGGGTGGCATAGTGGAGTTGACTTATTTTTATAAGAAGAAAGAATTGGCAGGCTGCTCCCACCACATGGTATTTCTTACTTTATTGTGGAATACATAGAATAGTTTCTTCTTTTTAGAAATACATTCCTCAGAAAACAAAATCTCAATAATGTAAGATCCGACAGAGTTGTTCTTAGCCTCATGTGCCCATTTATTTCTAGTTCTGGAACCACAGCAAATACTACCTGCGTGTCAATTTCACATTCAACAGGAGATAAAAGTTAGGCACCGTCTTGCCTTCATCACTCATTTCGGGGACTGCCAGTACCAGCGCCCATCACCAGCCTTCTATCAAGAGGTCAATCAAGCGGTCCCCCTGAGATATGGACCCAGAGCAGGTGAAGGGCAAGGCGCGGGTGCTGATGGGGTAGCTCGAGGCTCTGCTCCCTAGGGCGATCCAAATGAGGAGAGGCTCGGAGGAGCAGCACCTACCCTGGCTCCCGCCAGCGAGCAGCTGAAGGGCAAGGCTCAGGGCTGTGCTCAGGAAGTCACCTCGGTTCCACGCGGAAGAGCCGAAGTCAAAATTCTCTTAAGTCAGCATCTCACTTCCTCCCGGAGGTCCTCCCCAGTGATTCCTTCCATTTTACTCTCCAAAAGACAGAGCCACATTTTTAAGTGCAGTTTTGGCTTGGAATCGGACAGTGGAAGAAAGTTGATTAATTGTAGAAACTACTGCAGTATTCGGTTTCTATTACGTAGCCTCACACAGCAGGCACTCGGCCACAGGGCGCGCACATCCGGCCGGTTTCTAGCACGCGGAGCCCGGCTCCCACAGACTAGTGAGCAAGAGGTGTCCTGACCAGGGCTGAGGCGCTTGCAGTTTCTGTTTTCTATGAGCGATTTCTTCCCTTCTCTCTGAGAACATACAGCACTTCAAATTTAGAAATCAATGTTCTACTTTACAATTATTTGCTCCTTTTTAGCAAAATAAGAAGGCTGCCCATCTTGCAATGGTTTTTTGAAGTGGCCCCCTGAACTCTACAGGCAGATCCCATGAGCTCTGCTCTCCACGCTGGTGCTTAGTTTCATAGAATGTTTAGGGAATAATTCTGCATCTTCACTGAACCAAATCACCTCTCTAAATTCAAGTCTTAAAAAATAAAGGGCTCGAAGCTTATGATTCTAAAACCCTGCAACTTTGCTAAATCCGAATTCTAATTCTAGTTTACCAGGCTGGGTTTTTTTTTTTTTCTTCTCAGAGAATAATTTGGGTTCAGCCCATTTGACAACTGCCCTGTACGTTCATAAAAAAAAAAAAACAAATGCAGAGCAGAAATGAAATTGTCACCTTAATTTTTCAGGCTTTAGTAAGTAGCTGCACTAGGGAAACAGACTCGAAGGAATGCACACCCAAACCCATATAAACGAAAGACATTTGCTCATAAACAAAAATAGTACTTTAAAGGGCAATACTTTGTCAATAAAACAAACTTTATGCATGTCATTTCTTACTGGTTGCACTAATATAATTCCAAAATGAAAATATAATTTTAGTTTACTATAAATTAGGATAAATTATTTTAAGAACAATAATTCCATTATATCAATGCACAGGGGAACTTACTATGAGTCAATAAAGGACATCTGTCATACAAACAGATGCTACATCACACATTTTGTACAAAGCCTAATTCTCCGTCAGAAAACAGAAATGCGCTGCGTTTTGTTTTGTGTTTTTTAATTTTTTTTTTATTTTTAAGTAAAGAAATTTAGGAACTGTAAAGAAAAACAAAATACTACTTTTAAAAAATCATAATAGTTTAGGGCGAACATAATGTTCTCAGTTAAATCAAGACTTGCATGATCTTCAAAGATGATTCTGAATGAAAATTTAAGCAGTATACTAGGGTAGGCACGGAGCAAACCAGAGAAGGACACACGGTGTACAAAATTCTCAACTCCCAGCAATGGATTAAAGAAGGGCACGGGGGAGGGGGGAAAGAGCGTCACTTCCACTTCACTCATTCAGAAAGTGGACTGTTCCTGTCCTGATCTGAGAAAAATGCAATGCTCTTCCTAAGAAGCCAAAGTGACGGAACAAAGAGCTACTGGGAGCCGGGCGGAGATTGGTGCTCTCACTGTCCCCCAGCCCACCCTGCCACGCCCACACAACAAGTTCATACCTTGGTGCTTTCTCAGCAGAAACCAAATCTTTATGGCCAAATGCCTCAAAGGTATGTTAAATCACTTCCCACTTTTAACAGTGTTCCTGCAGATCTCACCCAACCAAACCACACACAAAAGGAAACTAGCAGGAGAAACCTAAAGCTTTAAATATTATTTATTTATTTACTGGACAGTGGGGTGAGGACGAATTCATAGTTTTTAAATGAGATATTTAAAAAGAAAGAATGCCTCAGATGACAGAGTCGACAGCTCTTCAACTGTTGTATTTTTTTTTTCTAAAGACGTCTCATAAAATTTTAGTAAACTGCTGAGATTTTATCGAAACTATCTTGAGAAAGAAGATATTACATCCATCTTTTTAAGAGGTTTTAAGAACAAAGCCCTACACGATGTAACAAACAATTTGGATTAGGCAAGACCTTTCCAGCAAGATGAAGTAATGGTCATTTTCTTGCTTTCACCCTTCGTTGACTAAAAAGCAGAAATATTAGACCCAATAATTAAAAAGAACACAAACCAATATTCTCACTAACACAGGAAAGGATTCTATTTTGCACAGTATCTTTCCTATGCAAGTCCCATAATCTTATTAACAAAAGTGTGATAATTAAATAGTCTTTGGGGTTTTGTGTTTAGTTTGAAGCACATGTAAGTGGTTAACCATTTTACTTAACTGAAAATTCCAGATAACAACCAGGTTGGAAGAAAGAGAAGGGGGCTTCTTTATTTTTCCTTACCTTTAAAAGTAAGTGGCTTCATGAGTGAACTAACTCTCTACCGCTCCTGTCCTCATCATCTTTTGTGCTTTGCTTCATTAAGTGGACTACAATCACTCCTTGGTTTTAATAGAGGTTTTTTAATAGAAATTACCCAGATTACTGACTTTTCCCAAAAGGGGAACAGGGGAGGAGGGAGGACTATTATTTCTCAAAAGGGGAAAGAGAAATCCAGCCTGTAATTAAAACCAGTTACTATTCACAAGAAGTACTGAAGACATTTGGAGAACATTTAAATATCCTACAACAAATATATATCCCACAACAGATTATATCTGCTGAAAAGTGCTTCATAATCTCAGGGATTCTGTACTTCCTCATCTTTGCTCAAACCAAGAATGTATCTGTCATAATAGCGCACTACAAAAACTCAAGAACTGCTTAGTAAAATGAATTCATATATTCCCCTTCTCCCATCATAAATAAAACAAATTAGGTTTATGGACTGAATGAGTGAGAGCGACAACCACCAGTAACCCATCCATCTACTTCCGAAGTGGAAGTGTACATTCCTGCCCTAGGACCAGACAAATACTGAGAAAATCATTATTACTCATTCCTAGGGTCCTTCCTCTTCTTTAAGTGGGGTGGGGTTTAAAAATAAAAAGATGTTCCTAGGTGTGGGATAATGACCTAAAAAGATGTTCCTAGCTGTGGGATAATGACCTCAAAAACAAAAAGTCACCCTTTAACCTTTTGCTCTCAGGAAACAGACTCAACACACGGGCGGGACGAGGCGTGAGATGTGGTGTTTGGAGAGGTGAAGGCAGGCAGCAGGCAAAGCTGACTTTCGGAGGTGGGGACAAGCGGATCGGAAAGCCTGGAACACGGTGTTCACACTACGCAGCTGCATTACTTGAGAGGGAACCCACAGTGCTTCTGGACATCCTGAACCTGCGGAGCCCTGGAACCGTGAACGGAGAAGGAGATGCGGAAGGCAGCGCCACATGCGATCCCCGACCGGGAACCGCAGCCCAGGCGGAGCGGCCTGGAGAAGGGCAGCCGGAGGGACTGAGCTCCAGGCTTTCGCTGCATCACCAGCTCGTTCGGCAAGCTCCCTCCTCACCTAGCGAGGGAGCAATGCAGCCTGGGGAAGTCAGAGTTGGCAAATTCCTCGGCTGCCCAGGAACTGCCGCTTATTCGCACTCCGTAAATAGGAAATTATCTGAGACTCACTGAGAACACAGGTCTTGATGCCCTTTGCAATTACACAGAAGGGAACACAGCCTTGTTTATCAGCAGACATCTGTATGTAGTCACAGGAAGCTATTTTCAACACCAGAGGCTGAACCCCAGGCTACTTCGCAGATATGACACCTAAGTTCTGAAAAAGATGCCAGATGCATAGACCTTAAGACGTTCTGCACTGTGTCGGAAAGCTGCAGCTTACACCTGCACAGTGGTCCGGGAGAGCAGAATCCTCGACCTCCCCGCGACACTACTGTGCTCCCGGGGGAGACGGGGGGGGGCGGGGGGGGTGGTCACACCGCTGCCTGACCTCCAGCCCATGCTCAGGGGCCTGGACTCCGCACACCCTAAGCTGATCCTGGTGCTAGTCTGCATGTGGGAGGGAGGGGGGTGCACCCAGAGGAGAGCCTAAAGGTAACCACCTCTGTAGTAACTACATCCAGTAAATACAGGTAATCCAAAGTGCAGATACACAGGCACGTAGAAAGACGTGAAACACTTAGGCTAACTTCTGAAACAGCACTGAGCACACAGCAACCACCCACTGAGGGGACAACTACCTTACTCCCGAAATCTTGGTTTTCAATCTATACACCAAAACCCTGCAAGCGATGAACTCAGCACCTAAAATACATTTGTACCTGTAATCTCCGGGACACACGTATGAAGGGGTTAGACAGAAATGCTAATTCAGAATGCACTGAAAACCTGAATGTGAATGAGCACATGGTTATTTTACCAAAATCTATTCCGTAGTAAAAACAAGACTACGTAGGATCCATAAGCTAGAAACGGACTGTCCAATATGGAAGCCATTAGCCACATGTGGCTATTTTAAATTTAATTAAAATTCAAAATTCAGCTCCTCGCACCAGCCATATTTCAAGTGCTACACAGTAACACATGGCAAGTGGCTAACATACTATATGACACAGATACAGGATATTTTAATCACTGCAGAAAATTCTGTTGGACGCTGCAGATCTAGAATATCCAAAAAGTCTTTAGAACACACTCGCTGTTACAAATACTGCAAACAGGACCAAATTCACTCACATATTTGTTCTTTTGAAGGGAGATACAGAATTCACTTAATAAAAACCTCATGAAGGGTTTCATTAGAGTGAGAACATACCCATTCCTCGCCCCAATTCAAGCCAAAACGGCTGGTCAACTCGAGTAGCCTGCACGGTCATCAGTATAAAGAGCCTACAACTGAGGAAAGAAAAGGAATGATGCCCCCAGAGACCATCTCCAGAGGAGTAGTCCCCACCTGTCACTCCATGAGCCAGCGCTGGTCTAAAGCATTCTTTTTTCCAATCTATAAAACTTATTGGCAAATTCTTAATCTGTAAGTGTTCTGCCTCTCAAGTACCGATGTCCAGAAATGGAGCCCTGGCTTGAGAGAGAAGATGTAGGGTTGGGGAGGGAAGAAGCAGCGTAATACAAGCAAAACTTGCATGCCTGTTCTCCACACATACATGGAGAGACCTAGGACCCAATCACAAAAGGATGTCTTTTTTTTTTTTTCTGGGTGACTCACTTGGCTCACGCTTGCTTTTGCTCCCACAGGCAGAGGGGAGCAAGAAGGCTGAGCCACCACGTACTGCAGAAGTAGTACCCTGCCTCTCCTCCCCAGTGCCAGGCCGCCGGTGCACATCCCTGCAAGGGAACTAGCCATCCCTAGAAAAGACCATGTCAGTTTCATGTCCCTAGTAGCCAGTGCCCCCTCAGACGGGACAATTTGTAATGGACAGGAAAGCACGCAGCATGCGTCAGACACGCAGCTGAATACAGAGGGAAAAAAGGAAGATGTAGAGGAGGAACCCTCTCCCCCAACACAAACACACACTCTATCTGCTCTCTCCACTAACCATCCTCACCGGATAGGTAGGCCATGGGCTTCTGTGACCGACAGTCTTGTTCACTGGAATTTTAGGTCCCTGACACAGGACACTTTGTTTCAAAGATCCCAAGACCAGGGGGACTACCATCTGCCTTGACCCATGACATTCAGGCTTCATTTCTAGGGCCCCCAGGGGATAGGCACA
Source organism: Lontra canadensis (assembly GCF_010015895.1). Taxonomy (NCBI): domain Eukaryota; kingdom Metazoa; phylum Chordata; class Mammalia; order Carnivora; family Mustelidae; genus Lontra; species Lontra canadensis. The sequence goes on along the minus strand of NW_022631086.1, from coordinate 5,901,632 downwards.
GGCTCTTCTACCTTCTCTTGATGTTTATTTTGGCCATTCCTCCTGGTTACAGGGAAGAAGCCAGTGTGTATCCCTTGATGCTGCAACAACAAGTGGCTTACGAAGTCTATTTCCATCTCCCATGCAGAAAACTTAGGTTTGATGAAGACAAGATTACATCAGGAACAAATCATATGTAACTTTCAATATCACAGAGCCTTTATGTGTAACAGAACCATAATCCCGACTGTTCTGGACTCCCACTCAGTTTCTAGCCTAAGTCTCTTAGGGTGGCATTGTAGCTAACATGTAATGCATGGTCTAGAACACACGGAAGCTCTATATTTATTATCCCTGGATGAATGGCAACAACCGAAACGTCAAAGAGTTCTACATTCAGCCTATTTAATTTGCTTATTTTAAGAGTTATAATGAGACAGGAATTTATAGATGACACAAAGGTAGAAATTATATTAAATACAACAGATGCTAGATTTGGAATCCAAAAACACGTTAGCAGGCTTGAACGATGACCCAAATGACTCAATGAGGGTAAAGGCGAAAGCTGTTCTTAGGCTCAAGTACAGGATAGATGAGAGATGAGCCTTAAAAGGACCTCCCATCACAGGGCCAGAGCGGGATTCAGCTCTGACACCAAGCGCCTACCACCGCGACGGTCTAGAACAAAGGCGGTGACTGACCGGCTCTATACCAGCCACACTTCTGTTGGGAGTATTTAGTCTGGCTGTGGATTCCTATGTGGAGGCACTTACACAAAATGAACTTTACCAAAGAATTAAGAGCAGGGTGGGGACAGAATTGAAACTTCATAATGGGGAAGATAAAGGAACTAATTAGGCAAGTGAAAAAACATGTAAAATGAAAACCGTCTTCAAATATCTGAACAGCCATGATAGAGACAAGGGATTTAGGTTTCTCTCATGTGGTTTAAGAAGGCAGAAGTAGAATCCAAATCCAAGAAAGCATTTCAAGTTAACCCAAGGAAGAATTTCCTAACAAATACTTTATGAAGGCATAAGGTCCAGATCATGAGGCTTTCAAAATGATATTCCAGAAGCAGTTCGTAAATGAGGTAGGGAGGCATACGCATGTACTGTGTGAACTTTTAAGAGTCACTATTATTCTAATGACAAAATAATCAAGAATCAACAAATCATAAGTAATATAAGTTACTGGTCTCAGACCAAACAGATTAAATTGAGAGACTATCACTTCAAAAGTTACATTAACTGGGGCACGTGGGTAGCTCAGTCAGTTAAGCATCCAACCCCTAGTTTCAGCCCAGGTCATGATCTCAGGGTCCTGGGATCTAGCCCAATGGTGGGCTTTGTGCTCAGTGGGGAGTCGGCTTGTCCCTCTCCCTCTGCTCCTCTCTACCCCCGCAACTCTCTCTCTCTCAAATAAAATCATTTTTAAAAAGTTACATTAACTAAAACATTTTCAAAATGTCCCACAGTTCCCAACTGTAAATTATCTTTCCTTTAACCTCCTATGTGAAGGTAGAGTACAGGAGAGGGGCTAAAAAGAAACCTGAAACAAAAGAAACACTTAAAAAGAAAGTTACTGCTGCAGTTCATGGGGTAAGACCGGCCAGTCAACATTATCTCACACACACACACACACACACACACACACACACACACACACATACACACACACAACTCTCACCCTCCCTCCTCCTCTTCATTTTTAATATTTTAAAGCTTAGTTCCTTAAGAAGTTTGTCTCCTCTGAAATCATGGAAGATCAAGCAGATAATGGGTTAAGACCAAAAAATAAAGGAGCAACAGAGCAAATCTGACTGCATGTTTGAAAAAGCCTATAAAATGTTACAAGCAAAACAGGAAAGCCTGTGTTAATAATGCATAAACCAAGAGAGAAAAAGAGCTACCCATTTAATGGAATAATGCTTTTATCCTTGCAGTTAAAATGAAATAAACCATGACTATTAATCTAGTAAGACCATGTAAAAATGTAATTTTTAAACATTTACTAAAAGGGAATAGTTCAGTAACCACTCTAAAAATCAAGGCCTTGTGTACAGCAGCGTTTAGACGCTAAATACCGATCTCCTGTCTGTGGACGCCATTACCCACCCTGTCACCATAGCAACGCTAACAGTATGCCTGACTTCAAAGACAAAGATGTAATTTCAGACTTCCAGCAGCCAGAGGGAGTGGTAAGAATATTCTACCCAGGCGGTGTCAGCTGATGATAAATTATAAAAATATCCAGGAAGGTTATGAGGCGGACCATACCACATATTCTCATATTCCTGGGGGAAGACTTATATTAGGCAAACACACTGGGAGACGGCAAGAGTAAAATAAAAAGTAAACAAGAAAGAATCTCAATGGAATCTGATTTTTTTTTTCTTTTTTAAAATTACATGGTACAGAGTTCCGCCTCCTTTTCTCTTGCTCCCAGGGGAAAATAAAAATAGCTTCTACCATCCCCTTTCTCATTCAAATGAAGAGTGACTGAAGACGGGCAAGGCTGTTCCAAGGGACTTGCAAAACCACCTCGAGAACTGCTACTCCTACATTTGTGAAACTCCGGCATTTGTCAAAAATTGTTTTAAGCACACGCAGGCAGGCAGCTAAGGGAGCAAAATCGATTTGTGTACTGCAGCTCCAGAAGGACAGTTACCCTGCCTGCCACCCATTCTAATCCCAACAAACTCAAGGTATTTTTTAAGCCCTCTGAAGAGAAACAATTTTGCAATTTACAGGGGATTTTTTGTGTCTTACACACACACACACACACACACACACACACACAGCTAACACAGACATTGCTCTTTCATGATTTTGTAACTGTATGATTTTTAAAAGCACAGGCTTTGGAGTTGAAAGAGCCAAAAAATCTTGAGCAAGTCGTTTTCCTGGAGGTAATGAAATACAAAAGAATTAACACTGGAGTTCAAGTCCTCTTAAAAAGTATCTACAAAGAGGAATTTATCCTACTAGGCCTTTTTTACTTAGAGCAAGTTATAAATGACAAGACTGGCCAACAAATGAACAGAGGTAGTTTCCTACAACGTTTTGTTCTGTAAGAGTAAATGTATGTTAAATTGTCTTTTTGTTAAATTCCGTTATACAGTTTGGGCTCAAAAAAGTCCAACTCCCTCAAAATAACAGGAACATGATACAGCTGCCCCAACAGACCCCGCTCTCCTTCCCCACAAAGGCTGATAAATGGCCAAGAGCCAGTGACAGTTGTGGGTTCAAATCAAGACGGCTGTCAAGATCTTCACGTCTACTGGGTGGGCCACTGGCTGGCTTGCTCACCACACCCATTCCTTTTTACAACATAAGGCGCGGCAACCAACACGCAGCGCAAGACACTTCCAAGGTCAGTCCTAGGGGGCAGAAGTGGAGAAATCACACCAGCTTTAGCATTCTTCCCACTAGAACTCTGAAGGAGCTAGACAGATTATGGGTTTATCCGGTTTGTCCTGAAGAACATATCTCCAATTTTATAATGTATCCAAGTCAACAGATACCCTCCTCCCCCCCAAACAACCAAAAGAAAACCAGAACTAAAAAAACACCACTAAGTTTTGCCACAAGATACAAACTGTCATGGTACTAAGTCATTAGCAGAATGCTTGCATTGTAAAATGGAGACCATCACTAGACTAACCAATTAATCTTGAGTCCAAATCTTGTAACTCAAAGATTAGCAATCTTCTCCCATAAAAGCAGATAACAGAAAAATGCCGAGTTACAAAACAAAATGTCACCTATCCCTCCGAACAGAGAAAAGTTTATGAAAAATACTCTCTTCTCAATTGAACTATTTCTTTATTAAATGACTTTTCATTCTGCTACATGTTTTACCCTTACAAAATTACTATTTTCAAGAATTACACTCTGAAATGAAAACAGGCCCAATAAGCTACTCCTTTGGAGAGAGTTGCTGGATTTTAATTGCGACAGTTATGCAAGTTACAGAAAAACCAGCCCATCATTCATTCATTTGTTTAGTTGACAGGATGCTAAACTTAGGCTCATGATAATCATCCCAAATATAATGAAAAAATTTCTTTAACACTATTAAAGAAAAAAAAAAACCAGGAAAATGCTTATTTTGGCATCATTATTCACTTTTTTCACAGGAGTACTATATATGTTCCTTTATAAACTATTTCTTTTACAAAGTAATAACCTGATATTCCATCCTTAAGATATATTTTCACTTTATGTTAATAATCATGCAACCTCATTTTCCCCCTTCTACCTAGTCAGTAATGCGGCCTTAATTTTTTCTTTCTTTTTTTTTACAATTTTAAGTAATTTTTACACCCAATGTGGGGCTTGAACTCACAACCCCGAAATCAAAAGTCACACGCTCCCCCAACTGAGGCAGCCAGGGGTCTTGCAGTCTTAAATTTAATAGTGATTCATGGTAACTGCATGATCATGGTTTGTTTACTTCTCCTTTTTTTAGACGTTTTTTAAAATTTGTACTCCACTTTGAGTAGTCTCAGTTTATATAAATGTTTTACTCTAGGTCAGCTGAATTCCCATTTAGGAACACATAGGCTATAAATTCTAGGTAAAAACATCATAGGAAATGAGAACGTTCTGTCACAACAGGACTCCTTCAGTTAAAAGTGGCCACTGGCATATTTAAAAATAAACAAATTTATTTATAATTCATAGAGAAACATGTTGGAAGAAGAATGCCTCCTCCAAGATGTTTTTAAATATTTTTATAGATGAAGAAATCTACAGTTTTTAATTTTAATCATTAAGTTACACAGTGTCTGGGTCATACTTTTTATTAGAACACCACAGTATAAAAACTTCAATCAGAGAGGCTACTAAATGAATTATATTAAACTTCATATAATTTTGTTGTTTTGATGAGAAACTGGGTTTATAAAAGTAAAACTGTGATGGTGAGTATCGTATATATTTACAACTGTAAAGTAACATTCATTTCCTCTATAGTTTGTCCAGATACCTTTGCACAGCTACCACCGCTAGCTAAATATGCTGGGCTTATTAAACGAGCATTTGCAGAAGTCCCCTGTTTGGGATGTACAGTTTAAGCATGAATAAACACAACTGTCTAAAAGAACGGTCCTTAAAAAAAACAAGATACTCTGAGGGTTGCTGGAGGGGAGGCGGGGTAGGAGGGTTGGGGCGGCTGGGTGATGGACATTGGCGAGGGTATGGGCTATGGTGAGTGCTGTGAATTGTTTAAGACTGATGATTCACAGACCTGTACCCCTGAAACAAATAAGACATTATATGTTAATTTAAAAAATAAAAACAAAAAAACCAAGATACTTCCAAAGTGTTCTCACTTGCAAACCCCCACCTGACTTGCAACATACTGAATGTCATCTAATCAATCGGAATGAAAAAAGGCAGAGAGCTACCAAAGCTGTGTTTCCTGTATTAATATAATTATTTATGCATGGTCCCCTTGACCCCTCCCCTTTCCTCTATGTGTGTGTGTGTCTTATAGATACAAAGACCGAGAAAAAGAGTGAGAAATGTATCCTACTTAGGAGGATTATCTTCAGATATTTTACCCGATTCACCACCTTCAGTCTCATCTCCCACTAAAGTTGTGTTATCAGTCCCCGCTGGTTATTCCTGAACAAGCACTATGGCTCGTATGGTTCTCTGTCTCAGAAATCTAAAAACCCTTTGCGGAATCTAAGGTGTTTATCTAAGGCAGACTTCAGTGAAAGCAAAGTAGATTTCCATCTGAGCCTTTCCTTACATCTTCTTTTTCTTTTCTCTCTCCTCTTTTAGGTGACTTTACCACTCACTGATAATACTGCAAGGTGGGATGAGCAAGGAAAAGTAAACTCCCATTACTGCAGCCACTTAACTTAGTTACCTACGCAACTCTTGACAATAATGTTGGGAGAGCCAATTAGTATTGTTTTGAATTACAACGTATTTAATATAGTTTTCACACATCCATGCTCTTCTGTTACGTGGTAAATAAACATGAAGAATAGGAAATCAAAACGAATGCAGAAGAATGCCAATGGTTCACACCAACACACTCCATCAGAAGAGGTACGCAGCCCTGGGAGGCCCAACAATGGAGTCGCGGGCAGGAGTCGAGGGGATAAAGTTTTCGTCAAGAGTCAGCTGATAATTGCTGTGACTCTACGAAGGCTCTGTTCCAGGTCTCTTCATCCTGAGGAGAAGAGAGCTGAATCTCGGGCAAGTTTGGGAGACTAACAACCCAAACAGGCCCAGGCAGCTGAGTTTCGCAAGAGGAGGAGGGGCAAATGAAGGGTGAGAAGTGGACAATTTACTGAGCACGTACGTGTAACACAGGCAAGGACGACACAAGAGGTTTCGTACATGCTGTATCTCATGTAACTCAGAGGGTAGAGGGGAAGCGTCTGGGTAGTAAAACTAAACTGAAGTATGTGTACATGTGCTCTACAAGTCGTAACACGTATAGTTGGTACGCTTTTTAAAATCTGATACCCCAAGAAAGGGCCAGACTTTTATCAAAGACGACTAGAGTTTCAATAACTTGTTTTCATCCCTATGAAAGTAGAGAGTGCAAATTAAGTCAGAAAAAAAGTAGTAGAAATAAAATCCCTCAAGAAATCACTCAAGAAAACCAGCAGACTTGCTCCTCTACCACACCAGCTGTGGAGGACGACGTGGGGTAGTGGTGGGCCTCCCCCTGTGTGAGGGGCCCGGCCAAGGGCGAAACGCCGCCTCAGTGCCTCGCTGAGCAGGTAACATCATTTCAACACAGGCATCACTGTTCTTTCCTTTTCCAATATCCAAAACCTCCACGGAATGGCAAAACATTTCTGCACTATTACACAGGCCAGAAGTATGAATTCTGCAGACGTTATACACGGTTCTCTGAAGATAAAATGAGAAGCTACCTTAGAGTATTTTAAATACCAGGAATTCTGAATATAGGGATGTCTTCTTGTTGATTTCTTAACTGCTGAACGTGTTATAGGAAAGAACACTAATAATAAGCTAATCCCAGTTTTTTATGTGATTCCTACATCTAACATAAAATCTTAAACATAGGAGGCAATCAATAAACGACTGCTAAATGTAACTGAATTTTTCTGCGTAAAGTGAAATCTTGTGCCTTCCTCGAGGATGTCAACATTTAGGCACGCCAGCTAAGGAAAAGCATAAATGTAACTACGAAAATGCAAAAACACTTGGGAAAATTTGAACATATTCCTATTTACTCAAGGACACTCAGGATTTTAATCAAAGTTGGCAAAACAGTATTTAAAAGAGAGAAGGTCTTCGGATTGACACCTGAGGTTGGAGGACACGCAGGTGTCTTTTGGAGCAGTGGCAGGGAGACCGCCGCAGTAACGGAAGGAACCACACATTTGCTGGGACTCCACCACTGCTGGCACCTTGAGTCAAGTTTCCTGCCCTTGTGGATTCTTTATTTTCACATCTGGGAATTAGAGCTTCAAAAAAATCTGAATCAAATTACGTAAAAATACACACATTTTAATAACTCATTAATATTAAATTGTTGCTCTTTATGTAGGAAGCGAAATGACAGTGCTTTACACACTGAAAAAAGAAAAGTAGGAAGGGGTTTGATTTAAAAAACAAAAACAAACAAAAAACAAAAAATAAGAGAAAACTGTTCGGGGTTCATGGTAATCTCCCTAGGGCCCTATTTCCTCTGCTTGGATTTAAATGTATCACAGAAACTCAAGGTAGTCAAAGGGCTAACCATTTCTACAAAATAAAAGAGAACATCTTTCAAAAATAGCACGTGAAAACTAAGTTCCCCAGCCCCCTCCCACAGCCACAGACCCACAAAAGAGAAAAACAAATAAGCAAAAACATTATGTCTGTGTACTAGGCTCACCAAAGCACATACTCAAAAGGAGTGTTAGAAAAGGAGAAATCATAATGAGATAAATGAAACGAAGGAATGTTCCTCCAAAATGAACTCCAACAGGAAGAACAAAGTCTCCATCATTCGGAAGTAAGCTAGACAAAAGCAACATGAAGTAACCTGTCCCTACCCAAGGAAAGGAATAGACTAGGACATAAACATACTGGACTAGCCTAAAAGCAAGGTCAATGGGACCAGCCATGAATCCTAGTTGAATTGTATCTAGTTTCATTTATTTTTGAGATTGCACTCTTGTCTTACTCCATGTTAGAGTTAGAAACACTCTGGTACGATCTGCTGAGCTGTTTATGCAAACTCTGCTCCAATATTCTTCAAATCATCTCCAAGAATTCACATGAAATGTAAAGTTATAGCCACTGCTATCACTCTTTCAACATCGGTTCCTATTTATGGCAATGTTTTATCTCTTATATAAAGAACTATACAGAAAAATAAGGCATTGGTAGCAAAGATGAAATGCTTTCTTTTAGGCGTTGGAGAATTCGAGCAAATTTATTCAGGACTTGCTTTTTAATCTCATAAAATCTCTGGGTAGTCTCTTCTCCCTAAACCAATTCCCACCACCATTTCTCTGAGTTTGTCGTCAATACCAACACACATCTCCTGGCTGCTCAGCTTAAAAACCTTAAAAGCGTCTATCATTCATCCCTCCCTTTATTTCAACAGTTTTCTCCCTCTGCATGCTCACTGCCAACACTTTTTAATAATCTGACTCACCCCCATTAGTGAGATAATACACCAGCCTCTAAAGTTGTCTCTCTGCCTCCAGTGGTAATAAAGGCATTTTGAAAATAAAGGCTTTGCATAAATAAAAGGCAGGGAATAATTCACTTGTCTTGGTAACGTGAAAGTACCAGACTTTCAAAATAGAAGAAATGGGGTGCGATCTGGCTTTGAGTGGACAAAACAGATGTCAGGAAGTGCACAACTTTAAAGTTCATGTAATTCACACCCATGATATTCATGAAGACACTTACTCTGGGCACAGCTCTTCTCCTTTTACCAGCAATTTCCAGTGTTAGTTAACTGAAATTTTTACTTATATAAAACCAGACTTTTAAAAATGGTGTCCAATAAATTATTATACCTAATTATTATTATTTCGAAGCCAAATTTCCTCCTGATACAGAGACAGGTAATTACAAAAAAACAACCACATACTTCTAGGGTCATTAGAAGGTATTAACGGAATCACTGCACTTCTCACTACCCATACCCATGAGACGGATGAAGACCCTACTTACATGAGAAATTCTGGGGGAAAAAAAAAAAACAAAACAAGAAAGGATCAGTATCGGGGTGTAAGTCTCAGAGAGGGGCGGGACCTGCTGTGCTCACTCATTCTGGCCTACTTCCAGAGAAGACATCTACCTGTGGATCAGGCATAGCTGTGTGCCACTGGCCCAGCAGACACCATTCTGTGCTCTGACAGAGAGAGGAATAAAATCACAAGCAAAAGTTAAGACTTGTAACATACCACGCTACCCAGATCAAACCAGGGAGCCCCAAAGACAGGAAGGAAGGTAGAAAGGGAGGGAAGAATGAAGGAGGAAAAGAAAACACAAAAAGGCAGAAATGCAGGGGACATGGTTCATGAAAGTGACTTGGGCTCATCAAGAACAAATGCTGGGTCGCTAACGTTTCCGTTCGCAGTAAATCTCAGTCTAAAAAGTGCACAGTGTTTGCTCAGTTACTTTCTAGTGCCCAAACGTAAACCTGGGGCATCGGACATCAAGTGGAGGCCTCAGAGAGACCAGGAGGGTCCTCCTTCCACAGTCATGAAATTAAAACCAATTCCTGGTTCAGAGAGCCGTCCCCACCAGGTTCCCACTCATCTAGTGGGAAAAGGCAGCAGACTGTGCATTGCCCTGAAGCTTCTTTGCTTCTTGTTCCTTCCTCCTACCCTACCAGGTGATCATAAAGACGCCAGGTGTATGTACTTCTCAACTTCTCCCATGAACTTTTCTCCTTCTCTGGAAACCCCCTATACTCAAAGACAGATTGCCACACTGATCCCACAGCAGGGAGAGCGAGACCTCCGCAGTCTCTGAGATGTTGTAGTTTGTCCACAAGAAGCCCCTTGGCTCTCCTATGACCTGAATAATAAAGCTAGGGACACAATCGGTTAGCTCCAAATCCCTAAATACGTTCAAAAGTAAATGGTACCCAAAAATGGGAGGGAGACCATTACTGGAGCCATATAGGAGCCATTAGTGAAGAGTAACAGGAGCCAGAATCCTAGCTAAGACTTAAGCCTCTTCGCCTTCATCAGCTTCAGCAGCACAGGGGTCCAGGTTAAAAAATATTACTTTCTCAGAATAAAGTCATCATTCCTTCCATACAGGTCATCCTAAACTGCTCATTTTCTTTTTGTGAGAAGAAAAAAAAAAGGGGGGGGGGTGAGATAAACTACTTCCAGCTAATCATTTTTATAATGATCTGATACACAGACATTTAACCATAATATTATTTACTATCATTCTAGTCTAATAAGTAGGTACTATTTAAGTAAAGAGAACTCTAGAAAATGAGATCTCTATCAGTAAGGGAACGCTAAAAATTATGTACTTAATTTCAGAATGTTCTCACATGCACTGAACACGGACAGAACACACACATGTAGGCGCACACATTCCGCTATACACGACTACTCCTCCGAACAATTCAAATGGTAGCCTGATAATGAAATAAAGTGAAAAGACGCACACACCACAATTTAACATTGGATAAAATTTAGGTCCTGTGGAAAGAGACAACAATAGTACCTGGCACCTTTTTTTTTCTTAAATAGAATGCATTATGAAGAAAAGTGGTTGAGAAAGCTTAGTCACTTTTTTGTAGCTTAAAGCTTTTTCTCCCCTCTTTTATTCCAGGCTTAAACAAAGTTCAGTGGGGCATCAAACTGCCTGTTTTAAATTACAGTCTGTATTTTAAAATAGAATGCATGCACGGCATGTTCCTGAAGCTAGGGGGTGGGAGTGTTATTCACGGAAAATTGAAGGCTTGTTGAGTCAATAATCTTCTTTCACACAGTAACAATTTTCAGCTAAAATTTCTTGACCCAAACAAAGGAAAACAAGAGCATTCAGTTATTTTACAACAATTTAGAGAAGGCAAAAGAAAAAGATGAGAAAGAGAGACACTTCAAAAAATCCTATATTGTGAGGGAAGAATAAAAAACTTTCCTCTCTACATATATTTATTTCATCTCCTAAACTGGCAGTAAATATTAAAAATAGTTACTTGTAGTCCAAAAGAAAAATAAAAGCCATTAACCAGTCCACACATGTTACTATGAGCTCCTACTGGTTATGTATCCCTTATTACATAAGCGAGACGTCTGGCTTCGGTTACCTACAAAGTGGAAATTCGTAAAGTAAAATCTATTTCCCACCTACCTTGGGCACCACAAAGTAAAACGTACTCAGTCCCTTTCAATGGCCATGCCTACGTATTCGGGGTGTGGGGAAGCCCACTGACCTCTCCAGATACCAGTGAACAGGAGGGGCACCCACAAGAAAGGAGGAAGGTTTTCTAGCTCAACATGCCAAGAACTGCCTTTTGTAGAAACAGCAGGTTCGAATGAGAAAAGGTACCTCTGAGCAGCAGTCGTTTTGTCGTGCTAGCATAAAAATTTAAAATTAAAACCTGAAGGAGCCACACTGCTTGACAGACTCTCCTACCCAAGGCCCCATGCGAGAATTTCTCACACGCTGATTTCTGTGCTTTATACTCAAGACAAATGCTACTGTTCTCCCCTTTGTGCGCGCAGACCGCTCCTGCTTGGGAGAGGCCGGGGGTCCAGGCATGGTTCTGGGGCTGTAGGCAGGCAGACCCAGGAGCTGCACGCGCCCAGCCTGTGGGGCCACAGAGAAGGCTCCAGAGCCTCACGCAGCTCATCTGCAGAGCTGCAAGCTGGTGTGAAACCTTCCCATCCCCAATTCGTTATGGCACAATCTGACTTTTCTATCAGCCAGGAATATCTGCATTTTTCATCCCTTACTTAATGAGCCTCATTTATCAACTATAGATCATAGTTATCCTTCTATTATCAAAACCAATATCCTGCAAATCAGTTATGTTTCAGCCTCTCTTCATCTCCAATTTTGTCCAGTGTCTATTTTTTATAGTACTCCTTCATTAATTATTTTAGAATTGACAGTCCCATAAAATGGGTTGAAATTCATTTCCCCCATATTTTAAATGGCAATCCTCAGAATATTATGTGAAAAAGTTTGCAGGGGGTATGCTTAGTTAAAATGTTTTTAAAAGTTAAACGAATTTTTAAAAATAACGTATTGCCACTAAGCAAATATCTCAGCTATAATAAATTTAGAATTATCCATTTATTTCAACAGGACTGAAGAGCTCAATTTAGAAACACTTTGCACACAAACACTTTAGTTATTTAAAAGCAAACTCCAGTTCTTTTTAAATATTAATTTATTCAAACTTTCCATATATTTAGCCTGCTTTTACCTGGACGAAATCCAAACTGGTGAGGTTTTATTGAGAATTCATTTACAGAACAAACATTTAAGTAGAAGATTATTTTAAAAGGAGAAACCTACTTTCCCACTTCCTACTACTTCTTACCTTGTTCAAGTTGAAGAATTATCCTCTATTTTCGAAATGACTACCAGTATCACAAAAATACTCTAGGGGATAAAATTATAGAACATCACATCTTAAAGAAATAATCCATGTTAGAAAAGAACATTTGTCAAAGTTACTATCACTTTTCCTAAATTCGGACTTTCAAGTAAGGTCTTCACATATTTCTCTCAACCTTGAACCCAAAAACCCTGATGTCTCCACATGGAGCAGACCAGTTACTAGAATTACATTTGGGAACATGGTAAAACCTAGGTAAAAAACCCAACTATTATGTGTTCCATTTAAAACTTTACCAAGAGGGGCGCCTGGGTGGCTCAGTAGGTTAAAGCCTCTGCCTTCGGCTCAGGTCATGATCCCAGGGTCCTGGGATCGAGCCCCACATCGGGCTCTCTGCTAGGCAAGGAGCCTGCTTCCTTTCCTCTCTCTCTGCCACTCTCTCTTACTTGTGATCTCTCTCTGTGTCAAATAAATAAATAAAATCTTAAAAAAAAAAAAAAAACTTTACCACGATATCAAAATGTCTCTACACTTTCAGTTTCGAAACTATGCCCCCAATTAACAGGATCTGTAGATGCTCCATCTGACAAGGCACCAGCCTTCAGAGAGCCTCCTGCTCCCTCTCTACAATGTTCGGAACTCCCAGACTCAACGTGCTCTATGAACATTTAGAGAACACTCGTAAACAGCTCATGTCGTCAGCTGCATGCAAGAATTATCAATGCTGACAACAGATTAGGTTTCTCTTTTATTAACTTACAATTTTTTAAATGTTCAGAATGCTTTGAGAAGGCTCAAACAACAGAAGACAGCTACATTCTTAACCTTTTACTGAAAACCATCTAAATCGAGTTCCAGATACAAATAAAATAATTTTGGAAGAGTTCATTCAGCAGCCATATATCTAATTCTTAGCTGCCAGATTTCAACTTTTGCGAAAACCTGCCACCTGACAGGTTGAGATCATTATAACAATTTGTACTTTTAGTTGGGTTGTAAATTTAATAAAAAACAAAATCCAGTTAAAAATGCTTCACCTAGCTTTTTCCAATAGTTTCCAACTGTTCACAGGAACTACATTATCAAATCCATGCACTTAAAATGTCCCCATTAACATATCATCAATATTCATATATGCTTCCAAAGTACATGATCTTTTACTACTATCCAACATAAGTGTCATTAAAGATTTAAAAAACAAACACACACAGAGTATTCTTTTTCAGGAAAGCCAAATCATTGTAGGCTCTGTTGCTAACACTTAACCCCCAAAGAATATTCTTGGTAATACCAGGTCTCCAACCACCCACTTTCAGGCTTCCAATATCCTGTTTAACACCCTCTGTTTCAAAGAACAACCAGCATTTACTACCTCCCTTCTTTCATGAAAGGCCAAAAAACGTTTTTTATCTAAACCTCAATATTCCCTTCTAACTGCAAACTAAACAGAAGTACCATAAGCATTATTCTACACAACATAGGGGGTTTTTTTGTTTGTTTGTTTTTTACTAAACTCTAAAAGATAAAATCCCTTTTAATGTCGATCTCTTTAGATATTTCCTATTTAAAGAAGAAAGGGTCAGAAGACCCGATGAGCTATTAGGATGTGACTGATGGTATTCCGTATCTTAGGTAAAAAGAATAGTGGACCTGCTGCCTGAAACCCACACAGTGGCTGGCCTCTTAGAAGAATGAAACAGATTTGCTGTAACCTAAGGAAAATGAAGGGCTCTTCAGATCCCTGGAGGACAAAGCACCGTGTGCTTTATCAAGGAAGAAAATCAAACCTTTTGTTTGTTTACTTCCTTGTATACATCTTTATAAATATTTTATTAACAACATACCCATGCCATATTTACTGAAATTGGGATTATTGTTCCTGTCAATTTATTTATTTTTACAATGAAAAGAATGTTTTCATGCTACTAAGAAAAGATATGTTTTTCACACTATTTTTAGCTTAATTATCCGAAAGTGCCCACACTTCTTCTATGGAAGCTTAAGGCTACTAGGTAAAATTCAAATGTCATTTTATAATAAGAAAAAATGGTTTGGATAAAAACCCCACTTTGCTAATACAGATCACTCACTCATATACTCCTCTAGTATCAGAAGCTTTGGAGAACATGGGCTCTCTACTGCTATCACATCAACACCTTGGAAAAAAAGCCCTTCAGCAACAAAAAAAGAGTCTGATACTAGAGGAAGAATGTGTTTAAAAGTTTTTACATAGGGGCAGCTGAGTGGCTCAGTGGGTTGTCTCTGCCTTCAGCTTGGGTCATGATCTCAGGGTCCTGGGATTGAGCCCCACATTGGGGGCTCTGCTCAGCTGGGGGCCTGCCCGCCCCCCCCACCTCCGCCTACTTGTGATCCCTCTGTCAAATAAATAAATGAAAAATTTAAAATAAAAAAAAAGATTTTACATAAAATCTATTAGGAAAATACTGAACAAGACATAATAAATATTCTGAAAAGATCCTCATCTAATAGGGGAGTCAAGACAGCTATAAAAATAAGTGTAATAAGATAAACAGTAATGGCACAAGCAATGAAAATATATGAAAAGATCCAACAAAAAAGTATATTAAATAATATTTGGGGAGTTATCTTAAAATAGCAATTGAGATATACTCAATGTTTTTAAGATAAAGAGCTAATAAGTTATAGCTTTTTTTGGGGGGGGGACTCTCCACAGTGTATTTTGCTTAAATGCTGGCTTCATTTCATATCAATAATAGAGGTAGGAAAAAATACAGAATGTGCTTGAATTTTAAGTAATACTATTCCCAGGAGATAGAGTTCTTCAAGCTACTTTTAATATCTGCTATATGCTAAGATTTGCTAAAAATTATAGCATAAGGAGTATGTAAGCTAAAGTGTCTCAATGTGGGAAAAGCTGTATGATTAAGAAGCATAGCAATCAGTAGACATTATTAAGAAAGATCTGTTCTAAGCTTGGATCAGAGTAAATTAAGTGATAAGTAAATATCACTGGCCATGGCCCCAAGACAACAAGAGGACAAATATTAATTTATCAGTTATTTGCTTTACTGTGGATCATCTGAAGATCTAAGTCAGCTGGAACATAACTGCTTTAGTTACTGAAGATCATCAAGAATTTGATGACATGCAAATACAGAGAGACACCAGCTCAAACAACGGTGAGTGGACAACTTACTGAGAGGTCACTTTATAAATCAAGCATAAAGACATTGGAAATATCTTGATTTCTTGTGACAGAAATTTAACCATGTAACAAATATGCTAAAGAAAATATCACACGTAAAGAAATTATTATAAAACCTAACTCAATAAAATCAAAATGATTAAAAAATAATTATTAGAGAAGCTTCCTTCTTCACAGTCACATATACTCTAAAGAATAATCATACATTAGTATCACTATACCACATTTTCTAGAATGTAAAGGTAACACCCACAGTTTCCTTACTCCAAGATAAAAACTAGAGGTTACAAATATGATGGATTATCTTTAAGTAAGAAGACAAAATTTACATTATTGACACTTGAATTAAAAAATGCAGCATAACTCTACAAACTACCCAACAGGAAATTCAGATATGATACAGTTTTATGGTATCTTAGCCATATCTTTATCTCCAACTTAGCCAAGTTGGAGAACTAAAATATTTAATAGAAGTAACACTAAAAACATCCGGACACTAGAGTCAAGTAGAATACCAACAAATGTCCCCCGCAAACTGTGATGACCTTGTCTATAACACCAAACACATCGATGCAGCATCCACATAGCTCAAAATGTATCAGTAAACCCTGTACAGAACTTTCTACACAAATGAAGCCTGTTGAAAGAAAAGCGTCTTGCTAAAATTCATGTAAATAAAGCCAATTTTCACCTTCACAGATTAGCAACAGGGACAGCCAGATCGGTTTGTTCTTTGCTCAGTAACTGGTATGTCCATATACTCACCCCCAAACCTGGAAATTTTGCTCTCTAAAAAAATATTGAAATGTTCCTGAGTCAATCAGCATCTTATTTACCTGCGAGAGCTACAAAAACAGAAAGAAAACACCAACTGGGGCATTTTTTTTTTTTTATTAGCTCCTAAGAAAATTTATGTGATGAACAACTTTCGATCCTCTGGGGAATTAGGCATGGTAAAGAGTAAGGAAGAAAGCAAGCCATTACATGTACACAAACACAACAATTCAGAAAAACATAAACTATTGATGAATATATCAGCTCACTTCCTAAGATGCTTTTAGCCCCCTTTTCATAATTAACTTAAAAAGCACCATCCCAGAGCAGAACTCTTCAGTTTTCTGGGACAACCGTATTTCACTCCTTCCCTAACTGTGCCGTAGCTAGCTGAGTATCAACCGCCCATTTCAGGGCCTGAGAAGAAGGAGAGCCTAGTGAGGGACTCCAAAGGTCAAGTGCACATGAGGAAAGCAGCACACCACAAACTGTTCTGAGGCTACATAAAAAAGTCTACCAGTTTATAACAAATGTTTCCACATGTGTAACAGTCCACTTCACCAGCCAAAGGCACATCTACAAAGTTGGGTTACTCTGAGAACAACAGAAATCTGGTAGGGAAAAAAAGTGGAATTCATTGTCCATCTGCTTCCCGCGAGTCCATTTAAATTTCCTAAAACCATAAGCCAATTTCCAAATACTTGGCAAATGTTACACATATCAACAGTGCTCACCTGCACGCTGTGCGTGTGCACGCACACACACACACACACACACACTACACGCTTACCAAGCTATGAATTGTGTGCTAAAGAAAAAAGAGCACAAAACGCAGAATCCATCACCTCTTTCATTCCTTCAAAAATCAAGTAACTAGATAATAAATACTCCAAGGTGACTACAAAATACCGCAATAAATTCACTCACCACAGAAATAAAAGCTAAAAAATCAGGATGTCAAAAACATGTGCATCAGCTTCGAAGATACTAGACACCCTGTAACCATGACTTACCTTCTTCTCTAAGGCTACACATAACTTAAACACAGGTTCTCTGTGCATGCCAATTGTCATGTAGCACATTCATTACAAATGCTGGTTCTCACATGTTTAGCAGTAATATAATAAAACTTAATGTAAAATATTTCAAACTCGAATTAAAATCATTGTCTAGCTTGAACTCCCATCTTAAATGAAAATAAAGATTAAGGAATAAGAATAATAATTCTTCAAATCAAAAACATTTTAACAAGAAAATAAATACAAAAATTTATTTGCACAAATGTATTCTTTTAGTTTATAAGGAAAGCCTCATTTTAATTAGGCTGCTCATTAAAAAAACAGATGAACTATATTTACGGGCCTCAACATGATTTCCTAGAATGTAGCCACTACTCTAATCAATATATACCCCAATCACCACACAGTATTTGCTGGTGAAAATGCTTAAAAGACGCTTTTGCCAAATTTAAATGAAAATACTTTCTTTTAGTTGGAAAAGGACTGGGTGATTTCTCATGACATAAAGTCCCACAAGATGGTTTGTCTCATTCACCGGATGCTTTATCTCATTCATCATTGATATCCTTTGCCAAGTGGGAATTTCATTCCACTTAACTCTTACATTGGACACCACTGTTCCATATCACTACCAAGGAAGCAAAAGGCTAAGCAAAGCACAATTGTACAACAGAAACACATTTTGCCACAAAACCCATCCGCTGAATATGCCTTCCAACTGGACTAAGAGATACCTACAAATGAAAGAGACTTATCCAAGACCACACAGCTCTTGAGAAGAAAGCCCTAAAAAAGTTAATAAATCACAAATATATCTGAAATCTAGAAACTTCTCCCCCAAGATTTAATATAAAGTAGAACAAACAAAAACAAGAGTTCTTTTAAAAAATTTTTGACTCATTACATTTCCAAATCAGCACATTAATGTCTTACTGGTAAACTTGACGGTCTTTCTTGTTGTATCAAGTTCAAGTCTTCATGGTTAGGTTTTCCAGGAGCCAAAGGAGGTTGCGACCTAGTTCCATAGCCTTCCTGAGACATGTCCTGAACAAACACAAATATAAAGCACTTCATAAATATCTCATTGAGTTGTAACCAAAACAAAAGAAAGGGTAATCACAAACTGTCAACTGGTATTACACTTAAGCAGACATATACATGTTATACTTATCATTTAACACTTTATGGAGAGTAGAAACAAAAGACAAATCTGTGAATCAAGAGTAAAAACACATATTTTTTATTTTGAATATATATATGTACACACACACCAACTAAATTTATTATGAGGTCATACAAACTAAACACTGTATTTGAGTTTTGCAGGAAGGTAACAATCAGTAAAAGATGGGGAAGGAGGTCAGCTATGATCAAACTCTCTTTTAAACCAGAGCAAACCCACTAGTGTTACTGCTTAATTCTGATTTTGGTTGAGCTGCCTTTAATATTACCTTGAAAAATGTTAAAATAATTAATGAAAACTTTATTAACAACTGACTTTTAGTATGTCCTCTCGATAACCCACAAAACAACATAGTTACTAAGCTCACAGTATCCTGGGGTTTCTACAAAACCAATAAACATTCATGTATAGAATTCCATATGTTCACGTGGCACAGCTTCCAGAGAACCACAATAAAGAATAAAACAGCAGTAGGGAAACAAAACACGCCCCAAAAAACCTGCTGAGGTATGAGAAACTTATCATTAACATGGTCTTTCTGGAATCCTGTTGAACACTTTTCCAGGAGGTATTCTGCATGGTTTCAGTATTCTGCTGAAATACTATTATATAAACCGAATACCACACCAAACCAAACTTACTATGTACCCCATCTCTAGCTGTTTAACTATGTACGCTCAGCTACTAAACATTCTACCACCATTTACACCCAAAGTCAAACAGCAGGACAGAATATAAAATACTTATTATAGCATGTCTTAATTGGCACTGAAAGTTGAAGAACCAGTTTCTGAGTGGAGAGAAAAAAAGAATAGAAAGTATCACTTAAAAACAGAATTCTCTCCCTTGCTCCATCAGTGTTAGTATTAAGGAAACATTATATACAGGTTCTACTTCTGTTAAATTCCCAAAATCTTACTTTAAAAATTAATGTTTATTAGTTGAAGCCCTATAAAAAGTTTCTGCTGACCCACCCCTTTCTCACACAGTATACACTTAAAATTACATGGCTTCTTAAGCCAAAAACTTTGGACCAATAGCTAGACCTACAAAGCACACAAACTGTACAAACTAGGTTTAACCAGGCAAGTGCTGATTTTAAACAGGCTCTGTAAGAAAGCATGCCAACAATACTGCATTTCCCAAGCAACCCTTCCACCCTTTAAATAAAGCTACACACACACACACACACACACACACACACACAATCCATCAAAATATCTAACCTCTAAAAGGAATGCACAATGCCCAGTCAGTACTATGCTTTTGTAAGCACGTTTTAATCTGGTAACAGTTAGGTGAGGCCTCAGAGAGCACGTGCAATCCAGGACACCCAAAAGGGTAGTTCTTCAATCTGGCTGCCAGCCGAGGGTAACAATTAGGCTGTGGGGGACCAAAGCTGAGGCTAAAAGATTATTACCACTCTCACTGCACCCCCCCTGCCCCCAGCACCGAAGCTTCCGGATCCCAGACCTCCACTTGTCACACAGACTTCCTGCTGGGTGCCCCGCAGGTTCCTTTAGATTAACAGTGAGGATTTCAAATCAAGTAGGGCACAAGGCCTCCATTCAGGGCCTTCACCCTGGTACAAAAAAAAGAGAACCCCACAAAGGTGCCGGACAGCCTCACAATGGGCAAACAAATGAGCAGACCCCCGCCAGTTCCTCAAATACACGCGTGTGCGCACACAGAGTTTATGGGCAGGGCTTGGACACTTTTTTTTTTTTTTTTAAGTAAACGTCGGTTAAGAAACAGGAACAGACTCACATGCCCTATGCTTATTAGCCTTTTAAATGTTTTTTATTTTCTCTTTGTAGCTAAATGAACTGATTTTTAAAAGAGTTGAAAGAGACCATTACAACTATAATGAATACACATTTCAATTTAGATACTGTCCCCTCTAAAATAAGCAACGCTGAGCTAATAGACTACGAAAGCTATCAGAACATTTTACTATGGCTTTACATTTCACTTTTTAAGGCTTTAAAAGTTCAAAATAATTAGATTCTACCGAAGTCTCAAACACTACTCCTAACCACAAGAGGCTTTCAATTATTAAATTCAGTTGGAAATAAAACTGAAAGAAAATTTAGTGAGAATTGCTGAAACGGGAACTTGTTCTGCCTCAATTTATGTTGAAACATAAGGATTAATTTAACAGAGAAAACATCCAGAAAAGGTACCAAGTTTTAACCTAAAACAATCATCATCCATATATAATTCACATGGGGGCTATAAAGTCTACATCTGGAGCTTTAATAGAGATAGAAAGGTTATATTCTGTAACAAACCTGAGCTTTTTCCCCTCCAGAGCTGTATTTATTTTCTAGTATGGACTTATTTCCACCTCAAGAAGAGTAGCAGCAATGAGTAATTTAATAGACAGTAAGAGGGCAAGGTCAGTTTCAGAAAATAAAGAGTACGTCCAGCACTGCATTTTATATACAAATGACAAAGACACAGCCTTACATTCTTAACACATCATTGCCATCTTCAGTCATTTACAAGTTCGAGCTAGTGCACACTAGTGCGTACACCAGCTTACACACACTTTATTCCTGCATTCCTCCAATGCACGGATACAGAGCCCTGGCTACTTCAGAGAGGCTCTCACTGTGAGAATTCTGCAACACAAAAGAACCACAAGTGGGGAATGTGGTTTACCCCTTCCCAGTTCTTTATCAATATTCGTTTTCGTCACCTCACCCACAAACTTTGAACCATTGATGGATTCTGGTTTTAACTTCTTTATGTTATGAGTCAAAGGTAAAGGGAGACTGACTCAGAAAACAACAAGGCGTGAAGAGAGCTTGGGCTAGGGGCATGTACACATCTGTGTCCTAAGTTTTCACACAGGTGTTTCTTTTAACAGACAAGGTGAACGTCTCCTGAACCGCCCAGTGTGGAACACTGCTTTTACTGGGTACTTCACAGCTTATAGGGTGAAGCAGGAGCAGGCAGGAAACACTCGTGTCCCACTCATATCCTAAGGAAGGAGAAGACCAAAACTGTCACATGGGGGTCTACTGTCAAGGCCAAGCACCTGAGTACTTCTGCTTTCTTTATGATGAAATGAATTAAGGATGAATGGCAACATAAGACTTTAAAGAAAATGTAGAATAAAATGTCAAGGACACTTTTTTTTTTTTTTAAAGATTTAATTTATTTATTTGTCTGAGAGAGAGACAGAGACAGAGAGAACACAGGCAGGCAGAGTGGCAGGCAGAGCCAGAGGGAGAAGCAGGCTCCCTGCCGAGCAAGGAGCCCGAATTGGGACTCGATCCCCGGATGCTGGGATCATGACCTGAGCCAAAAGCAGCCGCTTAACCTACTGAGCCACCCAGGCATCCCATGTCAAGGACACTTTTTAAGAAAAAATAAAAAGGGAAAATAATCCCATGGGGAGTTCAAGGGATACAAAGCGCCAAACCTTGGAAAGAGCAACATCTCCTTCCCAGGCTGCCCTCCACAAGGGCTGCTGCCCACAAGCTGTTATTGCTCTTTCCACAACTGCCCAATGTGTTACCAAGTATGAGCGTGAATTTCAATCCTTTGTCCTTTAAACACAGTGGGGTGTATGTCCTGTACACGGCGTACTTTTTGGTCCCTTAACAGTATGTTTTGGAGCTCGTTCCATATCTGCACCTAAATGTCCGTTCTCTTCTCACTGCTACGTGGTGCTGCGCTGTCCGTCCTGTGGCCTGTTCCACCAGTCCCCTCCTGAAGGACACTGAGGTTGCTCCCTATCTTTCCCTACCTCATGCTGCACCACGATAAAATCCGGCCCCACAATACAAACCACGGGAAGACCCAGCCGGGCTGGGGCAGGGGGCGGACGCGGGATGAGGATGACGGGTGGTCAAGATCACACCTGGTCCCAGACACACAAGTGGGACTAAGGGGCCAGGGACGGTGAAGTCGAGAAACTAGCAAAAAGCCGTCTAGAACACATGGTGATTTTCTGGTTCCTTAAGAAAGGTTTTCCCAACAATCACATAAAGTAGAGACGCGCTACAAATAGCACACGTATCGCTACTGCAACAGTCCAGACTGACACGACGAGGACCCGAACGGCCTCGTAACACCCTGCGACATCTAGATCAGGATAAACATCTTGCTCCTTTTTTCCCCCTGCTTTGGAAACTCCCATCATCAGTTCTAACGACTAACGGGAAAAGAAGTGGCCCCGGCACAGAAGACACTGTAGTGGGAGGGGACGGGGATGACGTCACGGCCACAGAGAAAATGCCTCACGGCCACACCGGGCTGCCAGTCGTGTGAAATCATTACTCTAATCACGACACTTGGTGTGCTACTGACCCCCTCAGCTTTCGTTTGTAGAAAAATAAATGTAAAATATCCTTCCCCAAAGGAAAGCAATATAAATCTATAAAATATCCACTTCAGAATGGCCCAATCGCTCCCCTGCCTCCTCAGGAACACCCTAATGGAAATGTCATTAACAAAGACAGCGGACACTTGCTGGCAGGGCTCTGTGACGCGCCCCGTGCATGGTCCACCTGTACCACAGCCCCATGAGATAGTCCCTACATCATCCTGCTTTTTACCACAAGGAAGCAAAAGCTTAAATGACGTGCACAGCTCAGGTCTATGCACAGCCAGCATCTCAGTGTGATGGACAAATCTTCAGTTCTATCCTAACTGCTCTGGAGACCACTGGAAGCCTCAAACACTATTACATAACAAGGACTTAATGCAACTTTAATTTTTTAAAGGCATTACCCTACTCTTCCAAATATTCTCCTAAATTCACCTTTCAGAAATTATGAATCTTATGTGTTTTTATACATGGGTTAGCTCAAAAATATTCAGTTACAATATTGTGAATCAGGAAGAGATACTCACACTTTTAACACTCCCACAAAGTTGAATATATAAAACCACTCTCTCTACCACTTATTACCAGTGAAGAGTTATTTGAAGTCCACAGGCTGACAGAAAGCAGAACAAGGAGCCTCAGCCTTCCCAGATTATGTTCATTTAAGGCTCCTCTGCTGGTTCTGCTCTTTCTGCCTGTCCCCTGAAACTGGTGTCCCTCAGATCTGTACCCCAAAGATCCTACCCACGCTGATTCCTGGATGGTGATGATTCCCAAATCTCTACTTCAACTCCCATGTACTTTCACTGCACTACCAACATCGCTGCTTGAGGGCAGAGCCCCTTCCACACACCATGCCAGGGAAGGACCGGCCCCCCACCACCCCCCTTCGGCTTGCCACCGGGTCAGGGGCCTCCCTCTCCACAGGGAACTTCTCAGAACTTTTTATCTTCCACCATCCACCCCTCTGACACATCACCACACCCCACGTCACTGCAAAGTCCACCCTCTTTTGTCTTTCCCCCCCAACATCCAGTCCTCTCCTTGGGCCGCTTTTCACGACAGCCCCTTGTCCACCATGTCACCAGAGCGGACCTGCTAAGATACAAATGGTCACAGTGCCCACTGCTAGGGAAGGGCCTCCTCCTGGGGCGCCTGGGTGGCTCGGCCGGTTGAGCATCCGACTCTTGGTTTCAGCTCAGGTCCCGATCTCGGGGTCGTGGGATCCAGCCCTATGCTGGGCCCTGTGCTCGGCAGGGAGTCTGCCTGAGAGTCTCTCCCTCTACCCCAGCCCCTGCTCCCACTCCCGCTGGTGTTCTCTCTCAGAATTAAATAAATAAATGTAAAATAAATAAATAAATAAATATTTATGTATGTATGTATGTATGTATTATACAGAATGAAATCCACAGCCCAGCTGGGCACTGACGAGTCAGAAAAACACCCTCCAGCTGCCGCCCCGGCTTCGTCCTGGTCTTCCCCGGGGCCCACTGCACATCCGCACACACGTCACCCACTCAACTGCCCCCGAGCTCCCGCGGTGCCACGTGTCTACGGGAGCAGCTCTCTTGGTCTAGTGGGGTCCCGAGTGGGTGCCTTTCCTTCTGTGCCTGCAAAGCATCTGGCTGTGCTTGAGATCCCGCTAAACATTAACCCCACCATGCCCGCAAACAACCCCCCACACCAACTTCAGATGTCCTCCCCTTAAAGAATTTACAATGCTGGGGGCGCCTGCGTGGGGCAGTTGGTTAAGCGTCTGCCTCTTGATTTTGGCTCACATCATGGTCTCAGGGTTGTGAGAGCGAATTGTGGGTCAGGCTCCATGTTGAGCGCACAGCCTGTTTAAGATTCTCTTTCTCTTTCTCCCTCTCCCTCTGTCCCTTACCCCCAACCCACAACTCCTGCGCACCCTCTCTCCCAAAATTAACTAATTAATTAATTAATTAATTAAAAAAGAATTTACAATGCTGTATTTCAGCTATTTGTTTGTGTATCTCTTGGACTGGATTCTTACTTCCTCTTGGGCTCCCAGTGCCAAGCACGGACAGGTATTCAATAAGAGGCTGGTGAATGATTGATTGAATGGCTTTGAAAAATTTACACTTAGAATTAGACGTACCAATACAAAAATAAATGTAGGAAAAACATAAAACTGAACAAAACTTGGGATCCTGCCCAAGAATATTTATCATGTTAACAGCTACATTGCCTGGAACCAATGTGCTACAAAACACATTTTGCTGTTTGTTACTGGCAGTCTTGAATATAGTAAAAAAATAACAATAAAAATTGAGAGAGAGGGAAAAAGACTATGGCAAGCATCAGTGGTGCGATCAAAAAAGAAAGAAAAATCAAGAAATTCTATACCTCCTAATGAACAAACCAGCAATGAAATATTCTTGCAAAAAAAGAAAAAAAAGATAATGAGTTTGATAAAGCCTGTATATCTAACTACCAATTTATAGGAAATAAAAAGGACCAAAGAATACACGAAACCATAACAAATCAATCGGAGAATTTCAAACTGTGGGAATCTCTACTAGACATATGACCTACTTTTTTCAACAAAAAGTTGCAATAGTAAAAAGAAAATAAGAGGAAAAGAGAGAGAGATAGAGACAGAGGGAAATCCTAGAGGTGAGAAGGTATCAACCAATTCTAAGACTGGACTTTACTTGGATTTGTTTATTCTAAAGATTTTATTTATTATTTGACAGAGATCACGAGTAGGCAGAGAGGCAGGTGGGGAGGAGCGGGGAAAGCAGACGAAGGGTAGGGGGAAGCAGGCTCCCTGCTGAGCACAAAGCCCTACACAGGCTGGGTCCCAGGACCCTGGGATCATGACCTGAGCCAAAGGCAGAGGCTTAACCCATTGAGCCACCCAGGCACCCCTGGACTTGACTTGGATCTTGATTCAAACTACCATATAACATAAATTAAACATTTATTTCATTTATGAGGCTACTAGAAATTTGGATAATTGGTATGAAAATTTATGTTTTAAATGTGAAAACTGTATTATGTTTATGTTTATTTTTTAAAGCCCTTTATCTTTTAGAGAACTATAGTAAAATATTTACAGATTAAGTGATATGATGTCTGGGACTTAATTCAAAATAATACTGAGGATGGGGGTTGGGAGGTGAGGGAAGAGAGTGTGGATACAACAAGACTGGCCCTACAACTATCGAAAACTGAGTGAAGGGTGCACCAGGCTCCTGTCTACTTCTGTTTCTGTTTGAAGTTTTCCATTTAAGTGAAAATGAAGTTAACGGTATTGAAGACAAATTTGGGAATTCAGAGGCGGCTGAGGCTGTGGCGCTGACTGCAGCTTTCACCTGAAAGACTACAAGAACTTCCTAATTGGTCCCTTTGCCATCAATATCCTTTCTCCGAAGAAAACCCGTTAAACACAGATCATTTAACCTTTCAGTTTCTTACCCCCCACCCCACGCACCATTCTATCTTTAACATGTATGCTGTACTACTTAACCCTAACACTTAGCCTTTTTTTAATCCCTCCATAATCTTAACCAAATTTACCTTGCCAGTGTCAAATTCCCTAGCTGCCCCAATGGCTGACTCAGTGATCCTTTCTCAATCTCATTCCTTGATCAAGCTGTCCTGATCTCAGCTCCAGCCATCCTCCATGCTTAAATCTGACACTCTTACCCTTATCTTGTTCTGGGCTCTTAAAGGCCCTGTTTCCTCTCTCACTGACTCCTCAAGAAGCCTTTTCCAGCCACAGATCTCTCAAAATCTCATGAAACTTTGAGTCAAAGACATCCAAGATCAAATTCCAACTTCTAGACTATTCAGTAGCTGTGCGACCCTGAACAAACTTTTCAGTTCAGTTTCCTACTCTAGAAACCATACTGGATTGAGTTAACCTGGGAAGGCTAAGGGTACAGTGAACATGCCCTTGCCTCCGAGGGCTCCTGTCTATGAGGTACACAGTGCTCAGGGACTAGGAGCAGAATGGGGGTTTTACATCTGTCACAATTATTATCTGTTTAGAATACTGGTAAAACACTTTAATTCTTCTAAGTCCGTATCAATATGTTCCCCTGAATCTTCCTTTAAACGCTTGCTCCAAAAATCTTACAGTAGATTAAAAAAATCACACAACCAAGGCTCAAATGGTTTTTTACTGCTACTGATTCCAAAGGAGCTTTTCACCTTATGTTACAGCCAAATTCTCCAGAATACACCATATATACTGATTGAGAACAGATTTGGCTAGATTCAGAATACTGCTAATTTTCTACCAATTCACAGGCATAATTATTTCCAAAATTTGAAAATCTACAAAACCATTCTAGAAAAAGGACAGGCTTAGCCAAGCTACTTTATGTTTCCTTACTGATGTGTCCCAGTAATACTGACAGCAAATTCAACACTACACCTGGAGCCCGCCATTAACGAGAACGTCTCTACTGCACAAGACGTACCAGCACCCATGAGGCTGCAGCAGCCCCCGGGCCCTGCAGTAAAGCTGAACTCTGAACGGGCTGGAGAAGAGAGAGAAGACCTCCACCAAGAGGGGCTGTCTCCCCAACTCTAATCAAGTTCGACTCCTGGAGGCCACTCCTCTGACATTCAAGACTTGAGAAAAGCTTCATGTTTTCTCTTGGTTTTTCCAAGAACCTCTTCCTAAACTAAGAGTGGACCCAGAGTGAAAAGGGAAACGTGTCTGAAATTACATTTCCCAAAATACCAAAAAGAAACATGAAGATACTCAAGAACTAAGGACTAAAATAAGTAATACTTTTAATAGATTAATTTATTTTAAATAAAATCGCAAAGCTAAATGAGCCACAACAAATGTCCAGTTATGCTTTTTATAACACACACACACACACACACACACACACACTAAAAACGAACCCTGGCTCTATAACTTATTACCTAAAGAATGACTTTTCTCCTCCATGAAACCAAAATATGAGGACTCATCCTCCCGGAGCTGTATTAATGATTAGAGGTTAAGCAACCAGCACTGTGCCTGGCACACTGAACGTTCAGTAAATGTTAGTGATTGTTATCTATATTCTTTAAAGCCGCATTTAAAATGAGAGTCAAAATTTTCACTGAACCACTGGGGCTTTCCCTGTGGCAATCATGCTGATGGTGGTGATGGCAACAGCGGCTAATAATTATGCAACATTTTCTACTGCCACCCACTCAGTGCTTCCCGCATGGAAAGAGAAGCCTTTTTGTCTGACCTGAACCCCATGAAACAGGTAGTATTTTACAGAGGAAGGAAACTGAACCACAGTTTCTTGCGTAACTTGCACGGGGGTCACTCTGCTGGCAAGTGGCTGAGTTGGGTTGGGAACCAAATACATTCGTTCTCCAGAGTGCTCCCACTGAACAACCGTCCGGCTCTGCTCCCCATTGGACAAGGGCTATTTTCTGGCCTCTACCCCACAGATGATAAATCTTGAGCCAAGGCTAGGGTTCACAAATCTAAATTTTTAGTGAACTTCCCAAAGCTGCCTGTAAAGTAAGAATTGCTGACTAACAACAATGTAGCATTTTCATTAAAGTTTGATAATTACGGAATCAAGGCAAAGTGGGGTTGAGGGATTGCGCCATTACCTAGTACCGTAGTGTAAAATATCTCTTTGGCATTCCCAAGAGCTAGTTTAGCATCCCTTCATGCTTGTAAAAGAGGTAGCCCTGTCCTGCTGATGTCAGGAATGGTCCTGTTTGTCTTACTGTGGTTGCAGTAGCGACTCAAAAAGGTCACCATCTACTCTGAAAAGAAGCGCGGGCGCTGGCATCTCACGTTCTCTGATGGGCTGACTTACTGCCCAAACCCAAACCCCTCCCTCCCAAGAGAGCTGATCACCCCGGGCACACAAGCCACACACCTGGACACCTGAAGACTGTCACTCACATTTAGGGCCTGAATTCTCAGCCTGGAGGGAAAGAGGTTTGAGCACTCCCCGGAAACTCAAGTAAATTTTGCCTTTACTTTTCTAGGAAGAGGATCCCCAGCTTTCACCAGATTCTTAAGGAAACCCCCCCAAAAAACTAAAGGATAAAAACTGAACAGGATAATAGTATCAACAATAGGACTCACCAAAATTGAGAACATAATTTCAGAGAGATTTAAAACCAGATTAGCTACAATCTTTATCTAAATAACCGAAGTAAAAATATAATTGCTAAAAATAATATTTTTATTATAAATAAATAAAAATATAACTAAAAATTTTCCAAATAAAAACATATTTTATATTTATCTATTTATATATTCCAAATAAAAACATATTCCAAATAAAAATATAATTATTAAAAATTATATTTTTTATTATAAATAAATAAAAATATAATTACTAAAAAATTTCCAAATACAGTTAGGGTCCAAATTGTATATGCAATAGAAGTTCAGATTGCCTGCATAACTCTCGTCTAAAAAGTTATCTGAACAGGACACCTTGCATTACTATATACACGCTTTAATTAAAGGAATAACATGAGGGACACAGGACACATTTGTGTCATGTTCTTCAGCATGAGAAAAACCTGCTGAAACAGAATTTATGAAACCCATATGCTGTATAAACAGGTAGAGAGCTTGTTTTTGCCAAAGAGAGAAATAAGGTGCCAGAAAGATCCTGCCTCAAGCCTGTCTTACCAACTCCTCCCTAAAGCTGTACAGGGGATCACTTTTAAAAAGCTGACTTCTCCATGAAATGCCTTTGGAGTAAAAGCTAAAACTACCAAAGGAAAAAAAAAGAAGACTAGAAAAAAAATTAAAGGTAACCCCCCCCAAAAAAACCAAACAAACAAAAAAACAAACTAAAAGCCAGCTAGAGAAGGCTCTGTAGCCATTGTTTTGAACTGTACCAATAAGATTTCAAAATTAAATAAGCAAAAGGGATTCTGTTGAATTTTTTTTTTTAACCATGAGCATATGTGAATTTTATAGCCTTTAAAAAGAAGTTAAAATGGAGCATTTGGTCTATGAAATTAATTCTCTCTTTCCCCATTCCAGTTGTGATTTTCAGGGTATAAACTACGAGGGGGAAAATTTCTTAAGTCACCACCCACTTCCTATCACCTTTACGGATCTTCAGTGAAAGTAAACAGGCTATAGACACTCCTTCTCTAAGAAATAGCAGAAACATCTGAAATTTTCAGAGGTTCCCTTATAGTTTTTAACATTATCTATATTACAATTAAGTGTTATGAGTATAGGAAAATTTTTACCTTTAAAAAGTCAATTAAATTTCTATTTGGGGAAAAAAGAAGAAGAAGAAAGACAACTCCAGAAATTTAGGATTACCATCAATGACCTCGAAATTAAAGTAAAATTTATTAAAGCAAAATTTTATTTCTGTAGCCTTTTTACATTAAAATAAACTCCTCAAATTTCTAAGGACACTCTGAGAATAATCCTCCCACTGCTTTTCTGTAGGGGAAGCTAAGGCTGAAAGCCACTGTTCTGAAGCGAAGGTGATATTCCAAACACTTGCCAAGTGGGAAAGCTAGTGGGGGGTTGAGGTTTTTAGCGTCTCCTGCTGTGCAGGATATTAACCACTGAGTTGGAGAATCCTGGCGTCTCGGGAGAGAGAGGGGGTACCCTGTGAGTGTGCCAGGCCGGGGACTACTCCCAAACCACTCTGAACTACTGAGTTTACACAGTGGTTCTCCCAGGATGATCCTGGGTCACCAGTAACGGCAGCATCACGTGGAAACTTGTCAGAAATGAAAATGATCAGGCCATGCTCCAAACTGAAGAAGCAGAAACTCTGGGAATAGCGTTCAACACAATCTGTGTTTTAACAAGCCTTCCGGGTGATTCCAACACACACTGAAGTTTGTAAAACGCTGGGCTAACAAATGGAAAACCTCACACCAATGGGCTTAAGCAAGAATATCAGCCTACCTCTGGAGCAAAATGTATCCCTAATATATATAAACAGTAATAAAGGAGACAGTAAAGCCTAGATTAAAGTAGAACTGGGATCAAACCCAAGCCCCACCACATTCAGGGAAAACTTGCTGTATGACTGCTCAGGGTTATTAATAATAAATGAAATAATATCCGCGGGCCATGTTAAAGTAAAAGACTAGAAAGCACTGGTTAGTATTTCTGTGCTCCGGAGGCCCGGAAACATTAGAATGCATCAGAATTGCCTATAAAGTTCAATGTAGATTCCCAGGTTCCCCCAAAGAGAACCATTTTTTAAAAGATTCTTTTTTACAAGATTTTATTTATTTATTTGACAGAGACACAGTGAGAGATGGAACACAAGCAGGGGGAGTGGGAGAGGGAGAAGCTGGCTTCCCACTGCCAAGCAGGGAGCCTGATGTGGGGCTCGATCCCAGGACCCTGGGATCGCGACCTGAGCCAAAGGCAAGTGCCCAATGACAGAGCCACCCCAACGCCCCTTAAAGAGAATTAATTTAGTCACCCCAATACCCAAGGTGATTTTGATGCAGACAATCCCCCCGATTTTCAGCATAGAAAACCATGGCTGTACAGAGGTGGTTCCTGCCCACACTAGCAAATTCTAAAAGTAAACCTATTATTTCAAACATCTGCAGATAATCACCTTCTGGAACACAATATATAGAGAGCCTATTACTCTTAAGAATTTTTTTAAATCAAAGAAATTGATGAAAGAAGAACTTTCATGTCATATGTAAGTTATGTTTTACCTCCTTTTCCATACTTTAACAAGTTGAATGAGCACTGAAAGAAAAAAAGGCAGCTGAGAGTAGAGGGAAAAAAAAAAAAAAAAAGAAAGAAAGAAACCAGGAAAAAGAAATTCCACAGTGTCCCTTGTGTCAGAATGTAAATTCAAGGAAAGTTGACTGTATGAAAAATATAATAAGCAGGGTGCCTGGGTGGTTCAGTTGGTTAAGCGTCTGCCTTCAGGTCCAGGGATCAAGCCCTGCATCAGGCTCTCTGCTCATTAGGGGGTCTGCTTCTCCCTCTCCCTCTGCCCTTTCCCCCAACTCATGTTCTCTCTTGCTCGCTCTGCTTTCTCTCCAAATAAATAAATAAATAAATAAATAAATAATCTTACGGGGGAAGGGGGTAGTGTGTAACACCTGGATGGCTCAGTCTGTTAAGCATCTGCCTTCAGCTCAGGTCATGATCTCAGGATCCTGAGATCGAGCCCCGTGTTGGGCTCCCTGCTTAGTGGGGAGCCTAGTTCTCCCTCTAATGCTCACCCTGCCTGTGCGTTCTCTCTCTCTCTGACAAATAAACAATCTAAAAAGTAAAATAAATAAATACATATATACATGTAATGAGCCTCAATGATACTTGTAATTGCAAAGGCTTTGCTGTCCTCAATTTCACCTCTCTCTACCAATCGCTTCCTCCTCTACTGGCTGAGACTGTGTCACCAGGGCAAGGAATGAGGGAACAAGTCACAAGCATACCCACATGCCAGCACATCTGCCTGAGTCCCACAGCTCCAAGTCTGTCAGAGAAAGTGATAGAGCTGGAAGAGCGAAGGAAGAAGAAAGGAGGGGCGGAAAAGAAGGGTGAGGGCTTACCTATTCTCACAGCTGTGTCAGAAGCACAGGAAAGGGTTGGGGGGGCAGTGTCCCTGCATTTTAGACTTAATCCTGATCTAAACGCATTTGAAGGTTCTCTTCAGCTTTTAATACAATGTATCTTTTTAAAAAGATTTATTTATTTGGGACGGAGAGAGAGTGAAGGAATAGAGGAAGGGGCAGAGGGAATGAATTCTCAAGCAGACTCCCCATTCAGTGTGGAGCCCGAGGCAGGGCTCAGTCTCATGACCCTAAGATCATGACCTGAGTCAAAGGCTTAACAGACTGAGCCACCCTTGTGCTCTTACTAC
Organism: Lontra canadensis; assembly: GCF_010015895.1. Taxonomy (NCBI): domain Eukaryota; kingdom Metazoa; phylum Chordata; class Mammalia; order Carnivora; family Mustelidae; genus Lontra; species Lontra canadensis. Next base: position 5,868,772 of record NW_022631086.1, on the reverse strand, counting down.
AATGTATCTTAAACAATGTAAGATTTTCCTCTTCTATCAGCAGGGCAGACAGTCAGGGCCATCTGATTTGATCTTCCACACATTTCTAAACATTCCAGATTCTCTGATAAACAGATGGCCAGACAGTATCTGAACAAGCCTGAAGCCAGGACCAGGATACCTGCACATACTCCAGACCCAAATGGCTTCTGGGTTTTTCTTCCCAGAAGGAACTTTCCATCACCTTTCTAAAGTAAATTCAGTATTAAAAATATTGTTATTACTATATAATTTCTTACATCCCAGTTTTATTTTCCTTTGATTCTGGTACTTGAAAGAAATAGTTTTTTAAAATATTTTAAACATGAAAATGAACAGCATTATCAAATTATAGTCCAATGCAGTTAGAGTCCCACTTACAATCCGAAAACATAAAGAGAATAACCATTCAAAGTTATACATCAAAGAGCCCCAAATTCTTGATTACTGTAAGAAAGCTATGTAAAATCTGATGATTTTTCTCTGGCTTTTCTCATTTTTATAAAATAAAAGCAAAGGTCTAGTCAGAAATAGTTGGAACAGACTACAGGATGAACCTGACTTCTACAGCATTAAAACAGCAACGGGGGTGCCTGGGTAGCTAGCTCAGTTGGTTAAGCATCTGCCTCTAGTTCAGGTCATGAGGCTGCTGGCTCCTGGGTCTGTCATGCCATCTGCAAGCTCCCAGGAGTGGCTATAACCTAAGTTCTAAAAGCAGGTAAATGGTGACCCAAGTCAATAATCAGAAATCAGTCTCGGAGTGGGCCTTGCTCAGACCTGGAAGTAAGTTATAAGTATTCTCCTTGGATGCTCACAAGCTCTTTAAACTTAAAAGAAATTCCCCCCTAGCAATGGCTCAAAGACTAAGACAATTGCAAACAGGTAAGCAAGAAGAAAGGAGGATATTCAAAATTCAAACACAACCCAAGGCTGCACTAGTAATCTCCTTTAAAACAGAGAATAATTTTTATCAACCTACATTCCAACAGTGTTTACTATCAAGTTAATTAATAGATTCCTGTATTAATATCTAAATGCTAAGCAATCAATGGCAACGAACTCTAAATGTCCTTCTCTTTGCGTTTATAACAAAATCTTACAAAACAAATGATATGAGCATTTCAGTGATTTAATACAGACTATGATGAATTTTCACCAATAGCTGTAGAATAAGCAGCAGCTTATAAATTAACATTGTGTCACAGAAGTAATAAGAAACATAGATTAAAAAATTAAATAACAATAATAATAAGGACATATTTATGCCACAATGGATCACCACCAATATTCCTAATGAAACTTCGGAATTCCTTTAAGGGACTTATTTCAGCAGCAAGTTATTAATCCTGAAGTATTTACACTCATACTTGAATGCTATCTCCTTCTTTTCAAAATGATTCCCGTTTGCCAAATACGTTTAAGTTTACCATATCTCCTTTTGAAAACTGCTCACCATGAAGAAGTCTAAATAAAGTGACATTTTATTATTTTTAAAAGATTTTTAAAAATTTATTCATTTGAGAGAGAGAGAGAGAGCGCGGGCGCATTAGAAGGGGGGAGGGTGGGCGCCTGGGTGGCTCAGTGGGTTAAGCCGCTGCCTTCGGCTCAGGTCATGATCTCAGGGTCCTGGGATCGAGTCCCACATCGGGCTCTCTGCTCAGCGGGGAGCCTGCTTCCCCCTCTCTCTCTGCCTACTTGTGATCTCTCTCTGTCAAATAAATAAATAAAATCTTTAAAAAAAAAAAAAAAGAAGAAGGGGGGAGGGTGGAAGAAGAGGGAGAAGCAGACTCCCCGCTGAGTAGGGAGCCCTGACCCTGGGCTTAATTCCAGGACCTTGAGATCATGACTTGAGCCAAAGGCAGACGCTTAACCGACTGAGCCACCCAGGCGCCTCTAAAACACATTTTGGAAAATATAATTCAAATACTTATGTCTACCTATCCACATCAAAGTAGACTTAAACTTCCACTTGGTTCAACTATTAAGTAATCCACTGTTAAAAGTTAACTGCTCAGCTTGCACTATTTTCTGTTTAAAGAAATTATTGAATAACCTTTTATTTCATTTTTAATCACTGAGGAAAAGCAATATAAGGTACCAGTCATATTCCCTCTAAATGACCTTGACTACTTTTTTTTTTTAAAGATTTTATTTACTGATTTGAAAGAGAGAGAGTGAGTGGGGGACAGAGGGAAAAGCAGGCTCCCCAGAACAGGGAGCTCCATCTCACGATCCCGGGATCATGACCTGAGCCGAAGGCAGACGCGTAACCCACTGAACCACCCAGGGGCCCCTGACCTTGACTACTTTAACTCAACTTCAAGTCTCACTCAGTTCCATTCATGGTTGGACATTACCTCTATTCTCACTAATAAAGAATTAGTCCTGCCCTCAGGATCATTTCTCTCACAAGCAACTCTTACTCATCCTTCAAAACTTCTGAGACACTTTCACCAACATCCAGTCACAGCTTGAAAACACACCTCTCTCACCGGACTGTCATTATCTGGCCACAGTGATCCTTCCGCTTGACCAGAAGCCCCTTCAGGTTAGACACATATTTGAATTAATCACTGAATTCCTAACATATAAAACATTTTCAGTCACAAAGGCATTCAGTAAATGGTTTATGTTTTCTTTTTCTAACCATTCTGTCTTCTTCAGTTTTCCCGATAAGCCAAAAGTTAAAAAAAATTTTTTTTAAAGATAAAGTTGGGGGCACCTGGGTGGCTCAGTCAGTTAAGCATCTGCCTTCGGCTCTGAGCATGATCTCAGGGTCCTGGGACTGAGCCCCACGGTGAGCTCTGTGCTCAGCAGGGAGTCTGCTTCTCCCTCTCAATCTCCCTCTGTGCTCTCTCTCTTTCTCTCTCTCAAAGTCTTTAAAAAATAATCAGTAAAAAGATGAAGTTGTACTTTGAGAAGTATGCATTCATATTACCCAACAGTTCTTCTCTCAAGAATCAGAGAAGTCTCTCACCTAAGAAGAAAAGCTATACCTCAACAGCGAAGTTTAAAATTCTCCTATTGCTTTACACTTGGGTTTTTAAAAGATTCATCCTGATATATTCTCTTTAAATAAAATGGAACTTATTTGAATGGAGTTACCTCCTACAAATCTTCTCTAAAGAAAGAAAGATTTTTCTGGATGCAAACAACAGTGTAGTTTAAAGCCATGAAAACAGAGAGAAGATTCTGGCTGCCAACTGTCACAGTCCTGGAGGTAGAGCTGAATCAGCAGAAGACCACTGTCAGAGAAAAGGGTATCGACAGTCGGGCTGGTTTCTGCACCACGTGACTCCCTGCAGGTTACCGGATTCTCGGCGACCTCCCTTTGACACCTAACAGGTGCGTTCGTTAGGAGGCCGTGGCTGAGAGGTCCAGCAGAAATCTGTGCCACAACAGACAACAGGACCTCTTTCTTCTCCAGCATCTCACAAGACTGGATTTGAGTAGAACAGGAAACAGAGATAAAAGGAAAAGATTTTAAGTGTAGGGGAAGGAGCAGCAGAAAGAGAGGTAACGAGAGTTTGCTAAGAGACAACAGTGAACCAGGAAACAAACCTCACCGAACACTTCATGACCCAAAACTGAGGACATGGAAGGCAAGTGGAAACTTTGAAACAAAACAAAAAACCAAAAAGTGAAAACTTCTGGTATTAAAGGACATCTTCCCTACTACACAAAAATCAAATTTTAGGTAAAGCAGTTTGAGGAAGCAAGCAAAGGTGCAAAAACATTTTAATATGGAAGCAACTTCTTCAAATAACTGTTCTCTTTTTTTAAAGCCTTAAAAATCAATACTCTTTTTAGAAAGGAGATGTAAGAGGGTTGAGTAAATACAATGTCGGCCAACTGGACAGTGGATTTCACTGTTGCATTGGTCATTCTCCCTCGGCCTACGCTAGGAAGACTCAATCAGGCCTATTCTTACTTCAGAGTTCTATTTCTGACCTCCTAAAATGAGCAGAGGAACGAATCAAGTGGTAATAAAAGCAAACAATAAGAATCTGTGATAATTTCGGAGTCTCTGAGTCAAAGGTCAATCAAAAAATTACGAACGTCCAACTGTGTACTTTTTGCCGATGAAATCAAATTTCTATTACCTATTCAATCTATGACCACAGTAACACATCAGGCAGGTTCTAGATCTAGTTCAAAATTCTGTGAGGTCCCCTTAGCATTGCTGGGGCTCAAAAAAACAACTATGTAGAATTCTCACTAAAAATAAAGTTAAGTGGGGCGCCTGGGTGGCTCAAAAAAAAAAAGCCTCTGCCTTCGGCTCAGGTCACGATCCCAGGGTCCTGGGATCGAGCCCCACATTGGGCTCTCTGCTCAGCGGGGAGCCTGCTTCCCCCTCTCTCTCTGCCTGCCTCTCTGCCTACTTGTGATCTCTGTCAAATAAATAAATAAAATCTTTAAAAAAATAATAAAAAAATAAAGTTAAGTACCATTGGAAAAATAAATATGAAAATGAATATAAATAAGAGAGCTGGTTAGAGGTATCATTTCTTAATACCTTCTGGAAAGGAATTTGGTAAAACACCAAGTCTTTAAAATGTGCTTGTTCTCTTACCCAGAAATTCCATTTGGGGAGTTTACAGGTAAAAACTTTTGCACACAACAGACGCGCACCCGTGAAGCACAAAGAAGCCACCTTTAAAAATGCTCAGGACAATGCTGTCTGCAATACCAAAAGCATTTTCAAAGTCTAAATACTTGGCAGTAAACATTTATTTTCTTCAATGCTGTAAAGTCTCCTTACTAAGTACTAGTAAATAAAAAATATTTTTGAATGATTAAGTCAATATGTATATCGTTATGTTTCTACTCTGTGCTAGGTACTGGGGACACAGCAATGACAAAACAGTCCTTCCTCTCATGATGCTTGTATTCTAATGGGGGAGCCACAGAGACGAGCGCAGCAAGAATGCAACATGTTACCTCGTGATCGGGACCACGGAGAAAAGGAAAGCACGGTCAAGTAAAAGGAGCGCAGGAGAAAGGGGGGTTGCGATGTTTTACACAGGGCGGTGAGGGAAGGCGGCTCACCTGACGAGGTGTCACTGCAGTAAAGACCTCGAGGAAGTGGTCTTCCCTGCAAGACTTCCAAGGCAAAGCCCGATAGCTATCTGGGAGCAGAGCCTTCAAGGCAGAGCGAACAGTTAGTAAAAAGGCCTTGAGATGAGCTCCGCAAGACGACCGGTGTGAAAGAAGGCGGGAGGGAACACAACCAGGTGGGGCACCAGCCACCATACGTCATCTATATGGCTACTGTGTCCTGCAGTGAACGAGGGCGCTGAAAGGCGGGGACCCGTTAGGAGCTCCTGGAACACTTCAAATGAGACGTCGTGATGGCTTGGCCCGAAGTGGCAGCAATAAAACCAGTGCAATCTACTTAGATCCTGAAGCCATAAAATGGGTTTGAAAGGAAAAGATTCAAGGAAGACTTCGGAGTCTCTGACCAAAGTGTTACGGAGGATTTGCGACAGAGGGAAAATACAGAAGAGCACGTTCGTGGAAGACGAAGTGAGAGTCCTGAGTTTTGCTTTGGACGTATGGGGTTCCAGAAGCCTGTTAAGACATTCATTGGGAGATGCCAAGTAGGAGCTGGGCATACAGCTACAGAATGGAGGACAGAGGTCCAGGTTGCAGAAATACGTTTCAAAGTTCTAGCTTCTAGATGATATTCAAAGCCGCAAAGTTGAATGTGATCGCGCAGGTGAAGTGTGTAAGGCCTAGAGAAGAAGCTCCAACACTGAGACCAACCTTTGGAGGTTGGGGAGACAAAGAAAAACCAGCAGAGGAGAGCACAGAGTGACCAGCAAGGTAAAAAGACAGGCAGGAGAGAGTGGTGTCCCAGAAAACAAGAAAGGGGCGCCAGGAAGGAAGATACCATCACCTGCATCGAATGCTCCCAACAGGTGAAATATGGAAGTATGACACCTGCCGACTGGACCACGTAACAAGCAGGACATGGGCAGCTTTGAAAAGAGCTGTTTCAGCAGAGTGGTCAAAATAAAAGCCTGTCGGGAGCCAGCTCAAGGAGCTGGTAAATGACCATGAATGAAGAGAAAAATAGGCTGCTGTTGATTTGGATCAAGAAAGGTGGGTTTTGGGGCATGTGGGTGGTTCAGTCCATTAAGCATCTGCCTTCAGCTCAGGTCCTGATAGGACTGAGCCCCTGCATCAGGCTCCCTGCTCAGCGGGGAGTCTGCTTCTCCCTCTCCCTCTTCTTCCCCACCCCTCCTCATCTGCTCATGCTCTCTCCCTTGCTCACGCTCTCTGCCAAATAAATAAATTAAATTAATAAATTAATTAAAGCTTTAAAAAAAAGTGGAAGCTTTAAAAAAAAGCTTTAAAGCTTTAAAAAAAAAAAAAAAAAGTTTTTTGTCACTCCCATGAGAACTCCACCATGCATGGCACAGCATCAGAGGATCGTGAAGTTCTAACCAGAGTATACCAGAAGGCACAGCATATGTGCAGACACACGTTGGTTGGTATGTTAAGTTCTCCCAATTGCTCTCATGTCTTTGATGAAACAGGAGGAGACATGGACATGGGTCTCATCAGGGTTGCGGAAGTCCGTTTTTATCATCCAGAGGGGATGGCACAATGTAGTAAGAGTCTACACAGATGAGTACTGAGAGTGATGGATGAGGAATGTTCACTGGGTTGGGAGGAAAGGGATGAGAGGAGGGCTGTGAGAAACAGTGAAAATGAGAAAGGATGAGGGTGCCTGGGTGGCTCAGTCGGTTAAGTGTCTGCCTTCAGCTCAGGTCATGATCCCATGTCCTGGGATCGAGCCCCTCACTGGGCTCCCTGCTCAGAGACGAGTCTGCTTCTCTCTCTCCCCCGTTCCCTCTGTTCATGCTCTCTCTCTCCCTCTCTCACAAATAAATAAATAAATAATTTTTTTTTAAAAATGAGAAAGGATCAATTGACTCTACATCTCCCTAAGAACGGAGCCACCATTTCAGATTTTTTTGATGAGCAAAGACACATTCAGAATATCTCATCTGCTAAAATGCTGAAAAGGGTAATTTATTTTGTCATTGACGTAACATCCTTTATGGAGAATTTTAAAATATTATATACATTACATGTTAATTGTAGATAATTTAAAAGATACAGATAGAGTACAAAAAAAGAGCTGTAATGATTTAGATAACATTCTTACTGATTGCTACTATGTGTGCTATTTACACATTTATATTGTATATAAATGTGTGTATTATTTACACATTTATGGTATCTCCACACCTTGGGGTAACTTACCTTTTCTGTTAAACAACTCTGGGAACATGTCATTAAAAATGTTCTATATCAGCTTCTGGGTGGCTCGGCTGGTTGAGCTTCTACCTTCGGCTCAGGTAATGGGCTTGGAGGCTGCGATCCAGCCCCACATCAGACTCCCTGTTTAATGGGAAGCCTACTTCTGCTTTGCCCTCTCCCTCTGCACCCCCCCCATGTTCTTTCTCTCGCTCTCTCTCAAATTAAGAAATAAAATAGTTTAAAAAAATATTCTGTATTTTCATTTTATATACTTGCTGTCATATGGTAATAAATCCCATGGATTCAAACCCTGCTCATGATTTCAAGTTGTTCATACAACGTACCTGTATCCCTCATTTGCACGGTGAGTTCACGGTTACTACACAAAATCACACAAAAAGTTAATTATTTGTCTGAGCCTAGAACTCCACTCCATTTTGCATGTAAAAACAAACCACTCTTAAATTAACAAATTACTCTTAAAACAAATTACCCTTAATAAATTACTCTTAAAACTCTTAAAAATGTATTTTCCAGGAATAAAACCACTACATATATTGAGGAAAGATATTTTGTTTTGTTCAGGCTTTGATCAAGAGTTGCTCACCATCTTAAACGATAAGTCACCACTGACAACCCTACTTAAGACAATGGAGTTGTAAAACAGCACTCATTTTGTAGTACAAGCTCAGTGATCCCACATGCACACACAAGTGCCAATTTCACAAGTCTTCCATATAATCATGCCTCGGCATTTAATTAATACGATAGTTTATCCATATACACTTACTGCATTATTCTGACTTGTTTGAAATTTTGTGTAGGTAATGTATTATCTATGAATTCGGTGTAGATCACATATTAAATATGAATTTTATTTCCAAAGAATAAGGGAGGCATTAGAAAAGTTTCATTATAAAATGGGAATGTATGGTCTGTATGTTATAAGCTATTCTATTACATGCTTATTATCATTTTAAATTGTGTAAAGGTTATCAAATAAAGAGCTAGAAAATAGAAGAGGACCAATTCTAGCCATGTGGCAGATTAGATACTTGAAATGTATTTAAATTGACTTAAATATCTAAAACACTGGATAAAATGACTTAAGTGGATCACAGACTTGGCATGAATGCGAGTGAAACCAAAAACACACAGAAAGTAAACCAAGAACACAGAAAGTAAGGGCAGTACAATAGAAGCTGACTGGCTCTAGATGTTAACTTTCCACTGGATGACTATACAGGGAAAAGGAAAAGTCCAGGGCCTGCCAAAAGGGAGTAAATATGAGATCATACATCTCAAATAAATTAGAGACTAAGAAGGGCTATACCCATCATCTGAGAACATGGAAACACGTTAAAGAGAACAGAGAAATACCTGCCTTGAACTTGATACTCAGAGGTAGGAAGAATTTAAAAATGGCTCCACTGAGAATTAGCAACCGCAGGCTAACCTTCATCAGGGTTTCTGGTCAAAATTAACACTTAACGGTGTGGTCTGCAAAAACCTCAAGAAGATAATTCTATTTAAAGTGGTCCCAGAAGCCATCACCACCTGAAGCCGCTGATCAATCCTGACATCACTACTGTGGAACCACAACACACGATGTTTAACCGGATGCAAGAGGCACACGGCATCACCTATGAAGTGCTCACACCATGTGAGGCAGTAATGACGCGTAACAAACTGCCCACAACTGTGGTGGCCTAAAGCTGCAAGCAGGTGTTATGCTCCCCGATTCTGTTACTGAGCAATCTGGACAGAGTACAAAGGAGGAGGCTTGTCTTCCTCACAATGTCTCTCCACGCTCAGCTGGAAGACAGCTGACGGTCACGGACAGGCAGGCTTAGAGGCTTCCTCACCTCACAGGAGCATCACAGCCCCCGCGACTGAACACAACAATGCCCTTCGTGTTGGGAACGTGATTTACAACCACCACAAACAAAACTGCTTATCTTACAGGACTAGAAGAGCTAAATGAACAAATTAAGCCACATCAAGAGAAAAGAACCATACGAAACCATTCCACAGGAGAGTTGACTCAGTTTTTCAATGTTCCAAAGGCTCTAATGCACATGGGGGAAGAAGGAACCATTCCAAATCAATGTACTAGATTTCTTTGAATTCTGCTTGGAAAAAAAATACTATAAAGGCATTCTGAGGACAGCTGGGGATATCTGGATATGCCTAGCCTAGTAAACGCAAGGAATTATGGTGGCATAGGAGTACTCACTATATTATTCTGCTTAGAAGCACAGTAAGAATTTTTTTATAATAAAAATACAAAATAAAACACAAAATGTGGTTCCAGATGACTCATGTCCAAAGGCAACTGCAAAAACATACATCAGTCTTTCTGAGGGAACAGAATATAAACCCAGACCTCAATAAAACTGTCTTCTAAAAAAAAAACAAAAACAAAACAAAACAAAAAAATGAGGGGGAAAAGACTTCTTAGAACTCAAAGGAAGCAGAAATAATGCATATCAAAATTTGAGAGATTCAGCCAAAGCAGTACTTAAGAGGAAATTGTTTAGTCTTCCATTTTGCTCCATCAGACACACATGTTTCAAATAAGCTAAGCATTCACTTGACGGAATAAAAGAACAGCAAAATAAACATTAGTAAAACAGAAAGCAAGACATAAAGCAAGAACAGAGTTTAACTAAACTTTCAAAAAAGAACATATAATAGGGCAATAACCAAAGTTGCTTTGGAAAGCTGAACCACTGACATGATTAATCAAGAATTTAAAAAGGGAAAAACATGAATTAAAATGCCAGGGCACGTGCGTGGCTCAGTTGGTTAAGTGTCTGACTTTTGCTTTTGGTTCAGGTCATGATCTTAGCGATATTGAGATCAAGCCCCACATTGGGATCTGTGCTTGTGTTCTCTCACTCTCAAGTAAGTAAACAAAATCTTAAAAATAAAATAAAATGTCTTAAACTCTGGATGGTACAGAAATTAATCATAATATATATGAACAACTTTGTTAATAAATTTTAAAAATTGGATGAAAGATAAATTCTTAATACGTAGAAATATATATGTGTTGTGTGTAAATACTTATATACACAAGTACATTTATAATTTATATACATAACTTATATATACTTATGCATATATATTAAAGGAAAAGATTGACTTAAGAAATTGGTAACTTGAAAACACAAAGGAAATAAGATCAAAAGTCAAAAAAAACAGGAAAGGGACAGAAGCTAAAAATCAACGGCTACACATGCCTTTATGGTTTTACAGACACTTCGGCCCTTCAAAAAACAAGTGATTCCAAACTTTAACATAAACTCTTCTAGTAGATTTTAAAAAGAGACTAGTCTCCAATTCATTTTGCAAAACTCCATAATACAGACACCAAAACCTTACAAGGATAATCACAAGTCAATCTCATTCATGAATACTGATTCAAGAAACCTAAAGAAATGTCAGCAAAACTGATTCAGTGATGTATAAAAAGATACTCTATCACATGACTAGGTTTATTCCAGAAAGCATATTTAATACTTTAAAGACACACATAATGTGCTCCCAACAACAGATTACAAGAGAAAAACAAAGGGGTAATATCATATTTATTTCTTTTTAAAGATTTTATTTATTTATTTGTCAGAGAGAGAAAAAGAGCAGGAGCGGGAGAAGGGCTGGAGGCAGAGGGAGAAGCAGATTCCCCGCGGAGCAGGGAGACTGATATGGGGCTTGATCCCAGGACCCTGGCATCATGACCTGAATATAAGGCAGATGCTTAACCAACTGGGCCACCCAGGAACCCCAAGTGGCTATGAGTTCTATGCCTGCAAGGAAACTCATTTTGCCAATGACCTTGGATGTGTACCTTTCCCCCACTCAAACCTCTGATAAAGTGCAGCCCAGCTGGCATCTATTTATTTATTTATTTTTTTAATTTACTTGTTTGAGAAAGAGAGAGAGAGATTGAGACAGAACACAAGCTGGGAGGAGAGGGAGAAACAGGCTCCCCACTGAGCAAAGAGCCCAGTGCGGAACTCGATTCCAGGACCCTGGGATTATGACCTGAGCTGAAGGCAGATTCTTAACCAACTGAGCCACCTAACAGTCCCCAATAGTTACTTAAAAATAAATGAATAAATAAATAAATAAGATAAAATTTGGCATTCATTCATGATAAAATCCCTTAGCAAACTAGAAAAGGAGGGGAACTTCACTGCCCAGTAGTAGGCAGCCACTAAATAAATAAATAAATAAATAAACAAACTTGTTTATATTAGTACACAAACATTATACTTAATGATGAAATGCTGAAAGTCGTCTTTTTAAGTCCCAGAGATACAACAACAGACAGCCCTGGGGCACTTGGGTGGCTCAGTCAGTTAAGTGGCTGCCTTTGGCTCAGGTCATATCTCAGGGGGAAACTGCTTCTCCCTTTCCCTCTGTGCCCACTAGCTCTCTCTCAAATAAATAAATAAAACCTTAAAAAAAAAATGGACGAGATCACTTTTTGACAACAAAAATGACTGAACACCCATCGCTTCTAACTACCTTAAGTGGCTGTTGCTTCTTTATCTGGCCCCACCTCAACTGTCCTGTCTCATGGATAAAAGTTAACACATCTAATTACCAAATGTCCTAGCTTCTTGAGAGCAGCCTATCCAGGGCCTACTCCCTCTTAGAATCACCCAGCATGCACCCCACGCCCATCTTTCTATGAGGTTCCCGAGGCTCTCAGGAATGTATGTATTCTCTCTGGGCTGTAACAACCCAAACTAAACAAACCCAACTTGTTTTATCATAAGCGTGTTCTTCATCTGTGGTTAGTGGGCTTCAATAATGAAAAATTATCCAAATTAGGTACTTATTTTTGTTTTACTGTTTCTCTTTTATAATTACCATCTGCCTCACAGAGAATGAAAAGGGTAAGTGTTAAAAAAAAAAAACAACCCATGATTATAACAACAAAAAAGAAAAAAAATCTTAGAAGAAGCATGCTAAAGAATGAAGAGTTTATTGTTACTGTTGGCTTTACAGACATCACTACTGATGTCCATAATGAACACAATAGCCAGAAAACTCTGAAAAAGAAGAGTAGGGAAGATATACTAACCCTAAAAAACAATAAAGCAGTAGAGTGTCAAGGCATTAATAGAAGGATCAATGAAAAGAATAAAAACCCCAGAAGAACCCCCAAACATTTTACCTAAGGGGATTCAGCAAATAACGAAAGAAGCATCTCCAACACATTGGGGAAAGGTAACTGTAATGGTTAATTTTGTGTGTCAACTTGGAGAGTGTTTTTGGATGAAATGAACATTGCAATCAGTGACTTTGAGTAATGCGGGTAGGCCACCAGTTGAGGGATGAAGAGGGCAAGAAGACCAGACTCTCCAACTAAGAGGGAATTCTCCAGCAGACCACCTTCAGATTTCATGTCCACCGTCAGCTCTCCCAGTTCTCCAGCCTGCCACACTGCACACCTGCGACTTGCCAGGCTTCATAACTGTATATGCCAACCCCTTAAAATGAATCTCTTTAGCCTAACCAAACACACACACACACACACACACACACACACACACAAAACACACACAGAGTTTCTCTATAGACCCCTAACACAACAGCCTACCTAGCAAAGCAACAATTAAGCTGGATTGGGGCAAATGAAATGCAAAAATGAATCCATGAAAATACTACAAAATAACACGGGAGAGTTCCCTTATAAATTTTGGAGAATGGAAGACTCATATACTCACTAAATAAAAATCCAGAGATCACAAAAGACTGATAATTCTGAGCACACAAAAATTTTTTTAAATTTAAAATGCCCCTTTGGCATGACCAAATAAATAAATCATAATGTCAAAAGATAAATGACAAAATGGGGTTGGGTGGTTAGTAATTCATATCATAGAGACCCAGTCTCCCTATACATAGAGTTTTATTGAATCAATTTTTAAAAGAGCAATAACTGAATAGAAGAATGCAAGATAAAAAGATAAGAATTCACAATCAAAAAAAAAAAAGGAAAAGCAAATGCTTTCAAGTATATAAGACATTCAACACAACTCAAAACAAGATAAATGCAAATTAAAATTACATTATCAGATTGGCAAAAATCCAGAAACTTAGTAAACCATGCTACCAGCACATGTGTAGGCAAACAGGTATTCTCACATATTGATGGTCTGAGTATAAAGTGGTATAACCCCCCCCGCCGCCCAAAGGAACACTCTGGCAATATTTACCAAAACTAAAACTGCATCTACCCACCGACACACTAATGCCATTTTTAGGAATTTATCATACACATATATCTGCACGTTTATGAAACTAAACATACACAGAAAGTTTATCACAGCAGCATTCTTTGACTCGCAAATAATTAAAAATAGTCTAAGTGACCATCAATAGAGAACTGGTTAAATATCATCATGATTTGTCCATAAAATGGAAGGATGCTCTGAAAAAGAATGAAGGGCTGCTGTATTTCCTCCTCTGGCAAATCTACAGAAACTATATCCTCCAGAGGGTGGGGGGCGGAGGATGACAAAGAACACAATAGTGTGTATGTCAGAGGACGTCACCATTTGTGTAAAAACAGAGTAAAAATTAAATGTGGTATCTTCTTGCTTCTTTGTATAAAGATACTCCAGAAAGCTGTACGATAAACCTGTAAAGCGGTTGTCTGGCAAAGGCTGAGACGGATGGTGAACCTGAAGGGATGACTGTACAGGGAGATTTTTATTTGTATCCTTTCCCTTGTACTTTTTCATCTTTGGAACATATGAATGTATTGATTATTCAAAATATAACACTTTAACAGATGTTAAAGACCCAGAGTGAGGTATCTTAATGGAACCCTAAAATTACTTTTTGTATCAATCATATTAACAAAAGACACGAAGTATTATTTGCTGATTGATTCCCTAATATAAAAATCAATACGCCATGTACTGTACGCTGTTTGGAAACAAAAGGAAAGGCTGCAGAAAAAAACGTTCTGTCTTTTAGGAACTACTGGCTCACTACATTAAATATAGTTGAGCTTCTTTGGTTTTTCAACGTATGTGAATTCAGAATGACAAATTCTTATTAAAATTCAGTTCGATTGAAAATACTCTGTTGGTTATTTTTACTTTGTTCTGGGATAGAGTTTGAGGGGATTGCTGTTTTGGGAGGCACTAACCACATCTAAAATGCTAAATCTTATTTCCTAGACAAACTTTCCAAAACTATCTGAACATCTAACTCCCTAAAAACCAAAGTTGTTCCTATCAAACAAGACCCTCTGCTTCGGCTGCCTAACCGTCTGTGACTTAATCTCTTCGTCCCATAAAGAGCGTAATGAAACTTAAAAAACACTTAGACATTCTATAGGTAGGAAATATGAATACAAGAAAAACTTTCCAACATAGTCTGAAGAATTTTTGTCTTCCTCAGGATATACAGAAATGACAGTATCTATGTTGGAGAGCCATGGTTATACAGACTGTATTTCCTACCAATGATTTACTACATTCAAATCAATAAAATAATAGAACCAAAGCATAAAATAGACCTAAACGCAGCACATTAAGATAGTATTCATTAAACTAAGATTTCACCTGTAGTACGCTTTAAATATTTAAATGTGAAGGATATTAAATAACTAAGTGCCATGTGGTAGAAGTCATCAGTGAATGCTTCATAAAGGAAGTAAATTTGAGCTTGGTCTTAAAGGAAATGACAGGCACTCAGAATCCTTAATCAAACTGGTTTTTCAATCAGAGATTCATTTCAGCACTATAGTAAAATGACTAATGTAATCTCTCTGTTCAGTCCATCTTACATTTTGATGGCATGACAAAACATTCTATATCTACCCAGAAGTTCAGTAAGGTTTGGAAAGCCCTTGAAAAAGCCTGTAATTTATATATCATAAACCCAGGTATCAGTCTCCCTTAAAAAAGAAAAGATATTGGAAGATTATTTAATTTCCCCACATCTTAATAAAAGACTAGACCAAATAACTCTGAAATAATATACATTCCTACCTCCATATATCCCTTTATATAATACCAGAATATTGAAAACATACACCAAAAAACCAAGATTCTACAGGATCTTTGATCTCAGCTGTTGTTGTTTTTTATTTTTTTTTCAGATTTTATTTATTTTATTTGACAGAGAGAGAGAGAGCTATCACAAGTAGGCAGAGAGGCAGGCAGAGAGAGAGAGAGGGAAGCAGGCTCCCTGCTGAGCAGGGAGCCCGATGAGGGACCTGATCCCAGGACCCTGGGATCATGATCTGAGCCAAAGGCAGACGTTTAACTGACTGAGCCACCCAGGTGCTCCTCAGCTGTTGTTTCAAACATGTTTTCTTTAAAGTCATAAGACTCTCGGGGCATCCGGATTGCTCAGTCACTTAAACGGCTGCCTTAAGCTCAAGTCATGATCCCAGGATCCTGGGATCGAGTCCCACACGGGGCTCCCTGCTCTGCAGGGAGCTTGCTTCTCCCTTTCGCCCTTCTTCCCACTTTCATGCGCTCTCTTACTTTATCAAATAAATAAATAAAATCTCAAAAAAAAAGTCATAAACGCTCTTTAGAACTCTTAAATAAAAGTCCCATGGGAAAAGACTCCAATGAAACCAAGAAAATACGTAAGAAATCAGCTGAATTAAAATTAAGCTTCACATATTTATATACTTTGCTTAGCATCAATAATCTCTTTCAGATGTGGAAGACACACTTTAAAAACTGAATAACCAAGTCACTGTGTTCCCTCCCTTCACTACAGCACCCCACAATAAGGAAAGGAAAATATGAAATGGAAAGTTACATTCTGATGCTTATGACCAGAGGTGCTATGAAACGTTCCTCTGGATTCAGAGTAAGAGCCCTGAGCTCACAGCCCCTTTCAGGATCACTCAGTGACAACCTCTAAATCAAGATGAGACGGAATCATTTTATCAAATGCGTATGTACTATTTTTCTACAAATCACATAAGCTGGAATATATGGCTCATTTACAGAAAAAGTATTTAATGAGGCTAATTTAAACTACAAACTGCTTGATATTCTTAAAGTACATGATTCCCTTTAGTTTTTTAATGTATCGTAATTGAAGTGATTATCTGTCTACAAGCTCCTTTAAGAGAAAGAACACTGCCCAAGGCAACAGTGTTTGGACACAGTAGCACTTATCATTAAAACGAAAACCAAAAAAAAAGCTCAAGATAAAAAATACCATGTAGGTGCCAAGGTTAAATGATCAATGAAACCATCTTTCTGAATGAGCATGTTCCTCCCGCTCTTCAATTTCAAACATCCATCCATAAACAAACAGTTTAGGTTCAGTTTCACACTTTTCTCAAAACTGCATTTTTTCCCACTGAGATCAGACCTTTTTAAGCAGGACAGGCAGAGGACTCAGCCCAGCCTGGCAGACCTGGAGGGGGGCCCGGGGCGGGCGGGACGCTCACCTGCTGTGACGGGTACCTCTGCTGTGCCTGGGCCGGCAGGTACTGGGCCTGTGGGGGGAGGTGCGGAGGCGGCGGCTGCTGGTTGTAGAAAGGCTGCTGGCCCTGCTGGCAGTAGGCGCTCACCCCCTGCTGTCCGTACTGAGGGGGCATCTGTCAACAAGTCAAGCAGAACAGGCGACAGAGTCAAAATGGGCACATGCAATGAGAGCAAATATGGTTTCGACTCAGCAACACCAAGTGGGCTCTTGGCTAAGCCACCGAATTCAGTATTTTTCACCCTCTCTCCGTTACATGAATCGTCATACTGCCTTCTAGTCACATGTCATCAGTGAAGTAAGGTAATTCAGACTGTTTTAAAAAAACAGGATTTCGTCCCCTAATGAAGTACGGATAGCCTCATAAAAATCCGGGGGAGGGGGATCTCCTAATACTGACAGGAAAAGACCACCTCTGCTGAGTCGGTGAATCACTGTATTATGCACCTGAAGCTAATAAAACACTGTATGTTAAGAAGAAGAAAAAAACCCACCGCTAAGGAAGTCAAAGGAGCATTACGTTAATCCGTTCTCCTGCAATGCTCAAAATTAAAATGAACTCCAACCAGCCAAGCCCACTCACTGATGCTCTGTAGGATGCTTGTGGCTTGGCTACAGGTACAGGGCGTGGTTTTGTTTCAGCTAAGGTCCAGAACTCCCAACTACATCGGAGCAGACACTGTAACCGGGTATCAGCAATTCCATTTACTGCTTCTGCTAAAAAGAAACTACATTGCTTTACAACCAAAGACAACCCTTTTAGAAGACAGTATTATGTCTATAACGCCATATAACCAACAACATGAGTTCTTAAAGGAAAGATACTCATATCTAATATTAGAACAGTATTTTCCTAGTTGATAGAACAGGTAATGGTGGAAAGCAAAGTGTGCTAGACGCAAATGCCAGATACAGACAAAAATGGCCCAAGTGAGCTTTCTCCATCTCTAATTTACATGAACCTAAAAATCCTTAAAATATTTGCTCAAAGAGAAGTCCTTCCTCATGCCATAAATATATCATGGATGATATTTTTAATTTTTTTTTTTAATGAAAAAGCTACTGCCTTTTTTTTTCCTAATTGGGAGAGAGAGCAGTAGAGAAAAAGAAAAACAAGGTATGCGGATGGCAAGAAGCACTCTGTAGAGGAGGACAGTGAAGTCACCCTGTTAATAATATAATATGGCCCCCTTGAGAATCCCAAGAATTAGAGGTCCATAAACCCAAAAGGTTAAGAAATCAGTGATCAGTTCCAGATACACATTTAAAAATGCAATCCCTATAAAATACTGAATGAGGAAAAAGAAGGAATGATAAGAGGAGGAAAATATTAAACACTTCGCCTCTAAGACCAATTAGCACAAGACTTCGTAACACAATGAAGTAAAAGGGGAAAATGCAAAAGCTAAAGTTCATTTTCTTTGTGACCTGATCTAGATTACTGTCCGGGCCTGTCAGCAATGATCACAAACATTTGGCCGCAACGGCTCACAAATGCCTCGTCACACAGACCCGAAGCTAGTAGAGCAGACAAGTTTGTATTGAAAACCATTTAGCTGCACAGTTGAATTCTTTGCTTTTATTTATTTTACAACTTGATATCTCATAATGAATGTATGTCCCTGCCATAAGCCAAGCCAAAGAATTTCCATAAAATACAACTCCACATGCTAGAATATCGTACACTACCACAACACATATCCTTCCGTTCAGCACCCATATGTTGATTTGATATCTAATACTATATTTTACACAAGCATCTTTGCGGTTTGATTTGAAGCCGTTAGGATAACACTTTTGCCAGTGTTAAAATGACTGCAAAGCTCAGTCAACACAGCCAGCAACTCCCCTAGGAATTGCACTTTAATATGTTGATTTTCTGGTTTACAGAAACCCTTACACACAATATGAAAGTGCCGTTTGGCGGGGGGGGGGGGGGGGGGGGGGGCTCTATTTTCTAAGACAACAACAGGACATACTGTGGCAGAAACTAACACCAGAGCAGCCATGAGCTTATTAGAATCTGTTACTATCTATTCCAGCTCTGAAAAGCTTGGGGGTAAGTAGGGGTGCAGGGGAGGCATGGTAGGGTGGGTGGGAACATAAGCAAATTTTCAATGGAACCACAGCAACAATCTACAGAACACAGCGAACTTCAGAGGAGAAACCACCAAAAAACCTTTGCTTGGGAGATTTTACTGCTGTCTTCGACAATTAAAACCCATTGCTCTCCTTTTAGATACATGGCCTAATTTATTTGGTACTTTCCCTCTGTGAGCCTGGGATGAGGTGATTTCAAACTCAGTACAATCGGGCTATCAGTTAGAACTGGGTCCCAGTGCCCATCTACTGAACCCGGCTAGCTGTCTCCAAGGCCTACTGGGCCTCACTTGTGTTAATGTGGTCAGTCACATAATGATACCCATCTCATATCTCCAGCTATAAAATAAGGCTACTTTCTCTATTAATTCATATTAATATTATAACCAGCAATATAATAATCCTACCTGGAATGCTACACAGATGCTAGTACTCATTAAACAAGTTATAGTGGTATCTTTAAAATATTAATTATTTCCTAAGTTTTATCTTTAAAAATCAATTTCTAAATATAATACCTCAGTTGTTTACAACTAAAGTCTAATTCTTTAATGATCAATATTGCCTCTGTTTTAATCCATTTAGATCCAGGGCTTTCAAAGATCTATTATACGCTTTTCCGACATCTTAAACGAAACATAAATCAGCAAGTTGAGCCGTAATACACTGAGGGCCCCAGAGCCTCCTGCCGAAAGCCGTGTGCACAAGCCCCACAGTGTAACTCTGGTCTCCCTCTGCCGTAAGACTGACCCTGCTGAGGGCTGAGAAACTGACGGTTCAAAACAGGGAGGCCCAGGGGACTTGTTCATGAGGGAAGCACGCAAGCTCTGACAGCCTCGAGTTTTGTAAAATCAATTCTGGCTACTGAGAGACTTCTTGTTTATAACTTAGTTCGCAAACACACTTCAGCTAAATAAGATTACCAGAATGTTGGATGCAAGGGAAGTTAAACCAAGAGTTACTGGGCATCAGGAACCAAGTGAGAGGAGCTGGAGTCACAAAGCACTTCGGGCCAGATGCTGCCCCTGCCCTGAGCAGCCTCACTACACAAGCACAGCCCCAGTCGTCTTTCTCAGGCCATTTCCAATTCTACTTTTTTTTACCACAGGGGAGATGATACGGACTTAGTTACCCCCTTAGTTATGCGTTATCTTTACTGTTTGTCCTTAATCACTGGACTCTAAGCTCCCACATTCTTGGAATGCCTCCCGGGAGAGGGGCTGCCAGTCACTAAATGTTTGTTGAATGAATGGGTGTTGTTCCGTGATTACTAAATCAAGTGATCATTATATAAAAAATTAAACAACTGAAGGAATATCTCATAAAAATGCAATCACCTGCACCACCCAACTCTTTGAAACACGTATGCCAAGCTTCATCCAACAGCCAAAACCCTGAACTTCCCGCTCACAGCCACACAGCACTCTCAGGTGTTAACTGCTAAGCCTAGTTTAATTTAAGTCATTATCACTCAGCAAATGTTCTGGACCTTTATCATGGTTTGAATAAAAGATCACCACACTACACTAAATGGAAATCTCTAGAAAATGCTTGAGATCAGAGCCTCTTTGTTACCTAAAAACAAGAAAAACAAGAATTTATTTCACTCATTTCTAACTAAAGAAGATCTTACAGTGGAGCGTGAGCACACATAATAACAAAAAATTTATTCCAATTTCCAAGAAATATGAATGCGTTCATATATTATTAGAGAGAGAAAGTATAGTAAAAAATGATTCATTTAAGTATTTACTTCAGGAAATCACTCTGATACAAAAACGTGAGTATTAACTTTCATATCCCTGTGTCACGTTAAATGTGCAGAAATTCCGGGCCCATTTTTCATTTTACCCTACCCTGAACTTCGCTCATACTTCAAAACTGAAGAAATAATCGAGGTTTATCTTCTCTCCCGTTTTCTTCCTCAAGAAGCTTTAGAAAACTCTTTCCTCACCAAGTATACAGGTGCACTGACCTCCTGACCCAGCAATTTCCCTTGTAAATATATGGCCATGAAATGCTCACATGTGTCCCAAGAAGGACATTCCATGCAATGCTATTTACAAAAGTCAGAAAGAGGACTCAGTCTAACGGTACGTAAATGGAAAAATACAGGATTTGGTAGAACCATACAATGGAATTCCTCACAGTAGTTTAAAAAAAAAAAAAAAAAGGCAGTAAGGTCTACATAGCGAAATGGTTCAAATCCAAATAATATAATGCTGAATTTGAAAAAGCAATAAAAGAATGCAGCATAATACCATTTGTATACATTTTTAATACACAAAATAGTATATATATTTTTATAGATACATATATATAGTAAAAGTTCAAAAGCATGCATTGGAAAGGAAATACATGGCGTTTTCTGGAGAAGGGAGAGGATAAAAGATGGGGAGCTTCAGCCTTGCTTTTTTCCCCCTTTATAACAAGAGGGAGGTTATGAGGCAGATGTGGCAAAATGGTAACACCTAACAATCTTGGTGTAGTTACACAAGTGTGTTATATTTGTTTCTGCGCTTTTTTGTATGCCGAAATTATTTCATAATTTAAAATTCTGAAATAACAATGTCATCTCCACCCTGTCCTCCTTCTCCCCTCACCCAAAGACAGAGGCATGGAAGCTGCTCCAGCAGGCACACAAGGCAGGAGACAGGCCGCAGGAGAGGGCCTGGAGAGGAAGACGCCTTGTCGTGCTGCTTTATTTAAAGACGTGCCGCTAGAACTTTGCTCCAGAGACCATCCCTGATTACTATGTCAGGTGCCCTCGTCTGTTCTAGGCCTTTACCTGGGGCAAGATAAGGCCAATGACTTCTGTATGGTCTTCCATGCCTCCTGCAGATTGGCAAATCTCTGACAGAAAGGGCTTTATGCCAGCATTTCCCAACAGCACATACAAGGGACACTAATCTGGCAAGTTAATTCACAGAAATAAATTATATAATCAAAAAAGTCTGAGGGGCTCCTGGGTGGCTCAATTGTTAAGCATCTGCCTTTGGCTCAGGTCATGATCCCAGGGTCCTGGGATTGAGCCCTGCATCGGGATCCCTGCTCTGCAGGAGGCCTGTTTCTCCCTCTCCCACTCCCCCTGCTTGTGTTCCCTCTCTCACTGTCTCTCTCTGTGTCAAATAAATTAATTAAATCTTTTTTTTTAAAGTTTGAGGAATAAACATAAAAACAAAATATAACATACTAGCTATTAAAGGATTTGTTAAATCCTTAAGAAACCCATCCACTTTCAAATGTGGGATTTCTCAAATTTATGACTACAAGCATACCACCACACCCATTGGCATGCGAATTCCATAGAAAATGGGGCCTTATAATTGGGTGATGGGCATTAAGGAGGTACTGGATGTAATGAGACTGGGTGTTATATGCAGCTGACAAATCCCTAAATTCTGCCTCTGAAGCTAATTTAAATAAAGGGGGTAGGAGGGCTAGGCAGTTCAGCTCATCATTATAGTCAGAAGGCCTGGTCTGTATTAAGCGCCCAACGAGTATTTGTGGACTTAACCTCCGGGAATAAGTATATAAATCACACACCATCGTAAATATAAGAGCTTTCTGCTTTGAGCTACACAATGGTCCACTCCAATGTTCTATCTCCACAACAGCTCACAACAACATTAGGAACAGATATAATCCTCCTTGACGTGAGCTAGGAAGTTATGGTCCTAAAATACACCTTGGTTTCTATTACGGATCTGTCACCCCTGGATTCTCTGAATCTATTTACATTATCAGTTTTGTCCTTCCTTTTAGAGGGAAATAATTTAAGATCAAAAGAAATACTTCACATTGTCCAAAATTTATCACATTTTATTTTTTTTAAGATTTTATTTATTTATTTGACAGAGATCACAAGTAGGCAGAGAGGCAGGCAGAGATGGGGGGAGCAGGGTCCCCGCTGAGCAGAGAGCCCAATGCGGGGTCCAGGACCCTGGGATCATGACCTGAGCCGAAGGCAGAGGCTTTAACCCTCTGAGCCACCCAGGCGCCCCAAAGTTTTTCATTTTGATGTAATCCAATTTATCTTTTCCTTTGTTGCCTATGCATGTGGTTTCACATCTAAGAAATTCCTGCCAAATCTAATGTCATGAAGCTTTCCCCCGTCTTCTAAGAGTTTTATTTTTTTATTATATACTTATACCTGTAAAAATATATGTGTATTTTACAAGTAATCTCTATGCCCAATGTGGGGCTCGAACTCACAACCCCAAGATCAAGAGCTGCACACTCCACTGACTGAGCCAGCCAGACACCCTTCTACTAAGAGCTTTTAGCTTTAGCGCTTATGTTTAAGTCTGTAATCCATTTTGAATTTATTTTTTGTATACAGGATAAGTTAAGAATCTAACTCCATTCTTTAGAAAAACATGTTCTTACTCTATGTAATTTTCACATCAGCTTTAGATCCTTCTGTTCTAAGAAGTAGTTTGGCTTAGTATATACAGTTCCCTCCAGAACTAAAGTATACACATTCAACTCACAGTAGTTTCTGTTTATATGAAATTTAAGATTACGCAAATCTAATTTATGGTAATAGAAATATCACAACACTGGTTGTGGGATATATGTAACAAATGTCTAAAAAAAGACATGAAGGAACTCTGGGAGTGATGAAAAAATTCTTTATCTTAACTGAGATGGTAGTTTCATGGATGTACATATGTGTCAAAACTCAACAAATGGTACACTTAAGATCTGAACATTTTATTGTATGTAAGTTATACCTTTGCAAACTACTAGCAGAATATGTGTATATATACTTAGGAACTAAAGTAGTTAAACTTTTAACTTTACATGTTTTATAATGTATTTATGTTAAAACATCACTGCCTTATTTATGACATGTAAATTCCCTACTTGATAATGACGGTTCCCGGGTGCTTAACAGGGAGTGTTCGTATTTTCTACTTTACATAATCTAAAATAGCACACAACAATTGGGTATATTGAAATAATCATGGTGATATGTAAATTCAAATATCTGAGAGTCACAGTATGTACAGAAACAGTATCTCTGCAACCCAGAATTCTACTTCTATGATTTTATCTCAAGAAAAAATGTGAAACAAATACACAAAAATATGTACAGCAAGGAATTCACTGCACCCCCATGACTGCATCCCCACTGAAAAATACAGAAACTGCCTAAACGTCTGTCAACAGAGATTGGGGAAGGTAATATTCAATATCAGCTTATTAATGAATCTCATTGTAGATAACATGTATTTAATAGCAAGAAGCATTATTAAGGTGTACCTTAAAGGGTAGAAGGTTAAAAACAGTATATGTAGTAAAATGCTATTTTTTAATATGAAAATCTGTGTATGTGTGGTTATCTGAATAAAGAATTAATAGCCTAAGGGAGTAAACACCAAAATGTTATTTATCATTTCTTAAACCAATTCAGTGTTTTTCATGAATCTAGAACAAAATGCAATTTATTTTGGATTATTTATTGTAGTCTATTTAAAAGTTATCAAGAAGTGTGTTATAACAATTTGCCTTTAACAGCAGAAAGCTCCTTAATTTTGCTTGTTTCTCATCATAGGCTTGAGCCCCTCCAGGTAAATTCCACAAAATGGGAAGGGAAAAAGCATAGGAAAAATCGTTAAGTTCACAAGAGTTACATTTTAGTCATTACTGTGGCAAATTCTGCTGGCTTCTGATTTCACAGAAAGATCAAACACTGTTTTTCATGCATAAGAGTCAGACTGAAAATTCCCCATAGCAAGGAATTCAGATGCTAAGCCAATGTGTGGTTGAACCAATTGCATGAGGAAATTTTATATTTATGTCAACATGTCCAGTCAAAAATAATGTGCTAGAAGGTAATAAATAAAGTTTACAAGGTCAAGATCCTACAACTGCCATAATCTACAATCCCTTAAACTAAGTTCCCAACTGAGACTTCTAAACAATTTAGGTCCTTTTTTTTTCTTTCTTATTTTAAAAAGGAAAATAAATCCTGCCCTTAGGCTTGTCTAAGAAAAAAAGTCAAAACAACAAACCTCCACAATTCCCTGAAATTATTCCTTCATGCTTGAAAAACAAGAAACTATCAACAAATATATATTGAGTGCTTACTGTATGCACTGTATACTCAAGCTAAGTTCCCTTAAAATTCTGTCCAGCTTCCCTTGAGCAAGAAGAAAGTCTATCCAGAGTTGAAGAAGGAGTTGACAAAGCATTCAACAGTCAAGCAGTGTCTTAAACACCAGAACAGGCTTGATGACCAAACCACACAAACAAGCAAGTTACACAGCTTACGTTGCTAAGGAGCACACTTCGTTTGGTCTACGTCCTTATTCCTAACGAGTAACTTCCGGGCCACAAACACTGCTGTTTTATGGCCTGAAAACTAACCAACATAATCTAGACTGATTTAACCCTCTCCCTTTGGCTTAGGCATTTTTAAAATTCTTACCAAAATATATTTTTTCTAACAAACTTAACTATTATGTACAATTTTAAACATATACAAGAGTAGAAAGAATAGTATTAAAACCCATAGTTTTAAGTTTTAAGTTTTTAAGTAATTATGAACTTACGGCCAATGTGGTTTCACCTACAGCCCCGCCCACTGTTCCCCATGTCGGCTTCTCTCCCATCGTATCATCTCAATGCAAGATTATAGTACGCAGCTCTTCAGTCTCATCTGGGGCCCCAAAATAAATCACATGCAGGGGACCTAACCCAGACATCTTGCCTGGAGCCCAACTCACTGATTTTGGGAGTCTCCCAAATCAGTCCAACCAACCCACAGACCCATGGGTAGAAAAATAAACACTTGTTGTAAACTACGGAGACTTTCAAGTTGATTGATTTGTAGCATTATCTGTCAATAGTTACCTGGAACTTCCAACAAGTATTAACAGTAGATTTCTTTGGATGACTAGAATATTGTGGATTTCTCACTTTCCATTTGGGCTTTTTATGTTTTCCACATTTTCTTTTTTCTTGTATTTTAATTCCAGTGTCATTAACACAGTGTTACATTAGTTCTAGGTATACAGAATAGTGAGTCAACAGTTCTGTACATGACGCAGGTGCTCATCACAAGTGTCCGCTTAATCTCCTTCACCTACTTCCTCCATCCCCTCACCCACCTCCCTTCTGGTAACCATCAGTTTGTTCTCCAGAGTTAAGAGAAAAAATTTCTTTGTGATTCATGGAACAAAGTTGAAAAGCTCTCATTTGCCACCAGTATGTAAGTCTTCCCTCATGACACATTTGTTTAGTCAAACATCCTTGGGAGGTATACACACGATATAAATTATGAACATAAACACAGGGAACATAATATCATACAACTTCTCCTGGACTTCTGTACAGTTTTGAACTGCCACAAAATTTCACTGCTTATTCTAAGTCCAACTGCTCTATATTTAGCAAATCACAGCTTAAGCGAATACTAGGTCAGACAATGTTCTGCAGAGCGAATATTCTATATGGCTGTGGGAACTAAATGGTAGTGCCTCTCCTGACCTCAATTTCCAAAAGTCAGAGATATGTCCTGAACAGCCGTTATTTCCTCTTTATAATCATCATCCTTCTATTATCCATGAATTTATTTATACCCTTCTTAAATTAATTTATATTTCTAGTCCATGTTACCTCTTGAGGGTAACCAGTTCTGGAACGTTATTATCCATTTCATAAAGTGGTACATCCTTTAATTTTCGTAAAATTAACTCCAAGCTTCAAGGAGTGCCCCCTAACGCCAGCACACAGCCAGCACACAGAACCTGAGTAACAGACGTACGTCCCGTCCACGCTCCGCCCCTGATTAATTTCAGCGGCTCCTCGGAACGCCTGCGCTCTGCCGGGGATCGCCGCGGAGCGGCGGCTGCAGCTTCCCAAGGCGCCGCAAAGCAGGCTGCGTGCAGGAGTAAGATTACTTTTCTAGGTACTTTTTAAAATAGCCGCTAGTACACATTTTGTGTTCTCTCCTCTACCTCCTAACTACAGCTGTTTTCACCTTTCCTCCCAGGTCAGCCAATCAGAGGAGATTTTGTTGAAGTATTCATAAAATGGAGGCCTTCACTGGCAGTAAAATGCTTCCTCGCTCATTTACAACCAGTGTTGAACTGAAGTCTTACTGTACACAAAATTAACACACAAGTGTATAATTGTAGTTTTATACTCAAGTGCCCTAATTATGCACTTTAAAACACTTTCTTCCCAAGGATTCATCGAGGGCATTCGATATCACAGATCTATAAAGGCTACAGTACGCTTTTTGATAAAACAGAAGCATAACAGGAAAAAATCTGCAGCTTCGAAGAGAAAAGTCTGTGTGCAATGCACAAGATGATAAATCTCATTCCAAAAATTCTGGCTAAAAAGGAGAGCATACTTCCAATGTATTTAAATGTGGTACTGGGGGACGGAAGGGGAGGGTGTGCCTTAATTCACACTGCTTATTCTTGAAGGAAACAGAAGCAACCTACAAAAACAAGCGATCTAAAACCTTTCACAAACTATCACAGGGGAGAAAAATACATCTAGGAGCCTACAATGCCTTATTTATGTAATAATGTAAGCAAGGAAAAAAATTAACAGTAAAAGGGCCATGCTCATTTCTACCACGGAAGCTTTGACATATAGGTTACCAGCATTTACTTTTAAAACAAAATCAAAAATAAGGATTTTCCATACAAAACATATGCAGTCAATTTTAAATTAGAGAATCAAAACTATGGAAATATACTGACATGATGTGCACGAAGCTCTACTTTGTGGAGGTAACAGTGCATACAGAAAGCAAGGAAGGGCTCTGAAGGCAATCTATAGTAATAAATAGGTCAATTCTGCTCACAGAAGCAGCATTTTCCTAGAAAAAGCTACTGGAAAAGAGAAAGGAAAGGAAACAAGAAAAAGGCCTGTGCTGCTTCACAGGGGTTCAGCCGTCCATCTAAGAGAGTACGTCCCCAAGAAAACAGGCACACTAATCATTTACTTAGTGATGAATTCATCTCACTGGAAAGCGATTTGGAGTTTCCACTGCTCCTGTTACAATACTGCCCAAACTGCAACAGGTAGTTCGGGATCAGTGAATATAACCTTTGAGTTGTTTCCATTTAAAACACACACACAGGGGCGCCTGGGTGGCTCAGTGGATTAAATCCTCTGCCTTCGGCTCAGGTCATGATCCCAGGGTCCTGGGATGGAGCCCCGCATCGGGCTCCCTGTTCAGCAGGGAGCCTGCTTCCCCCTCTCTCTCTGCCTGCCTCTCTACCTACTTGTGATCTCTGTCAAATAAATAAATAAAATCTTTAAACACACACACACACACACACACACACACAGGGCACCTGGGTAACTCAGTCAGTGATGCAGCTGACTCTTGATTTTAGCTCAGGTCATGATCTCAGGGTCGTGAGAATGAGCCCCTGAAGGGGGTGTCCAAGTTCACTGGGGAGTCTGTTTGAGATTCTCTCCCTCTGCCACTCCCCCTACATACACATGCACGTGTGCTCTCTCTCTCTCTCTCTCAAGTAAATAAACAAAATCTTTAAAAATATATATAAGAAGATTATAAGAAAAAAAGCCAAAACACTACAACAGAACCCCACAAGAGGTTAGAATAGCTGGAGTTTCTAATAAGACTTTACAGTAAGTGTCAAGGGGCGCCTGGGTGGCTCAGTGGGTTAATAAGCCTCTACCTTCAGGTCAGGTCATGATCTCGGGGTCCTGGGATCAAGCCCCACATCGGGCTCCCTGCTCGGCGGGAAGCCAGCTTCCCCCTCTCTTTCTGCCTGCCTCTCTGCCTACTTGTGATCTCTGTGTCAAATAAATAAAAAATCTTTTAAAAATAATAAAAAAAACAAATAAAATAAAGTAAGTGTCCGGCTACATGATGTTCATGTTTTTAAACCCCACCACCTGGGCCCCCTGTCCACGTGAGGACACCATTTAGTGCAGGTAAAATGGAAAACACTCGGCAAGGACAACTGATGGGAACTGAAGAAGGAGCCGCTTGCCCAGCTGCCCTTCTGGCCAGAGATTTCTATTTTTATAGAGCACAAAAAGAGGAGCCAAGAGCTTTACCACTTTCCTATATAAACCCAGCTGCCAAAATGGATGTGCCAAAGGGGAATTTCAGAGAATTTTAAAGAGATAACCTTTGCTGAGGCTGCAATGTCAACTCCACGACCGCATGACCGGAGCGTGTGCAGTGAATGCTAGACTGGAAAGTCTATTCTATTTGAGATAACCACGGAGTGGGGGAAACAGAGAAAACAGGGATTTACCAGAGTAAGACCAGAATTATAAAGCAGCCAATGGAGAAACAAGTAACCGGCAACTTCTATGGGGGAGAACTCAATGGTGGAGGGACAGCAGGAGGAACACTGTTCACTGAAGACCCTTTCTAGCTTGGGGATTTCATACCATGCATATCAACGACTTCTTCGTGTGCGTGAGAGATTTTTTTTTTAAATACAGCTTTGAAGTTGTCCGTTTTTCTTTTTATAAGTGGAAGATGGGGGGATGCCATGTGATTGCACTGTTACCAATGATCTAAAGCTCACCCTTTAGTTGCTTCTTTAGTGCTTCTTTAGTGCTAGTTGCTTCTACATCCTTTCTATATCTTTTTTCTCTCCCGTGAGAGAGAGAGAGAGAGAAGGAATAAAAGAAAGAAAGAAAATGAATTTTTAAAACTATATTGTATTAAAACATGATCCTTTGAAAATGTACAGTCTAACTGTTCCATGAGATTTTTTTTTTAAGGGAGAAACATGTACTCATTAATCTATCTCCCCGAACTTTAAATGACGCAAATATTGAAAAATGTATGAATGGAGAAAAATAATAGCACTGGTAATGCAAAAGGGTCAGCCTTCTCCACATACCATGGCCAAGATCCAAACCTGGCTATTAAAGTCTTCCTCTGAGACTTGAGAATTCAGTAGGCTGCAAAATCTAAGAATAGACAGTCCCAAGGGAAGAACTAGCATGGGGACCATCACTGGCATCCTCCCTGACTGCAGGCACGGACACTGACTCAGATGGCAGTGAGGTCGCAGGCTTTTTGTCCCGTGCTTCCCAGGGACAGAACGAGCTTCAGATAAGCAGAACTAGCCGGGCAGTTTATTTTTTGCCCCAACTTTCAGAATGAGCCCGTAACAAACAATGATGAGTAAATTTATAAAGGAGTTTTTTTGCATTAGAGGTCTGTACTACTAACCCGACATCTCTCAGTGAGACTAAAGGAAATCAGTATGCACATCAGTGACTGAAAAACTGACTTCTTGGTCTGAATTGCTGGTAGGGGAGGGATATTCAAAAACATATCCAACACACAGTACATATATTTGGATCAATAAGCTTTTGTTTTAAACTAAAAATATATATCCATTCCCGCATGCTCAGAAGGCTAAGCCTAATTACATTTTATTGTGAATTACTTTATCATACACTATGAGAACTGATAGAGATTTCAGAGATTACGGGTTCAACCTTCTCCTAGGTCAAGGTCAACAAAGCTAGGTCAAGGGTTAGAAAACCGGCACCATTTTACCCAACTAGACTAACAAAGAGAACACAACTCGCTGCTCTGCTCTCCCCTTCCCTACCCCCACACCTCCCCCACCCACCACGCTCATGTCACCTTCCAGTGACCCTCAGTCAATGAACAGAGCACGAGGAGTCACATGCAAGAGAAGCATGGAGGGGAGGCTGTAAATGGACACTCAGGCTGGAACAGGAGGAGCAGAGGACACTTTGGAGATCTTGCTCTGTTCTCGAAGACAATAGTGTGAACAGACAAGACTGCCAGAACATGAGAAAAGCAAGCACAGAGAGGATGAGAAAAGGGACAGGTCAGTAGAAGTACAATGGCCACAAATGAGAACTGCACATAATTTTAAGTTTGAAAAGCTGAAGTCAAAATGTTTGGGTGGTTTGGATTAATTCAGAAGGCATTAAGGATATAAAATTTCTACCAACACAGACACCATGCACTCAAGACAAAGTGGGAAGGGGGCAATGGGCTCTTCATTTTGAGTCATTTAGCACAGAGACACAACTTCCATGACAAACCTGTGATACTGGGTAATAGTTTAAAGAGGAGTTCCAGTCTGACATTGAGGAATATGAGGAAATGATGCTTTGGATACAATATCAAAGCCCTTAAAATATAAATATATCCCAAAGCAAATATTTATATGAAAGGAGAAAATAATGTAATTATTTCCCTTGAGAAAGAAAATTTGCAATTTTTTTATTTCATCAGAGAGAACAAGTGCCAAATATTCCCCGAAGATTGGTCAGGAAAAAAAAATAATAAAGGATGTTGACATATTACAATCATTAATAGAAAGACACCTGGGGGTAGATGTCTGGGGGAGAATTTACTCAATACAGAATTTTCAACAAATTAAATGTCTCACTTCTTTCTACTGTCTCCTCTATTTATATTAACAAATCATTAAAATTAGATAGTCTAACCTAGTCATTCTGAAAATCAATAAATAATCATAATTATCCCCCTCAAAACTATACTTCAGCACAGACTGTCCATTCTAAGCACCTTTGCAGGTAAATCAGTAGACTTTAGGGAATAGAGAAGCCATTTAACTGTTTTACTAAAACATTAAGGAGTATGAAATAATTATCCTAAGATACACCCACCAATCCAATGACAAATAAGGATTATTGGGCTAAAAAGTTTATTACTCCTGAAATTAAACCATATTCTAAATCTACCTTATATTAATTAAGAAAAATATTTCTTCCATTACTATTAAGAGGAAAAAGCTAGGTTTTAAACAGTCTCCCACGACGATTTCCACTTTAACAAATCTTTAAATTTAAAAGATATGCTATGTGGGGCAGCTGGGTGGCTCAGCTGGTTAAGCAACTGTCGGCTCAGATCATGATCCCAGGGTCCTGGCACTGTGCCACAGTATTGCCCCAGGTCAGGCTCCCTGCTCAGTGGGGAGTCAGCTTCTCCCTTTCCCCCTACCCCTCACCCCTGCTTATGTGCACTTGAGCTCTTGCTCTAATAGATAAATAAAATTTTTTTAAAAAATTAAAAAGGAGGGGTGGGGCGCCTGGGTGGCTCAGTGGGTTAAAGCCTCTGCCTTTGGCTCAGGTCATGATCCCAGGGCTCTCTGCTCAGTAGGGCGCCTGCTTCCCATCCACCCCACCCTGCCTGCCTCTCTGCCTACTTGTGATCTCTGCCAAATAAAAAAAGAAACATCTTTAAAAGAATACATATATACATAAGTTAATTAATTAATTTAAAAGTGGGGGGAGGCTCTCTCTGATTTAAGGCAAGGTGTATGGAGATCAGTCACATTTTCTAAGCAAAGATGCTACATTCAGTACCCACTCGCAATCACTTCAAGCATACAGCTATTTCTTACTGCCAGAGAAAACAATTAGCAGCACTACTACCCAGTCAAGTGGTGGTTCCTGAAACTCAGAAGCTCTTTCCAGGGCACTCCACTCCCCACACTTGGAATACCCTAATCAACCCAGAAGCCCCTGCCATCCCCTTAGCTGACTGTGATCACCTCATTAAGTCTGGGACACATCAGCTGCTGGGGTTTGGGCACTCCATCTTCACAGGTTCTCACGGGAGTCCCCATCTACAGGGGGCTACCCTCAGTGCGGGCTCCCTCTGGGGCTCTACGGAGAAGCAGTGCTACATAGGTGGCCATGCCCTAAGAGAACGTAGGACTTGCTGTGCAACTGGTAAACCCCTTCACTGTGGTTTGAATTTTCCATCAGGTTGTCCCACAAACAGACTATATATTCTAACTCTATTTTTACCTCAACTATAAACAAACAAATAAATAAAACATTTTTTTAAATCTCCATTATACGAAAAGGGGTTGGGGAAGCAAAGAAGCTTAAAAACGGTGAAGGTTAACCAGAAGCAATGGCTTTCAAATGCTCTTGACTCCAACTCAAAAGAGGACATATATTTTATATCACAACCATGAACACATATGACACTCTTACTACATGTGATACATTCATATTTTCTACTGCTTATATTCAAATTCTTTCGCTTTTAAAGAAATGCCTAGCTGCAGCCTAATACACTGCTTTCATGTTCCCACAAATGGATCACAATGAGCAGTTTAAAAAACACGGCATTTGAGGATGACATTTGCAGATCTCTGGGAAAACTGTTCCAAGTGACATTATAATAG
The DNA here is from genome assembly GCF_010015895.1 of Lontra canadensis. NCBI lineage: Eukaryota > Metazoa > Chordata > Mammalia > Carnivora > Mustelidae > Lontra > Lontra canadensis. The sequence continues at coordinate 5,835,716 of NW_022631086.1, read as the reverse complement.
TGTCCACAAATACTGGTCCCTGCATTTCCTCTCCCCTGACCTGCAGCTGCTGTTGACACACAGTGTCACTGCCAGAGAGACAAACCACCGCTGGTCTGCGTGGGCTAAACAGCGAGAGCAGTTCACTAGGAAGATGACTGGCAAAACAGAGGGAAGGCAAACCCCCCCGCCCAGAGCAGGAGGGCGACGACCTACAGACAGTACCTAACTCAGGAAGAAGGGACACAGTGACTCCCGGAAGCAATGGAGTCGAAGCAAGAAAGACTGAGGAATAGAGACAAAGCTGGAGTCAGACAGGGACCGGTTCTGCGGGGAGAATCAGGAGAACTAGGCCATGCTATGGGAGCAGGAAGCCAAGTGTCAGAGGCGGGACGCATCAAACTTACAGGCGAGGAAGAAGTGAATTTCAAAGTATGGAATGAATGGAGCTCCAGAGACGACAGAGCAAGGAAAATGAGATGGGAGGAAATTTAAAATAAAATAGAGGGGCGCCTGGGTGGTTCAGTCAGTTAAGCATGTACCTGACTGCATTTCGGCTTAGGTTGTGACCTTGGGGCTGTGGGATCGAGCCCCACGCCGGGCTCCGCGCTCAGCTTGGACTCTGTTAACAGCCTCTCCTTCTCTCCTCCTACCGATCTCTCTCCCTGCCCCCCGCTCTCAAATAAATAAATAAATAAAATCTTTACAATAAAATAGAATGAAGGAGGAGGGGCTAGGACTTCTCTTGACTTTCTACATAGGTCACGAAACAAGTAAAGCATCCTAGGAAGAAGGTAATTTGTCCAGGGGTGCGGGGGAGTACGGAGGATCCTAACCGTGGATCACCACGTCCTGCGCTAATCCTGAAATCTGCAGTAATGAAACTGAACGCTCACAAGGAAGAATGAAAGAATGCACAGCCCGAAGGCTCCTGTCGCCCGTTCCCTGACCAACGAATGCCAAAGGGACAGAAAAAACTAAAGGCAGTTCCCTTAATTGCGTGTGCACCCTTAGAAAATACGGAAATTAAGCTAGTGAACTCTCTCCTCTCCTCAGGTTCCCCTTGTATTCTTTTATCATAACCGGACTTTTTTCTCTACCTGGGGGGCCTCAATATGAAAGCCCCGACCACAAATGAGTGATGACGAGTGGAAGGCTAGTCATAGTCAGCTTTCTCTTCTCCAGAAATTATTTTACTACAGTAACTACAAGACAGACCTCACTGTAAAATGCCTTCACTGATACGAGCTACCCCTCAAAATAGTAGCTACGACAATACCAATACTTCATTATTTACATAGCACTTTTCAACTTTTAAGACGAGGGTCCGTGACAATCCTGTGGAAATGGGTAGAACTGGTCTCCTTTAACAGAGCAGAACCTTAAAACATCTAAGACTATGTGGCTGATTGGCAGCAGAATCAGTGTGAGACTTCTGGTCTCCTCATCCAACCAGACCACAGCACCAAAGGACGAAGGAAATGGCGAGGCTCCTTTACAGACCATTATCCGTATCTATGCTTTGCTTTCCCAAACGCATTTCAAACATCTACTTTCCATCATGTCACATGTACTGGTCGAACATTCCATGAGCAACGAAACATCAACAGAGCTGTCCTAGGCCCCATATTAGATACAAATAGAAAGAAGACAGAATTCCCGCGCATAAGCAGTGGACAAGCAGGACACAGTAAACCTGTTCACAAGTCAGAAGAAACAGGAGGAATCTGGGCAGGAACAGAGAAGGGGAGGGCAGAGAAGGGAGCAGGCAAATGCCACAGGAAAAGTTGGGGACACAAGTGCTAGAACATTAGGAAATGCTGTTCAGACCAGAAGTACTGGACCTAGGCCTGAAGGGAGGACTCAACGTTCAGTTGGCAGAGAAAAGATAAAGAGGAATCTCTGGTGAGTAACAGAAACCCAGTTGGGAAGTCAGGAACACATTAAGGACACGGGGAATAAAGAGCTCAGTACAGTATGAGGTAATGATAGGGAAGAATTCTGATTAACTCCCAAGACTGTGCTATGCATACAGGGATGCGTAAGAAAACATGCAGGCTGTATGAATACAGAGTCTGTAATTAATTAGTACATTTCATTTTAAAACACAAACGCATGAGTTACCACCCAAGTTAATGAGTTATTAATTCTCCAACGTTGACTGTGGATTGTCTGTGGAAAAACTTTAAGCCCGTTAGGGCTTACCCCCTTACCACACACACCTTCAGGACACCTGTGTACATCACCACGGAGGAGCACAGCTTTTTCATATTAACCCAAATAGACCAGGGGAAGGAGGTAAGCCCTCTGACCTCTGAAATCAGGTACTGCATTCCAAACCCATGCAGTAAATTTTAAGGAATACTTGTCGTTTAGAATTAGTGCTCTAACTGTTCCTCTTTAATCAACAGGAATAAACACTGAGCAGACCCCAATGCGTACCGCTGGGACTAAATTCCAGTAACGGCAATGAAATAGTCAGGTACTGAGATCCAGGACCCAGCAGGCACACCTCAGACTCCCTGAAAATGAGCGATACAGAACTGGAGACAATACGCATGTGCACGGGCATTAAGAACCTGATTGTCACAGGTGATCGTTTATATTTTACACACACACACACACACACACACACACACACGTATGCGTGAGTGCATATGTATGCGTAACATGTTGATTTACTTGAAAAATGAAACTACTAGAAATGATCTAACCTCGTCAAATTTCTTCTGGTACCATATGTCAGAATTTCAAATCTGGTATCCCTAAAATTTCAAACAGCAAATCTGGGTCCTGATAAGCAGGAGGGGTGGGGGGGTCTGCCCTCGTGCTAGGTACCAGAAATCAGCGTGTTGAGGATAGAAGTGACGGCCAGAGACCTGCTGGTCCAGACCTCACAGCAGTGGTGGGTGGGAGGCAACCGACTCGGGCCAAGTCACCAGTCATCAGGGGAACCCTGGGAAGTCGTGCAGCCCACGGCCACCCAGCTGGACACCGTGGTTGCAGAGGCTACTGTGTTTTAAATCCCTTCTCACGCCCATCGAGCCACAAGACCAGTCCATCCTTTCCAAACCCCGCTCTTTAGCCTTGTTCTCTACGTTAGAAATACGAGGAAATGACAAACTGTTGTCAACCTAAAATGTGTTTGCTACACAAAATTAACAAGTATTTTCTAAAATAATAAAAGCCATCAATGCTTTTTCTAATGCAAATACATACTTTCCTAAGAGGCATTTACATTTCCTTACACTTTAAAATAATTACACACATTTTTTAAATCTACATAAACCATTATGTTTGAACCTTTATACACTACAGAAGCTTATCGACTACCTTACAGAACAATGCATAGTAAGCCTCCGGTCTCTCCCACAATAGCACATTCTCCCTACTTTTCTCTTTCTCCTCTTTCCCTCAGACTCTCCCTACTTATGACAGGGTCACTCTTAACCTTAATTGTCTCTCCCCCCTCAAGAACATCTGTTGCCGTCTCCCCTAACTCCCAGCCTGTCCCCTCCAGGACATTAACCACCTCCCACCTCAACTGTACCGTTGGGGACATTCTGACTCTCAGCGGCCCACAATCCCTGCCATGGAAGGGTCTTCTAGAATCTTCTAACGTAGGGCTCCTGGCTGGGTTGGTCAATAGAGCACATGACTCTTGATCTCAGGGTCCTGAGTTTGAGCCCCATGTTGGGCATGGAGTCTACTTAAAAAAGTTAAAATTAAAAAATCAAATCAAATCAAATCTTCTAAGATGGAAGGGGCCCTCTCCTGTGACAACAGTGTGCCATCCGCTGCTGCAATGACAGCTTGAGAGTATCCTTGTTATTGGTTTTGCTCCCATCCCGGGAGACCTGACGCTCAGTTTTCCTATGAGATGTGAGAGCTCGCTAGTCTGAAACACGGGAACACCAAGCTTCACCCTCTCACACACACACACACACACACACACACACACACACACACACCGTGCTCTGCAGGCACACGCATGCCCGCTTCATGTCTCTATCTTACTGCACAGCAAGAACTGACGTAATACTTTAGAAAAATAGTTAAGATATAAACCCTCTGTCCCTATAACAGAAAAACTACTTAACCTAAAAATTCTTACGAATTGCAAAAGTTTTAACGTGACTTGAAAAAAAAATCCAGTAAAACAATTCTTACACTACTTGTTTTGAGGCAGTTCATTCCCCAAACACATTTCCTATTGTTAAAATCTTTGCAAGTGCTCATCCATGTGGCTTTCCTCGCAATCCGCAAACTATGAAACAAATGCACAATTCACAGAGGGAAAAAGTGCAAAGGCTTCATCTACTGCACTCCCATTCAACAGAGTGCGGAGTTGTGGGGCACGGCCACAAAGTGCCTGTGAGTTCCAGCGGTCTAATGAACAGATACAGTTTTCATAATTTTTATTGCTGCATTACACAGCTGAGTGATTGTCAGGCCAATGCCAAAGTACAGGTTCCATTTGAATGACATATGGCTTCAGTCAACCAGAGAGATGTTACAGCATTAAACAACACAAGTAGACAGTACAAGAATATAAAATGCCAAATGAGGCCTCACAGAACCAGATACGCTAGTGCACATCTCTGTCCTGGGGAGAGACTGTGGGTGGGTGTGTATTTTGTGAATGGACCTCTCTGAGTCCTCGTGACACTGGACCTGGGCACAGTGGCTTGCCGGCTGGTTTCACCACAGCCTGCATGGGCTCTGGGGCCAAAAGCAAGGGTCAAGCTCCAGGTCTGCCCTTAACAATTCCTTGTCCTTTGTTAAACTGCATTCTTTCTTTGCCCACCAGTTTTCTGAACTCCATCCTTGAAAATGACATTACAATACTCCCTCCATCTTGCTGAACGAGATGCTGACGTGAAGACCTCCGAAATGGTCAACCACCATGTAACACAACTGCAGGGTAGTAACACTTGTGTCATCGAGAAGAGCTTCCTGAAGCACAGCCAAGCCCAGTGGTAAAGGAGCAGTGAGGAGAACACCTGCCGGTCCCCTCAGCCGCCCAGGCCATGAGCGCTCTTCGGGATTTGGATTAACTCCTCACCTGATGAGTCTGACAGGAGGCTGTGACACGGTGATTTTCAATAACAAATACATATTTGGTCTTTATTCCCATTTCTAGCACAGAGCTCCTAAAACCCTTGGAATTTCCTAAGTGATGAGAGCCATAAAGGTGCCTCTCATTATGTTACTGAGGTGGCATTCAACACTCACCACGGGGTGGGGACCGGCTGCCATGTTATGAGAGAGCTGGAACTTTCAGTCCCTCCCTCGAGTTCCAGGAAGGGGAGAGGGGCTGGAGGACGCAATCAATCACCCATGACCACTTATTTAATCAGTCATACCCACTGTAATGAAGCTTCCACAAAAACTCCAGAGGACAGGTTCGGGGAGCTTCCAGGTGGGTGAACATGTGGGTGAACAGGTGGGCGAACATTCAGCAGGAGTGCTGCCCTCAGAGGGCACGGAAGCTCCATGATGCTTCCCATATGCCTAACCCGAGGCCCGTCTTCCATCCGTCTATTCCCAAGTTACACTGTTTTATAAGCCAGTAACATAGTAAGGAACAATGTTTCTCTGAGCTCTATCAGCTACTCTAGCAAATTTATTAAGCCGAAGGAGGGAGTCACTGGACCTTCCAGATCTCTAGCAATGTCATCTGAAGTGAGGGGTGGGACACCTGACTCGCGGGAGTGAGCCCTTAGCTGTGGGATCTGACGCTTTCTCCGGGTTGGTAGTGTCCGGATGGAGTTAAAGTGCAAGATACCCACTGGTATCCAAAAATTACTTGGTGGTGAGGGGGGAAAATACCACACTGCAATTGGTGTCAGAACCGTGGAGGCTGCCTCTGCCTCCTAATAGAGAGGCCGAAAATTACTAGACACTTGATTCCCAAACTCCCTGGCAAATGGGTATTGGCACGTGACCCAGGATCAGCCAATGGGATACATGTGCCCTGATCTTTAATTCATTAGGTGGTAACACAAAGAAACAAGGGCAGGAGGAGTCTTCGCTGGCAGTATACACAGCAACCCTCAACGCCAGGTGTGTGTCTCAAGTGCACGTTACCAGGACAGCAGCAGAGTGATGATGGACAACCCATGGCCATGCATGTAAGTGACAGGGCGCGCCTCTGTCCTGTGTCCCAGCTGGAACATCCGTCTCACAGTGCGGTGTCCGTTGTGCCTACTCTTCCCCCCGGCCCAGTTCTTCAGCCTTCCTGCCAATTCTATGGGCTTCCCAGTAGCCCGTCTACATACTTCCTTTCCAGTTTGGGATGGCCAGACTCGGTTCTCATTGCTTACAACTAAGAATTCTGGCTGACACACACAGCTTCTGAAATGGTAGGAAAAATAAGTAGAGAAATTACAAGAGAGCTTCCAAATGAGTAGCACCGCAGAGCAAAAACAGAAGGCAGAACGTGATACACAACTGTCACGATACAAATGATGAAGGGTAGAGGTGCCGGGTGGCTCAGCCTGTTAAGCATCTGACTCTGGCTCAGGTCATGATCTCAGGGTACTGGGATGGAGTCCCATGTCAGGCTTTGGCAGAGAGCCTGCTTGTCCCTCTCCCTCTGCCCCACCCATCACTTGTACTCACTCTTTAATAAATAAATAAAATCTAAAAAAAAAAAAAAAAAAAAAAAAGATGAAGGCCAGTTGCTTGATCAAGAGTATAGGACAAGAGCAAAAAAAGAACCAAGCTCTTCAAAAGATTTTAGGCAACTAATCAAAAGTCAAGAATAAATACGGTTATGTGAGAAGGCCCACAGGTCACCGGTAATGAGATTTCAGGGGCAGGCAGTTCTAATGTATTAAGTGACGACTGTAAGTTCAGAAGCAGACACCTCTAATACCAACCAGTACTTTTAACACAGAGAGATAGAAGTGTTCACTGAAGTGGAACTTGACTAAATACAGATGGGGGTCAGTGGACAAGGGAGGTTTTACAGAGAAAGTGACATCTGAAGCAAACAAAAAAGGGGAAGGAGGAACAGGTCATTTCAGACAGACGGAAGAGCATGATAAAGTATGGAAGGAAACAGCACATGGTATATTCTCCAGTCGCAAGTATTTCAGTAAAGGGATGCATAGGCACAGGAGAAAGGGCTGGCAGGAGATAAGGCTGGAAAGGAAGACAGGCGTCAGCTCAGAAGCGACACGCCATCAGACTGCCAAGTTTGGATTTTATCTTTAATGGGAATTCACTAAAGAAATGTAAGCAGGAGAGTAACATATCAGATTTACATTTTATTTTAGCAAGATGACTGTGAAGACTCCATGTGAAGGAATAACAAAACAAAAGCTGGTTCTTAACCACATAGGATTCATAGATCCTTGCAAATATAATGACCAGAAAAATGCACCTACGCACGTACATAAAATTTTAATATTTAGCTCTACATTGTTCACAGCTTCCTGCAGTCCATCTATGGACAATCCAGGGGCTGGGGACCTCAAAATAATAAGGATCTAGAAGCAGGAGAGAGATAACTGGCAAAGTCACTGGTTGAGAAGCTAGAGCAATTGTCCACATCAGTCAGGATGGCAAAGAACTCAACTTACAGTGAAGGTTATGATGGGGGTGGGGGGAAGACAGGACAGAAGAGGTCTGACCTAATCTGCAGGAATTACTCATCAGCAGGATGTGGGCAGTGAGGGAGGAACACTAAACTGACTTCCAGAGGGATGACGTGACTGAGCAGTGCCATGATTTTGTGCGGCCAAATGGAGGCGGGGACAGAGAGGCCAATGGGATACTCAGAATTGAGTTGCTAGAGACACATCGAGGTGGAGAGGCCCTCTGGGAATTAGAAATTGGAATCTCCAGCCGAGCAGGCTATAGTCCTGGGTAGAATCACTGGACCAACATGGAACAGCAGAGACTACGTGAGACAACTAGACATGGCAGGGTCCAGATGATATGAACCAGGCAGGAAGATCACAAGGGGAGCCCAGGACTCCATATGGGTCCACAGGCCAGAAGAGGGTGAGGGTACCAAGGCCATGAGTTCAGGGTCAGAACACGACCACAATATCATTTTACAAACAGAAATACAAATCCTTATGAACATAGTCACGTTGGCATGATCTAAAAAATACAGAGCCTGGACAAATTTCTTTATTTTGAAATAATATTTTAAACTGACCATTCACCGACCAGGAGATTAAAAGAAAATTAAAACTCCTATCCAGAGATGCAGTTCTCAATCTTGTCAGAACCCTGACTTGAAAAATGACAGTGTGTGCAAATACAAAATTTTAAGGATGCTTTTAAAATACCCATGTAATTGGGAAAAATTTTTTTTAAATAAACAATAAAATACCCATGTAATTTGGAATACTCAACAGTATACACCAGCAACACTAAAAATTGAGAAAGGAATTTCCAACCTCTTTTTAAGAAAGCAATTCTTTCAACAGAAGTATTTAGCATGTTATATAAACATGTTATTCAGACAATGTACAACATAGGGGATTTTCATCACATTTACTACATTTGCTAGCCAAAATGTAGCACTCTTGTAATCACCAACAGAGCTGCAGTAAAACCTCTGTAATATTAAACAACAACAAAACATGGCAGTAAGCCATCCTTCTATTAAGAAAAAGAAAACAAAGAAAACATTCTCCATAAGTACAGCTTTCTTTGTGACTTTTTTCCCTACAGAACTCATTTTAAACAATAGCTCACTGGCAAAAACATGATACTTTTAAATTTGGGCAGAGTCTGGCGTCTTTACTTTGTGAGGATAAGTTGGCAGGAGAAAGACTGTAATAATTTTAAGGCTCTATTATTCTCATACTGAAATGCAAAATATGAAATAAAAATAACAAAAACATTAAAACAGAATATAATTTAGCTGGTCATATGTCTCTTTTTCACCTTAGTCAACCTTTATCATTGAGTATTATATATCCAACTAATTTAAATAAATGGCAGTTGATTCTATAGGTTCCTAGAGAATAAAATATAGATGTCATTAGCTGAACTGAAAGATGAACATAAATATAAAGAAAGTTTCTGGTACTGAACAATCTGTAAAACTCTGAAATTTGGTTATCCAATAGATACAAACATTTCTTATGAAACTGAAGAATTCTTTCCTATACATCATGGGTTTTCTGCTATGTTACATACTTCCATTTAAGGAAGGAATGAGGGAACAATGAATAAATGGTTACCAGCCTCAAATATTCACCTGGATACCACTCTTGATCTATATACCGGCATACCTCGGGAAATATTGTGGGTTCATACAGACCACCCCAATAAAGTGAGCACTGTAGTAAAGCACGTCAGATGACTCTTTTGGTTCCCCAGTGCACATTAAAGTTATGTTTACACTTATACATAGTCTGTTAAGTGTGCAATAGCATTTTGTCTATAAAACAATGTACTTCACTTCAAAATTCTTCGTTGTTAAAAAATGCTAATCATCATCTGAGCTTTCAGGGAGCTGTAATGACTGGTCACAGATCATTTTCACAAATACAATAATAATGGAAAAGTTTGAAATACTGCAGGAATTACAAAAATGTGACATGGAGACATGAAGTGAGCAAACGCTGTTGGAAAAATGGCACCAAAAGACTTGCTAATCACACAGTTACCACAAACCTCCAATTTGTCAAGAAAAAAAAAAAATACAGTATCTGTGAAGTGCAGTAAAGCACAGTGAGATAAAGTATGGCCGTACTCAAAGAGGCAATTTCAAGACGATCCTTCAAAGTCCACTATAAATGCCAGCAGGTAAAAGGAGATAGTATATGTCAATTAAAGTCAAATAGTTAATTGATAAGTTACTACAAGCAGGCCATCCTACTCGATGCTACAATGATGAGATCAAGATGCGGCTCGTGCTCTTAAGGACCCTCAAGGATCAAAGGACCAGCACTCGAATCACCACGCATCAAGATTCGGCACACTGTGACCAGTACGAAACACACTTAAGGCAAATTCTGGAAGGAGAGACAAGCTCCATGAAGGAAATGGAGTTGGGCTTTGAGGAGTGCCCAGAGGTTCACCAGACAGAGATAAAGAAGTAAAGAGCACAGGACTCCTAAATAAAAAATAATGGCACACTGGGGTACCTGGTTGGCTCTGTCGATTTAAGCTTCTGACACTCGGTTTCAGCTCAGGCCTGAACTATGGTGTTTCACTCTCTCAGCAGCCTGATAAGGCAGAACACATCACACTCACTTCACAGATGAGGAGCCCAAGGCTGACCAGGTGAGCAATATCCCCACCACACACCTGGTAAATAAATAAATCCGGCTGGAAATCTGCTGCTCCTGAGGCCAGGGTTCCTACTCTGAAATAAACTAAACTTGAGAAATGAACCAACACAGAAAATAAGGGCAAAATCAAACATGACTCTCTGGCACTGCCCCCGTGAAACTGGGGGTACCACAGCGTGATCAGGAGAAATGGACAAAGTAAACGGAGGAGTAGCTGTTTCTGAGGAGGGGCCCCAGAAACTCTCTGCCAGGCAGCTGCAAAGGCAAGCCAAGAGCCAGCACGTGGTTTCGCAATGACAAACGTACTGTTCTGGGTCTGCACAGACATACACTCATATTTTCACTGATCCTGGAAATCACTGTTTCTCCCTTTCAAAAGAAATTAGTCTCTAATTTTTATACCAAAGTTCATAAAAATATTCATGTCTAAATTTAAGTTTAAAGTAACAAAAGTACACTATTATTAGTTGCCCTCTGCTCAAAGTATAATAATTTCTTCACAAGAAGAATGCTTTCCAAGAAAAAAAAGAAACTATTTACTCTGAACATAAAATATATCTGTATCCGGGGTGCCTGGGGGGCTCAGTCGTTAAGCCTCTGCCTTCGGCTCAGGTCATGATCCCAGGGTCCTGGGATCGAGTCCACATCGGGCCCTCTGCTCAGCAGGAAGCCTGCTTCTTCCTCTCCCACTCCCCCTGCTTGTGTTCTCTCTCCTACTGTGTCTCTCTCTGTCAAATAAATAAAATCTTAGGAAAAAAATACATATATATATATGTGTGTGTGTATATATATACATATACATACGTATCTTGAAATGAACAATTATATAAACAGAATGACAGAAAATTCTGTACAGTCTAACTCAGAATTTTCCAACTGTTCATCTATAGGTTGATTTTGCATGAATACCAAAATTTGTGCCCAGGTCCCATTTATTCAGCTCATGCCTTCTGGGGGCTTTCTATTTGTCTGGCATGGCATGGGGTATCAGGAACAAAGATATGAAAAGTCATGCTCCCTGGTTTCTAATTTGCTAGAGCTCAACAGGGAAAGAAAATTCCAATGGCATTTTTCAGAGAAATAGAAAAAACTATCCTAAACTTTGTATGGAACCAAAAAAGGCCCTAAAGAGCCAAAGCAGCCTTGAGAAAGAACAACAAAGCTGGAGGCATCCCATTTCCTGGTTTCAAACTATATTACAAAGCTACAGTAATCAAAACAGTATGATACTAGAATAAAAAGAGGCACACAGACCAAAAGAACACAATACACAGCCCTGAAATAAACTTATACATATAAGGTCAATTAATTTTTGACAAGGGCATCAAGAACCTGTAATGGGGAAAGCATAGTCTCTTGAGGAAATGGTATTAGGCAAACTGGATATCCATATGCAAAAGAATGAAAGTGAACCCATATATACCATATACAAAAGTTAACACGAAAATGGGGTGCCTGGGTGGTTCAGTAGGTTAAGTATCTGTCTTCGATCATGATCTCAGGGTCCTGGGAAGGAGGCCCTCATCGGGCTCCCTGCTCAGCAGGGAGTCTGCCTCTCCCTCTCTGTCTGTCCTCCCTCCTCCCCCGACGCCGCCACCGTCTCTCTCACTCAAATAAATAGATAAAATCTTTTAAAAAATTAACACAAAAAAGATTAAAGACTTAAAGTAAGACCTGATACCATAAAACTCCTAGAAGAAAACACAGGGAAAAAGTCACTGGCATTGGTCTTCGCACTGATTTCTTATATAAAAGATCAAAACCACAAGTAAACAAGTGGGACTACCTTAAACTAAAGAGCTTCTGCACAGCAAAGGAAATAATAAATTGAAAAGGCAACCTACAAAGTGAGACAAAACATTTGCAAACCATGCATCTGATAAAGGCTTAATACCCAACATAAACAAAGAAATCCTACAACTCAACAGCAACAAAGCAAATAATCCAATTAAAAACGGGTAGAGGACCTGAAAAGACATTTCCTATGAAGACATACATATGACCAATAGACACATGAAAAAGCATTCAACATTACTAATCATGAGGAAAATACAAAGCAGAACCACAGTGAGATGTCACCTTATACCTGTTAGAATGGTTATTATCCAAAAGACAAGAAATAACAAGTGCTGGCGAGGCTGTGAAGACGAGGAAGCCCCTGTGCGCTACTGTAGGAATGCAAACTGGTCCAGCCATTGTGGAAAACAGTATGGCAGTTCCTCAAAAAAGTAAAAAACAGAACTACCATATGATCCAGGAATCCCATTCCTGGGTACATATCCAAAGGAAATGAAATGAGGATCTTTGGAGGAGGGAAGGGTTAAGATTTTATTCTTATTTGAGAGAGCATAAGCGAGAGAGCACAAGCAGGGGGAGCAGCAGAGGGAGAGGGAGAAGCAGACACCCCACTGAGTGGGGTGCCCCAAAATTAGGATCTTGAAGAGGTATCTGCACACTCTCCCCCCCATTTACTACAGCTTTATTCACAATACCAAGATATGGCAACAGCCTCAATATCCTTTGATGGGTGAATGGATAAAGAAAATGATACACACAATAAAGTATTACTCAGCCATGAAAAAAGGAAAGAAAATCCTGCCATTTGTGACAACACGGATTAACATGGAAATGAAACAGGCAAGACAGAAAAAATAAATACCGTATGGTATCACTTGTATATGAAATCTAAAAAAAAAAAAAAAGAAAAGAAAAAGAAAAGCTGATTTCATAGAAACATAGAATAGAATGGTAACTGCCAGAAGCTGGGGAAGGAGGAAATGAGGAAAGGTACCAGGAGTATAAATTTTCAGTTACAAGTATTCTGAGGATCTAACGTACAGCATGGTGACTATGGTTGATAATACGGTGTTGCACAGCTCAAAGTTGCTGAGAGTAGATCTTAACCATTCTCAACACACACACACACACACACACACACACAAGAATTAACCATGTGAGGGGATGGATGTGTTCATATCTTGATTTTGGTACTCATTCCACTGTGTGTGTGTGTACACACGCGTGTGCACACGCATGCGTACGCCAAACCATCACACTGAGCACTTTTAACATACACAGTTATATTTGTCAATTATTTCTCAATGAAGTGTGCCGGGAGGGGGGAGGAGGGGGAAAAAAAAAACAAAACGCTAACTGTCCAGTGTGCCCCCTGGAGCTCAGCACACAGTGATGGAAAGAGTGGTAGGAGAAAGGGAGAGTCAAGGAAGGCTTCAGCCAGGCGGAGGAATCTTGGAGAGGGAGTAGGCTGACCATCATGCATGGCTTTCTGGATGCCTGGGAGTTCCAGGTAAGAAATAGCCTGCAGGGAAACAAAGAGCCAGGAAACCAGAGAACATGTGAGGAAAACGACAGCAGCAGGTTCGCAGAACAACATCACCAGCAAGGCAGTGGCAGCTGGGGAGGGAAGCTTCTGTGGTCTTGTTATTCCGTAAACACCTATTTCTTCCATGCCCAGTCCCTAGAAAGCTCTATCTTGCTGAAGGAAATTACCCATAACTGTTGATCAAGTCCGAAAACAAGACAGGCCAGGAACTGATGGGTTAACCAGATCAGCTAGGAGTCCCAGAAGTCTTCGGCGTGTTCAGTGAAAGAATCAAATCTCCCAACAGAATAGCTCGGTCAGCTTTGCACAGGAAGCGGTCTGTTCATACCTCGCACACCGTGTACGTGGGGACACTTGTGTCTTAGCAACGATGCCCATGGAAATGGGTGCCAGCGACGCTGTCCCAGGCTCTGCCAGGCCCCTGGAGCAGGAGGCATCTCTGCCACTCGGTGCCTCCCACCAGCTTTCACCTGTCTGCTGGCCAACCCCCGGGGGCAGCCGGAGCTCGTGGGGGTTGCACAGGACGGGCACCATTCCCTCATCGCCTACCTCAACGTCCACAAATGTCTCCACGATGGCACTTCGGGCCACCATAAAACTTGCATTTTAACATCCAGCAAGATAAGCTCCTTTGTTACTCTCTTGTACGTGCAGAATGTCATTTGTGCACCTTCTGCTGGTCATCAGCGATCAAAGCCGTCCACCAGAGTGTGTAAGGGGCAGAAGGAGAGGCCACAGAAGGCTGTCCAGCACAAGCTGCTGAGCGTCGCGTCCAAAGGTGGCTGCGAGCATTTGCAGGACGGCGTGGGGCGGTTTGGGGCTGAGAACACAGCCCGACACACTCCCACTCGCAGGCTGAGAGCACACTATGCCCTTGAAGCGCGGAAGACACGGCCAGAGTGCCGTGATGGGTCTTGTGGATATGCAGATGGACACCCATACGGTCGTGTGTATACACATGTTCTTATAGGAAAATATTTCTGAAACAAATACCATTTTAACAAGTCAGCACTACAGCAGGCTGTGCTGAATGGGGTATTCGTGTACACGGAAGACTGTGGCCACAAGTCATTTTCAGATGTCTATATAGAAAATAAGATGCACTAAATCACATTTAAAGGAAATAATTTCCATGATGACTGCAAAACCAACTACATTTTCAACTTGAAAACAGTATAAACCATTTAAAAGAGATCACAGAGTATAGACAGTTCTCGCAGCTATTAATTACATCTTAAAGTCTGTGACAGTTCTGTTTATGTACTGGACAGACTGTAACCCACAGTTAAGTCCATATTCACATAAATTACAAAAGCATTTATACAGTAGCATACGTAGGTCACACCTCCAAATGTAAATGGACTATTTAAAACCTAGAGAGACCCCGGATAAACAAGGCAGATGCAACACTTAGGTCTAGTAGTATTCCCTCCTAAAAACAAAATGACAGTACACTTTGCTTTTTCATTTGCTTTTTTGTTTGTTTGTTTTTATAATACAAACCCACAAGAACAGGAACAACAACAGCAACAAAATTTTGGAAGCTAGAAACAGATGGACAATGAGGAACGAACTCAGCCAACACAGTTGACAAGGCAGAATCTTCAAAAGGCTCAGAAACTGGGGGTACCAAATACCTCTGAGAGCACAGTGGTGGGATGGAGGTGTATATCGGGAAGCGGGGGTCTCCACCAAGCATAGCGTCTCCCTCAACCTGGCAGAAACCCAGAGATTTATTCCCGGAGGAAGTGAAAAACAGTGATTCTCCAGAAGCACGATCATAGAAGGTTCAGCAATACCTACTAAATACTGATAAACACTAATACCCCATACGGCCCTCTGCCCATGGGAAATCTGAGGCCAGTCCATTAGGACAGATCTAAATATATACTGGAATAGGAGCAGGGGGTGTCCCCAATTCTCCTAAACAGCCCACCCCGCTACATCACAGTAGACCTTATGATCAGCAAGCCCTGCCACATGTGGCATTTGGATGAGGAAGAATTATTGATAGCTGAGGAAAGCCTTTGGTGGGGGCGGGGGGGCAAATTCGAAGGCAGTGAAATGATGCAAAACACACTGCAATTACTAATATCTCAATGAGATAAAAAATAATAATCTATCCTGAAACAGGAACAAAATTCTACTAAAACAAAGTAAAAAAGAAGAATTAAGAAAAGGAAAAAAGAGAAGGAGGAGAGGCAGGAGGGATGAAGAAGAGTGGGGAGAGAGGCCTAGAAAGAGCCTTGGAAATTAAAAATAAAATAGAATGAAGAGCTCTTCCAGAAGCGGGAGTAAAAAGAAAATGACTAAAAAAATAAGTAGAAAAAATAAGCCCAGTAAGTACAGTATCAGGTGACAAAGATCCTAGAAGGAGAGAAGAGGAAAAATGGCAGGGGTGGGGGGGAGAGATTTTTTTAAAAAGTAATTCAAGACATGACCCCAAGGTCAAAAGAGTACACAGGGCAGTGGATAAAAAGGGACTGAGGTGAAATTAAAGACAGGGGAGGAAGACAAGCCATGACGATGGTCAGGGAAGGTGGAGAGACAGCTGGAGAGACAGTGTCTAGAAAGCAACCGCTTCAAAATTCTAAACGGAAATGATTTCCAAACTGCTATTCCCAGTCGATCTTTAGGGTCATCTATGAGGGAAATAAAGATATTTTCAGACACGCAAGATCTTAAATTGTACTTCCCCACACCATTCCTGAGAAAGCTACTGGAGGACGAGCTGCACCAAGATAAGAAAGACACCAAATCCAGGAAACCAGAAATGCCACACTGGAAGAGAGGTGGAGGGAAATTCCAAGGTCTCCAGATGTGTGCACCAGACACAGGGGAACCCAGAGAGGGCCCAGCAAGCCAGAGGCCCTACCAGAGAGTCCTTTACAAGAAGAAACTGACTGCACGCCCATTGGAACTGAATGACTTACAACAAAAGGTGGGCAGCTGTGATGGATTAAAAATCCTAGGGGCGCCTGGGTGGCTCAGTGGGTTAAGCCTCTGCCTTCGGCTCAGGTCATGGTCTCAGGGTCCTGGGATCGAGCCCCGCATCGGGCTCTCTGCTCAGCAGGGAGCCTCCTTCCTCCTCTCTCTCTGTCTGCCTCTCTGCCTACTTGTGTTCTCTGTCTGTCAAATAAATAAACAAAATCTTTAAAAAAAAAAAAAAAAGTCCTAAGCAAAGTAAGTGATGAGTACATGTAGAAAATTAAGGAAAAGTCAATCCTTGGCTGGGAGAAAAACAAAGACCTGCGCAGGAGAGGAGACCTGTTTATTGCATGGCTCATTTCCGAATAGAATTCTCCAGGTCTCAGTAACGTCAACACAACAGCGATCAAACCCAAGTCACAACAAAGGTACACCAAGAGGATGAGCGGGCATGAACAGGACTCATGCTTGCAGCAAGGACAGGGTAAAAACGAGCATTAAATCGTCACCTTAAACCAGAAAGCAGCAACGCAAGGAAATGTCATTCAAAAATATGGAGGCATCTTGGCAGAATCAGCTAAAGGAAAGAGTTCAAAGTGGTTGTCTCTGGGGGCACGAACGGAGGGAGAGAGGGCGGTGACTGCTGTTTGCCAAGGCGGATCTTGTAAAACCACTGTCTTTGAAAACCATTCACATCTGTAACCTTGATACAAACAAAAACTTTCTTAAAACTAGGCTAAAAGAAAAGATTAAAGACACTACTAGGAGAGAAGTACAGTATCATAAGCCAAAAAAATGTTTAAAGCCATACTTTATATATTACCATTACTTAGAATCAAGCAAAAAGCCCAGGGGAGGCATTGAGGGTATATTCACTGCTCAAAGCACACTTCTGAAAGACAAGATAACAATTTGTCAGAGAGCGTCCTCTCCTTATCTCCCTCAGAGGGCTGCAAGATTATTAATCTTCAGAACACAAAGAAGTGGAAAACTACAATTCCCAGTATACCCTGCAGCCCATTCAATTACTTTAAGTACATGAGGCTTTGCTATGAGGGAGAAGATTAATTTTAAGAAAATATAGAACTAGTTCTCACAAGCCATTTCTAGCCCACTGTGTTCTACAGACATAATTTTTCCATTCTCCTCTTGAAGAAAAAGAGGAGAGACAATAAATCATCTGTGAGGGGTTGAACACTATTTTTTAGTTACTTCAAAGAACAATTTCAAGTTGATAGCCCTGAAAGTCTAGGAACACAGAATGTTTGAACTAGCAAGAAACTGAGAAGTCCAAGGATCTCTCCTCCCTTCTGCAAGCCGCACACACCCAATTGTGCAGATGAAGAGCCCACGGCTCAGAGAGGTTCTGTGCCCAACGAAAATGCTCAGGAGCTATGTGTACCATGGAGAGCAGAATTAACTCACTTATCATCCATTCAACAACTGAAAGAATCAAATCTTTCTGGCAATTACTGTATGCACACAGAACTGGGATATTCATTAACCTAAGCTCCTTTTGCTATTCCAGACTTTTGGTAAGTCTCTTGATATTTTAATTGCTTCAGTTTCCCCATCTATAAAATGAAGATATAACCATCCAATATTTCATAGGGAAGTTTATGAGAATGGAGTAGACATGTTTCTTTAAAATTCTTAAAGAAAAAAAAAATACAGACAGAATACTATCCTCAAATATACAAACTAACACAACCAAGTCAAACTCAATATATCCAAAATCATACCCATCATCATTCTCCACAAAACTTGCCTCTCCTTATATACTTAGGCTCTTGACTACTGGAACCAAAGTCTTCTCTTCCATCCAAAGCAGGAGCATGGAGTCGTCTAAGACCTCCTGTTCTCACATCCCCTACCCTCTTACCCCAACAAATCAACCTCTGTGCCCCAAGCCCACTTTACCTTCTATGCAGACTTAAAGTTATAAATGACAGCTTAGTCATTTCAGGCTGTAACAGAATTATCATAAATCAAGTGGCTTATAAACAAGAGAAATTTATTTCTCACAGTTAGGGAGGCTGGGACGTCAAAAAATCAAGGACAACAGTTTCAGTGCCTGGTGAAAGCCGGCTTCCTGGTTCATGATCAGACGCCTTCTCACTGTGTCCTCACATGGGAGAGGGGGCAAGGGAGTTCTCTGGGGTTGTTCTTACAAGGACACTAATCCCATTCATGAGGGTTCTGTCCTCATGACCTAAGCACCTCCTCAAGGCTCCTCCTCCTAATACCATCACCTGGGGGTTAGGTGTCAACCCAGGAATTTTGTGGGGACACATTCAGTCTCACCTTTTTTCATCCCTACAGTACAAATGGATGGGGATCCTACTTAATTCTATTCAGAATAGGCTGTTCTCTCTCTCGAGGTTCTTTCTCTGTAAGTCCTTCTTCCCCATCATGCACTGGGGAGAAAATGATCTGACCAAAATGCTCATTGCCAAGGTCTCCTTCTCCTCCCCCTTAGAATGAGAAAGGCTCCATTTTGCTTACAGGATCAAGTCAGGCTTCCCAACTTAGCATTCAGAGCTCTCCATGACCCAAGCATCCCTCCCAGCATCACCTCAAGTGAGCTGCTCACGAGCAACTCAACGAGTTCACCCCACCTCATGCATGCTATACTGTCTGCCTGAAACACGGGGCCCTCCTTTTCTTTAAATGACTTGTTCATCTTATGAAACTCCGCTCATTTTCTGATCTAAGCCATCACCTGTCCACCCAAGTCCTCCTAAGACCACACGCTCCTCGGGGCCTGAAGGAAGTAAGTCAGCCAGACCTGCAACTGCCAGGCTCCCGCACCAGGCCGGCACGGAGCAGGCGCTCACGGGTGCAGAAGCCCTTGCCGCAGACTGGGACAACGTACGTGTCCCGGCTCCTTTCCTTCCTTCACTCCTCAGACCACCACAATTTAGCTCTCCCTATCAAATCACAGCAACAACCACCAAAAAAAGTATCTCTGGCCACTTCTTAACCCTTTCCTCTCAACTCTCCCGCAGCACTGGACACGCTGGCCGCTCCACCCTCCGCTGCACGGGCCCTGCCCACACCCCTCTCAGGGCACAATTGTCTGGCGTTCGCTTACTGCTCTGCCTTCCCTACCACACCTGCTCACTCCCTCCCCCACCTCCTGTTTTGCCATTCACCTCTTCAGTACTTGGGTTCCAAGGTTCGTCCCCCTCCTCTTTTACACTCTTTAGGCAACGCGCATCCTTTCCAATGGCTTCTACTATGAACCCACAATTCTGATTCTCAACCCCCATTCCACAGGGTCCAGGACCGCCCCCACCCCCGAAAAAGTAAAATAAACCCACTGGGGGTGGGCTCACCGCGTACACTTTGTTAAAGTTTCCCAGTTGATTCTAAAGCGATGCCAGGACTCGGAAGCAATGAACCACACCACAGCTTTAGAATGGACCCTCAGGATTCTACCTTCAGCATCCACAACTGCCCTGACCCGTATTTCCGACTGTCCATTAACCTGTACTTCCTGCAGGCTACTACCATAAAACCAAAGTCCCTGTCTTCTCTCAGATCTACGGCCCCTCCTCTGTTTCTATAGCGACATCTAACCGGATGCCCAAAAGCCCTCCCTTGCCTCACCTGAAGCTTGGTTACTAAGATCCATGAACTCAACCTATTTAATGCACCTTACGCCCACCTCTCAGGCCCTGACAGGGTCACACGGATCATTCACCCTTCTTCAGGGTCCCCTGTCCAGTCTACTCTCCACACGCCAGCAATCACCTTTTGGCATACAAATGTCACCATTCCTCCCAGCTTAAAACTTTCTACAAATACAGAAATCGCTCCTATGCAGACATGGTCAAGTTCAAATTTCTTGGAGTGGTGTATATAAGACCATTCACATTCACAACCTTTGTCTAATCTACTTTCCCAATCCAAAGTTGTCTCGCGTTCTCCAACGCCTTCAGCCCTATGAGAATCACATGACGCTTCAACATACCTTTCAAGTTTAGGATTATAGAACACTGAATATGCTCTTTCCACTGCCAAGGATGTGAGGCACACACAGCTTTTCTGCAGATCTCTTACTAATGACCACACGACATAAGGTCGTTGGTATACCTGCTCTCTGGCTCTCCATGTGCCCTGTAGATCCTAGAACATACATCTTTGTTCCAAAGCAAGTTTTAGTTACATTAGAAAAATTATGAAACGTTGGTGTACAAAAGGCAAACACCCCGGCACAAATGGTGTACTTAAATAGACCAATGATTCTAAAGAGACTCAGATGATCGTAGGCTAGAAAATAGCACACACACCTCCCCCCACCGCCAAAAAAAGAGAGGGAGGGAGGGAGAGAAAATTTCTGTTTTCAGTTCTCTGTTCTAATTATGAAAAGCATAGAATGCTGTTCCTCAAAAAAATCAATTATAGACATCTTAACTAAATATCTTTTGTGGGAATTACTGAATACTCCATTATATGGAAGTCAGAACCATCATTCTGTCAAATGAAAACTGAAATCCTTTTCTTCTCTTAAAATCATCCCCAAGTAAATGGAAGAGTAAAACTACAGCTTTGTGTGGATGTTAGATAATTAACTTGCAGGAAGATCAAAATTTA
Organism: Lontra canadensis; assembly: GCF_010015895.1. Lineage (NCBI taxonomy): Eukaryota > Metazoa > Chordata > Mammalia > Carnivora > Mustelidae > Lontra > Lontra canadensis. The sequence goes on along the minus strand of NW_022631086.1, from coordinate 5,814,602 downwards.
CAGCTCTGGACTACGCTAATACTATCATTTCATCTTACTACCTTTTTATTGGCATCGGTCCCATTTTTTAATGGTCTTCTTGTTCCTGACTATTAGAAGTTATTGGCAGTTTACACTAACAGGCTTCCGTCATGTTTCATTTCCAAATCCTATCATGGCCGTTCACTCCAATCAAAACCAAAATAGATCAATTTTTAAGACAAAAAAAAGGAGGACATTAAAAAAATAAATTATGCAAGCAATCCAAAATCCTTCCGATAGGATCTATAATAAATTCTGAACATCAAATAAGATTGTAAAGAACTATTAAATCATTAAATATATGCTACACCCATTTCAGAAAATGAAATTTGAGAACACAGCATTCAAAATTTGTAAGAAAGCAAATTTTTCTGCATAAGAAAACGTATCTGTAAGTATGGGTGCTTTTACTCACATTGTCTCACTTATGCCACAGGCAGAGCTTGTGAATTACTGGGCAGGAAGGTGAAATGCGGAATGCTTTCATCGGATTCTCAAATTCAAATCAGTACTGCGCCCCAGCTCTTACAATTAGACAGTCTCTCCCTATACCTCCACCCCCTTTTAAAAATTAGGATAAGACCAAATGGCTGAAACAACTCCTGCTGCATGCAATTATGTAACTAGACAAGAAGGGTGTGAAAGTTTGAATGAAAATATTAGAAGTGACAGCTTTCCACCTCATTCTCTCTGTGCCCTCTCCAAACTGCAGGGAGCAGATGGTAATTTTCAAGCACATTTAGACCAGGCTTGGAAGGACAACTCAGTGATAAAGAAATAACTGCACAGGAAAAAAGAAAAAAAAAAAAAAAAAACACCAACAACCACATGTTTTGCAACCTACAGTTTTTAATCTAGAAAAGCTTTAGTATCGGTTAACACAAACGGAAAAGCTGCCACACGCACAGTTCCATATAAAATGCTGGTATATAAATTATAAAATAAATTTTTAACAGTTTCCTTTTCACATTTGCACTATAGTATGCCAGTAAATATGGAATGTTTAAGGGGGAGAAGAGCCCCAAACCAAAATCTAAATGTTACAGAAGTCACCAAACACAGAATACTAACTCTTCCCTGCTCTCCATCTCTTCGTGGCCAAAAACTAAGGCAGAAGGTGACCATGACGATGGCATCAACAGCAGTCCTGCTCTCCAGCATAAGAGCCCACCAGGTCTGAGGCAGGAATTTTAAAGGATAACGGGAAAGGAACAAATTGACACTCTTGATTCATTTTTATTACAAATACAGAACCGACCGCCGCACTAGTTAAGGAACAGAAAGCCACTTGCCTCCTCTTCTCTTGAAGCCACACTAAAAAGACAGAAAACGAAAGCAGCTCCAGAACAGGTGACCAGCCCCTCTGTCAGGTCCCCTCTCCCAGCCTCCAATTTCCAGTTCGAAGAGAAATTTCAGAAAAAGGCTCTCGTCCACACAGACAGCCTCGCGGTGCCAACATAGCGATGCTCGAACCAGGAGGGCCTGGCGGAACCCCCATACCGGACGTTTGGAATCAGGCCAAGGCCACGCCAGGGCCCCTGCTTCTACCCACTGGGCCACCTGTCCTTTAATTTCAAGTGGCTTATGCCTGGCATTTATGCTTCGCAGGAGCTACACACTGCCTGGACGTGGGGAGGACACGAGGGCTCGGACACTCTCCTGAAATCGTGGGTAACCGAAAGAGAGCACATGGTTTGGTCTCCAGAAAACCTATGGTCAGCCTTTGACACTTCTAATGTGTAACCTTGAGAATCTTCCTCAACCTGGGCCTCCATTCCCTCACCTAGAAAACGGTAACACCGCCAGCGCCATCTAACTGGGCCATTACGAGGTTCAAGCAAGAGTACGGGATGCAAAAGCACTTAGCCAAGCGTACTAACCTTACTAAGGCCATGTTCTAGCTGTTGGGATGCTTCAAGAAAGGCCAGGGCAGGAAATACAAGTTTCCCTCAATCTCAGCTGCCACCACAGGACACCACAGACTCAACCATAAACCTTTCTGGGCCATTACAACCATGGAATAAATCAGAAGTCAAAGACCCCAAATTTCAATCTCTTGGCCATTCAGTGTAGATACTGCTTCAACCATTTTTTCTAATTTTCTTCCCCTTACATTTTATGCTACAGGGTCAACAAAATATGACTGACATATTTTACAATGAAGCAGACCAGTGAGTTTTTACACAATAGGGGTTACTAGATCTAGGCATTTTAAAAGCTGACATTTCTTTTCATGTGTGTATGAGAATACACACACACACACACACGCACACAACATGCAATAAATGGGCCACAACTCATACATACACATATATGCAAACGTAACATACACAGCTATCAGAAAGCCAAACAGAACCATCCTTGGAGGAACAAAGCCCAGCACTGGGGAGGCAGCGTGGCAAAGTGGCGAAGAGTCTGGAGCAGCTCTAACTGAATTCAGTTCCGACACAGCCACTACAAGAAGTGGGGAAAAGGACTTAACCTCTCTGCGCCTCGGTTTCATCATCTGTAAAATGGGACGGCGGTATACCCCATGGAACTGCTAGGGAGATGAATGAGTTAATATATGCAAAATGCTAAAAACAGCATGAGGCACACAGAGGGGTGCTGCAAATGTCCATACGGTAATTCAGTGTGTCCTGAAAAGTATAGATTATACAACGATCATGTACACATGGATAGATGGTTCTATACATTCATAGAGCTGAATGTATTTGTTTACACATACACACATCTTTCCATATGGTATCTACAATAAATCCACTTGGGTTAACATGAAGCAACATAACCTGAGTGTCTGCCTTGTGCCGGGCACTGTTTGAGGAGCTCAATACATATGAACAGGATTAATCCTCATAATCAGCCAACAAAGAAACTAAGGTCCAGAATGACTCCAGAAGCCACTATCTTTTCCACTATGCGTCATCAGACTACATGACCACAATTGTAATTACAATACGTGAACACAGATTATAGAACCAAATTTTTTCCTTACAAATCAGGTAAGAGAATAAGCCATTATACTCAGATTATTTTCAACAGTTGCCTTTTTTATAACAATACCATAGCATCTCTAAGGATCCAAGAGAGTAGTCATCTGGTTTCTATATTCCAGAGCTAATTTCTCTGATATAAATCAGTGGATTATATATTCCCATCTCTAATTGTGGGATTTCAAATACACACACACACACACACACACACACACACACACACTTTCGCATAACAGATTTAGGAATCTGTTTGAAAGGATGGACTGTTTGGATGAACTGAAGGCTTCATGGTGTTAACTGCTATGCATATAGCTAACTTATTGCTTGACTTGATTATTAACGTTTCACCATAATTATAAAGTGATTATTTTACAACTTATCGGAAACACTGCCTCAAATAGGTGATATTTTGTCAAAACAGAGAACTAAAAAAAAAAAAGTAAACATACAGTTCGGTTAAGCGATTATTCATTTGTGAAATAAATACCACTTAAACCAGGACAACATGTGAAACACACAGAAGAAACAGGTCTGCTGTACTGTTGACCATAATCACATGCTCTATTTTAACATACATGTTCCACAACAGCCTGTATACCACAGAATGCAAACCTGTACGTATGCACTTGTATACAATAATATTTTTGTTGCTAAAGTTTACTTGCAGTATAAATTCCCAGCTTTTGAAAATTAAAGAGCAATTTGCGGGGCGCCTGGGTGGCTCAGTGGGTTAAGCCTCTGCATTCAGCTCGGGTCATGATGCCAGGGTCCTGGGATCCAGCCCCGCATCCGGCTCTCTGCTCAGCAGGGAGCCTGCCTCCACCTCTCTCTCTGACTGCCTCTCTGCCTACTTGTGATCTCTGTCTGTCAAATAGATAAATAAAATCTTAAAAAAAAAAAGTGAGCAATTTGCTCATTAACTTGCTGTTAATGTATCACCAACCCTCCCTGAAAAATTCCCGCTAATTCTGAATAATAATTTAAATATTACAAACTTGTTCTTCCAAAACTGGGTATCATTCCCAATCTCCCTGACCCATGTTCCTTTATCCCTTCCTGCTAAATCAAGCTGCCCCTGATGATGTTACTTTTACTTCTGACACATACTCGATTCTATATGAGAAGCATCTGCCCCTTCCCTAACACCCCTGAGCTAGTAGTTATCAATAAAAGTCTTATCAAATGGGTCAACTAGATAAGAAGTGTCTAATGGTTACCTGGACGTTAACAGGACAAAGCAACGAAAGAAACAAAACCCACATTACCACCTAACAGGTTTTGTTAATTTATTCTGATGGTCCTGTTTTTGTATTAATTACTTATGTTAATTATAGCAGTTAATGTGCTGTACCATTTTTGCAGAAGAAATGAACTCTCAATATAATAAATCTTCCCAAATCTTTCACTGTCTCACCTGTGCCCAATATACTCAAACACACCAACCAGATCACAATCATGTCAGCTGACTTCTGGGGTCAGAAGCACTTCCACACTGAGTGGATCATTTGAGGGAAGGTGGAAAGGACAGTTGAGTCCTCAATCATTTACATCATTCAGATCTAAAGCACAGGAAATAGAACAGTCTAGATTTTTAGATTTCCTCAGTCCTGAAACGATTTGTGTCTATTCTGAGATGTGCCCCTGTACCTTGGGTCTGAAGAGGCTGCTTAATAAGCCTGAAGTACTGAGCCACTCAAATCAGCATGTTCTCCTACTCCATCAGCCCTGACCCCTGCCTCCCACACTCCCAAAGGGTCTCTAAACTGCCTCAGGTATGGAGGGTAAAGACTTCCACAGAAAACCCCCAAATAAGAATTAACAATCACTCAAGCCCCCAAAAAACCCCGTTTCAAAAACACTATTTCAAATACATTCTAGCTCATCATGGCAACTGTGTTCAATTATCAGGAAAAGAAAGAAAGGAGAGGTGAGGAGAGGAGAGGGGAAGGGAGTGGAGGGGAGGGGAGGGGAGGAGAAGGGAGAAAGAAAGAAAGAAAGGAGAGAGGGAGGGAGGGAAGGAAGGAAGGAAGAAAAAGAAGGGAAGAAAGAAAAAGGGGGAAAGTTAGCTAGCTAGCTTTGGTTCATAAATTGTTAATGTCATAATTCACAACTCATTGAAGAACCATATGTTTTGTGAAAACATTCAAAACAACATTTCACACACATACATTATATGTGTGTATGTGTGTGTAAGTAGGTGTGTGTATGCATGTGTGTGGTTTTCTGTGAGTTCTACTGGCAAATTCTTTACAGGTATCATCTCATTTAACCCTCATAAAACCCTATAGAGGCAGGTAGTAACACCAGACCCATTAGAGATGCAGAAACCACCTCTCACAGGTTAAGACTGAGCTTGAGCGCTCAAAAGCCAATGGGAAGGAGTGTGAGGGTAACACAACATAAGGGCAACTGTGCTGGCAATTCCAAAGAAACAAGGAGTCAGACCTTCATCCTACCATCAAATGCCTCAGCAGAAGAACAAGGAAGCAGGCTTCTGACAGGCTCCAGCTGTACCTACCCCAAACCACGGGGTGACCTGAAAGTAGACCAAAGCCTCCCAAGAAAAGAATACCAGGGCCCGAATTGACCAACTATGGGATCTACCATTAGGGCCCATTATCATGCCCCAAGTGGAAAGAAAACTCATCATCAAGATAATCCTAGGACTCTGAATGAAGAAAATGACAAGACTGTCTTAAAGAATATATCAAAGTATTTCAAATCACTTCCATATAGACTTTGCTCTAGTCTCACAACACATTAGGACACAGGCTGATTTAATTGCTCTAATTCGAACGTGTTAAGACTTAAAGCACAGGTATAAACCCGGAATTCTGAAGTTCTAATTTCTAATCCAGTCCTTAAGTTCTAGAAGATCATAAAGTACTACCCTACACTATGGTCCTGGTAGGTGTGTCAAACAGACTGCACGTGTGCCAACAACGCATACAGTACATTCCTCGAGGTAACATTAAAGGTTTCTAGGTATTTTCCCTCCTATCAGCATTATAACGAGATTCTGCTGCATTTTTACATTAAGCTCAGAAAGGCATAAGGAAAGTTTGGGTTTTCAAGCCTAAATCTATTGGGTAAACCTCTCTTTCTCTGTTCTCCCAATTAAATGGGGGAGGAAGAAACATTGAGTATAAAAACTCAACTGTAAATGAAAAGAAAGAACCTAGTCTCTAGGAAAGTCTTATCTCTGGGAACCCTAATGATTATATCTGAAAGCTTTAAATCACAGTAAAGCATAGCTCACAGGCATGGGAAAATATAAGTCATTAGCTATTAATAGAGCCAGAGAGCCAATTGTTGTAATTAAATCATAGTTTAATTTTCTGTATAATCCTGAGTTAGTCTTGACATGTTTCCTTGTGGTCAGTTTTAGAAAAACATCTGCTAATGGTAAAATTCTGAGTTCAGAGAGGAAAAAAAAAATTATATCCTTCTGGCTGGAAAAGAGTCATAGTCATAGGAGTCTAATTTTTAAGAAAACATTGTATTAATAAAGCCCAATCACTGGCTCCTAAATTTATTTTTAAGTTAAAAGAGACTTAAACACAGAAATAAACTGAATTTATGAAGGCTACTACAAACTGAACAAACAAAATATTCTCATTCAAAGTCCCCGCATGCTTACGCCAGAGATAAAGAGTAGAAATGAAACGTTACCCAATTTGGAAGAAAATATGTAAATAACAAGGATCTACACAACTGGAAATGTCCCTTTTCCAGACTAACCTAACACTTAGAGCTAACAACTGCTCTGTCATACCTTCAAAGGAAAAGCAGCTGATTCCCGGCCCATGGGTATCCATTTACTGCCAATTTTGCTAAAGATCATTTAGCTGACTACGACTCAAGCCTAGAATTTTTTAAAAAGCCACATCAGCTCTGAACATGTGCTGGGCTTTTTCATTATTGTAGTACTCTACATGAAGGGCTCGATCAATAAATACTCAAATAAATTAACTGTGCAAGAAGTTTACTGTACTTCGTCATGTGAATGCTGAAATAGTAATTTCAACTAACAATCTTTGCAAAATTCCATGTTGCGTGGTGCAGGCCCAACTCAAGCCCACTCCTGACACCCTACAGCTATAAATTATCTCTGGAGCTCGGAAGGGAAAGCTAGGCCAGGTCTGAAATAGCACAGCAGTTGGACAGTTCCAGCTTGGAGAAAGCAAACCCTGCAATAACCCAGATCCGCAGCCTACAGGAGTCCAATCCACCGCCACAGAGAGAACAGGTCCTGTCCAAAAAACATCTTCCTTTAAAAAATACACTCGTTATTTTTACTTCTTCAATGTACAATTAAATATGGGAGTGTCAAAAGCAAACCGGAAAACAGAAGCTGCAGGATAACAAGGAACAAGCCGAATCCTTTAAGACAGGATGGTGTTTGCAGGAAAAAAGAGGGTGTATGCTTCCTTTTCAAAGTCAGAAGCTCTGAGTCCCCTTTCCAGGCTTCTGAGGACTGCGGAACAGCCCCGACTGCTGGGGGGGGGGCGGGGGCTGGCATACACGGAACCCAAGGTATCAGACTCCTTCTGTATGTAAGAGGAACACTGAAGGAACCAGAGCTCGTGCAGGGCAACACGGTAAGGATAATACAACCACACAGAACCCGTAGTGAACTGTGCCCCACGCTGTTAACAAAAATTTGTTAGACATATATGCAAAATTCTAGAGAGGCATATAAAACCTTGTTAACCAGTTTTTATCTCTGGATAGAAGGACTATGGAGGAATATATGTCTCAATCCTTGTTACATTATCTGGACATTTTACAGAAAATACCTATCATTTCTCCTGTCAGAAAAAAAAAAAAACAAAAACATGAGCCATCTTACCCTTTTTCATTTTTTAATTCAATGTGGCTTCAAAGAAAGATTGATACATAAGTTTAGCATCTTCAACCCGGTCGCTGGCTTTCAAACATGTCTACTGAGCGCCAGACCATTTAGAATAAGACAAAAGCAAAAACAAAACCCCCCAAAAAACAGCTGCAAGGAATACAGCAAAACTAGTTATCTGACATAGGCCTTAAATAGGTCACGCTGATCAAATTTAAATATACAATTCTTTCTACTCAGCAGAAATTCCAAAGTGATATTAACTCTGATTTTCTTTTTTTTTTTTAAAGATTTATTTACTTACTTATTTATTTATTTCAGAGAGAGAGAGAGAGCACAAGCGGGAGGGGCAGAGGGAGAGACACAGTCTCAAGCAAACTTCATGCTGTATGCAGAGCCCAAAGCAGGCCTTGACCCCATGGACCTGACATCATCACCTGAACCGAAACCAAGAGTGAGATGCTTAACCAACTGCGTCACCCAGGCATCCCTAACTTTAATTTTCAAAGAGGAAAAAATGCAAAAACTTCTTGTGTGTTAAATATTTATTAGTAGAACTGTACCAATTACAATGAGGAGTTTTTCATTAAAAATGACTATACTTTAAGTTAAGGGATTGTTAACTATGTTTTCATTCACCCTACTCTACCTCACATGACTTTGCACACTTAGGGCCATTTAAGGCTTCTAACTCCAGTCAAATCCCCAGCTACCCAGGGATGGAAACGGTGATATTTTGTTGAGTATTTTACACAGAACAAGGTTCCAACAATTCACCAATGGACGCCATCCACTTTCTAGACTTTAATTTAGTTGTCATGTGACTACAAAATCAAAAAGAACAAAAAGGCAAAGAATAAACTCAAAGAAGTTTCCCAACATTAAGGGCTACAGTACAGATCATAAAACAGAAGGAACTAGTATTCACAGCAAACAGATTATGTTTATCATTTTATTAGCCATCTATTATAAAACGCAAGCAAAACTTCTAAATTTTCAAAGCTGTTTCATGTAAAGCTTTTCACCTGCAGATTAAAGACTAAAGGAAAAAGTCAAATGACAAAGACGTCCATTTTCAAACAAAAACTAACCCTCAGAGACTTACCCCTCACCCCTCCAAACTGCAGTTTACCTAGAGTCCTACTTTTGATAATACAGTAAAAGGATACTTGTTATGAAGCAGAAGACCAGGAAAGTTGAGTTCTTGGGTTTTGAATGTCTTCCTCCTATTACAGGAAAACAGACCCTGACTCTTTGACCCTCCAATTTTACTTCTAGGAATTTATCTTAAAGAAATACTTTCATGAGGATACAACTGTAAGAGAACACTCTTTGCAACGTCATTTGTCACAGTTAAATACTGGCATGAACCCAAATATCCCCCGATCAGAAATCTAGTTAAACAAATAGCAGTATATCCATACGAAGGAATATGGCCCAGCATGATATGAATGGTGCAAACACAAAGAAAACGTCTAAGATTCATTAAGCGAGAAATGCTAGCTGCAGAAAATGTGTAACACTGCATCATTTTAAAACTTTACTTAGAAGTACATACAACAGACTTTGTTATCCCTGACATGATTTCAGAGACTTTTTAGGCTTTTTACCATTTCTGCATTAAGCATTTTCAAAGCATGTTTAATCTTTAACAAGCAGTACTTTATAATGGGGGGTGTGGGGAAGAGAACAGAACTATTTTCCCATTCCCCCCAAAATGTGAAGTTCAGCATTTTCCACGAAATAAAGAAGAAACACTTGTGGGTATGTGCGCCTTGGTTATTAAAAAATAGCATGTGTGTGTACAAGATCTGGAAGTGGTCCCTACTCATTCAGCCTACTAACCCCCCTGGAGTCATGAAGATAAGAGACATTAAAAATAAGATTGTTCCTATGGATTTCCCAGCCTACAAAATAAGGAGTCCACAATATGAATTTATAAAAGCCACTTATATTTTAGATAAAGTTCCTCCAAAAGAAAAATATTTACACAGTTTCTTATGAGAATTCCATCCTGAAAAAGAATGCTGGAGATGTCTGGGATCACCGGAACCGCTAAGATAAGAATATGGACTGACCAGCAACACAGGATCTCCAGTCTACTCATACAGCATTCCAGCGTTCTCCGGATTTCCCACCACATGTCCCATCTTTTCTACTTTCAGAAAAAGAAGTGAGGATTCAAAATGAGAGGGCGGTAATTAGGGACAGTCCGGTATATAAACTGGTATGGTTCTTTGCTCATCAACTCTGCTGCACGTCAGCGAAACAGTCTCTCCTCATGATCAGCAGCCCTGGGACAAGTAACTATGTGCTAAAACTTGTCCAGCCCTGCCTGCTCAAACACAGCCATGCAAGGATACCTCAAGTTCGGACAGATACCACTTTGTGCAAAAACATCCGCAGGAGTATTCCAAAAAAGACAGCAGTGATGTTTCAGCAAAGCGAGTGTCAAAAAGGTGCTCTCATGAATTTTTAATTCGCAAGAGAAAGCAAACGATTGTCCTTCAATCATCAGTGTCAGGGCCAACGACACGGTTTCCCTTCCTCAGGGTCTGCACAAACTGTTACAATCAGCTTACCGGCCTACTCACTCTGTAAAAGCTTTAACAAAACAAAACAAAACCGAGCACCCCCCCCACCCACACAAATATTTGTCTTTTTCTTCTTTTTCCCCTTCCATCAAGTAGTGAGTAAGAAAGGAGGGAGAAAATTAATGTGATTGTCTCCTCTTCAGGCCAGAAAAACATACAAAGACGGTAAGAGTTTACACAAAGCAGTGTTTAAATTTTGACTCTTCTGAACCACGTCTAGGCAGAGACTTCTACAGAATTCACATGCTGCTATTTAATATTTTTAAGTCGTAAGCAGAAGATCACACATTGTGACTACTAAAGGGTATGGCCTGAAAATTACTTTAATGAAAATTTTGTAGCACCATTCTTACATTCCCCCTTTCACCAGTGTTTAATAACAAAACAATGTGTCAACGGCATTTATTACTTTAACCCTAAGGTTTTGGTGTACAAAACAGCCTCCAGGAAAGCCAGGAGAGAGAAAAGGAGATAAAAATGATTTTCTAGGTACTCTTAGGGAAGAACTATGAAAATAAATGAAACCCTCCGAAGAAACTAATCAAGAATTTGGAATGAAAAGTAGCAAGCATAATCCCAAGGAAATTCCGGACATAATTTAGGATAAATGCCACTGGACACAGAAGACCAGAAATGAAGACTAAATGTCCCAAATTTGTTGACATTTAATAAACATGTTTCTCTAGGAAACCGGGGCTCAATTAATTAGTTAAAGTATATGTACTTAGGCACTGAAGTTTTTCCCCTAGCAGATGGTACAACAGGCTTCAAGAATAACGGGAAAATTTACTTCAAGTTGTCTTCTTGGTTCGTTTAACAAACAAGTCACCAAAAGCTATCAGAGAGGAGGCTGGCATCAGATTACCCTTCTATTTTGTTTAGGATGACAGAGCTAAGACAGGATGGCAGCGGGGCCTCCCAAGCCGGCGAGGACCCTACCCACAGGGTGACGCCTGCCCCTCCCCCCCAGAGCTAAGCTCCATTCCCAGGCCAGACAAGGCTATAAAAACCCTGGCCTTGGGCCAGCTGGCAAGACCACACACCGGGTATTTTTTAACTTAAGGGGGCTTGAGGATGAGGCCAACACCGTTGCACCAAAATGTTCAGGGAAGAGTAACAGCCTCCAGACAGGACGGTGGGCTCTTCGTACAATCTTGTTCCTGAGGATCCTAATTACCAACCGGTGACTTAAGAGTGACGGAGCCGCAGACAGATAACACTTGTGAAAGCTGACGGAAGCAGGCAGATACTCATTGTGCAAGCGCACGATCGCTTCGGAAGACCACATGTACGGTTACATAAACAGCAACGCGAACACCAGACACTGGCCAGAGAAATCGGACTCTTATTTTTTATTCCTGACACACAAGTCTACAAACTTGACTTTTGTTCTAATTACCCTAACAGTTTGCTGTTGTTGTTCTTCGCTTCACACTGGTCTTGGCGCAGGGCCACACATACAGATACCAGGAAGCCACTGGCTCAGATAAAACTCCAGTGCAGCAAGATCACCACCGAATGCTTCCGTGCTCGAAGACGACGCTACGACACTTAATGTCGTGTGTCGGGTAGAGAAGTATTCACCAGAAAGTTCCTTTGGTTTCATCTCTTACTGTTAAAAACGACATGGAAGCCCAGACATTAGTGCAGTCTTCTACTTTGAACGACCATCATTTCCTCTTTCGTCCAGTACTGAGGGTTCTCTCAAGTCTTTGTCATGATCCTTATCACCAGATTTGATGAGAAGTGTCAGGACACTGGACAGGACAAAGTGGAGGCGGCACGTGGGCCTCCAGGACCACTGCTCCTCTTCGCTGTCGTACTTACCAGATCCTAAGGCGGCTTCCAGGGAGCAGGTGGAGGGAGGGGCACAGGTGAGGAAGGGCAGGCACTGCTCTCCGCATTTGGAAAACCACTGGTGGAGAGCACGTACCATTTCTATAGACCCAGGTCTACAATCAGAAATTTCTTTTCTGACTAAATATGAGCTGCAAGTGCTTTACTTATATTGCCCTTTTTCTCCTCCTGAAGCAAAGGACAACCAGAAAAACGTTACCTACTTGTAGACTGGCATTAATAACTGTATTACAGAACGTACTGCCCACATTCAGTGTATCCCCAAAATTTAAAACACTAGGATCATCTTTGACTTAAATGTCACAAAAATGTCTGCTCTCACATACAATGAACCTCCAAATTTGTTTTTCCCTTTATATGATCTCTGTCGATTAGACCCTCCTCTTAGTTCCCCTTCACTAGGGAATTTTGATCTAGACAGGGGCACTGATTTGTTCTCTGGCTGGTAAGAGAGCCTGATTGGCTTTCCTACTTCCGACCTCCCCTTCACTCTGTCCTAAACACAGCTGGGGAGATCATTTTCCCCTGAGCAGCACTTCCTGAGTTCCATGAGGCTTTTCCGGCTCATCTAAACAAAGGCCACCACCCCCGCCTCACACAGCCTCCTCAGGCCAGGCTCCCTGCCAACCAGAGGACACTCCAGTTGAGCTGTTCAATTCATTTATTCATAGGTTTATTCTTAGTCTACAAATTCCTTGAGCCACTGAAAAGTCCTAGTGTATTACCAGGTGGCACACACTGTGAAAACCTCATAAGCAGACAACAGGTTGATAAGAAAAAAACTGATTAAAAAGGTCTTTGTGGAGATTTCCAGTAAATACATCAGATTAAATACTCATGTTTATCTCTACTCCCTCACAGAACCCCATTAAGGTAACAGTAAAGAAAATTCTAAAGTAGAAACCCATAAGGACAAAGAAAACTTAAGATGATAGCAGATAAGAGGTCAAAAAAATTTTGGAAGGAGAAAAGCAGATAGACAAGTGATAATTAAAGTTTTAATTTGTTCTAGGTGAGATGATAAGAAGCAAGCTAATTAAAGCTCAGAACCCCAATGACTCAGGAATCAGAGGGTGGCAGGGGCCTGGGTGAAATATCTGTAATGAGTAGTTCAGAGCACCCGCCTTCCTAATCCTCACCCCAATCTCGTCAGAAGTCAAGAGGATTACCATCTGGAGAGGTTGGCAATAGACAAGAGTCCTCGGAAAAGAAAGGTTTAAATGGAAGTGTGTGCAGTGCGTGCGTGTGTGTACACTCAGCTTCCAGATGCCCTGATTTCCTCTCTGGATGGGTTGGGACTGGGGGACAGGGATGACAACAGAGAAAACCCCTGAAGGTCCTCAAACAACATGGTCTGATCCCCTCCCCATTATCCAGGCCCATCAGTGGACACACCTGTTGAAGTACACAAAGCTTTCTATCAGTTCTTATTAGCTTTCTGTTCTTCCATATCTAACTGTGACGTATGAACATAAAGTCAAGGCTCACTAGACAATTCAAGAAACTGTCCAGCAGGAAAGACAGTGAAGAGTAAGGACAGAAAGGACTCAAAGGAAACACAGACAAGGAAACTAGAGAGCACATCTTCAAAAACAGAGATCCTAAAATGATCTTTAGTGAGATAAACTATCGTATCCATGAAATAAAAATAAGATGGTATAAAAAAAGAAAATTTAGTGAACAAAAAAGTTCACAGAAAGTGAAACTAAGAAAACAGAAATAAAAAATTCAACAGCTGGAAAACAAATTAAGACTATCCACCAGGAACTAGAAAAAGACAAAGAAATGAAAAAGGGACAGAGGAAATGATTTAAAAAATAAAGAGTTAATCTAGGACTTCTACCATCCAACTAATAAGATTTCCAAATACTAAGAGCACAGAAAATCAAGATGAGGAAATTATCCCAAAAATGGTATCCCTCCCCTCCAAAAAATTTCCAAATTTGAGTTTCATACTGGGTGGGTCCAGCAAAATGAACACCAAAAGAAAAACCAACTCCACAGCTCATCAATATTTTAGAAATCAGACAAATAAAAAGCTTCTAAAGTCATCAAAAAGGAAAAAAAAAGATGATAGAAAGGATGATTTACTGGACTTCTTAACAGAAATACTGGAAGCCTGGAGAGCATCAGAACAATAACTTTTGAGGGAAAATTATTTCCAATCTAGAATTCTATGCTCCACCAAAACAACCAATCGAGTGTGATGGTAGAAATGGCATCTGATATCCAAAAGACTCCCCTCTCCTGCATGCTTCCTTATATACTATTGGAGAGTGTATCCCACCCACCAAAATTAAAAAAATAAAATTAAAAAAAAAAAACACAAAGACAAAAGATATGGATTCAGAAAATTGAGTTGGAGGTCAAAGTAATCCTAAGAATGGCTTAAGGAAGTTTTATAGCATGTACACAGCATGTCATCACAGTAATAATGTAGAGAGTAGAGAACAAGTCAGAGGGACTCCAGTTATGACCAGGGACTCAACTACTGCCACGCCACAGAAATCTGGAAACAAGCAATACATTTCATTCCCGATCAAAATCTGCAATGGTCAGTCTGACTGCAAGAATTGAAGTCATCTGACTGCATCCCGGTTGCAAGAGAGATTATCGATTTGAGTTATGAATTCTAAATTGTGGAGGCAGACGTTTTAAATGCAGGCATTTCACCAAACACAGAAAGTCTAGTTAAAAGGTGAGCATTCACGAACACGAAAAACATTCACTAGAATTCGATTAACTGTAGGGTTCCACCTTATTGAGAACTGTACAGTTCTATCAGAAGACAAGGATCAATTGTTGATATATACACTCTTTAAAGTAAAACAATAAGGCAATTATCAACTCCAGGTTAACCAAAGAGTTGGATATTAAGAAAATGTATTCATAGTTCATGTCTCAACTATAGACAGTTATATCATACAGTCCTATTAATGTAAACAGTGAGTGTTGATTTAACCTTAAGATATAATGACGAAAGGGAAAATGAATTTTAATGTAGGGCATTATAAGAGTTAACTTTTACCTAGTGGAATTAATAGATCCAGTCTAAATTTGAAAAATGGAAAAATAGCAACATAATCATGTCATTTAGAAATATGATTTAGGTACCAGAATAAACCATTAAGAGTTGAAAAAGGATGTCTCCAGGGACCAGAAGTCATGGGCAAGGAATGACAGAATGGGAATTGATATTTTTCACAAGAAGCCTTGTAATACTATCTTTTAAACTGTGCACATATGTTATTAAGGAAACTTTTAAAATAATTTTTCAATGTATGTGTCTTCTCCACTAGACTGTGGGCCTCCCTATGCAAGTCCTTTATATTGAGTGAGGGACATACTGCAGACTCTCCTTCACATGTGTCATCAGTAGCCAACTGTCCAACTAACATTAAGTATCTTGTGATATTATTTCTTACACTACCTATACTCTTTTTAAAATAGAAAGAGGACAAATTTTTCAGAATAACAATTCACTAAAAAAGCGCTGCTGGGCTCAGCTGCATTCCCCACCCAATCAGACTGAGCCTGTGGACCATGGACCAGAACCAAACTAAGCAAATGTAACAGCAGTGACAAAAAGGGAAAACTTGCTAATGCTGACACTGATGTCCTTTTAATATAATCTCCATAATTTATTTGCTGGATAGTCCAACCACAGTCTGTAGGGGTATTTAAAGTATGTATATTTGACAAAACAATCAAAACACAAGTTCATAATAGTGGTTTTTCAAATGGCAGGTGAGCCACTTGGGTAACCAGAGCTTACTATCTTCCCTTTTCCTATTAGAATTAGGATAAGGTAATCAACTTAAAACTAGTCACCCGTCCCATCTTCACCTTTAAAAAAAATCATTTGACTTGATTCATGTGTGGCTTTGGACTTCCAAGTAACTAATTTCTAAAAATCATATAATATCAGTCATACATCTTGCCATTAATATAAAAACAATGTAATGAATAAAAATGAAAATGCTCCCAAAAATAATGGAGGGAGGAAAAACATGATGAAGGAGGAGAAAACCTTATTCATTACAGTTAATTATACAGAGCTGATTAACAGAAATGGGCAAGCACTCTGTTACTTTTTCCTTCTTAATTTGAAAAGATGTATAGTAAATGTATGCAACTTTGTTTAACAAGAAAAGATGTTCTAAAATATGTTATCAGGGCCAACACTGAAAAATAAAACTGGCAATAATCAGAAAAACTGATGAGAGGTGCATTTTTTTTTTTTTTACACTCCTGTTCATAAAAGCAGAGGTCAGAGACTGAGACATAAAAGTCAACTAGTAAGCTCAGGTAAGGGGAAAAATAAACAATATCTGGGTTTTTATTCAAAATTTAGCTTCTTTACCTAATTCCATATCATCATTTGCCCTAGTTAAAACACTGGAATAGAAGTTCACAGTATTGATTATGTTGTCTAAATATTACTCTGGAGTTTTGGCAGGTTCCTATTTCTACAGGAATTCATGAGCACTGTATACTGTAAGAGCTAATGTACATTCTGCAGGTATAAACTTAACTGCCACAGAGGTGTTGTAATTGTGTGATGCAGGCACAGTTTTGCATAATCCCTCAGGTAAAAGAAAATAATGCTAATAGAATCATAGGCCATTTTTAAAAGGTCTACTTATTAAAACAAAGTTTTTAGACATGTCACATTTCTGCTCCCTCTTGATTCGTGAATTGATTAGTAATTTTCTCCATTCTGGAAGCTTAAGTATGGAGAGACAGTTTCTCCTCTTAAAAAAAAAAAAAGATCCAGCCAGTCTTCAAATAGGAACCCTGTTGCTTTCTGAACTTACCCATCAAAGCACTAATATGGGCAAAGATGAAAGGAAAATCTGAAGGCGCAAGAAGGAAAAAAAGTTAGATTCTATGCTTGTGCAAACTTAAAACGTGAAAAATTCTGTAAAATTCATAAAGACCCCTTTAAGCCCTATTTGAACTGGAAAGCACCACCCTCACTTTCCTCTCCCAAACTCAGCAAACGCCTACTCCAAAATCCACGTCTTAGTCACTCATTGCATGCAGCTGTAGTTATTCCCAGAACATGTTCTCCAAGTCTTCCTACAGCACTCAGTACACTACCTTCCAAAGACCTACATACATGTCTTTCCATGAGTGTACTGAATTCCTCTACAGATATCAAAACATGTCTCATGACAATTAAGTGAACAAACCACTGAAGACCTTAATAATATTCTCTTCATTCAGTAAAACAAAAATAATAGCAAATCAAATGGATGCATGAGATAATGATATTTACCTGAACCTAAAAGATCAATATTCAAAATTCATTAGGGACCTGGTTTGATGAGAACCAGTCTGTATCCTCATGTATAATCTAACACTCTCCCTGTCCCTATCTGCCCCCAGTAAAATGTCCCTCCATGTTGCCATAGCACCAGGTAGACATCGATGCCTGAACTCACTACATACTGCTCAACTCCTTTCTTTGCAGAGCGTCCAGGAAGCAAAGACTTGGTTATTGTCATCTTTACATTCCCCGGTGCAAGGACAGTACAGAACACTTAGTACGCATTCAATAAACATGTGCTGGGTTAAACTGGAAGCGAGTAAACTCCACTTACAGCATGAGCAGTTTTTCTTTGATGTGAATCACTTTTTTAATTCAAATAATTTCATTTTCAAGAAAACTTTCAATTTACGACCATAAATAGAAAGCCAGGATTGCCTGACACAAATAGAAGATAATCACAAAATATAGACTATGAGGACAAAACAGTATGATTACATTCTAACTGGATGCAGACACCTGCCCAAGGCTCTTAGACTGAGGCTTGTTCTTTAGAAAATGAAAATACAGGAAGAGGGGCTATGAAGTGTCTGAATGGTATCAAAGCAGACTTCCATTTATAAGAAAGACAAAATGCTTAAGAAACTAACTTTCTTACTCTATGATTCGGTGTCGTGTAATCCTGCGTCTACATGTTACCCAAAACTATCTTGCCTAACATCAGCAGAATGTGTGGCCCAGGCTGAGAAGCACTGGGCTGCATGGTCTTAGGCTGCACGACGACCCCAGGCAAGCTACCCACTCACTTGGTCTCCCCACTGGCAAAGGAGCATGACCCACCTAACAGCTTTGGTAAGAATTATAGGAGGTGATATAAGCAAAGGGTTTAGTAAGATGCCCTGGCACTTAGGACAGTCTCGGTAAACACCAGACCAATGTTAAAATCCTATGATTCTAATGTAAAATGGTACCACCTCAACAGGTGGGCAGTTTCTTGAAGAGTTAAGCATAGGATCACCACACAACCTAGCAATTCTACTCCCAGGTGTACAACCGAAAGAAGTTAAAACCAGTATTCAAATACAGACTTATACATAAACATTGATAACAGCACTTTCCACAGCAGCTAACAAGTGGAAACCCACATGTCCGTCACCAGACAAATGGAGACACAAAAGATGCCGCATCAATACAATGGAACAATCTACAGCCATAACAGGGAAAGAAGCACTGATATGTGCTACTACAGAGATGAACCCTGAAAACATTATGTTAAGTTAAACAAGCTAGACACAAGAGGTCACATATTATAGGATCCCATTTATATGAAATATCCAGAATAGGAAGATCCATAGAAAAGCAGACTAGTGGTTGCCAGGGGTTAGGGTGTAGGAGGAAACAGAAAGTGAGTCTTTAATACAGACCGAGTGTCATCTGGGGTGAAGGAGATGTTCTGGACTAGATAAAGATGGTGCTTGCACAGCACTGTGAATTGTACTAAATGTCACTGAACCATACACTTTAAAATGTTAATTTTAACCTCAATTAAAAAAAACTCCTAACTCTAAGTGTGATAAACCTCGTAGGTAACATTCCATTTTCAACCTGGTAAAGGTCACAAAGCTAAGTAAACTAACATTCAATGTCAAAAGTAGGCTACCTTAACTATAATCAGTCTTACCATGCAAAAATCCAAATAAATTCTACTCTCAGTGATGAGAAGCACTCCAGTTTTACCAGAATCATAAAATTTATGCTGGCGTGGGCCCAGCATTAAAAAGTGTTAAGGATCTGAAATTCTTGCTACGCCACCGAATGAGCACATAAATTTGAACAACCACCGTCAAATGACCAGTTTCCTCATCTATAAACTGAGGATTAGAACACCTGCCCCAGGGGGCCATTGTGAGGACTATGTTAATCCAAGTAAAGCAAGTAAAACAGCCAGAGAGTAAGCCCTTAATAAATATTAGCTCTTATTATTATTCAGAAAGTGGAGATAAACAGAAGCTCGGCACACACATGGAAGGACCTCGGGTGACACCTGGTACGGTGACTGTTGTCATTATGGGCATCTGGTGATAACCTCTCGTATCTTAGAAATAAGAAACCGAGCCCAGGAAGACAGTGATGATCACAATGCGGAGGAAAAGGTGACTGAGGTCACACACGTAGGGAGGCACTAAATTCTTGTGCTTCCTGAAAAGTGAATTATTTACCTATCATACACCCTCAACTGAAATAAAGCACACAGGGGATAATTTTGTAAAATTCGGTCTAAATTGCATTTCTTTACTCCTAGGTGTAACTTGCATTCTGGGTGTGGCCACAACCTCTGCTTCTAGAAACAAGCAACAGCGCCGTGTAGGCAAAGGATAACAGTTCCAAATCTCCGTCTATAACGCACCTCCTTCTTCTAAAAGCCAAGCTTGTCAGAAGTGCTCACACTCCAGAAAGCACATGAAAACCACGTCTGCTAAGAATAGTGGGTTCAACTTATCAGTTTCACTTATGGAGAACAGCAACATCACACTGAAGGTTTTTTCCCCCACAAATCCCCGGCTTTTACAGAATTCCTGTATAAGCCTGGATGTAAACTACTACCACCGAGGGCTTTAAGTCCCTTTCACAGCCTCTGTACTCCCGCCATGCACGGCACGGCACGGCCTCCACTGTGCAGGAATTCTCTTCCTCCAGCAGTAAATCCCTACTGGAAAAATGTCTGTTTTCCATGAAGGGCATCCTAACTCACTGGGGGCTTTTCCTCCATAAGCACTGTCAAATGGCCACCGTTAGGAAGGACAAAAATCTGAGCCTGTAACACACTTGGGCCAAATCTGATTCAGCTATGATCTAGAAATCTTTGCTCACCTACCCCTACTACTAAGTATGGCGCTCCATGCAAGAGAACTCAGAGGAACATTACCAGCCATGACGCAAAGTAGCAGCTGCCTCCAGTTTACTCCGGGGGATTAGTACCGGAGAGAAGACCACAGGCCTCTAGCACGGCAGAGAACCAACAACAGAGAACCACCGCGCAATAATGACCTCTCAGGTACCAGAAACTCCTCAGGACTCTAACAGCAGGGTCAAGGGACAGCCCAGGAGCCATCAGCGGGTCTCCCACCAGCTCAGCGAGGAGCTGGGCACTAACAGTCCAGCCGGAAACGGAGCAAGCCCCGGTGGAAACTCGAGTGCCCCTCTCAGCCAAGCACGGTGCCAGATACAACCCAAACGCACTCGCACCTTTCAGCACCGGGCTCCAGAGTGTTCCCAGGCCAGAGTCTCCAATTCTGCAGATTCTTCCCTTCCTTGGCTGGGAAATGTCCGGGAAGTGCCAGGTACTGTCCTAGATGGGGGGCCACAGCCGGGCCAAACCAGGTCCCTGCGGTCTACAGCTTGTGTCCCGATGTGAGCAACAGTGACCCAACAAGCGCCCCTCAGGCGGTAAGGGCCATGCAGGGAAGAGAACAGGGCACGGGACCGGAGGGGTGTGCAGTTTTACTCAAGTCCATCTGAGCAAGTCAAAGAAACATTTAACAAACACTTAGAAGAAGAGGGCAAGCCCGACAGAGACCCGGCCGAGAGCCTTCCAGGCAGAAGGAAGGGCTGGGCACAGGGACGAGGAGGAAGGGGGGCCTCAAGGACTCTGAGGGAAGCAAGGAGTCACCGGAGGAGTGCCACAGTTTGCTTACACCATCTCAAAGGACCACTCTGGTCGCCCTGCTAAGAAACGACCGTGGGGCAGCAGAAGTCAGGGGTCCACGGAGGTGATGGGAGCTGCTGTGTGGGGCTTTAGCCCGGGGGGAGCCATCGAGGTAGTGAGAGGACGCCGTTGCTGAGCTATTCCGAGAAACAATGGGATTCTCTAACCGACTGGAAGCTTGAGAAGAAGAGGAGGACTGTGAGGTGCAGGCCCGGGCAAGCAGGATGGAGCCGCCACCTACTGAAACACGAAGACTGTCTGAGGAGGGACCCTGTTACACACGGGCAACTCTGGAACTGTCAGGAGTAATTCTGTGTTCTCTACAGACTTAGGACCCAACCAACTCTGCCTCCCACAACCAAGAACCCAGAACTCAAATTCACGGCCTCCCTTGCAGCCAGGATGCGGTGAGGAAGCTTCAGTTCTGCCAGTCGGACCAACCACCGCTGCCGTTTACCTGGAAGCGAGCGCGCTGCATGCTGCTTCGGTCCCAGCTTCCGTGGCTCTGGGCAGCAGGGGTTGAGTCCCTGGCGGGCAGTGGAGTCCTTCCTGGAACCCTCTGCCTCATTCTCCACTCTGCACTTTACTACCCTCGTGACCTCATGCATAAATGGGGTAAACTGGCTTTGAACTATCGTTCTGGAAATTACTCAGAGGATGGTGCGACAGACCTGATGTCATGAAGACTTAGGGCCAATGACGTCACCAGGTTATCACTCCTTTCATCCTTGATGTTTGAAACCAACAACAAAGAAGACCAGGAAAGAACTCAGTCAGAGACACCAATGGAGAAGGTGTCTCCCTTGAAGCCTAGTGCACTTAAAAGGAATTCTCGTCTTTTCTCTTCTCCCAGGTATCAAAATTTGGCCAGCTACTTGGGGAATAAGATCTTCTCATCTCCAAGACCTCTAACAAAGGGCACGGGACTTACAAGCACGAAGTAGAGAAGGAGAGTCTTACTTTTCTTTGAAGCCCAAAACACTGAGGAAAACTTCTGAGGATGTAAAATGCTTAAGATATATAGATTACTGAGATATCAGAAAATCTTAGGAAATTTAAAGGTAATATACTAATTAAATGAAAGGAAGTCTCCTTTTTCGGCTGTGTCTCTTAAAGACGTATTCTGCGGTCATACAGCCCACTGGCCAACAAGTACTGTGACACTTCCCTTTACCCCAGCTTTCCCTGCAAGCAATGGTAACAATGATACTATGAAGGGACACGTAATCCTTACAGGCCATGCTGGGAAACTGTCCCTGTTTAGCTGTCTTTCCTGGGGTGCAACTCTGATTAGACTTCCTTTCCCATCAGACATTTCTCCCTAGCCCTCCTCGGGGCCGTCTACAACTATCCAGGTGGGGCTAGTTTTTCTCAGTCTCAGGTCCATTAAGTGAAATTTAATTATCTCAGCAATGATCCCTTTGCATTTTAATTCAATGCTCTCAGGTTTTGCTATTTATATTAGTCTCACTTTTTGTTTCTGAATGTTGGATGGTCTATAGAAATTGACCTGGATCCTTGCCTTTGACTAACCCTGAAGAGTCAATTCCACTGGTTTGCTCGGTAGTTGTTAAAAAAGAAATAAGTACCTTCTTGATGATCAATACCAACAGAGAGACTAGTTTGGTTACTTCTTCGGGATACAGTCTGTTTTCTTCTTCACAGGAGACAGGAAGCTGGGTAACTGGCTGTCGTAGACCATTGCTACGTTTTGGTTTGGGGCGAAGTTAGGAGGCAAGGGATGTTTGCTTTATACATACACTCTAACCACACTCAGGAATCAGCTCCAGAATTTTCAGGAAATTTCTAACACCTGATCGCACATGGGGAGTTCCTCCTGAGGCCTAGGAAGCCGGGCTGAGCAAGTACCGAGCCAGGGAGGCATCCGCACAGCGACTCTTCGAGAAGCAAGGCTGCCGCTTTTTTCCTATTTGTTGCCTTGGTTTCCCTTCTTCCCCTCATGCTCTCACCCATCTTCTTTCTCTTCTCCTTCTCGGCTAAAGTGTTTGGTTTTGTTTTGTTTTGTTTTTCCTAATTTCATTCGCAACTACTGATTTAATTTTTAATGTTATTCTCCAAAGTGAAAAGTAAAAATGGCCTTTGTAAATATGTTGTGTAGAAAAATAATCAAACTGTTATAAAGAACTTTTGAACAAAAAGAATTTCACTTTTGGCTACTAACATGAAAGAAAAAAACTTATTTTGCCCTTGAAAAAAAAACTTTTTTTAAAAACAGTTTTATTTATTTGAGGGAAAGAGAGGGAGCACAAGCATACATGAGTGGGGAAGAGGGAGAAGCAGACCCCCCATTGAGCAGGGAGCCCAATGTGGGGCTCCATCCCAGGACCCTGAGATCACAACCTGAGCTGAAGGCCAACACTTAACTGATCAAGCCACCCAGGTGGCCAGAAAAAAACCTGTTTTAAGAGATAAAAATACAGTCATCAAATCCATCGTCATGGGAGTTACAGAGGAGTGAAAGTTAAAGCACAGAAGATAAGTCTTAAAAGTCCTTATTTCTACTCAGAATTCACTGTACATAGTTTATCCTAATGTTGTAAAGTACATACTTATTTTCAGAACTACTTAGAAACTAGTCATCTATTAACTGAGTAAGTAATTATTGGGTCTCTCTTTGCTTCCTTTTCTGACTCCAAATAAAGTTAGCATCTCAACATTATGATTTTCTACATATTAAAAAGGATAGACAACATTCTACATACCCAGCATACAACAGGTATTCAGAAGAATGAAGTTATCTGAGAAACTGTCACTTTAAAAATAATAAAATTAGGGGTACCTGGGTGGCCCAGGTGGCTAACTGCCTCGAGCTCAGGTCAATCCCTGTCGGGCTCCCTACTCCTCGGAGAAGCTGCTTCTCTCTCTCCCTCTGCCCCTAGCCCCCACCTCCACTTGAGCTTGCTCTCTGTGCTTACTCTCAAAAAAAAAAATAAAATCTTTAAAAAAAAAAAAAAAAGGAAATTAAAAGTAAATAACTGGTCGCACTGATTGTAACAAATCTGCCCATCTTTGAGGAAGAAAGAGTTCTTTCCCCTCTGGAAAACGTTTTAAAGAATGTGTTCGTAGTGATATTACTACAACCCATCAAGTGTCAAGCCATAAATTTCAGAAGATGGTATTTGAAGTCGTAAGACTCTAAAACTTAAAACTAAAATGAAAAAACATTAAACAACTATTATTTTAAAAGGCGCATCCAAGCTGGGAGATCCTGTAGTCCAAGCCCCTCATTTGGTAGATGAGCAGGGTGAGGTCCTGATTTATCAAACATCCCACACAGACTACAAGCATTAATCAGCGAGAACTGCACTGTCCCACCTTCTGATTCTGGGCACATTTCATCCCTTCGGGGTAGTGCTAAGCTCCTGACTCACTGGGCAGGGCCTGAGGACAAGCTCCCCTGAAGGATGGCAATGCTGCTGGCCCAAAACCGGCTCTGGGGTCCTTACCTACCATGTGTCTCCCACACCTGCTTGTCAATGCTGGCTGCATGGGGGTGTCACCAGTGGAGCTCAGAAAGAGACAGAAGGGGACCTTAACATTCGGATGTCCTTGATATGAGCATCCAAACCTGGAGTGTTTAAAGCAACCTAGGAGATTCTAACATTCAGCAAGCTTGAGAACTACTGGCCTAAAATATGCCACTTTAGTCACTGTAACTGTCCATTTGTCTTCTGGGATTTTTGTTGTCGTTTAGCTATTTCTGGGATTGGTTGTGTTTCAGGGAGCACTGAAATAATGTGGTTGGTTGGTTTTACTGGTATCACCCATGAGCTTAACTTGAATTGTTTAAATTTTAACATAAATACCACATTTAATGTTTCTTTATTTGGAAAAGCAAATAAACCAAATTTATTTAAAATATACTCAAGCTATTCTAATACTCCCTAAAACATATGCTTAAGATTTACATCTCAAAAACAAAAACATACTAGAAAAGCTCAAGAGATATTTTAGTTGAAAGTCCATGAATGTAAAATACATAGAACTCATATGTGAGTGACAAAACAGTATAAACTACAAGCAGAGAACAGGCACTGTACACCACATATAATCTTTAGACTATCTAAAACAATGTAGATGTTCAGATAAAAACACACATAGTATAAACTTTCTAATGTAAAAGCAGCTACCCAAACTACAAGAGAAATCATCTCACATTTTCTCACTAAAATTTCAAGGATGAAACCTGGTCTTTGCTCATTTTTAGGAAAAAGGCTAATGATATAAAAATTTCTATTTAACTTGAAATGTGATCTCTTCGAATCCTCCTTTACTAAGAATGTCACACTGAATCCTTCAAAATATGCTTCAATTCAACTACAATATAAAAAGTAAATAAAACCAGTTAAGTATTCCAGAAATTTACATTTTAAGGAGCAAATAAAAATTATCATATCTACAAATCTTTTCAACAATATTCTCTTGGTACAAAACTCCATCTACAGGGAACTTTGGCATCAAAGATAGTAGCATCTGCTATCTACTTGGAAGCAGAAATAGGAGGTGTAAACGTATTTTGTTGGTAAACCTTAAATACCTTCATGTTCACTGATGAAGAACAACTGAGGAAATCAAGACAAAATGTGGCCAACAAAAGACCATTATTTATACAAATCTGCGATCCGCTGAAAGGACTCCAAACATTTCAGGTGTACAAGCAAAGCAGCTTGGCTCCAAGTCCCTTAGTACAGAACATGCCTATTTAAAAATGCTGCAAACACCACAGTAAAAGAAATCTCTCAGCAGTCATTATTTTACTGCCCAAAATGTTTATCTTCATTTTATTCATGTATTTGTTCATTTATATACATACGTATATCTCTGCACACATAGAATACATGCCTAATGTATTTAATATGCATATACAGATAGATTTTGTTACACTAAGATACCACTGTCACACAAATGTTCTGTTTTATACAAGCCTGTGCAAGCAAGCGTGTGCACACACCGGTGTGGGTATGTCTTTGGGTGAACATAAACTATCAAAAACTTAAAACGGACACTAGGCACCCATCCTTCCCCATGAAGTCAAGCCTTCCTTTCTCATCCTGTCACATCCCATTATGCTCCTTAAAAATAGGAAGCCTAGGGGGTTGGGGGGGGTTATGGACATTGGGTAGGGTATGTGCTATGGTGAGTGCTATGAAGTTTGTAAACGTGGAGATTCACAGACCTGTACCCCTGGGGGAAAAAAAAATATATATATATATATGTTTATAAAAAATAAAATTATAAAAAAAAAAAAAAGTAAAATACAAAAAAAAAAAAATAGGAAGCCTAAGGTCTTCTTAGGCAAAACCAAAATTAAGCCTTGATTATTGAATTCACACTTAGGATTCAGAGCCTGAGTCCAAACATTTCATAACCCCAAACTCTGGAATTATTAAGTCTTTAACCAATCCTCCCCCCTCCCCATTCATCATGACTTTTCAGAGCCATTGTTCAAACTGTATCAAGACATAATTTTAACTGTATTTTTAAAAGTAAACACTTTTTACCAGAATAGATTGACCATATAAAGTAACACAGGTGGGAATCCTAGAACTTGCTTGGCTGCCTCAGTAACCCCAAAGAAAACATTTATTTTAGCCAAACAATCGTCCTGTTTGTCTCCTTTTAGAAGCATCTGCCGCCAAAATAAACATTTGCATTGGAAGAAGTGTTTTGGCTGTTAAGATGGTACCAAATAAAATGCTTATGTTCTGAAATAAATATTTTACTCAAGAAACACACAGCAAAAATAGACATATCCAAAGGGTGCAGAAGATAAAGACACAAATGAGGATACCTATTGATTTCTAAAGTCTTTTTCAAAACTTCCATTGGGGTTTTAAGTGTTAAGTTCGGATGGACCACCTCAACAAAAATAACTAATTTCTATTTAATTTTGCTAGAACATCTTTCAAAACAATGATTATATTCTTACTGTTATAGCATGTTCTTATTGTTGTAAATGTCTCTGCAATACAGATGTGTTTGTAAAAACTAAAAAGTCAAGTTTTTCCATTCTAAAAACACTCATAAACTTAAATCTCTCACTTTGCCCTCTTCCCCTTTCCTTGGCTTTATAATGCCAACAGGCATTAGATTATGCAAACTTATGCAGCAAGGTAAGGACAGTTAAAATATCAACCCACTAACCCTTGATAACTCGGAAAAAATCTCATACTACATGCGATAATTGAAATGTGCTTGACACAAATAAATATACCTTTGCTTCTATAGCCTTTTTCCCCTGGGTGCTGTTTGTTTCATATGAAAATAATTTTTTAAAGCAACTCAGCACAGGCCTATGTATACATTTATGATCACAAAGGACGAGAGAAGTAAAACAAAACATTTGCTCACCCACATCCCCGATCCAGCAAAGGGTACCTTAGTGTCTACGTTTTTTAAAAATCTGGAAAACTCAGGGTCCGAGTCGAGTAACCTTAAAGGTTATACTTCCTCTGTGTAGCTCTGTATTAGATGGAATCAACCAGTATACTTCTGTTAACCATCTCCAGGTTGCATTCCAGGAGCCTGGAGGCAGAACATTCTCCACAGAGAAAATTCATTTCCCCTCTCAGCTCAAAAAAAACTCAAACAGACTAGTTTTTAGAGCGCTATGCAAAACTGATCTGTTTAGCCTGATGATGTGGGAGAATCGGCACATGAAAGACCACAATTCCAGTTCCAGTTAATAAATACCAAAATGATGCACTATTATCATGTCATACCTGAAGATCCAGTCGTGCGTATATTTCAAAAATAAAATTATCACCATACCAGTCAAGAATCAGCAGGTTAACAGTAAAATCAAACACTCAGTGGCCACTTCCTCCTCTCAGAAACAAAAAGCAAGCAATGATACTATCCATGTTAAATCTCACATAAGCATGGCAGTTCTACCAGAATGCTCATTTAAAATTCCCATCACAGGAGTGGAATGCTAGCCAGGAATCAAACTGTGACCCCTGAGCCAAAGACAACTTACCACTCGGCTGGTAAGTGGGCAACTCAATTTACAAACTTGAATTCCTACATTTTAATCCTTTGCAGAAATATATGAGCAATATTAAACGAACCGGATTCAGCTCATTAGAGGTTCACAAACCAAACACAGAAAGCTCTGGAGGCTATCCAAAGCGAAGTCATGCCCAGGTGGTGATGTCCACTCAATAAAAACTCAATGTCATCATTATCTTTAAAGTTTTTCCCTGAGAAGCATTAGCAGCCATGATTACAGATATGCTCAGCCTATTACATTAATACTTGGAGAAAACACATAGGACCAGTAGCCAATCACCGTGCCAGGACCCTTTGTGTGGATAAATGCATAATTACCCCAAATTTACAAACAAAGCAACTCACTGAGAATTCCTCACCAAAAAAGCACAGGCTAAACCTAATGAAGTAAATGTGCCCTAATCACCTTTACCCAAAACCTTCTTAACTATTTTCTGTTTCAATTTCAAGGCTATTGATTAGCCTTCACCTAACTAATCACATGAACTTCGTATTATAAAGTATAATCTGGGTCCCCTTTAAATTGTTACATTCAAAAATGTATTCGCAGCTACTTTCAGCCTTTTAGGTATCAAAGCAAGATACTATATTTTAAGACTATATTATAACTAAATGAATGGGTGAAAAGGCAATACAGATTCCTTAGAACCCTCGATTATGATGAACTCAATATGAAAGGTTGACATTTTATTGCCATAGCATTCGGTTTCTTGCCAGATACACTATTTTCCTTTCATTATCAGAAAGATCTGTCCTTAATTAGAATTAGACATTTCTTCTGGTTAGCAGTAAAATACCTAATCTAAAATCTTAATTAAAAATTTGCTGAAATACTTGGGTGAGTTATCTTCATCATTTTGTCCCTTCAAATAAATCCAAGAGTTACTGGATTTCAAAACTATGAAAGAGCCACAAGAACCAAAGAAAATTAAGGCTACCGTATGCATTTGTTTATGTCCTCTACTTTTACCCTCATACATGTGGGGAAGAAAATAATGAAAAAAATATTCCTAAGTAATCATTCCTTTTCTTAAAAAAAAATAATAATAAGTTTTATTTTCGGGCACGTGGGTGGCTCAGTCGGTAAGCATGTGCCTTTGACTCAGGTCATAATCCCAGGGTCCTGGGATCAAGCCCTGTGGCGGGCTCCCTGCTCTGTGAGAAGCCTGCTTCTCCCTTTCCCTCTTCCACTGCTTGCGGTTCCCTCTTCCACTGCTTGCGGTTCCCTCTCTAGCTATCTCTCTGTCAAACAGATAAATTTAAAACATCTTCAAAGAAAAAAACATCTTTTAACTAAAGACTTTATTTATTTGAGAGAGAGAGAGCATGCATGTGCACAAGCAGGGAGAGGGCCAGAGGAAGATGGAGAGAGAGAATCCTCAAGCAGATTCTGTATGGAGCACGGAACTTGACCTGGGGCTTGATCCCAGAACCCTGAGATCATAACTACCATAACCCAAGCCAAAGTCAGATGCTTAACTGACTGGACCATCCAGTAAATCATTCTCTACACACACTTTCCATTTGTTGGATTTCTACTTTGGGATTGCAAACTATGCCAATGTGGAAACCTTATAATAAGATTTGAACTCATCACAGAAAAAGATAAAGGAGCATCTGGTAGCTTGCCATGAACACCACCGTTTGAAATGACTTTCAAATCTAAAATCAGGAAAACAGGAAAAAAAGAAGATGCAGAAAAACAAGGCGTGGTTAGCATCTGCTTCTTTCCACTAGTCCTGCTACTTCTTCTCTGCGGCCTCTCTCTCTTCCTGTGGCCAGGCTATCATACAGAACCATCAGCTCCCAAAGGAAATCAGCTACAGAGGAGAATTCGGATTTTGGCAGCCAGCTGCCTGGGCCTTCTTCCCCTCAACTAAGTGCAAATTAGATTAAGACTAGAAGAAGGAAGAGAGAATCACATCTTACTTTTCAATCATCTACAAATTATTCCCCCCTTACAATTGGTAACCTCAGCTAAAGATGTTTTACTCTAGGCAGCAAAATATTGCTGTAAAAAAGGAATCATGTTGAAAAAAATTAAGAGAGCAATTAAGTGTGCAAGTGACTGAGAGAATTCTGGACAGCCAATTTAATAAAGGAGAGTAAGAACTATTGACAGTAACAAGAGCTGTTTAAGGAACCAACAGCTAGGATGCAAAGGCTGAGCTACTTCTAGCTTTCCCTACAACTACCTTAAAATAAAACTATCACCCAAGGAGGGACAAAAGATAAAGAGGAAAAACAACATTCAGTCTTAAAGGAAAAGGCTCAGATGCGACTTCATGAACACAGCTCTGGAGCGTGTAAGAATGAATCATTCTCCACATCCACTTGAGAGAGAACAAAAGTCGGATTCAGTGGTTTCCCCCCACAGATGATTTTTGGTCAAACACAAGGAAGATTTCCCAGTGAGGAAGTATATGAGACCCTGGAACAGGTTCCTGGCAACGTTATGGAAAAACCTATCTAGAGGGAGTAACACGCACCCAGCACCAGCCCAATGCCCCCCCAGGGGCAGTCATGGTGTGGGGATTTACAAGTAAGGCTTTCTGGTGTTTCTAGTGACTCAACACCCTAACGAGTCTCAATCTAATTTAGTCTTTTCCTAATTTCATGCTTCCTCAGGCCAACATAACAAGGATCTACTCTCCAGTATCCAAGAGACCAGGTTTACTATAGGTAGAAGGTAGACGGTCATTTAAGGTGACTCCAACTATTCGATTCTAGAGAAAAAGGAGAAAAATACTGGGTCTTTAAAAGGAAGAAAACTCTTTTTTAAGTAAAAACACAAAACCCATCCAAATCTAAGAAAATAGATATACACCAAATGCTCTCCATGAAATTAATATGTTAAGAAATAAATGCAAAATAACTTTTTGGGAGAATAAAAAACTTCTCTCAAAGTCGATGCCATTTTCATGATTATTTATTCTTTAAATAATTAAAACTTCACCGGACGAAGTCTATTCACAGTTCAAAATCTGCCAGTCTGGCATCAGAAATGTTAGCAAGCCTAGTTCACTTCGGAGGTTTAGATCTATATAACTCGGCGCAAAATGTTGACACTGCCTATCCTTTAATAGCCAGTAACACAGTAGCAGCCCTCTACCAAACAGGAATTTTCGTCCACTTTTTTCTAAGAAGCTCACTTTTCCTTTTTTTTTCTTTTCTTTTCTTTTTTCTTTTTTAAAGAGAAAGCACGTGCACACGTACATGCAAGGGTGGGCAGGGGACGACAGAGGGACAGGGAGAGAGAATCCTAAGTAGGCTCCCCACTGGGACCCCAGGCAGAGTAGGGCTCCATCTCATGACCCTGAGATCATGACCCGAGCAGAAATCCAGAGCCCAATGTTTAATGGACTGAGCCACCCAGGTACACCACCCTCCCCAGTCCCCACCCCACTCCTTTTTAAGCAGACTCCCTGCCCAGCATGGAGCCCAACTCTGGTAGCAGTCACAGTCCTGAGATCAAGACCTGAGCGGAGCTTAACCAACTGAGCCACCCAGGGGCCCCATCACTTTTCCTTCTTTGAAAGAAAAGGAAACTGGATGTGTAGTTACTTGAAGAAACTACGAAAAGAGAAAAGAAAATCAGTGAAATGCCCCAAATTCTCTCAGTACCAATCTTAGGCAGACTGTAAGCAATAAAGACAAAACGTCACCAAATTGAAGGGGGGTGGGGTTCTAACCAGCACAAACCTGCTGCTGTGGGTACTGCATTCCTCCCATGGCCCCGGGGGTCCGACCCTGGATGCTGATTGGATACCGCTGTGGGCCTGGGGGACCGTAGGAGCCTCCTGGGTAAGGGCTGCTCTGCTGAGGCTGAGAATGAGGGTTACTGCCCATCCCGTACAACTGAGGTCTCTTCATCACCATGGGATCCATTGGGCTGCCCTGGGAAGAAATAAAGACACAGATTAAGTTATTTTTTATTACAAAGGCAGAAATTTTATTATACTATCATATACATTAAAAAAAAACTATCCTTACTTTTGACAATACTAAAAATACATAATACATACAAATATCAAATCATTATGTTGTAACACCTGAAATTAGTATGCTATCAGTCAATTATTTAATTAAAAAAAAATAATAATAAGCTGGCAAAAGAAGAACGGTTAGGAACAAAGCCTAGATAGATACAGGACATTTACTGTTTACTTTTAGGAAGGTTTTAACAATTATGAGGGATCCTATGTAAACAAGAGTAGGAAAGAGTTTGCAGAGAGAAAACATCTAAAATTCTAATACATATATAAGAAATGAGCATGATAGTTAATCTCACCCAGCTACTTTCAGCTAACTAGTAATCAAGACAAAGTGTACTGAGTGGTTAGCAACGCTTTTTGACTTCAAAGTATTCTTAGAACAACTACTTTAATGTGGACCTGAGTCTGCAACTCCTGATCAAACATTAATGTATCTGAGTGCACATTAGAAAGTGAAAGGGAGGATTTCTGATAATATAGAATGTCTAGGGTAAAAATTTTCAAAGCTCACTACTGCGTATGAATAGGCACCCAGACTCTGAGTCACAATCCACCTTCCCCATGTCAGTATCTTACCAAACATAACCAGTTCCAAACTAGACTCTGAGTTTTATTTTGGGTTTGGTGAGTCAGCCCATGGGCCCCAGGGCCAAGGCCATTCAGGAGAGCCAGAACTAGAGCCTCCGCTGGGACTTTCTTGCCCTGGGTGTTTCAAAGGAGCAAAGCGGAGGTGGGGGAAGTCCCTCCCCGCGGTGCTACAAAAGCCTGCAGCATTCATCCAACAGATCCCTCCTTCCTTCCTTCCAAAACCATATATTGATCCCTACTGTATGCCAGATTCTATGTAATATATTAGAAGGCTTAAAAATTAGCAGAACGAGTGAGGAAGCGCCAGGCTCAAGGTGGGCATAGAGTGGCACAGAGCAGCAGCGTAAAGCAGAGAGGCTCAAGGGAGGTGAGCTGTGTAGGAGGGTATGAGGGGACATAGATAGTTCAGATCCATAGGACGGAGGAATCTGCAGAGAAGGAGCTGAAGCAGGCAGAACCAGCACGCGGGTGAGCCCTGCACCCCATCTTAAAGGCTTCAGATTGCATCTCGGGGTGAACCACTGGGTGCTTTTAACAGAGAGCTACAGTGGGATCCAGCTTTCGGAAAGCCTGTTCTCCAGCAGTGGCCTGGAGGCAGGGCGGGCTGCTGCAGGAAGGGGAGCTGAGGTTCTGAACAGGCGGCAGGGGTGGGAGAAAGCCAGCCCAGATGCAAGTAATGGTGGAAATGCAACACGACTTAGAGACTGAGCAAGTGACAGAAGAAGACAGTCAATGGTGGCTCAACGGATGGTAAGACACCAACTGAGTCAGATATGCTGAGAAAGCAGCAGCTCTACCCTCTCCCCCACATGCCAGAGAGACTTCAGAGTTCTACATAGGAAATCTGAGGTTCCTATAGGAAATCCAGCCAAAAACATCTAGAAGGAAGGGACCCAATGTGTTTATAGTTTGGGGAATAAGGGTTGACCTAGAATGATAAATAGGGAAAAGTCAGCAAACAGAGGATACATGCTCCTGGAAAGGCAGTGATTCTTCTGTTTTACTCACTCCTGTATCTCCAGGACATAAGTCAAATAGTACACCTGGCACAAAATAAAATGTTCACCAAATACTGGATAATTAATCACTCACTCATGTATCTCCAGGACATTAAGTCAAATAGTACACCTGGCACAAAATAAAATGTTCACCAAATACTGGATAATATAAAAACTAAAGAACTTCATCTAGGAAGAATATATGAAACAAGAGCAATGGGTAGAGGACAAAATTGTAAAGAATATCACCATTTTAGGGAGAAGGGAAAGGAGAAGCCCACAAGGAAGCCAAAAGAACAGTCAGAAAACAGAGATTCTAGAGGGTATAGAATCATGGAAAAGAAGGGAGTCGTGCGTGGCAACAAATTAGGTGTGCCAAATGCCAGCCAGGTAGGTGTCCAAGAGGTGAGGGTGAAAGCTTTTCTCGATGACTAGAAGGGAATTACTGGGTTTGGCAAGGAAGGCCTCATCAGAGGTGAGAGCAGTAGTCAAAAGGTAAGGAACGTTAAGACATGAATGGGAGGGGAGACGTGAGCCAGGAGCACAGACCGAAAACCCAAGCTGGGGAAGCTACAAGAACTGGTGGTCTTTCCTCCCACTGATACCCAGCCCAAGGCTGGTATGTGCAGTGTGCCAGTGTGCCAGGCACTGAAGAAAAATGAACAGCCAGTACTGGAGAAATGACCAATTCGCTGAAGGAGACAGACTGAAAAAAGATTAGAAGGCACACAGCAGGGGCACCTGGGTGGCTCAGTGGGTTAAAGGCTCTGCCATGATCTCAGGGTCCTGGGATCAAGCCCCGCATTGGGCTCTCTGCTTGGCGGGGAGCCTGCTTCCTCCTCTCTCTCTACCTGCCTCTCTGTCTACTTGTGATCTTTGTCTGCCAAATAAATAAATAAAATCTTAAAAAAAAAAAAAAAAAGGCACACAGCAGACATCCTAACAGGACACACAAGGTACTGTGAGGAGGGAGCATCTTCATGGGTCTGCAATGGGCTTTACCAAAGCCTTCCAAAAGATAAACTCAGCTCTGAGGGATTCTGAGGAATTTGCCAGGAACTCCATCTCACCTGAATGAAAGTATGTGTAGGCCCAACAGTTCTGCTCAAAATTCACTATTTCATGGAATTTCAGATGTGTTACTTTCACCAGTCAGGGAAATCTTGTACTCACAATGATGATACTGATGTTATACAACCTGGGCTAACCTCACAATTCAACACACAAACATGTATGTTGATAGAGTGTCATAAAACGAAAATCAAGTATTAAGAATTAAGGTTTTGCCAGAGTGATTTAAATTAGAACATATGCCTTACAAAAGCAAAATGTAATTATTTTCCCCACTTTCTTTCAAAAGATAAAATAAAACTTGCTACAGAAGTATGAAAATCAAGGCTTAACTGGTGATCTCAGAATCCGCCGAATGAATGAATGGTCAACAGAGAGGCTGAGTAAATCAGATCTCAAGCTACATTCTGAATATGGAGTTCTGAGGTAGCCCTATCTTCACATTCAATCTGGATTAGCCAGGACATAGGAAAGGTCTACTGATTTACTTCAAATAGTGTACCACCAAAACTGGCTTAATTGAAGCAGAAATTTAAAATGGAAAAAATGATTGGAATGTCTGTATTTTAATGCCATAGATAACGGTGCAGCAAATTCATCTTACCGGTGACTAAAATTGTTTCCTATCTGTCTCATCATTGCCATAACCTCTCACAGTCATACTTAAAATTCAGTTAATTTGCACCCATGTCAAAAATGTTAGCCTAACCCTGAGAGTTCTGAAAATCAAAACCATGAAATATGCAAATCATCTGTACCTCTCAAAATGCATCTAATCCCTTTCAGTGAGACTTCAGATATGAAAACAGATACTTATACAGTACAAATTATTTAATTTTAACCTCTCTTTATGGCCTTGTGTTAAATACTCATCCTCACCCCAAATTCATCCTGTGTGCTCTTGCTATTTTTAACATTAAATATGTACAAGGGCAGGATCTCAACCCCAGCTTCTCGCTATTACCTCTTTAGAGAAACCAAAGGCCAAAGCAAATCTAAGTCTAACCCAAAAAACCTAAAAGCCAAGTCTCTTCTCACATTCACTTCTAACCCAAAACGATTTTGTGTGTTTCTCAGCTATCCCTCGGTTGATCTATTCGAAAGTCCCATCATCTTCACTCTTACATAAAATTTACACTGTCTCAGAGACACTGTCCCCATGAAAACAGTCCTCAAGTACTCTAAACAGACATGCTTGTCCTCCCTGGGGGCCACTGCATAAGCGCTGTCATCTGCACGTCAATTCTATAGAACAAGCTGGGTGCTAGGAAGGCTGCAGTACGGAGCACCCATTTTTAAAGCGCTCAGCACAGTTGTGTACGTTTAGTTACTCAGTGTCTCGTGCAATTTTATTTCTTGGTAAGACTCTCTTGCAACTCCTCCCTTGTTCAAAGAAACTTTTGTGTGTACATGTATATGTGAGTCGGGACACCACACACGCACATGTACGCACACATGCTTTCCTAGATTTCCTTTTGGGAAGCTGCCACGGCTACCTACCTCCTCCCAAATCCTCAGAAGGTTTTCCATTCCCAGGAAGATGAAATAAGGAGAACAATGTGTATTTTTTAAATGTATACTTGAATATAAATTCCAGACAACTGAGGCGGCACAGTTAAGCTGTATTTTAGGTAAAAGAGGTTTATCAAAGGCTGGCCTCAGAACGCAACAACACTTTTTTTTTTTTTTTAAAAGAAATCTATTTATATGAGAGAGAGAGAGAGAGCGA
Source organism: Lontra canadensis (assembly GCF_010015895.1). Lineage (NCBI taxonomy): Eukaryota > Metazoa > Chordata > Mammalia > Carnivora > Mustelidae > Lontra > Lontra canadensis. The sequence continues at coordinate 5,777,891 of NW_022631086.1, read as the reverse complement.
GAACATGAGCAGAGGGAGGGGTAGCAGGCAGAGGGAGGAGCAGACCCCCAGGTGAGCTGGGAGCTGGACAAAGGGCTGGACCCCAGGACTGGGACTACGACCTGAGCCAAAGGCAGACACCCCTCCAACAACCCTTTTAAAAGATGATCCAAATTAAACAACAGCTTATATACTTTCAGTATACTTTGGATAGACTTTTTTTTTTTAAAGTAGGCTCCACTCTGGGTGTGGAGCCAGGAATGTAGGGCTCAAACTCATGACCCTGAGATCAAGACCAGAGCTGAGATCAAGACCAGAGCCAAGATCAAGACTCGGATGCTTTAGCACCTGAGCCACCAAGGCAACCAACCTTAGACAGACTTGATGCTTCTTATGCTTATTCCTTCATTACCACTCTTCCAGAGTACGCCTACATATGCATTTATAATAAAGATATCGATGTAACTGTATTTACTACTAAATATCAAGGTAAGGATATAGTTTATTAGTAGTTTATTTCTGAATACAGTATTTCACCATTTTTTCAGCCCAATTCCTGAGACCACAAATCAAAGAAAGGCATTGCAAAACCCACTGAAAGAACTATTGCATTTTCTGGATTTATAATCATATCTATATGTCTGGATTAAATAAGAGCTCAGAGAAACTCTTCCCATTTTGGACCACTATTTGGGAGAATATTCTATCATACCAGCAGCTAAAGAGAACTTTGAGGTAATACACCATTACCTATAAAATGACAAAAATAATGAAACCCAATTTGAGAAAATGAGTGTTTGCGCTAGTGGATTTTATACCTACTAGTCGGCTTTTCATCACTACTTCACTCTGAGAGATAACACGACAATGAGCTTTAAACAAAAGCTTTAAAAACTATACGTTGTTCCAACTCTCATCCACTCTCTCCAATGGGGCAGGAGTGTGATTTATCCCAATCTGCCTGTGGCTATGCGATTCCTAATACTGATGGGAGACGGCATGGTCCAGTGAAGAACGTGTGGGCCTGGCTGCACGGTGGGCCCACACCCTCACCTCATCACTTACCCCCGCTGTGTGACCCTGAATAGGTTGCTTATTAGTCTTCTCAGTCACTAAATGGAAGAAATAATACCTAACTCACAAGGAATGTGAAAATCAAATTAGTAAGAACTGTAACAGGCTTCAGAGCTCCTTACCAATTGTTCAAAGAAGAAAACTAGAACAACCCAACTCTTCAACAATCACAGAATATGTGAACAAGCTGTAACACATGAGCAGAGTGGGCCAGAGACATGGAAAAGTACACACAAAACAATGCCAAATGTTTAAGAGCCATGTGCATGAATTACAACTATGTGAAAATCAGGCTGATAAGGATCAGAGCCAGCACAGCGACCTGTACAGAGTGGCCGTCATATCGTGAAGCCATCTATGTTTACTCTTCTGTGATAATGTCTAAATAGAACTCAAAAATGCCCATTTTTTCCCAGGCATGCTGCAAACATTACTATGGTTTTCTGTAGTGCGGGGGTGGATGGGGCACAGCTGTCCCATGCTCGTTCTCTCCCATCCCCGCACCCACACCCCATTCACAGCATGCACGAGCAGGGGACAGCTGCTGGTCCTCCTTCTGACAGCACTCCTGCTCTCCCCTCTGGTCTGAACCCAAGCTCGCTCAAGTCCTGGTTCAAGGACAGCAGAGCTTCCGCCTTCACCACCCCCGCAGAAATACCATCTATGGGACCTACCCCAAGAATCTCTCCTGGCCTGCTTATAACAGACTCCTCACTTGCCTTGTATTGTTATTGAACTCATGTACTAGTTTGTCGTTTTTCATGTGTTATTTCTTATCTCCCAAGTAGTGGAAAATGGCAACGTCTACGCTTTGCACGTCCTTATGTCTCACTTAGCACACAGCACAGATGACTTAGATTGTGCTGACTCAGTAACTCCACGGGAATGATGACTGATCACATCAAGTAAAATATTCTCAAAAATAAAAAGTAAAAATCACTGACCAATTTCTGTATCGATTCTGTACATAAATGAAGAAGACACAAGTAAAGCTAATAATATACGATGCAACAACCTTGGCCAAGTTCTTCTAATGACATTAAAATCAGTTTAAATCAAAAACAGAGGAGCAAGGCACTAAAGGCTTTTCCTTCATTTCATATTCTTCTTCAAGCCAGAAAATACCAAGATTCTCAGTTACCACTGTCACCACTACCACAGAACCCAATTACCAAGGAAACACTGTCATCCCAGATGACATACTGAAGGCTGGGAGTGTGGGGACTTGCCCAGGGCTGCAGCACTCGTGCAGAGCCAAGAATGGAACACAAGTTTCCTGACTCAGGCCCTCGGTCCCCTGCACTATAGCATGCAACCCTGTCCACCAGGAAACCAAGGCAGGAGAAAGTGTAACCCAGCATCTAAACCCACCGTGTTCTTACTTGTCCTAATGACAAGACACTACTTCTTTCTGAAGATCCAAACTTCAAATCTGAGTATCAGCACTCCTTCTGTCAATACAGGAATAGCTGTTATACTCTACAATGGTAGGGGAAGGATCAAGAAGTAGAATTCTAAGCCATGGGTCATGGCGGAAAAGGCTGTTTGGTTGCTGGTCCTAAGAACCATGGTGCCCTCTAACCAGGATGCCACCTGCAGTGAGGGAGGAGGGGCAGTGAAGGACCAAAATATTCATCTACTGGCTTGGAAATATGACCCTGTCAATACTTTTGGTTTGGGTTTCATTACGGCAAGTTAAATAGAACATATATATTTGTGGAATCACAGAATGAAATTTGAAGAGGGAGGGCAAGGGGATAAGGAAAAAAATTGTAAAAATGGGATTGTAGGCAATTTTTATTTGTGCAGTTTTTATCGGAAAGAAACATGTTTTGATGCGTAATTTTATTTTTTAAAAGATTTTATTTATTTGAGAGAGAGAGAGAACAAGAGCAGACGGAGGGGTGGAGGGGCGGAGGGAGAAGCTGACTCCCTTCTGAGCAGGGAGCCTGACAGAGGACTCAATCCCAGGTCCTTGGGATCATGATCTGAACAGAAGGCAGATGCTTAATCGACTGAGTCACCCAGGCACCCCTTGATATAGAATTTTAAATAAAGAAGCTTGGCACATATATATTATACTTAAACAGGACAGAAGTAGAAGACACAATATTTTTTCCTAACTATATTCTAAAGTTAAAATACCATTGATTTTCATTTTTCAGAATTAAGATTAGCCATAAAATATTAATATGTTATTACATATGCATGGAGTGACTTCCATAAACTACCAATAAAAAACATTCAGAAGCTGTGATTCTGAACTCTTAGACATACTTTATAAAATGCATCCATCATGGATATACATCCAAAATCAACATATAGTGAGTATCAGGGGTCAATGAAATGTCCTCTAGAAACCCATCCGAAAACCCTCCTGACCTACATTATCAAATAATAACCAGTATCTACCATGCATTTCCAAAGCACTTTAATACATTTCCATTTGATCACAATTCCTAAGATTCTCTGGATAAAGGATTCAGCAATGAGACGACAAATCTTAGCACAGAAAAGAACCTCATTGGTTCACAGCTGATGTATACACGAATCCCCTAAGTGTCTACAACCATGAAAGGTTATGAATTCCTTCCTTCTACATAACAGAAGTCTGTCTGTTCCTTGAAATTTACATCCATTTGAAAAGTTTCACTTAGGTTCTTCTGCAGAATATCTGACGACAGCCGTATCTATTTCCTTTCTCTGAGCAAAATACGCCGATTCTTAGTACCCCTAACACAAAAAAATCTTATGCGGCGGAACTTGCTCCTCTTCCACAAAGCTTACATTGGTACTCATGCAGCCTTGGATCTGCATACTTGTCCCGCAGCCCCGTCACACTCCTGATCCATCCCAGGAGCTGCAATGAAACCCCACTTCCCCCCTCCCATGATTCGGTTGGGCATTGACTCTAGTGGCAGAAGTTGGTCTGTATCTCTGCTTATTTTCATTTTGCCTATTTCTGGTCACCATTCTACCCTGACATCTAACATATTCACTGTATCTCCCACCTTGACTTCAAACACCAATTAAATCGGCATACCATTTCATTTATGTCTTTGCCCATGTCACTGACAAAAATATTGAAGAGGTCAAGGAAGGGGACAGCGCCTTCGGCTAACCACTAGTGCCATTCATAGAGACTGACACAGATCCAGGCATCAGCATTCTTGGAGCAAGAGAAATTGGGAAAATCCTTCCCACTGATCAAAGCACTCTGCCGATTTGCTTACTATGCAAGCAAAAACATCCACCGTGGGGGACTACCTCTTCCCTGCTTCAAATTCCCCCATCTTTTTCATATAAAATAAACAGTCCATGGTTTAGATAAAACACTTAGAATTCTGGCAATACAGGTGTAAGGGAAAGGGAGGGAGTTCAGAGTCAGACAAACCTGAGTGTGAATTCTGCCTGTGCAACCTACTAGCTGCGTAACTTTGGCTCACGTCTAATAGAGTACAGTGGTGTTCACCTCTTTCGTTGTTAAGGGATCAAATGAGGTACCACAGGATTTATCACACAGTAAGAGCTTCCTAAATCTTTTTCTTTTCCTCTTAACAAATTAGCAAACTGAAGTCAGAAGGAAATCACTCAATAATTTATTTATTTTCTTGTCTCCCAGCATACTGTTAATTGAAGGTAAAAATTTTGTTTTCTTCATCTTTGTGTACCTAGCACTTTGCACAATGCCTGGCATCATTAACATTCGTTGAACAGAAAAAGCAATGACATGCTCAACACCACGTGGCCAGTTACACAATAGGACTCTAATTGGAAAGCAGGCTTCTCGATAGTCAATAGGTACAAGAGGAAAGAATCAGCCGTAACTGCAGACAAAGCTTCACGTTTTACAAGTTCATCTAAGCCACAGCTTCCATTACCTCCTCATGCCTGCGGCTCCCAGATGTGTCTCCCTTGGCTGCTTCCCTGAGCCCCAGAGCTCTCTACCCAACCGCCACACAATATTCCTGCCTGGATGCGTGGGATACTCCCCACGTGCTTCTGATCTCAGTGGAAGACACCCCACCCAGATGTACAAGTTGGAATCCAGGGATGTGTTCTGACTCCTTCCTCTCCCATCACAGCCATCCCTCACCAAATCCATCCAGTCAGCTGGACCCACCACCGCTGCCAAAAGGAAATCTGCCCCCTCCGACCATACTGGCCTCTATGGGGCTCTGGAAAAACCACATACTTTCCCACAAACGGACTTTCAACTACGCCGTTCCCTCCATGTACAAGGAGCCCCATGCTCCTGCGGAACCCAGCGCCAGCACGCTGTCCTCAGAGAAACCCTCCCTGGACAGAGTGAGGCAGGATCCCCTCAGAAAACACTGTGCCTTTCCTTCATGGCACCCAGTAAAGCCTACAAGAACATTTATTTGTGTGACTATTTGATAAAAGTCTGTCTTCCCAGCTAGACTGTCCCACAGGAATAGGAATGAAGAAGTGAAAAGACAAATATTAAACCCATTTATAGCTATCATCCAGATACCGCAGAATAAGCCAAGAAAATACTCAGTTCCCCAGTTTGGGGTGGATTTTTATAAACTGGCAAAACCTATTATTTGCCTAATCCCCCAAGCACAGCAACTTATTAAGTCAATTCAATGTGTAAATTACTGTCTGACTGAAACATACTCTTAAATTTAATTTAGCAAATGTAATAACTTTATGAATAAACCAAAGTGTATATATATTTTTTTATTTCAAGTGTAGATTAGATCTAAAGGGAATATCAAAATAGTAATGGTATATATTTCTATTTTCCCTGGATTTCTTATTTCTCACTATCCAAAAAAAAAAAAAACTGTAGAGCTATTACCATGGCTTTAACTATTTCTAAAATTTACATCTCTAAGTATGCACTATCATTCATATCCATGTGTCACTTCTGACAACTGAGTAGCAGGCTTATTTAAGAAAGAGAAATAATATGGTATATTTCCCATATAAATACAGATTTAAATCAGAAAGGAAGTTTTTGTGGGAATATGTCAAATTTCAACCTCGTCCCTTTTAGCTGTGATGCTGAAGGATCTCTCTGCATGTCAGAGAGCTGACATGCAGAGAGATGTTACTCATCTGAACACCAAGAACACTACCACCATCGCTACAGCGCTGTTACAGAATTGCAGATACTAGAGTTAAGTCCTTGGCCCATAACAGGCTTTTAATAGGGATAGATTTTATTACTGTCATTATTGTGTGAAAGTGAACTCCAGAATAATCACTATGAGGCACGGATACTCTCCACCCCTCCACTCACGTACAGAAGACAGACGCTGCTCATCAATCCTAGAATTCATTTTCCTGCAGTCCAGTAAGCCTCAGAATCTTTCACCCTGTACAGTGGCAGGAAGCCACGAGTAATTATCAGATTTTGCAAGCAAGCAGAAACCGACTTGCTGTGTCTACTACAAGGGAAAAGCATAAAGTTTTATCCCAGGTAGACCGGGGTTCATATTCCTCTCCTACTGCCGACTAGCCATGAAGTGTTGGGTAAATTATTCCAGCGCTCTAAGCCTATTTTCTCACCTTTCGAGGGAAGTTAATACCTCCCTCACAAACACAGCCATTCTGGGGGTGCCTGGGTGGCTTGGTGGGTTAAAGCCTCTGCCTTCAGCTCAGGTCATGATCCTGGGGTCCTGGCAGGGAGCCTGCTTTCTCTCTCTGCCTGCCTCTCTGCCTACTTGTGATCTCTGTCAAATAAATAAATAAAATCTTTAAAACAAAAACAAAAACAAAAACAAAAAGAACACAGCCATTCTGAAGATGTTTGGTATGTGAACTGCACGGATAAACAAGTCCAAGGACATGTCAGAGTGGCACCGAAAGACAAACGAGAAGTTACTGCCCAGGCGATTGCCATGGTGACCAACATGCCTATTTCAAACTATTCTATTAACTTTTTGAAATTAACTTTAAAATTGCATGAAAGAAAATGCCAGTACAAATATTACGAATGTTAACAACTAATGTAGCTATCTCTAGACAAAGAGAGCCTGCCGTGCTTGATACACAGGCTACCAGCCCCCGGTGCAAATGTGCTTTCTGGAGACAAGCCCCTATTGAAGACCCACTTTATCAGAGCCATAGTTAAGTTAAAGCATATACTGGTGGTAGTGTAATGTGACTGTTCAAAGCACAAAAAGTTAGTATGACTACTATACAGATGACCCCTTGAATACATGGGGGTTAGGGGCACTGACCCCATGCAGAATCAAAAATGCACTTATGAGTTCTGACTCTCCAATAACTTAACTATTATTGGCCTACTCTTGGCTGGAAGCCTTACCAAAAAACATAATCAATTAACACATATTTTGTATGTTCTACGTATTATATGTTCCATGTTATATGTATATATACTATATTCTTACAAAAAGTATACCAAAGAAAATATTAAGAAAATCCTAAGGAGGGACACCTTGGTGGCTCAGTCAGTCAAGCACTTGATCGCAGCTCAGGTCTTGAGCTCAGGGTGATGAGTTTGGGCCCTACACTGGGCTTGGAACCCACTTATGTATTTTTAATATTTATATATTTATAATATATATAATATAAATATTATAGGATATATGATTTCTATATAATATATAAAATACATAATTTATAATATGTATATTTAATATATTATATATTTTTTAAAAAGAAAATCATAAGGAAAAGAAAATACATTTATAGTACTGTATTCATTAAAAAAAAAAATCCACATTAAATGGCCCCATGCAGTTCAAGTCCACTCTTCAGTAGAGACTGAAAAAGGGCAATTCAATGCATGTACAAGGCCTAGCCAGGATCCTACACTGAAGGAAAGAAGATCGCTACGGAGGTGCTATTACGACGGTGGACAAAACGAGAATACGGACAATATTTCAAGTGCTGCACCCAAGTTAAATACCCCAACAGCCGCGACTGCACTGAGGTCTGGGGAAGAATCACCTCATCCGAAGAAATGCGCTCCAGGACTACACCAGCACCTGTGAGGGAGTATAGGGCATGGTGTGTGCAGCCGCCTCTCAAAGGATCCTGAGAAAAGGCACCCTAGGTGGACAGATAGGTGGGTAAAAGTAACGTAACAAAGCGTTCAAAACTGATGTATCAAAGTAAAAAGCATACGGGATTTGTCTGCACTATTCTTGAGACTCTCATAAATCTGACATTATTTCCAAATAAAAGCTAAAAGAAGGGCAAAAAGAAACAGAAAACGAGAACAATCACTATACCTTTCATTGGCAAGGAGGGCTGCAGCTCCTCGGAACTGAGAGGCCCTAACAGCTGCAGGTGTCAAGGGGGCCGCTGGCAGGCTTAAAACCTAAGGGGGTGGGGGGACGCTGTAAGGAGGAAAGCAGGGGAAAAGGAACATGGAGAACCCTGAGAGTCAGAGCACCAGGAGGGAACACACGGGAAAAAGAAGGGTGGGTGGTAAGTTATTACTGGGGAGGAGGACGGGGCTGTAGTACTTCTCCTAAATGTACTAAAGCTGGCAAAACACATACTGAACAGATGTATTTTAAATACTTAAAAAAAAAAAAAAATCCTCAGAAGGAGCTCCTGGCTGGCTTGGTCAGAAAATTCTGAGTGTGACTCTTGATCTAGGAGTTTCGAGTTCAAGACCCACATGGGGTGCAAAGATTAATTAAAAAAATAATAATAATAAAGTTAAGGGGGAAAAAGGAGGTGTTTAAAAAAAATAATCCTAGGAAGATTCCACAAAAATGTTTTTTAATTAAAAAAATAAAAAGCCATCTTCCAGGTTAAAATCCTGCTCTGATAGATAACCTGAAAATATGATTTGTGGGAAAGGGTATCTCAACTTTCAAGATGTAATAAGACTTCTGCCCCCTCAGGTTTCCTACTATGCTTTTTAAAAGCTCTCAAACCAGCCATTAAAGATTTGAAATGTGCCATCTATAACCCAGAAACCTCCCTTATTTGTTTTTATAAGTTTCAAAAAGTGCTTTCATAACCCCCACTTTTCACATGTGACCCTGCTCCCTCCTCTTCCCTAAAGAGGGTATAAACAGACCTGGTCCCCTAGCAGTGCCTCCCAGGGCATGGGGCCCACTGTCAAATTCTCTGGTTTAAAATCAGGAGAGCAACTATCCAATGAAAACATACCCAGTATTTTTAAATCTCTGTACAAATTTTAAAAAGCAGATTATCCCAAAACTGTGGCTGACAAAGCTTGCACCAGAGGAAGGAGAGGGTGCAGAGATGGCCCCCCATGTAACAGCACAACTGCTTGCCATGGCAGGTGGAGCTTAACTCTCCAACTCCCCAGCCATCGGGCCTTCTTTGGTGCAGCAGAGTGGGGTCAAGTGCGCAGACTCTGGAATTAAGGCTGGCCTGCACAGGGGGTCACCACTTACTGTGTGATCTCTGGCAGATCCTACTAATTCTCCAAACTTAAGCTTCCCCCTCTGAAAAGTTAGGATTATAACAGTAACCACCTCATAGCATTGCCCTCAGTATGAAATAACACAGTAGATACAAAACACAGTGCCTGGCACATGGTGACTGCTGACGTGTGCGCGCTTCTTCCTCCTAAGCAGTCACACCTGTGAGCGTCCCAGGGGCAAGATGAACCCTTACAGCCCCTTCCCGTTCCAGCATTTTAGAACCGGCCCTCCTCCGTGCCAGAACATCCACCTGTCGTGATTAAGTAATCAAAAGGAATGAGGACAGTTAGAGATTGTTTCTCCTTTCTGCCCCATTCTTTGACTAGAAATCTTACCAATAAACTGCCCTTAAAGTCAAAAAGGCAGGGAGAGGGCTATAAAGAGGTCTAAAGAATTCAAAGCCCAGAAGTTCAACAACCAAATAATTAAGGCTCACCTTCGAGTGCCACACCTGCCACCTGCCACGTCTTCGATAATAAACCTAGACAGCCCTCATGCACACCTCCGTGCCAAAGCACCACGGCACACCCCTTTCTAGAACGCCCTTGCACCCAACACACCTTTGGTACCTGTAAACTGAAGAAACTCTTCCTGGTTCCAGAAAGTCCAAGATGAAGTATTCTGCTTTCTCTGCCACTATCTCATTTAACAGATAATAAACATCTACACAACCATTTGCAACCCTGCTTACGTGGCCTCTCATTAGTGAGCACCTGAAAGGCAGAAAGGTGTCTTCCTCATCCTAATTCTCCTTATAGCCCCTACTTCTCATACAGTCAACAATTATTGCTCCTATTACTTAATAAAAAACTAAAAAAACAAAACACTCTCAAGTGCACCTTAACCCTTACCTCTCCAAGCTACCTTCTCCTAAATAATACTGTACTGCCTTCTAGACGTTTCAACTAGACGTAATGAAAACTATGACACCGGATCCCAAGTCTGGCTTACAGCAGGCACTTAACGAATGTTTAGTGTATGAACGTGAGAAAGACATCCAGCTGTGTCTCCTATTCCCAGTGTGACTTCTCCTGGGTTCCTATTATAATGCTCCAAACATAGGCATTTTTTATTTCCAGTCTATAAATGTTACTATTTCTAATCTTCTTACAACATCACTTCCCAAACTATGTTTACAGCTGTTACTGTAATTAAGAATGGAAAATGTCTAGGCTGCTGGGGAATCAGAGATGGATCTGACCCAGGACCTTCCACCTCCACGGACACTGGAACCTAGTGGGGGTGAAGTAATCTCTACACCCAGTGTGGGGCTCGAACTCACAACCCTGAGATCAAGAGTCACACACTCTACAGACTGAGCCAGCCAGGCACCCCCTATTCTGTTCATTTCTGGCAGGGGGGCATAAAATCTACTTTGATTGTGGGTTTGCTCTTTTTCCTTTTTATCTTTTTCCTTTAATCAGTTTTGCCTTATATACTTTGAAGCTATGTTGTTAGGAGCATAAAGTTTCATGACTATTATAAAAAATTAAAAAAAGGGAAAATGTCTATAAGGCAGATGTCGCTCTTTAAGATTCAGAATATAAGTCAGCATAATAAAAGTCTAAAACATCCTACATAGAAAAAAGACCTGTTTAACTTGGTTGCACCCAAACCTGTCAAGGCAAGTTTTTGTTTTTTAAGTAGAACACAGGAAAACATAGACCAGAATGACAATAACGCATTCCGTCTTCATTGTTAGCCGGGTCTATGTAGCTAGACAAACAAGCAAAGAGTAAGTATGTGTGAGTGTGTGTGTGCATGCATAAGACTCCTAGTTCCACTAGTGTGACAGCATGACACGGTGCTTAGTTTACCTGAGGATTTTTATACAGAGCTAGGTTGTTAAGAGCAACAACAAGATTTTTTTATTATTATTTTTATTAACATATAATGTATTATTTGCCCCAGGGCTACAGATCTGTGAATCATCAGGCTTACGCATTTCACAGCACTCATCATAGCACATACCCTCCCCAATGTCCATAACCCAGCCACCCTATCCCCACCCCCCCACCCCCAGCAACCCTAAGTTTGTTTTGTGAGATCAAGAGTCTCTTAAGGTTTGTCTCCCTCCCGATACATAGCTGGATAGTAGGAGTAACAACAAGGTATGCTGGTCATATAGGCTCAGCATTTATGGCAAATTATTAATCAAGTCCCACCTGAAACAATTTGTTAAATTGATTTTAATCACTGGGCCTCTCATGTGAAGCTTTGTATAATCAGCATTTCATTTACAAAATTAATTGCCTGATTGATTCTCTGGAGGCAGTTGCTGTCATTACCCTGCTGTCATAACTTCTGAGTAGGGTGTCACAACATGAAATTCTGACAGTATGAAAAGCACTGCTATTTTAAAAATGGGTGAGGGGAGAAAGGGATAAAGGAGGAAAACCAAAGAAGTCACATTACCCCCTTTAGCCTGAGAGAAACCTGAAAGTGTTTCATGGCAAGTACACTCTATACCAGTACCTATCTGCTAACCTAACTAATGTACAAATCTAGGGTTAGGAGCATGCAAGATTTTTGTACCTAAAAATAGTAACTAAAATGTAAAGGCACCAGAGTTCAATGTTAACCTGTGTTACAAAATATGTACCTTGATATAGGAATACTCTTGACCAGAAATTTTAGTTTACAACTAATACCAAAATATATCCGATGTAAGCGTGTCTGAAACAAACATAAGCACACACTGATTCATCTTCCAAAAACATCTGTGTCTGTTATCGTCAGATAAACACACCTTTTACATTTAGTTTATTGCTCACTATTTAACCATCTACTTTTTGGTAAATCTGTCATCACAATCGATTAATAAAAATTAGGCTGAAGAGTATTTTCATGTAAAAGAAAAGGATAAGACAAGTATAGAACAGGGAAGAAAGAGGGACTTTTTAAAAGTTACTGAGTATCAGCAAAGGTGAGACTGTACTGGGGTGCCTGGGAGGCTCAGTCCGCTCAAGCATCCTGGCTCTTTATTTCAGCTCAGCTCATGATCTGGGATCAAGCCCCCGCAGGGTTCCACACTCAGCGAGAAGCCTGCTTGAGATTCTCTCTACCCCCTTTCCTTCTGCCCGTCCCCCAACTCATGCTCCCTCTCCAATAAATAAATCTTTAAAAAATAAAAATAAAAAGTGAGACTGCATTACCTGTATATTTTCTTTTTTTTTTTTAAGATTTTATTTATTTACTTGACAAACAGAGATCACAAGCAGGCAGAGAGGCAGGCAGAGAGAGAGAGAGAGAGAGAGAGAGAGAGGAGGAACCAGGCTCCCCGCTGAGCAGAGAGCCCAATGCGGGGCTTGATCCCAGGACCCTGAGATCATGACCTGAGCTGAAGACAGCAGCTTAACCCACTGAGCCACCCAGGCGCCCCACCTGTATATTTTCAAATGAAAATATACATCAATGGCATCAAGCCAGCCTAAGATCCAATTTTTCTTTACCCTTAATTTACCCTTTTCAGAAAGAATGCCGATTTCTGCAAAAGCCCCTAAATCTTGCATTCTCGGAGCTCACAGTAGCATTTCCCACAATCTCAAGATATCAAAAAGGCAAGGTAGACCACACAAAGCCAAGTTGTTTTCAAATGCATAAAATAACTTTCCCAGTATGGGGGGAAGAAGGGCTCATTTAAAACAATCCCCATTCAATGCAATCCAATCCCAAATAAGGCCTCTTTTAAATGAATTTAAAAGAAGCCTCCTCACGAAACTAGATGTAATTTGCCTTCCTTTCAGTACACTGAATTTTGATTCCTACATACAGCCACAGATTTTCTTTCAAAAGAAAGATCACTTCATAAATTTGCTCTGTTATCTTGTGACCGAAGGTGTTTTCTTTGCTGGCTCTGTAAGGAGAGCTAATTGGGCCATTATACCCACTCCCATAATGCAGGTTAACATGACAAATTTATGGTTAGAAAACATAAAGGCAAAGTCTCCCCCAGCACAAACACCTTGGAAGGGTAAAGAAGGGTAAGGGCCTCTCCTGGACCTCCTGACCACATTCTACTCCCCTGCACAGTAAGAGCAATGGTCTCTAATTCTCACTTGGCTCACAGGGATGTGCCAAGTGCTGATAAGATAATGTCTACGAAGTGCTTTAAGTTCTGGGGGAAAAGTCTTTATAAAAGTGTAATAGATGCCTAGAATCACTCCTTAAGCTACACACACATTGTGTCAGAAAAGAGGGTTCACAAATTCAAATGTGTATCAATTTCACACCTTTCATGACAAAAGAACCAAATAAAGGGAAGGCAGAAAAATCTTCTGCATATGCAAAGGATGTGAAATCTTTACCTAAGCGCAGGAAAGCCTGCCTCACCGCTGCCTAGGACAGGACTCCACAGTGTGTCAGAAATGGCTCAGAGCAGGGATGCTTAAGTGAAAAGGGACGGATGCTAGCTGCAGAAAAAGGAATGGGGGCCGGCGTGAGGGTACACTTGAAAATGTGTATTCAGGATGATAAAATTTCCTGTTTGTGGGATAGAGGGAAAAGTGCTATTTTTAAACATACCATGTAAAAGTAGCTTGATAAAATAATCCCACTTATTGAGGATTTGAAGGAAAAGTCCAGCTTCTGTCTTCTCAAAACAAGTGGGGAATAGGGACCTAGTCTTTTGGGATGATACATCTTGAATGCTGGAAGAGGTACGAGGAAAATTACGTTTATCCAAAGGAGGCAGGAGTTAGAAAAGGTTAAGAAACAAAGATTCAGATAAAAGAGGAAACAAGAGTCCATATCCATTCATTCAACATTGTTTAAACTGAACGAATATTAATGTCCAAGTCACAATGAACGATAGTAGATGTATAAGACGGTTCTTGACTTTAAGAAACATACACTATAACAGAGAAAATAAAAGATGTATACAAATAAAACAACATATAAATAAGCTTGTAAATGCCACAGGACAGAGAAAATGAAGTCCCATAAGTGCTCAGCTAAGGGTAATAAGTTCTAGTTGAAAGAAATGCAAGGATTCATGAGGAAATTATATCATTTAAGGTGGGAAATAAAAGATGAAGAAGACATATAGAAATATCAAGACACAAATATAATAACAGCCACTGTTTGATGAGTGTCTACGGTGAGCAAAACACGGTGCTAGGTGCTTTACAAATGAAATAATCAAGTCTAACAAAAATCCTGCAAAGTACTTAACATTACAAGCCACTGTTTTTAGTTGAAGGGAATTACCCCTAGATTAGGTAACCTGCCCAAAGTCACACTTACAAAAAGATGGAATCAGGATTTTCCCAAGTCTGGCTGGTACTCTTTGGGGAAGAGATCTCTCTAATGGCCATTAAGCTCCCCTCCGAGCCACTCCAATTAATAACCCATGATACGAACAAACTGTGAACCTGAAATGTGTCCCCCCAAAATTCGTACGCTAAAGCCCTAATCACCAGTGTGACTGTGTTTGGAAATAGGGCCCATAAGCAGGTAGTAAAGGTTAAATGAGGTCATAAGGGCAGGCCCTCATCTGACAGGCCTGGTGTCCTTATAATAAGATGAGAGAGAGAGCAAGGCATCCTCTCTCTCTCTCTCTCCCTCTCTCTCTCTCCACCCACCCCACACCCCCATGCACACACAAAAAAGTCACATGAACACACAGCAAGGTGTGCAAGCCAAGGCAAGAGACCTCAGAATGAAACCTACCTTGCTGGAATCTTGGAACCTTGATCTCAGAATTCAGAACTCCAGAGCTATGAGACATACATTTCTACTGTTGAAGCCACCCAGTTTACAGAATTTTATTATGACATCCTGAACAGACAAAGACACACCACTTCTGTTTTTACTGATTTGTAACATACAACCTGAACTCAAGATGGCTCCCTGGATTCCTGCCTCCTGACAGCCACAGCTTTGTGCAATCCCCTCCTGAGAATGGGTGAGACCTGGGACTTGTACCTAACCCTGAAAATATACAAAGGTGAGGGGATTTTGCAAATGCAGTTGAAGTCCCTCATCAGTTGACTTTGGGTTAATGAAAACAGAAACCATCCCAGATGGGCCCTTTAAAAGAAAGTCCAGCCTCCCCAGAAATTAGAGACTCTCTCTCTGCTGGTGGCACTGAAGAAGCAAGTGGCCATGACACTACAGCCACAAGGAAATGAACACTGCCAGCAGTGTGAGGGCGCCCTCCCTAGTCAAGCCTCCAGCTGAGAATGCAGCCCACTGACTTTAATCACGGCCTCCTGACACCTTTGACAGTGTGTGTCCGGCAGGTCACGCGTGGACTCCTGACACACAGGAACTCCTGAGATAATGAATGTGCGGTGTTTTATGCCACTCAAGTTGTTACGCAGCAAATACAAACAAAAGCTAATCCACGGCTTAGTAAAGATTAATACTTTCCATATAGCTGCTCCTTACTCCCACACGCAAGCAGACTGCTGCTCCGAACCCCTCCCGCAGGACCAGCTACTGCTCAAAATACCGGCTCTGGTATTTTCCCTGAGAGGAAGCCTGAAACCATAGAGTTCCAGAAGTTACTGGGAACTCTTTACTTTTCCCATCTCTGGGCAAACTCCTATTTATCCTTCAAGGATCACCTTCCCTATCAAGACTGTCTTGGAATCCCCAGGCAGAATAAAGCCCATCTCTTCTGTGGCCTCAGAGACCTCTGAGGAAACCTCCACTATAATATTGAGAAAGTCTGGATGCAATTTTCTCTTTACTTGTCTCCTCAACGGCAGAGGCCAAGTTAAACAGAAAGACAGTTTACAAAGATAAAAGAAAACACCCTTCGCATCACAATAGGCACTGAGAAAGGAACAGGCATCCAAATCTTAGTGCACCAGCTAGAGGACCAGAGATGAGAGAAGTTAACTTCTCCAGGTCTTGAGTTCCTCATCTATAAAACAGAACGGTCTGCTGGTGTGCACTCCTTTTCTACACCCAGAACCTAACACGACATATGCATGCGCACTGAATAAATAGGACAAGTGAAATATGCATGAAAGACCAACCTAAAGTCTAACTCAATAAAAAAAAAAGCACTAACAATGATACCAATGTAAGAAAATGTATACAAAATAGTGAACTGAAAATGAGTGATTAAAACTAATGGCAACTACGTAACATTGCACACATACATGCTGACAAGGGATAACAATGATTTAAAATAAAAATTGTTTACTTCTCATTGCCTCTATCTCCTATGTAAAAGGCAGCCAGAGGTCTGTGAGATAGGGTCTGGTGACCTTCCGGTCTTCGGCTCACTCCTGAACCCCAATTCTCAGTTCTCAGCCATACACGGCTCCCAGATGCTTGCTGAAATCCCAAAGTTTAGGGCTGCATCTCTTTGCTGTTTTCACGCTACCTGAGCACAGAGCCGTCTCCAGACAGGCGCTGAACCTCATTGGAGAGACCAGGCCACAGCTGGAGCCAGCTCCAGGGTCTGCTTGCCTTCCGCCCAAGTGATGTGAGAAGGCTGTTTTTAATCATTTGTGAATGAACCAATAAAACTTAAGGGACAAAGGAGTTTCCCTCTCTCTTTTTTTTTTTTTTTTTAAGCAAGAAAGGCAAATTTATTAATGCTCTTGACAGTGGTGGTAGAGAAGCCTGAGATGTGTTCACACTTATCTAAAAGCTACATCTAACCTAGTAATTCTGTACAATGCAATTGATTCGTGAGTATCATTTTACAATTCTGATTAGGTTTCTCTAAAATCCTGTTTATTAAATTGCTTCCTTTAAGCATGCATAGTTCCTAATTTGTTTCCAACTAAATCAGGTATCGTAGGAAAAGATTATACTGCAACAGTGCAAGAGCACTCCAGGGATTATGTTTCATCTGGATTTCAAAATTAAAACTGTGAAGTTTCTTTTTAAAAAGAAAGGCAGCTGAATATATATACAGTTTTCCACATCAGTAAAATGTCAATACCCCACTGTAACATCCCGAGTACGAAACAAATGCATCCTTCACCAAGCCTGGAAAGCCAAGGGCAGAAGACTCACTGTGGGTCTCATGTGCTGATTTCTTTACATCAGGTCAGTCAGAGCACGACACTGCTCAGCAGTCCAGAGCCAAAACACACTGGGCCTTTATGGGCCGGCCTGATGCACAGAGTAAGCAATGTAAAAGGAGGCCAAAAATAAGGCAGCTAATGCTTCACTAGGTTAGGGCTTTGGTGTTTTACAGCAAATCAACCAAATAAAGCAGACACAATTAATAAAAATCCCCAAAAAGTAGTATTTCTGAGATTTGCTCAATCCTGTGATTCTGATTAATTTTAGAGTCACAGAGATAAAAACAAACTCCTATGTACAACTTCAAGATATTTCTCCCCCAAAGTCCAATGAAACAAAAATTGTTAACACTTGTTTTTAATCAAAGATTTTTGTCTATTGTTTTTGTTTTTTAACTTTTTCTTTTCTTTTATCAAGCAAAAACAAGAGCAGAAGAGAGTAGGATAATGAATTATATTTTAAAACCAGGGGCATCTGGGTGGCTCAGTGGGTTAAGCCTCTGCCTTCGGCTCAGGTCATGATCCCAGGGTCCTGGGATCGAGCCCCGCATCGGGTTCTCTGCTCAGCGGGGAGCCTGCTTCCCCGTCTCTCTCTGCCTGCCTCTCTGCCTGCTTGTGATCTCTGTCTGTCAAATAAATAAATAAATAAAATCTTAAAAAAAAAAAAAGAACTGATCAGCAAATTCTTTATTTGAATAATGAATAAATCTTAAGAAACAATAGCTATTTTTATTTTTAATTTTCATATTTGCATAGAGATTAGAAAAAGTTCTTTAACTATTTAGACTTCGTGTACTTAAAACATTTTTTTTTTAAATTTTCAGCTGAACTGAGCGGCGCCTGGGTGGCTCAGTTGGTTCAGCGTTCGACTCTTGATCTCAGCTCAGGCCTTGATCTCACTGTGGACCCCACTTAAAAATTTTTTTTTGTTTTCAGCTAAACTGAAAAAAACACAGGCATGAAAGAGAATGAAAAGGAAAAAGGTATGATTTCAGGAGAATCTGTAGCATGAAGACTATAAGCGAACTACACGGACTGACGAGCATCAAGGACCTACTGGTTCATGGTCAGTTTTGGCGAGAGCCCACATGCACAAAGCTACCACTCGACAGACTGCCAGAAGCAAAAGGGTCCCAATGTTTTTTTCAAGAGATTTTAATTACAAAGTTATAGCCCATCTAACTAGGGTATCTATTTAGTACTATACCTAAAAAAAGAATGAGAACTTTGAAGGATTTCCAGGTCTACATTAGATCACTGTAGGTTCTCCTTTCTGTTCTCATTTCTTACTTCTGAAGCTAACTAGACACAATGAAAATAACTTAAGGAAAAAAATCCAGCTGATGCCTTCTAAGTAGGAAATGCTCTCATCTTCTCTCAATTACTTTAGAAATTTCAATTACTGAATTCAATTTCTTTGAAATGTCTCACCCTGCTTCAGCTTTGGGATACAATAGGGTTAAAGCATCAAAGGTAACACATCTTGTAGCCTTTTTATAACACACTCCTTGTAAGAAACTCTGTTACGAATAGCATACAAGTAAACAGTGACACAGGAGGCCTGGGACTGCATCTGAGAGGTCACAAAAAAAGGCGATGTAGGGCTCATGCCTAAAGATCCTGTCATGATCCTTCCAGGCAAATCCTCTTGACCAACTGCCTCACAAAACAATGACATTCCAAAGTGATTCAGCAGTCCACAGTAAAAATGACAATGTGGGGTTTTTTTTAACAATTGTTCACTGATTGCTTGGACAATAAGAAGAGAACCTCTCCACTACCACACACACAAAATCACCCCAAGTTAAAATGCAGGACCAATGGGATGTGTCCAAAAGAGACTTCCGGGGGCGGGGCAAGACCAGTTGAATGTACATAATATAATCTTACACATGGATTGTTTATGTTTACATAACTGTAAGCATTCTTATGCAGTATTTTAAAAGAGAAAGTAGGTTAGAAAAAAAATACATTTAACTTAAGAGTGTATACTGGGAAGTAGAGTGGTGAAAGGAATTTAAATATTCAACATAAATGTTTTCGCCAGTGTTTGAATGTTTTTTAAATAAGAACATACACGCGCACTGCACTTCCGTAAAAAAAAATTTTTTTTCGGAATAAAACTCAAAACGTTTTGGGGGGGGGAATTAAGGAAATGACAGAATGCCTAGAACATGAAAAAACAAAATTAAATCACAGCCAGTAAAAATTCCAACAAAACAGACTACTGTACAAAACACCAGAAGCCTGCTTTAACATGCGCAAGCTCTTGCTAACGGGATTGCCAACCTTGGGTGATCCATTTACTCCCAGGGGACCCCAATCTCATCTGAAAGGCCAAAATCCTCCAGCTCCGTGCTACTTAGGGCTGCTGCTTGAGCCAAGATCCCAGAGAATACAGAGTTGTGCAAATAAAGATGGCTAACAGGGGGGCGGGTGAAAGCTTTGGATGGAACCTGAAATGGGACGTATATCCTGCCCCAATCAAGATGGAAACCGGGAGGAGGCCAACCACGGCCTGCAGGCCAAATCCAGTCCACCACCTGTTTCTGGGGGACTAGTGTGCTAAGAATGCTTTTTACATATTTAAATAGTTGGGGGGAGAGAGGGATCAAAAGAAAAAGAGTATTTCACAACATATAAAACTACAGGAAATTCAAATGTCGGCATCCACAGTGTCACGGGCACACACAGCCTGCCCGTCATTCACGTACTGCCCATGGATCCTCTTGTGCCACGCCAGCAGAATTCAGAGGTTGAAGCTAAGACAGTGCCCACAGAGCCTACAATACTGACTCTGTGGCCCTTTAGAGAAAAAGTTTGCCAACCCCTGACATGAGTGCTTTAATTAACATGTAACATGCCAGAAAGACCACGAGCACCATCAAAAGCTCAGATTTGGGGCACCTAGGGGTTCAGTGAGTTAAGTGTCTGCCTTCAGCTCAGGTCATGATCCCAGGTCCTGGGACTGAGTCCTGCATTGGGCTCCCTGGCTCAGCGGGGAGCCTGCTTGTCCCTCTGCCTGCTGCTCCCCCTGCCTGCACGCGAACACCCTCTCACTCTCTGACCAATAAATAAATAAAATCTCAAAAACAAAAACAAAACTCAGATTTGGGGTACCCAACCTGGCTTGCATCCAAGCCGTGTCCTCAACCAAGGAACTGTGCTTCAGCTTCAACATATACAAAACAGGGATATTAACCAAATCTCACAAGACTGAGAACTAGGGAAGAAAAGCACTTAAATGATCGGCAAAGTTATTATTACTAAGTAAAATCAAACAACCCACATTTGAGCTTTGGTTGAAATTGTGACGCAATAAAGCCCGTGAAACAAATTTTGATGTACAATGTGCCTTTAGAAGAACAAATGGAGAACAAGGACGTCTCCAAGCCAGCTCTGATGAAATTCTGAAAGCCATAGACAGAACCTGTTTTTCAACTGAATGACACATTAAGGCACAGTGTCCCAACTTCAGAAACTACAAGCACTTTCTGAAAACCATATGCCTTTTTTTTTTCAACGTTTTAAAGGTTTGTTAGCCGCACTGCACGCGAGTTTGACATTTACTGAGGACCCAGGCAGTATACTCTCCTGACAGTTCATTTAATCCCCATTTTACTGGTAAGGACACAGAAACAACAAGGTTTATGGTTAAGGTATTAGGGCCCAGCACTGAACCCGATTCAGTGCCCGTGACAGAGGCAAAGTGACCATAATATAAATTAGAAATGAGCTTTCTAACTGGAAAACAATCACATCACAAGGTTTCAAAGTTTGTACGTAACTCTTCTGTTTTTTTCTTCCCTCCGCTAGTGGAAAAGAAAGAAAATAAAAGGAAAGGTGGCCTTTGAATGAAAACATTGGTTCCCAGTAGCCCTCTAACAGCAGAGCAGTCCTCTAGGCAAAGTGCCCTCTGCCCCTGAGCGAAGCATACACCTCCTTCACTGTAATGGCAATGGGGAGAGCAGCAGTCCATCCCGGGAAGGCGCTCTCCATATGCTTACGCAGACTGTCTCTTTCACTCTGCGAAGCAACCCGGCACTTGGGTACCTTATCGCCATTTCACAAATAACAAGTGGCAGAGCTGGGTATTCAAACTGAACACCTTACTCATGGGATTATTCTGCCGAGTCCTCCCACTAGGCAGGCTGCCCTGCAAGAGGCAGGTAAGTTAAGTGTGTATGCTAAATCTGCCTTAAAATTCAAATCCGAGGAGCCACGACCAGGCTCCAGAATAAGCACCTGCCTAAGAGGAACCAGACTCAGGGTCAGCTGCAGGAGTTTGTTCCAGCCTGGGTAATATAAGCAAACAAATACATACTTATAATAAGCAATTATTAGTTAAACAGTCAAAGGTCAGTGAGTAAAGTACAGAACTTGAGCAAGATGTTTGCATTTGTTGAACTCCTGCTCTAATTAAACGTCTCTTTACAAATACTGCCAATTAGTAATACTGCCTAATCTTTAAAACTTAGTTTTGGGAAGGGAAAAAAAAAAAAAACAGGGACATGAAGAGATCAAAAGGGTCAAATTTTTAAGACATACTGGCAAAGGACGCCTGGGTAGCTCAGTTGGTTAAGCCACTGCCTTAGGCTCAGGTCATGATCCCAGGGTCCTGGGATCGAGTTCCACATCGGGCTCCTTGTTCAGCCGGGAGCCTGCTTCTCCCTCTCCCTCTGCTGCCACTCTGCCTGCTTGTGCAGGCGCATTCTCTCTCTCTCTCTCTCTGATAATGAATGAATGAATGAATGAATGTAAAAAACACACTGGCAAAAGGTAACCACAGACACCTAAGAAAAACCCTGTATGAATGCCCACTTAGGGCAGGATATGGAATTTGAAGCTTATAAATGGATCCACTCAGTGTGAGCAGCTGAGGAGGGACAGAAAGAACTGGACCAAGAAAAGGAAGAGAAATAAAAAGACGACAAAATGAAAGCAAGAAAAAGCACACCATGAAAACAAAAGGCAGATTCACTTGAAGGAGATGGGGGGTGGAGGGAAGCATACATAAAAGCAGAAACAAAGTAAGTTTAGGTAAGGACCAGACGGCTATGCACACAGAGGGATGAAGATGACAGAACACAGAGATAAGGTAGCTCAAAGATAAGAGCAAATGGAAAGGAAGGGAAGGAAAATATTTTGGTTCCTTCTTAAAAAGACAAGTAGCATCTACTACAATCTTTGCTAGATCCATTACCCCTCTGTATGTGAAAACTCACAGGAAATATACATCCATTTCTATTACATAAATTTGTAAATGTAGACTATATTCCATAAATAAAATGCTAGCTCTTCAATCTTCATTGAAAGGCTTAAATAAACGCATAAAAAATCACACACACACACACACACACACATACAACCTCAATCATCTCTGCATCCTGGAGTCAGTCCAATAAAAAACATGGTTGCTTGGAAACCGTATAATCAATTTATTCTAATCCCTATATATACCTATCATTAAAGTGGTTAAGTTAAAAAAAAAAAGAAAGAATGAAAAAAGTGGTCATAGTCACACATACACCCATTAGAAGTAACAAGGAGATGGAAAGATGCAGAAGTAACACCCTCGGATCAGTGTGATGAGATGCTGCTTGCCTATTAAATATGTATACACATATATAAATACAACCCAAGACATGTTCTCATAAACATATATACACATATATTCATATACCCCTTTGCTTGTAAGATGCTAAAAATACTTACAAATATAAAAAGTAACTTATACTTAGCCCCAGAAAAAGAAGGCCAATGCATAATCTTTCCCTTTATTTATTTCATACTTCTCCCTCACACTCTCTATGGCACATCTATTTTGGCCATTCTATGATCTATGTTTGAAATTAAAAGCCCCAGTGGGCTGGGAGAGCTGTAACCTTCTATTTGCTGTATCTTAATAAATTCTAAAACCCTAAAGAGAGGCCTCGAAATGAAAGTGAAGGGAAGGAGCAGCCAAAAATATAAAGCGCCACCTATTAAACCTCTCGTCAGTCCCTGAATTAACATTTGCTATTTTAGAAGTAAAAAGTCCATGATTTAAACACTCCATTATCTTTTTGTTCAAGCATTATTATTCCAACAACTAAATCCTAAAATCCTAAATCCTAAAAAGGGTATTATTCTGAGTAGAACGATGCACAGCAAATGAACAGAGGAGTATATGGGCATAAAGAAGCAGTGACATACTTTACACATAATCAAGCTTCCAGAAACACTAAAAATTTATTTTTGCTTCATCTAATGATGATGTGCAGTAAAATGTTTGCAAACAGGAAGTTTATTTCTCCTAATCCATTGCCTATAGTACTTCTTAATTATTCCTCATAGCAACACTATAATCTAACACTTTCAGAAGGGCTGCGATTTTTCTGACATAGATTTAGGTCCTCTCGTGAAGACAAGCTGTGAAAAATCGGGCAGGGGAAAAGGAGAAAGGTGCCGTTTACACATTTATCTGCTCGGCTCACACCTCGGGTAGAACATCACCAGCCCGTTAAACATTCCGTGCTGCAATAACTTTGTCTCCATCCTTTTGACAATTTGTTTCACGCCTCATTTGCTATGAAGAGTTAAAACATTTTAGTCAACCTTGAGAAAGCAATTCGATTTTTTTCGGCAGCAAAATGCATAACCTATTCCAACTACCAAACCACTGGTTAAAGTTCAAACTGTGACACAGACAGAAATCAAGTACTTTCCTTCAAACATTTCAGAAAGAAAAAACAAAAACACTAACCAGTCTTACATTTATTTCCAGTGGATATAAAACAAAATCAAGTAAAACAGCCTTCCCCATGCTCAGTTCCAAAGAGCAGCAGCAACTTCTCTCCTCCTAAAAACAGTGGACAACCTAGACGCCCTCTCTGTTCCTACAATCCTCAGATGACATGGCAGAAAAGCTTGGACAAAGCAGTCCGAAATAGAGAAAGAAATTCTTGCTTATAATATTCTTTTATTGGGTTTTTCCCCATCAATTTTTAATTTTGGATAATCACAACACATTTGTACTGTTGGTAACAAAGATTATATTCAAAATTGAGATTCAGTCCTACTTACGGCTACCCAAAGCTTGAGGAGCGCACATTCTGCACTAAGAGCAGTGCATAGTAATCGTACATTTTAAAGCATTTTCAAAATTACACGATGCAACCAGTGTCTAGAGCAGCACTGTCCGATAAACTTCCTGCAACAAGGGAACGTTCTATTCTGTGCTGCAAGTGTGCTTCTAAGCACTTAAAATGTGGCTAGCACACTGCACAACTGCATTTTTAATTTGATGTAATCGTAATTAATTTTAACTTAAAGAGCCACATGTGCCTGCTGGCTACCATACTGGACAGAGCAGTTCAACACAGTAACTCGATGCTAACAAAGCTTTCTTCCTGCTGGAAAATCATCCTTTGGTCACATTCTGTATCAGGACGAAGAGTTTCCTCTTTAGGAAGGTGGAATGGTAATAGAAAGTAAACCAAGTATAAAAATCCCCTTCACGTTCTCATCAAAAAAGAAATGCATTTTGGTTCAAAACTGCTTCCTAACTGGCAGAGCAAAAGGGGCAGAAGGGACACGTCTAAGAAAGGCGTGGGTCCTGACCAGAAGGGGAGTCTGCCTTAGGGCCACCTCTCCTAGGACTAGAGAAGGGAAGGACTCCCCTCTAGCCCACTGGGGGGGGTGCGCTGTACGTACCCCCCTACTGTGCGGCTTCTTGGAAGATTCTATCTTCCATGTCTAAGCAAATAATACCCCATCTATGGGAAAGGGATATTTTTCTTCACTGACGTTTCCAATATCCTCGTAGAATATCAAATGATGTGAATGTAAGTAAGAAAGAAAAAAAAAAAACCTGCTTTTAAGTAGCAGCTTCCACAACAGAAATGCAGAGCACTCATCTAACTGCTCAGACCACGCACCACCGCGAGCAAACACAGCGCCTCTGAGAAGGCCGAGGGGTCACCTAGATACTCTCCTTAGGCTCATCCAGACTATGCCTTCATTCACTCGTCTGTAAAATGGGTACAATGACAGTACCTCATTCACGCCTCATTCATGCCAAGCGGTTCTTAGCACCGCCTGACACCTAGTAACTGTTCAAGAAAGTATTTTATATTACTAATTACTCAATATTTCGCATTTCAGTACAATGGAAAAACAAGTGATCTCCTTTTGAGGTTCCAGGTACCATGAGGGAAAGGGGACGGGTAGCATGTTGTAATTTAAAGAATGGTTTCTCTACAAAAACACAGCAAAAAATCCATACATGCCTAACGAGTTTAACATCAAAGATTAACTTACACACACAGAGCAAACGTTTTCAGAACTTGTGGAGGTTAACCCTGAACGCCAGCTCCCAAACACAAGTTTGTAACGGACAGGTGTGTAACAGCTTCTACCCCTGCTGACCACTGCCCAGGCTGAGACTACTGGCCCGGAGGGGTCTTGTTCCCACGGCAGTGGAAATGTCTGTAAGTAATCTTCACAAAAATGCAACTCCTTCCCCTCGGCCTACAGACTATAAGTGTATCCTCCACCCTTTACAAAGACCCAGGTAGCAGAGGCACTAGAGTTAATCTGACTCAGACTTACTCGTGGGGCCATCACTTGCTGGCCTTGCTCAAAGCACATGGGTCCCCTCCAGTCACATACGAGGGCTTGCGAGGACTAAATTAGGGACCTCATGTAACACGTGTGGCTCCTCAACGATCGTATACTGGGTCCCACCGGGTGCCAGACACTGCATCCGACACTGGGGACACAAGAGAAAGGACCCTTCCGGTCTCCACGCAGGCAGAGCCCAGTCCAACAGCAGAGGGAGAGGGCCACTGGCGTTGAGGGAGCAGGGGGCACAGGGCCTGGGTACAAAGAAGGCAACGCAGCAAACCCAACTCTCCACCCCTCTCCCAGTTAAATAAAATTTAAAAACAAAACAAAACAAAACAAAACCCGGCACTCCTCTTCTCACCTCATGGTCACCTCATGGTGACCCTAGAGCCCGCTGCGGCTTGCCTCCCTCCTGACTGTTCTCCCAAAGGTCATCAATGAGCAAATGACAAGACCTCAGCACCCACTCTGACCTGAACATTCCTCAGGGCCTCCCACAGCTACACGTGTCCCCCTCCAGAAACCTCCATCCCCCCTCGCTTCTGTGGGATTCTCCCCATGCTTTCCATCTCCCTTTCTGGCTCTCTGGCTGGCTCCCCTTCCACTCCTTCAACGTTAGTGCTCCCGGGTACCGCTCAGCACCCCTCACGACGCCACCCTCCACCAGAGCCTCTCGCCTAGATCCCATCTGGCTATACTGGGCCCGAATCCCCCTCCTGTACTTTCCAGCCGCCCAGGAGCGTCTCCAGCCAGCCCTCTAGAACACGTCGCAAACCCAACGTGTCCAGAACCACAGCCTGTCGCTAAATACACAGGATGATTCAAAAGTAGGTGAGCGCCTTCGGAGAGTCACAATACCATCGGGTTTCTCCCGGTGGACTCAGCCCGAGAGCTCTGCGTTTGCCCCGCTTCCTCCTCCCAACCAGGACAAAATGAAGGCAGCGCTGCGGCTGCCATGTGCCATTTCAACCACCAGGAATAAAAA
This sequence comes from Lontra canadensis, assembly GCF_010015895.1. Taxonomy (NCBI): domain Eukaryota; kingdom Metazoa; phylum Chordata; class Mammalia; order Carnivora; family Mustelidae; genus Lontra; species Lontra canadensis. The sequence goes on along the minus strand of NW_022631086.1, from coordinate 5,750,850 downwards.
CGCTACATTTCATCGCGGTCCTCTGACACAACGGGTGTGTGCTGAGCATTTCTGAGACTACAGAAATAACCCCGATCGTTCCTTTAGAAAGCAATTTTTACTACCTATTCGTATATGGCCTCATTAGTAAATAACCAGTTTTTGAAAGTGTCCAATTCTTTTGAGTCCCCCTGTGCCACCATTCATCCCGACTACAAAGGGTGTCAGCCCCACGCGGAGAGGCGTTCTGCTACCTCTGGGATTAAATGTCACGGGAAAGGAAGCCTTATGAAAGCAGGGGCTGCGCTTTTATTCGTGGCTGTGTCCCCAGCACCTGAAATACAAGCTCTCAGCCAGCAGGTAAACAGATCAGCATCTGACCAGATGTGAATTATCTATTTGCTAAATGAGGCAAGCATGAAGTAGCACAGTGTCTGCCATCAGCCTCAAAGTCTCCCACGACCCTCAACCGCGCTTTTCCATTCTTCTTTCCCAAGGTTTCTTAGGGTATGGAAGACAGCCCTCCAAAGGTCCCCATATTACTATCCTCAGGGTTTCTCCTACCAGATTGGTGTCCAAGGCTCCCAAAGACAGCAAGGCCTGGAAGACTTGGCCTGTTTCTCACCTGATTCCCCCAGAAGGTCACCAGGACAAGCCAGCACAGCTGGCTCCCTCCCCGTGGCTGGCACGACTTGCTGCATCTCATCCTTCGGCTTCTCTGCGGCCCCACTTTTCACCTGCTGCCCACAGCTGCTCGACTTACTCCTCCACTTTGTACTGATAATATGGCAAAAAAGGAAGTTACCATGGAGAACCAAATGACTATCATCTATGCCTGAAAAGGGAGGGAATGGCTTTCTTCCTCTCTGACAGACTTGGGTTCCTGAGCGCTGGGACAGTCATCTTCCGAAGGCTTTCTCAGCTGTTTCAGAATGTTACCTTGGCGCTGCTGGAAACCCTGCGCCGGATGAATGATACATTACAACAGAAACTTTCTGGAAGTACTAACCCAGGCAGACAGGTGTTAGCTTTCTAAGCAAAAGACGGTACCTTTTACCATAGTGAATAAGATTAAAATGTGACTGCTAAGACATCGGAAATGTGCATTCCCTTCATAAGCCTGAAGAACCAAACAAAATTAAGGATCCAGTCTTAGAGAAAAAGACATGCTCGTGACAAAGAGCTACAGCCTAAAACACATGTTATCAGTGTGGGGTTTTTTCTTCCTGTGGGTTCTTCGAAATAGATCGTGAATTCATTTGCTTGAGCTGGCTTAGGTGCAGTCAGCATTAACTTCAGAAACTATAAACCCCTGATTACTCAGTAATGATCCATTACTCTAAATAATGAAACAAAATCAAGTAGTATTAGAAAATAGGAAACAGGAGACAGGAAAGCCTTCATTTCATTCTAAGCTAAAAATAGCCTTTTGGAGGTAGGTCATTCAGAAATATTCTCAACCTCAAACTTGGGAGCAGTCAGGACGTGAGGAAAAACACAAGCTGAATACCCAGGAAAGAGTCGTGAAGGGAGCCTGCACCCGCCCCGCCACCCGCTCCGCAGTACTAAGTAGAATGGAACTTACACCGCATGTCTATGACAAGGTTATGGGCCAAAATGGTTTTCTTTAAAGGTGTGAGATGTGGTTTTATTGACACGTTTCAAAAGAGAAGACTAGTTGGGAACACACAAAGGAAATTTCCCAGTATCATACCTTCCCATTAGAACTAGGAAGAGAAAGACTAAAAGGACGGGTATTGGGACACGTCCCAACATTCTGTGGCCCGGTCAGCCTAGAAGTTGGCCACTAAATAAATAACAAACAGGGATTGGACAGGGCCCACCGATCAAGTGCTTTTTAAATATCCTCCCAATATCACTGACTCTGGTTCCAGAATGGCCATGTGGCAAAATAGCAAAGACAGAAATACTCATGACTGCATGTCATGAAATGACCTCACCAAAGCACTGGGAGGATTTTCCCGCCTTACATTTCTTCTCGTAACCATGCATTAGCGTCTCGATTATTTTAAGATCTGCCAATTTGGGGCGGGGGGGTGGTACTCTGTCTTACCACTTTCGCCGCAACAGTAGTTCACTCCCGGCACATGATGAGCATTCAATCTGTTGGTTTTTCACTCTAGAATTCTCACTTCCAGCTGCCTGTGCTCTCCCTTCTCTCCAATCTGGTCCCAGACTGTCACCTGTCCTCCCTTCCCATACCCATTCTCTTTTCATACATTCTTGGATTTAAGATTTCTGGGCTCATAACACACATAACTCGAGACCCCAAGACGCCACCCAGTCCATTCATCCATTCTCCATCAAAACTGTTTATTAATAAGTGGGTACCATGGACCAGACACTGTTCTAGATGCTGGTCCATCAACCTCCTCGTCACAGAAACTTCAGTCCCAGCCACGAGTGAGTAACTCAGAACAGAACCTATGCTGCTCTTCAAACAGCAGCAGACTATTTCATAGCCTCTCTCAGTAACTCCAAGCAATGACCCAGATCTTAGGACAGAGTTTCCTCTGACAGGCGGATGTAAATTAATGCTCAGTGACACCACTGAGCATTGGAAAAATCCAATAGCCACCTTTGTGCCCTGGAAGCACAGATTCTTTTTTCTTTGCCTGGTATGACTATGGAGCCAAAATATAGGAAAAGCTTGATTATAAGTATGTAACTCTACATGCCTTAACAACAACAAAAAAGTCTATTTAAATTATACCGCTAAATAAATCAATAACCGGGACGCCTATGTGGCTCAGTGGGTTGGGCATCTGCCTTCAGCTCAGGTCATGATCCTGGGGTCCTGGGATGGAGTCCTGCATTGGGCTCCTCGCCCAGAGGGAGCCTGCTTCTCCCTCTGCCTGCTGCTCCCCCTGCTTGTCCATACTCTCTCTCTGTTTCTCTGACAAATAAATAAAATCTTAAAAAAAAATTTTTTTTTTTTTTAAATAAATAACCAATCTCTGTGGGAAGAGAAAAGTGGGCATCCAGGCCATTCCACAGCCTGAGGACACCGGAATGGGGGTGGGGGGCCTCGAAGGCCCTGGCTACTTCCCTGGGTGACTCCAGTGTACAACCAATTTGAGAACCACTTCTTTTGTGGAGACAATACAGGCTTTCACACCAAACATATCTGGATACTGAACAAACTTCTTAATTTTACCAGTTTACTTTGTCCATAAAATTGGAAGACTGCCTTGCAAGACTGTTGAAAGACCGCAATTAACGACGCAATGTGCTAGCACAAAGGTAAGTGTTCAACGACGGGGGCTATTATTACTGTTATTGCTTTTATTCTATCACTTGTATTCAGGGCTCTTCTGAAACTCTACCTCTGAATGGGCAGTTCTTTATTTGGGAGCCCAAGAGTGGAAAGCAGTCTGTTTGTAATATTTTTACCAATCACACCTGACTAGAAGGAGAGGCTGATTTCCCGTGTCCCTATATAACAGTCTTCATACAGGCCACCATTTAGGAGGGCGCCTGGGTGGCTCAGTCAATGAAGCGTCTGCCTTCAGCTCAGGTCATGATCCCGGGGTCCTGGGAGGGAGCCCTGCGTCAGACTCCCTGTTCAGCGGGGGGCCTGCTTCTCCCTCTCCCTCTGCTCCTCCCCCTGCTTATGCTTGTGCTCTCCCTGTCAAATAAATAAATGAAACTACAGGCCACCATTTAAAAAGAAACAAGAAAAATCCCTCAAGGTCTGGCTGCTTACTCACTACCTTTCTCCTGCCTCATCCGTACCCAGCTACACGCTGTCCCAGGATGGCCACTCCACACCTGTCCATCCGGACATGAAGCACAAGCCTGCTTTGATCCTTTTCCTAATCTGTCTTCTCAGGCGCAGGCCCCTCCTCACCTGAGCCCTGCACTTATCTGCCTGGGAGGACAGACTTGCTGCTCCATCTTCGCAAACTGCACGTGAACAAGCTGGTAAGACCCGCGTCCCGCCATCTATGGACCGTCACTCCCCGTGTCTACCGTGTTCATGGAAATCCATGAAAGGCCTCACCAGCTGCATGACCACCACCAGATACTCTCTCCAACTTTTTTATTAGTCCGCATACGGAAGGAAACAAGTCTTCCTCAAGTCAAGGGATAACTGTGCACTCCTCTCAGCCTACTCCATCCGTAAAGCACGTTCCCCACACACACATCCTCTTTCGCACCGCACAGAATAGGCTGGGTATCAACAACGCCTCCCACAGAGCCCATAACGGATGCCCTGACCCATATTTCACAAGCCCTGATGTACACAGGAAAGGCTCAGCTCTGAAAGCCACATGAAAGCACTCATAAATTTGAGGCGGCCCTAATCATCCCGTCCTTTTGCTAAGAAACCAGTTGGAGTACCACTTCAGACCCATTATTCTTATAATGAGAACTTTCCTTCTCAACACTCTGTCATATCAACCTAATCAAGTGTCACGACTAGTATTTACACTGAATTTTACTTTAATTTCAAGTATGTTTACCAACAAAGCGAAGGTGAACATTCTTTAAAACTAGTTGTCTAATAAAAATACAAAAGTTCATTATTTTTGTTCATTATTTTTATTAATCATTACAAAACTCAGCAGAATTCTCACGTGACTCAAACTCTGTGTATCAATTCACTTCAAAAAAGTAGAGCACAGAGACAAAGAAACTTGCTGATTCTTCTAGATACAGGTGATACTGTCCTCTCTCCAACTTTCTAATGACCTCCGCTTTTGAGAAACTCCTCTAGGTTAAATGTATGTAAGTCCATGCTTGCCCATAATATTACCGTTATTTCATTCTCTAATGGTGTTAAGAAATTTTTTTAAATGCAAAAATAGATTTCAAAAACTTGGGTTAGAAAGGGAGAACGAGAGTAGAGTCAAAGCTAATTAGAAATGCCCATAATGACAATTTCCTTTCTTAAAAGGACATTGTTCCAAAACGCCTGCCTTTATCTATCTCTCTCGCTATCCGTTGCTTTTCAGATCCTTCGCATCCGCACATTCTCTATACCGCAGGATATTTTCATCCTCCACAAGGTAGAAAGCTTGCCTGCCTCCCTGTGTTATCTGTCCGTGTTCCATTTGAATCCAATTTCCTTGCATTACCTCTGCCCAGGTCAGGGATGAATGGCTGTCAAATTCCCAGTGGAATAAAAAGAAAAACCCTTTCTTCCTGAGGCAGCAAGTTTCAATTCACAGAGCACATGGCTAATCTACATATGTGAAGGTCACGGCACTTCAGTCAAAGAGGTTAAGAATGGAACAGCTCACGTAAGGGGTTGTCTTAAACATCTTGGCATGATGCCCAACAAGTAAGATTGTTGAAAAGCAATAGATAGCTTCTGGCAGCAGTAAGGGGAAAAATATTTTGATCATGTGATGCCGCACACACTACCTAGTTTATTTCATGTGTGAAACTTTGCGAGTCCCTAAAAAATACCACATATGCAAATCAAATCCAGATTTCAGCCTTACCAGTGTAGCCAGGCTGGTACACCTCCTTCTTCATAAAATGCATTTATATGAAGTTTCTAGACGCACCAAGAATAAGACTTCAACATATTGACAACCAGTTGGCTCAAATATCTTAACAGCTGATTATAACTTCTTTGCATTACTTCTTCAGAGAACCATGAAACACCAGGAAAGGGTAGTTATAGACTAAAAAAGCACATTCCTTTAAGTTACCCGAATGTAACTGTCTTAAATAAAATTCATCTTCTCCTCCATTCTTCTCTCCCTCCTCGTTAATATGGAAAGCAATACAGAAAACTATAGGAACTTAATGCACAATAAAAGACAAAACACAAAATTGCTTTTCACGTTCTATCTTCACTAATTAATTGCTGAATAAAAGTAAAACGCTACTGCTTTAAAGTGCTCATACTTCTGACAAACGTCTCAGTGGAGGAGGGAAAACCAGGTCTTGCCACACATAATGTATACCAAGGGGAGAAACCAAGGGGAGAAACCAAGACTCACAAAGCACACTCCTGCCTGCTATAACCTGCACCTTCCTGAGAGCTCTCTCTGCTCAAATGAAAATGAAAAGGGCTGGCAACAAGAGTCGGGAAAGGGAAGACTTTCAAACCCAGCAAAATCATAACAAATGTGACTACAATTTTTAAAACTTTTCACCAGTTAATAAACTACTTCTTTAACACATGGAGAAAATTAATTAAAAGCAAAAGATCCATTTCACCAATTTGCAAGTTGTCTGCCTACTGCGAATTTCCTTTGATTCAAAATTTAAATTGCTCATGAAGCCAGAGTTATTCAATCCATGTTTCTAATTAAATGGTATAGTAGATAAAATAAAAATATTCCACAAACTATCTTATTTATTGTAATCGCCAATATTCACTGCGTAATATAAGGATATACCTCTACACTGACCAATGAACGACACAATGTGTAACGATTTTCAAAGATTCCCTGGATATCTTTTTATCTGGTAAAGTGCCCCTATACCAAGGTCACTAAATGTTGATGATGGTGAAATTAAAAACCCCAATTATCGATCTGACTTTATTTTTCCTTACCATTTAAAAAAATATGACTGTAAAGAGACTAGCAAATGACAGCAGACATTTTTCTAAAATGAAATTTTCTAAAATGTCATCAACTGCCCCATCACTCACTTTCCCTAAACACTTGGCAAGGTACAGACACATCAGGCAATAAAGAAGTGACACTGTCTGGACTAGAAATAACCTTCAAATGTTAACCCATTTGTTCCGAGAGGAAAGAATAACAGGCTGTTAAATTAACTTGTTAAATTAACTAATACAGAACCACATCTAACTCATCTTCATTCCTTGCCCAAGACAAAATACAATCTGTTGTTACTTTTTGAAAACAGCCCCTTCCTTGCCAGGTAGTAAGTACGTCGGCACTCTATCAAGTGTACTTCCTGAAACAATTCCATGGGTTAAGTCTTCTTTCCCATCTCTTTGGACAGAAGGTAACTTCGAACCTCAGGCAGGTGCAGTCACTTGCCCTAGGTCACACAGGTAGTCAACGTCCGGTCTTCCAGGTTCTGTAACCTGCTGGCTCCTGCCTTTGCCCCTCCCTGCTTCCATCTCCAGGCCTCCTCACTTGGTTAACTCAGTTAACATCTGCTCATTAACCAGGTCTCAGCTTGTTCAACCTTAGCTGGTGCGCAGAGCCTTGTTACTTCTCCCCCCACCTCGAGCTCATCTCTGCGGGATGTCCCACTAACATCAGGACTTCTCCCACTGAACCAGTAACGCTGTATTGTGTAGCACATTTATAGTCCTTAGTCACTGCACTGTCAATCCATCAAGGTCCATGTCCTTGTCACCGAGGAATCCACCATCCACCACAGTACGAGGTGCACAGGAGGCTCTTCCACAAACGTCTGCCTGATGCCTTGGCTCCTGCTATACCCCTAAAGCCCTAACACACAGGAGGAGGAGATTGTTCAATACAGTGAAGGTAATGAATATAATTCTTTTTTTTTTTTTTAACAAGATTTTATTTATTTATTTGAGAGAGAGAGGGTGTGTGTGTGACAGAAAGCATGGTCGGGAGGAGAAGGAGAAGCAGGCTCCCCACTGAGCAGGGAGCCTGATGCACGACTCGATCCCAGGACCCCAGGATCATGACCTGAACCAAAGGCAGATGCTTAACGACTGAGCTACCCAGTGCCCCAAATGAACTGAATTCTAAATCCTTCATGCTAATGACACTATAAAGTCATTGCTTTCGCTGAAAAATCCCCATAGGATACCCAAAACAAAATCCAAATTAAGATCACTCTCTCATCAATGTCACAGCACCTAAGAACAATCTGCGAGCACAGTGACCTTCCACATAAGACCATGAAACACTAACTGAACAGATTACCTTGAAACTGTTGTTGGAGATGTATAATATATTCATAAGGAAATTTTCAGTTTGGATACATTATCAACTACTCTTCAAACAGTTCTTAGATGATGCACTTTGAGGGATATAGTCTTTCTGCACAGAACGGCAGGAGAATAATGTAGCCATTCATTTTAATTTCCACTTTGTAAAACTCCAGGAGTCTATGATAATTCACCAGGGAAAATTATGGATCATATGTTATATTTACTCTGTGTATCTTAAGCACCAAGTGGTGCTCAGAGTAAGTATTTGTTCATAATAGAATTAAATTTTGTCCCTGATACTTTTATAAATCTCAGCATTAACAAGAGGAAGGAAGGAAAAAAAAAAAAAAACCTGTTCCTCTCTGCCTACATATTTGAGATAGGCCCTCGGCATGCTCAGCTTTGACATGGGCAGCTTTGACTACTGCACAGCAACCCTAAGCCTCCCTGATATGTAAATTATAATCTTGCTAAGGACGAAGTGTGACTCACATATTCAGTGAAGTTGAAACAGATGCAGAAGTAAGTTACTTAACCATGAAATCAGAGACCAAAGTCCACCCCTCAGAATCCCAAAGGCTAGTTTTAATTTTTTGAAACTTGTTCCTTTGCAAAAAGTACTTCCCCTAAAAAGCTAGTCATTTGGGTAGATCATGAAAGTGGAAAGGTCTAAAAAGTATCAGAAAGGAACAATTCTCAGAATTTACTGATTAATATTAAGGATGGGACACTGTGAGGCAACAGCTCAGACTCAACGACATCAGTCCGCCATGGGCTCCACTGGTCAACCAAAACCAATTCATGCAATTGCTTACAAGAGTGCCAATCTGTACAAAACTACATTTTGTGAGGGACACTGCGGTGGTATCCACAAAATCTGTGTATTTGCATAGGCCTCAGTTTATATTCACTGAACACGTCCAGGATCTAGTATAGTTTAATAAGATGTTCAGCGGTGCATAGCTGATTAGGCACTGTATTTTTTAAAATTCAAAGCAGCAGAGGATTTTGCAGCTGGGAGGGACTGGGGTCACCGAACTGATGGAGGCAGGGGCTTATCTGCGACCACACCCTGAAGTGCAGCAAGGCTGGGCAGAGAACAGGAACTCGGGGTTCACTATACCCTGGGAACACTGGAGGGAAAAGAAGAGGGACCATGTAACAATGGCACAGGATTTGCAGGCATGACTTCCGTGACAGCCCTGCTCAGCAGGCAAAATTTCATGTCAGGAAACTGAGCCTTGGCCGCATCTCAGAGAAAATGGGCACTCAAGCCTACAAGTGAATCAAAGTCTTACCAACTCGAAGCCCACGATCTTTCCATTACGTCAGGATGCCTTGTAATATATTCGCATTCTCTCATAAATCCTCATAATCACAGAAATAAACTAATATACAACAAACATACCAGCTCCCCTAGAAATATGCCTGCTTCTTCAGACAGATTCTTGCTCAGCAGTAGCAATGTTTTACATTTCTATTTCCAAGGTCATTTATAATTCATTGGGTAAAGTCAATTTATTATAAAAATTACATACTGAAAGCAGAAAATTTAAAGGATATTAAAACGGGGTTAGAGCTTGATATATATAAATATATGGTCCCGGGATCTTAAAATTTGCTTCTTAAATTTTCAGAAATTAGATGCCACATTCTAGACAAATTTTAGAATTACCAGTCATTTCAAAATAAGGCTATGAAGTACAGTGAGTGGTTTAACTTCTAAGATGCTCAGCACAAAAAGAAACAGGAGAGACTAAGAATTCTGGAACAGCCTCCACTAATCATCAATGCCTCGCTTTCTGAAAGGTTTATTTCAGGACCCAGAAGCAGTAGCTGAATTTACTCCTCAGCCAGCATACATTATCTAAACAGTTACCAAAAATACTCCAGCAATCCAAGTATCTTCCTAAATCTGAGCAGACTGTTTTAACTTTTCTCCAAGAGCCTATGTAATATAGAAAACTGAGAAAAAGAAAAAGGACCATTCTATATAAATTTCAAAGTGATTATATTTTTCTTCTTTTAGCTATTATTCTTTGTAGTGGGATCTTTATTTTGCTGTGGCACTAAGCCCGTAATTGATTGGTAGAAAGGGAAAAGAGTCACTAGCTCACATCAACCATATCACAACAATCTACAATTATTTGTTTTGCCAAAATCCACTCTCTCCCACCCAAAAAGCAGGCCGACAGACTGCTGACCCACATGGCTGCGATCTGCACTTTGTTTAAATGAGCCAGTTCTAAGTCAACGATGCCCAACATGCCAGGCCCAGGTTCAGGGGGAGCCAGGTGTGGCAGCATGTCTCCCTCCGCTGCGCACAGGGGCGGCAGCAGCGGTCCCCAGACCCCAGCCACCGGCAGCAGCTAGCACAGGGCTGATGACAAAAATGGGTGCTCAAAGAACATTTGCCAACTGATCACCGGACCAGATACTTAGCTAGCCTACACCTCAGAGCATACACAAATGCTAAATGCTTACCCTGTAAGAGATCACTGCTGCTTCCTTAAATCACAGTTCAATTTCTGTGTCCTCTGTGGACTTCAGTGTTAAGGTACACAACTGATCGTCTAAAGATCTAACTACACAGCAGCAGCAAGGGCCGCTAAAACACAATTCCAAATTTTACATACAGAATAGCCTGTTTCTAAGACTAGCCAGGATCCAAGAAGCATCCCTTTGCAGCTGCCTCTAAATTTAATTAAAAGACCGATCATCTTAATTTAGGAATTTTTCCACATACAAAGAATTTCTGCAATTTTGCAGAGGACTACTAATTAAAAACCTAAGGGGGAGCACAAATTTGGGGCCCAGAACACTATGGAAAAAGACACAGCATCACATGGATGTCTGCTCAGGCTTGGGGAGCTGGGATGGCCCAAAACTTAACACAAAACTGGAAAAAAATTAACACTGTAAATGATTTCCACTAATATTAGAAAGATAAAACCAGTGCTGAAAAGAGGCTAACATGCAAAAGATGAGAGAAGCAAAGGGGGGAAATGATCATGCTAACAGTTCATTTTCATGTCTTATTATCTAACCAAGTACCACGTTTTTCTCAACAAAGTATTCCAAACCTTTAAACAGAAAGTCTTCAGAAAGCTGCTTTTAAACTTTTAATGACCTGACAGTGAAACAACTTACCTACACAAAACACATTTCCAAACAGACCAAACCTAGGAAGAAGATCACCCCCAAGTTAGAAGTGGAAGGAAGTAGTGGCGTAAACACACACACACACACACACAGCATGAGTGCTGCAAGGGAACATCTGAGGAAGGGTTTACCATCAAACTATGAAGCAGCAAGACTGCTGGCTCTAGAAAGATTATTTTGCTTGCAATACACGTTAATAACTAACAATATGAAGGTCTGACATGAAGAAACTTTTTATTTCGGTTGGGAAGATGAAAAATTCTGGAAATGGATGGGGTGATGGTTGCACATCAGCATGAGTGAACTTCATGGCAATGAACGGTACACCTAAAAATGGTTTAAGTGGTAAATTTTATGTCACGTATATGTTATCATAATTTTTAAAAAGTATATGTAATTCTTTTGGCCTCCCATATTTTTAAAAATGTGGTCTAGGATTTTCTTCTGGATTTCATCAAATATGGCTTCCCTTCCAGAGTCACCTAATAAGTAATGACTTGTCTGATTCTCAAGTTTCACCTTTCATCAAGGCCCAAACAAGATGCTGAGAAGAGCATCCTCCAGAAGATGGTGAGGAGAAGCTGCATCGTGTTCAATTCAAAAGAACTGCCTGCTCTGACAGATCTCGCCCAGGTTCTGCTGCCACCTACCTAAAATAAGAGTGTCTATCGGTAAACCGGATATGCTTGAGATTTTAGAGCTTTGGTCTTTTTCCGAGCAATAAATATCATTCAAGGAACAAATTAATTTCATCATTAGTTCATCTGTCAAACTCAGTAGCCTTCTAATATTCTTGGCACCGATCCATTCAGAAGTGGGTTTGAAAACTGCCTATTGGATCCTACTCAAATAAGTAAATCTAGGGAAATCGTTTTCTTAGAATTACTCCAAGTTAATAAAGTCTTTGAAAACAGAACATGTTTGCTGAAAACTTACTGTGGAAGCCCATATTTTACTCTGATAAAGTCACTCAGTCACTCAATTAGGGTGAACTGTTTAGGTTAAAACTCCAGTGTGCATATACCAACAATTCCATTCATTCCTAGGTTAGCCTAAGGCAAAAGAAGGGGATACTTAAGGATACCTCAGTACCAATACCTGTATCATTTTCTTTCCACCAAAATTCTAAAAGAAAAAGTCACGAACGTATACCAAGTTTTTAGATCAAAATTAATTCTATCACCCAATTAAGCCAAAAAGAGCCACTTAGTCTTGTATAAATAACCTCCAAACTGTGAAAAGCAAAATTGCGTGACAGTTCTACATCTATGATATATGATATATATCCTTGGGGGATAAGCAGTTGTACCTGGTTCTTACTTGACCCCTCAGAAACACGGAGAACTCAAATAGGGATGCCTCGGCCTCCAGCACACATGCATGCACGCACACACGTACACACACACACAGCGAGTATGTGGCTCTACTTCACATATCCACAGAGAGTCTACACAAATCTCCAGATGAAGAAAGAACACCTTGGAAAAGGCCAGAGACCAATACCTACCCCATTCCAAAGAGGCCTAGATGTGGAAGTGGCCCATAAGTATAAACAGTGTTATAAAATGTCATAAAACATTTTAACAACCATTTTGAAAATCTAATTACTGCAAAAAAAAAAAAAAAAAAAAGGAATTTGAGTTTTATTAACATTCCTTGTGAGCCCCCATAAATCTGTTGTCTTAAGTGATACACAACAGCTCTTTCAAATATAAATATAACCCTCAAATTTACAAATCTACACACAGGCCAAAATGAAAGTGACACAAGTGAATTATTAGTTCCTTTTCCTCAGTGATGGATCAAAGTACACAGATCCTTTAACTGAGCAGTGCCATTCTTATAATGAGAAAAACCTCCAAATTTAGGGCACTGGGCAAATGCTTATACAGTTCCCAATACAATACAGCCAAAATTTACATGTCCCAATCAGTCTTCAAAGTAAATACAATTTCTGAGGACCCCCCCTCAACAAATTTTAAATCAAACTACTCTCTTCCTAGGAAAGAACAGGGTATAAATAAACAAAATGATCATCTTTTCAGTTTGCCTATCATGTTGGTATCTATCTACTGAAGCCATTTAAGCTACATTGTGCCCCAAATTATAAAGTGATAAAGTCCATGAATAAGAAATAGAACTTAAATTCGACCCCATTCTCTTACACCTGTTTACTTTAAATATGTGTCTGATAAAACTACCAAATTTATTAATCTTTCTCCACATGGTCTTACATTTTCAGAACTGGTCCTCAAACCAGAATTAATACTATTTTCATACCAGAGTGAAGATGTTACTCTGTCAATCCTAATGAAAGAACATGCTATTTAGAGCAAAAGTACATTAGTGTAAGTGTCTAAGGGTGACTTGGATTATTTCCATCTCCACAACACACTTGTGATACTTCAGATACAATATGATGCTGGGGAAAAATGAAACAAGTAGAAAAAGCCCTACCAAAAATTCATTCCTAAATATAGATAAAAAGCAAAACCAAAGATAAAAGAGGATTTAGGTTTCTCACTACAGACCCAAGGTAAGAATATGATGTTTCCTAGAACATACTTAACAATTTTGTATTAATATAAACATAAATTTAAGTGATAACTGTCTTAAAGAGTAGTTACTAAAAAAAAAAAAAGAAAAGAAAATGTCAAAACTAAGTACACAGAAATAAGGATATGCCAAAAAAAAAAAAAAATTTTAAGCCATGTGCAATTGCATTCCAGGTAACCTAGGAAAACAGAAAACTCTTAAACATTTTTGTTATTTTTTTTTTTTTAAATGAAAGGCCTTTTCTATAACCACAGTTGCCAATCCTACCTTCTCTGACGACAGAGCAGCCAGCCAGCCAGCTATATCTCAGCAAATATATCAATTTAGGGCACAATAATTTCTTTACAAGATTTACAACATCAGATAGGCTAAAATTTCATTGGGAGGGGAAGTGGGGAATGATGTTATGCTATAATGTATCTTATACAAATTTTAAGGTAATCAGGAACCAGTCTGTAACTTCCTGCTTTGTAAGCCAGCTTAGTCGCTTCTTTTAATGGTAAATAAGGCTTTTTTTTTTAAATTACATGTATTATATTCTATAAAACTAAGGCTAAAATAAAATAAATTGAATTCAGCACAAATGCAGACATTATAAAATCTAGGCTCCGTGAGTAGACCTCAGTACTCCATTTGAGACTGCTCTACCTCCTTTATCTTACAAAAACCCAGTAACAAACTGTATCATAAAATGGCTTATTTCACTTTTAAAAAAGACCCCCCAATACAATATACACATATATTTTATTTCCAATATAAAAACATTTGCCACCCAATATAAACCATTCCTAAAATCAAAAATGAAACTAAATGTGCTAAAGCCACAAGAAAATTTCATCATTTAACAACGTGATTTAACAGTACTTTATGGCCTATAATTACATAGTAATTTAGTATTTTGGACAAATAACTATTTCTTATAATTATCCTAACAAATACTAAATAAAAACTAGCCTTCCAAAAAGGAAAAATATAAAAAAGACACATTCCACACGTTACACAGCAAAGTACCTAAAAGAAATCTGTGAATCTAGGTCATATACCCGGCATTTTTCTTCCCCCTCAAAAATAAAAAACCTATTCCCAAGGGTCACACTGAGGACATAATGGATTCACTCTCATTCCAAGAAAACAAAATACTTAAAATGATTGGTACCATTAAGAAATAATACTGTAAAGTAACAAGGACCTACATAATACATCTGCCTCTATCATCCTTCCGTTCTAGTTTACAAAGACGTGAATTTTAAACTATCCCTTTAAAAGAAAGCAGACAAAGTAAATGTTTTTAAAATTAATTACATGGGTTTATTTACACAAGGCTTCTCTGTGTTTTTACTTGTGTGAATCAAAGATAAAAACTGATATCACAAATTTTCTACCAAGAGTAGAAAAATATATTTTCATTAAAAGTAAAACTCCAGTAACTAAAGATTTAAAAGTAGTGGACACTAATGTCCTCAGCTAGGGATTCACATGATTATCTTGTTAAATTCAGTCCTGTATTCAGTCTGATGTGTCTCTCCTCTAAGATATGGTTGTTATTAAAATATACCTTGCTAATAAAATAAATAAGCTGAGTAAAAACATGTATTACAACCACTGTTAATTCCTAACAAATTAGAATTTTAAAAACTTTCACAGCATTTAAGATGTCTACTGAGAGAAAGATTAGTTGGGAAAAACACACCCAGCACAGCTTGCATGTGATAGTTTCCCTAATACCTGTGTAAGCACTTCAAATAAGGCTCACATCACCGAACGGAACAAAATAATCAAGAAGAGGAAAAAAAAAAAAATCCTAGAGCATTTCTATATTTCCAAACCAGAAGCAAATATAAAATAATTTTTAGTATTTCACAAGACTATCCATTTTTCCCTGACTGTTGTATACAAAATTAGTTTCCTCACTTTGTGATTTTTAACCATTACGTCAATTTAACTAAAATTCCTCATCCACAAACATCTTAAAACAATGAGAACTGTTAAAACACACATTACTAGAAATACAGCTTTATAACAATACAGCTTTAATCTTGTTATAAAGCTCATTAAGTATCACTGGAAGAAACTGTTGCATCTCAGAACCTGGAAAATTTTAACGCCATAATTTTTAATTTTAAACTACGTGGGCTGACAATTCATTTCTTGCACAGCTTAATCTGTAAAGGGCACTTTCACAAAAGCTTTACAAATCCAAAAACTGGTAAAATTCTTGGCATAATTATTTTTCAATTGCCATATCCTCATCCTACATTCAAAGTCCGTGATAGATGCATGTCCACGTTAGGATTGCCAAAGATCTCATTTTGTAAATGCCCAGTGTACTGGACACCAGCATAACGTTTTCAGTATTTAATCCTCTTATTAATAACTATGATTCATAATAACTTAAGCTTTAAATAATATTCAACCTTACATCTGCTTGTAATAGAGCTCAGTTATTATTTGTGGCAAGAATTTTTGTGACTGTACTGCTCAGCACTTCTATTTACATCAGCAGTGCTAAATGCCCAATGGTGAGAGGGGAGCCAATCAGATGGCAGATTAGATGTCAACTCAGAGGCAGCTGTCTGGAGACTATTACAGCCAGTTTACCTCCACAATTCAAATTCCAAACCTTGCAAAGGAGATCAAGTCAGTCTTTAGGCTCAGCCTACGAGCAAGAAACAGCAAGAGTGCAGGACACTTCCTAATAAAGCTGTAGGACCTGGGTGACAGCAAATTAAAGAAAATTTAAAGAAAATTCAAATAAATCCGATCCAAAAAGATCAATTTTCACTGGTCTGCTATTTTCCTGGACTCGCTGAATAAAATGTATGCCTGATCTATGATCAAAATAAGTTCAATTTAACCGGAATGCGTCCCTTTAACATAGCCTATCTGTTGAAGGTGACTCCTTTCAAGTAGCCTGTAAGCCAAATAATGGATTTCCTGGCTATTCCCAGGAATGAATCGATTTCTTTTAGAATATTTTACCTCCACGTCGTTGTAAATTGGGGTATTATTTTTGCTACGAAGCATTCCAACCCAAAGCTCGCATCGAGTATGTCTGAATAGCCGGGGAAGAACTACGAAAAAACACTCGGTTGCCACAAAGCTAACCTATTTTTCCTGCCTTCACCTTGCAGACTAAGAGGGAACGCGGTGGGGTAGGAGGTAGGACAAAGTTCCTCATTCTTTCCCAGTTAAGGCTTATTGCTGGAGCTAACCGAGAAGACCGGGTCAATATCCCTCCCCAGACCGTACCGGCCGGGAGCGCCGATTCGGTTACAAAAGCCGCCCGAGCCGTCCCCGGCCCCCACACCGCTCGCTCGAGGCGCAGTCCCCGGCTCCGGACGCGCGGCTCGGAGCCCGGGGTGGGGTGGCGAGGCGGGGGTGTTCGGCGGCCGGCCATCCCAGCGCGCGTCCCGGCCCTCGGCGCGACACTCTTGCCCAGGCCCCCGGGCCGCGCAGTCGGACGCCCCCCGCTCCCCAGCCTCCGGGGGAGGCAGCCGCGAGTTAAAATGGCTTTGGGCGCCTCGCCCCCGCCTCCCCCCCAGTACAAGACGCAGAAAAAGTACGCGGAAAGAAAGAAACTAGGGCTCGAGGCGCGCGGCGAGGCCGCCGCGGCGGAAGCAGGCCCGGCCGGCGCGGGGGTTACCTGGGATCTGCCCATGGTCGGGCCGGGGGTGCCGGGGCTCATCGCCGGGTGGCTCCTTTGTTGCGCGGCCGCCCAGGCCGGGCTGGCAGCGGCGTACTGGGCGCCCATGTCCTTGCCCAAGCCCATACCCGCGGCCGCCTGCTGGCCGCCCGCCGCCGCCCCCGCCGCCGCCGCCTGGGACTGGGGCTGCGACGGCGGCGGCGGCGGTGGCGCGCTGGGGCTGCCGTAGTCGGGGTAGCTGCCTCCGTAGCTCCTCATCATGGGGCTGGGCGAGGTGAGCAGCTGGTTGAGGGTCGGAGTGGCCCCCGACGGGTGCTGGTTCTGCCCGGCGAAGCGCTGGAAGCCCCCAGCCGCTGCGCCGGCGGCCGCCTTGCTGAGGCTCGCGGCCCCGCCGCCCCCGGGGCCCATCATCATGCCGCCGCCCTGCTGCCGGGGGGAGCTCAGCACCCCGTACCCCGAGGACGAGCCCCCATAGCCGCCGCCGCCGCCGCCGCCTCCTCCTGCTGCTGCCGCCGCCGCCGCGGCCGCCGCCGCCACAGCTCCCGCTCCTGCTCCTCCTCCTCCTCCTCCTCCTCCTCCTCCGCTGCCTCCTCCTCCTCCTCCTCCTCCTCCGCCGCCGCCGCCGCCGCCGCCGCCGCCCGCGCTAGGCCTGCTGTAGCCCGGATAATGGTTGTACTGGCTGTTGGGGTACCCTTCGTGGGAGTTCTGCAGGGGGTCCATGCTGTTGGGGGCTCCGGCGGCGGCTGAGGCAGAGTGCATCATCCCCATCCCGGGGCTTTGTTGTCCGCCATGTTGATCAAAGCAAGGCCCAGTGCGGCCGCCGGGGCCGCCGCTAGCAGGGGCAGCGCTGCCATAGTAATTATTAAACTCCGAGACGGCGGCCGGGCCGCTGCCGCCGCCGCCACCGCCGCCGCCGCCCCCGGGCACGGCGACCGGCGACTGCTGCGCGCCCAGGGCGCCCAGGCCCGGGTGCTCGAACCGGCCGCCCGCCGGCTCCCCCATCTTGGGCGGCGCGTCGTCCTCGTCGCCCGGCTTGCTCAGCAGAGGCTGGCCCGGGGGGTCGGCCTGGCTGCCCGCGGCACTGTCCTTGGCGCCTCCATGTTGCGGCTGCTCCATGTCGGGACCCGGCTGAGCCACGCCGCCGCCCGCGCCGCCGAGGCTGTTGTTGTTGGAAATGGGATGTTGCTGCTGCTGCTGCTGCTGTTGCTGCTGCTGCTGCTGCTGCTGTTGCTGCTGCTGCTGCTGCTGCTGCTGCTGCTGCTGCTGCTGCTGGAACTGGTTTAGCTGCTGCTGTAGTGCGTGGTGGTGGTGGTGGAGGTGGTGGGCATGGTGGTGGTGGTGGTGGGCATGGTGGTGGTGGTGGTGCTGCTGGTGGGGCGGTGCGGCGGGGGCTTCGCCAACGGTTTTCAGTTTGTGGTTGGGGAGCAGCCCCGTCTCCATAACCGAGCCCGGGCCCGACGAGGAGGAAGAGGAGGACGCCGCCGCCGCCGCGGAGGAGGAGGACAGCGCAGCGGCGCTTCCACCCTCCTTGAGAGCCGCCTCGGAGCCGCCGCTCTTGGCGCTGTTCGTGCTGGCGGCGGCGGCGGCCGTGCTCGCGTTATGGGCCATGTTCAGTTCGTGACGGGGGTGCAGGGGGTGGTGGTGCACATTATTCAGGCCGCCGCCGTCGCCGCCGCCCCCCAGCATGGGTCCCGGTGCCGCCGCCGCCGCGCCGCGCGCCCCCGCCTCCAGGTCCCGGGCCCCGGGCGCCGGCCGCGGCCCGGGGGGCGCCCGCCGCT